>NC_065578.1:79068698-79686031 GCF_024542745.1 Macaca thibetana thibetana | reverse complement strand
CTCTCTTCTTCAATATCTGTTTTGCTTTCTTGTAAATTCCACTTTATTATTTTTCTGTATTAATTCCATATGGAATGTTAAAGTGAGCTCAACCTTCCACTTTATTCATTTCTAAATCATCTTGGAATGTAATCAATTCATCATTGGAACTTAATGAGTAAATCTCTGTTCTTTTTCTTAACAATAGGAATATATTTGATATTTGGAAAAGAATAGCATTTATGTTTGCAAATTTGTACATATTTTTCTGTTAAAATGATAGCAAAATATATTTTCACAAAAGAAAACTGTCAAATGTACTAAAATTATTGAAAACATGTACAGAACATAATTTTGTCTTTTCATGTCTATATGAACACTATGGAAATGTGTGTGTGATTACACTCAAGCATCAAAACACTCAAAGTTTTAAGCTCAGAACACTCAAAGTTTTAGTCATCATTATTTTTACAATTGTCTAAAATATTAAAACAGATGTTTAAATTAATCTTGATACTTGTGATTAAAATCTTGCAACACATAACAGGGTTTTGGCAAATGAAGAATTGCGTATACAATGGCCATCCTATGAGACTATAATAAGGCTGAAAAATTCTTATTGACTGGTGATGTAATAGCCATCATTACGTCTTAGTGCAACAAATTACTCACATGTTTGTGATGATGCTGTTGTAAAGAAACTGCAGTGCCATTTGTATGAAAGTATGGCACATACAATTATGTACACTATATAATACTTGATAATGATAATAAACAGCCGTGTTACTGGTTTATGTATTTTCTATACCATAATTTTTATTATTGTTTTAGAGGGTACTCCTTCTACTTATTAAAAACAAGTTAACTAGTTAACTGTAAAACAGCCTCAGGCAGGTCCTTCAGAAGATACTCCAGAAGGCACTGTTGCCAAAGGAGATGACAGCTCTACGCATATTATTGCTTCTAAAGACTTTCCAGTGAGATAACATGTGGAGGTGGAACAGTGATATTGATTATCCTAACCCTGTGTAGGCCTAGGCTAATATGTACCAGTAATGTGTGGTGCATGACTGTGTTTGTGTCTTAGGTGGTAACAAAAAAGTTTAAAAAGTAAAATAAATAGTTTTAAAAAATTTAAAAATTCATAGAATAAGGATATAAAGAAAGAAAACATTAGGTTGGTGCAAAAGTAATTGTGATTTTTCCAGTGGGGGTTTGTTTTGTTTTGTTTGCACCAAGCTAATATTTTTGTATAGCTGCTTAATGTGTTTGTGTTATAATCTAATTGTTATTACAAAAGTCAAAAATTTAAAACATTTAAAAGTTTATAAAGTAAAAAAAACTACAGTAAACTGACTAATATATTCTTGAAGAAGTAAAAAATGTTAAAATAAATTTAGTGTAACCTAAGTGTATAGTTTTTGTAAAGTCTACAATAGTGTACATCATAATGTCCTAGGCCTTCACATTCCCTCACTACTCACTCCATGACTCACCCAGAGCAACTTCCATTTATGGTTAAGTGTCCCATACAGGTGTATTATTTTTTATCTTTTATGTCATATTTTTATTGTACATTTTCCATGTGTAGATCACGTTTAGATACACAAATACAATTGTGTTACAACTGGCTACAGTATTCAGTACAGTAACATTCTTTGCAACGTAGTAGCCTAGAACAATAGGCTATACTATATAGCCTAGGTGTGTAGTAGGCTATAGCATCTATAGCATTTATAGTCACATAATGACAAAATCACCTAACAATGCATTTGTCAGAATGCATCTCCATTGTTATGCATTGAATGACTGTGTTCATGCATAGTCAGAGAGACACCATTAGATGGGGGAAAATAAAAAGCTGTCTAGTATTCCTTTTATATTCCCTTTCGGTCTCTTTCCCTAATACTCTGTCAGTGTGCATGCCGTATACCATATGGGAGGCAAGCTATGCTATGGTGCAAATTCTCATAATTCCATGTGTAGCAGAGGGTATCTAATCAACATATTGATAAGCTATTGAGAATAAAACAATATTCAATTCAATAAAAAAAATAGTAGCATAATTTAAAAATCTTTGACTGCCTTGGAAAAGATGATACAGATTATAAACATCTCACTGCCATCCAAGTAGAGAAAGATCCAAGTTCTTTTGAGCCTGAAACCATAATTTGGAAAACCCAGGTTAAGAAAATGAGTACAAAACTAGAAGAACAAAATTAACTTCAGATCTTTTAACTAGGCTGGTGAAGCTAAGATGAGTGAAGTATAAGTTTCAAGGGCTTCATCATAAATCTTTCTCTGTGTATATGAATATCATGTATAAAATTCAACATCCATGACTAGATAAACATATTTAATTAAATACTGGATCTATGTTCACCCTAAATCCACTTTGTTTAGAATGTTTACTCATTGTCTTTTGGAAGGACTCAGAATATTTATTTTCCTCATATTAGTCTTTTAAATGTTTGATTTAAACTATCTCTAACCAAAGTTGTTTTTCTTTTTCTTTTTTTCTTTTTTTTAATTTCAGAACCCAATAATCTCTGATTGATTCTATCCATTATTCTTTATGTCATAAGCTTTCTGGATCTCTATGAATTCTCCTAGCTTGACTTTATTCTTCTCAATGTGAAGGATATAAACTACATACAACTCAGCAAGTATTAATGTAGTAACTTTCCATTTTTCTATCCCAATATTATGGTGAATCAGTCCATGTGACCCTAATGACCCTCAATGACACTGCGAGGGGTGAAAATTATCTGTCTTCAAGGTAATTCCATGTTAATGCTAAAAATAGTTGTCTGGAGTGGCATCACACCAGAGAATTTGTCCTAGTGTTATGTAATTTTTTTTTCTTTTTTTTTTTTTCTTTTTTTTTTTTTTTTTGAGACAGAGTCTCACTTTGTCACCCAGGCTGGAGTGCAGTGGCGCGATCTCAGCTCACTGCAAGCTCTGCCTCCCAGGTTCATGCTATGCTCCTGCCTCAGCCTCTCAAGTAGCTGGGACTACAGGTGTCCACCACCACGCCTGGCTAATTTTCTATACACACACACACACACACACACACACACACACACACACACACACACATATATATTTAGTAGAGACAGGGTTTCACTGTGTTAGCCAGGATGGTCTCAATCTCCTGACCTTGTGATCCGCCTACCTCGGCTTCCCAAAGTGCTGGGATTACAGGCGTGAGCCACCGCGCCCGGCCAGTGTTACTTAATTTTATATTACTTTAGTGTTAAGCATTTTATTGTTCACATTTATTAACTGATCCTTGAAGAAAGAACCTGTCTTTAGATATCTTGTTTGTTTTTTCTCACTATAGCTACCTTTCAAAACATTCTTCAGTGTTTCTGTATAGGCACTTAAGTATCCCCTTGAACACAAATGACATGCCAGGCCATTTCTCTTCTTAGCATAGGATTAAAAGGATGTATTCTCACTTTGCAATGAGCATACCTGAAGAATACTGCTTATTAAAATAAAATTGTATTTGTTTGCAAGTTTAATTTAAAATTAAGTATTCTTTTTGTTGTACTCAGTTTAACCCAGGATGTATTTCAGCCACCATAGATGCCATGATCATGATTGTTCAATCATCTGAGGAAATGAATAATGCAATTTGTAATTACAACTATTTCTGTGGTAACTAAATAGAATGATAGGATAGGACATTCAAGTTGCAAATGGAGGCTTATTTCAAAATTACACTTTTCCTATCTTGTCACTTATATTTAGAAACACAGCTGGCCAGAGGTGAGGGAAACAAATAAATAATTGCAGGATTTGTAATGAAATAAGTTATCTTTCATTCACTATTTATCCTGAAGTGTGAAATATAATACATGTATTAGCCTGATTAATTTGTTTGTTAAGATATGCTCCAAGTATTCTGGTTTACTGTATATTTCATGCAGTGTTTTATCTACTAAATATTGAACTCATTAAGGAAATAAATTTTCTTGTCTTAGTTATTATTAGAAATCTTCTGCCAGTTAGGTAACTGATGTTCAAATAAATTGAATGTGTGGATTTCACAAACTCCCTTTCCTTCCTTCCTTCCTTCCTTCCTTCCTTCCTTCCTTCCTTCCTTCCTTCCTTCCTTCCTTCCTTCCTTCCTTCCTTCCTTCCTTCCTTCCTTCCTTCCTTCCTTCATTACTCCCAAGGCTGTTGTATGGTCTTTTTCTTTTTCCTTTTAAACTTTCTTCATTGTAGTTAAATAGCTTATCTTGCAAACAGATTGAAGCTTTTGAATAATGAAAACTGCCTTTTGAATAAATTACGTGACCTGTTATGTTTCATTGTAATTATTGAGATATCTGTTCTGTCACTATGCATTTACTGTTTTTTATTTCTTATTTTTAACTTTTATGGGTACATGGTAGGTGTATATATGTATGGGGTACATGAGATATTTTGGTAGAGGCATGCAATGCATAACCATGTCATGGAAAATTGGGTATCCATCCCCTCAGACATTTATTTTTGTGTTACAAACAATCCAATCATATTATTTTAGTTATTTTTTAAATGTACAGTTAAATTATTATTGACTATAGTCTCCCTGTTGTGCTATCAAATACTGCCTCTTAGTCATTCTTTTGTTTTTTGTATCCATTGACCAATTCCATCTCCCTATCCCACCCCACTCCCACTACAATTCCCAGTCTCTGGAAACCACCTTTCTATTCTCTATCTCCATGAGTTCAATTGTTTTGATTTTTAGATCCCTACAAATACGCAAGAACATATGATGTTTGCCTTTCTGTGCCTGGCTTATTTTACTTACTGACCTCTAGTTCTATCCATATTCTGGCAAATAACAGAATCTCATTCCTTTTTTTTATGATCGAATAGTACTCCATTGTGTATATGTACCACATTTTCTTTATTAATTCATCTGTTAATGAACCCAGGTTGCTTCCAAATCTTAGCTATTGTGAACAGTATTGCATCAAACATGGGAATGCAGATATCTCTTCACCACACTGATTTCCTTTCTTTTGTGTATATATTAATACCTAGGAGTGGGACTGCTGGATTGTATGGCAGTTTTTTAGTTTTTTGAGAAACCTCTAACTGTGTAGGAGGTTTCTTTTTTCTCCACATCCTCAACAGCATTTGTTGTTGCCTGACTTTTGGATAAAATTCATTTTAACTAGGATACCTTATTATAGTTTTGATTTCCATTTCTCTGATGATCAGTGATATTGAGCACCTGTTCATATGTCTGTTTATCATCTGTATGTTTTTGAGAATTGTCAATTCAAACCTTTTGCCTATTTTTTAATTGAATTATTAGATTTTTTACCTATAGAGTTGTTTGAACTCCTAGTATATTCTGATTATTAATTCTTTGTCAGATGAACAGTTTGAACATATTTCCTCCTCTTCTCTGGAGTTGTTTCTTCACTTAGTAAATTGTTTCCTTTGATGTGAAGAAGCTCTTCATCCTGATGTGATCCTATTTGTCTATTTTTGCTTTGTTTGCCTGTGCTTATGGGGTATTAGTAAAGAAATTTTTAGCCAGACCAATGTTCTGGGGAGTTTCCTTAGTTCTTTTGTAGTAGTTTCATAGTATGAGTTCTTAGATTTAAGTCTTTAATCCATTTTGATTCGACTTTTGTATACGGCAAGAGATAGGAATCCCATTTCACTGTTCTGCATATGGATATCTAGTTTCCCCAGCACCTTGGTTATGTATAGTGACTTTATTTTAGTTATTGGTTTAATACTGAGTAGAGGAGGTGGGGATAAATTTTGAGTGAGGGATACCTGTGGTCTCGTTCATTGGCGGAGGAGGCAGCGTTGCATCTTCTTTCATGGAGTGAGCGGTAAAGTTTATCAAAGAGTGGACCACTTGTACCAATTCAGAGACCTCAGGGTGATTAAATATTTTTAGGGCTATCTATGCTTGTGCCCCCATTCTATGCCTCAGGGTCCCATTCTTTCTCAAATAAAGCCCCAGCCTCAATATAGCAGACCTGCTTATTATTTTGATACTATCTAACTTTTTCTGAAACTTTTCACCTCCTACAATTAAATTATGCACTTGGTTCCCATTTTCTCTGCCTTTTGATGGATGGATATGAGAGAGGCTCTTTAAATGCCAACAAAGAGACCCTCTGGCTTTTAAACACAGCTTTAGTTGGAGTAGTCATTCTCAGCTTTTAGTTATCTCTTTCCAAAGCCTCACTCAATCTCAGCAACATCTACCTAATCCAACTGCTCTTATAGTGTTCACCAGCTGTGTCTCAAACCCATGATCTACGGTTACACAAGCTAGTCCATTTCCTCCATTAGCATTCCATCCCAGGCCACTACGTGTAAACATGTTAACAATTGAACTGGGTACCTTGTGCCTGGGAATATCTGTGCTAGCCTCACCACCAGTGATAGGATTGTTCTTACCAGCCACATGGCCAATAATGCAGTTCCCAAATCCCATTCTATCACCTGTATTCTCAGACCACTCTAGGCATCCACTGTTCCATGTTGTGTCCCCAGGAAGCCACAGGAGATTGCAAAGAAGGAGAATATATTGGGAAGTATCGGCGGATCAACATTTGTGAAAAAGAAGGCAAGTAAATAGAATTGGGAAAGAGTTCTGATACAGTATTAAGGGACTTCAGCCAACCTGGCTAAAGGATCTGAAGCTGGGACAACCTCTCCCCACTATTCTAATAATGAATAATAATAATGAATAATGAATACAGTGTTGTGCCAAACTGCTTATAGTTTTAGGCCAATGCAATAATCAACATCAATAAGGACCCAAATCGTTATCCCCCTGCTTCTGTCAGTCATTGGGCATAATCTGGGCGTGATCATTGGTAAGGCAGCTCTCTTTAGCTGACGCACATCTTCAGTTTCTCGGAAGGAAGCTGACAACTGAGAGCTTTCTGACGGCAGCATTTCCAGCAGCTGAGAGACGAAAGACTTTCATTCCTGAGGGGAGTCTGGGAAGTGCGTCACATCTTCCATCATATAGACTATTAAATAGTTGCTCATATAATGGGTTCTACTGATATTGAGAAGAAATCGGTTGTACTTCATCATGTTACGAGCCTTCTTATGTTTATTGGCCATTCAGGGTTTTTTTGTTTCTGTGAATTGCAGTTTGCATTTTTTGCCCATTTTAAACTGGATTATTTTGTTTTTATGTTGAATTGTAGAAATGTTTTCTAGCAATATACATATATTTATATACATATGCATACATAGTCTGAATAATAATTCTTCATAGTCTTTATTCATTATAAAGAAATTCTGACACTATTCCCGTTTTCAACTTAACTAGGAATTATTTTGGTAGATAGTAGGTTTACTTTAATATACCCAAATTCACAATATTTCCTTTGATTTGTGCTTTTTGTGTCTTGTTCAAGAACACTTTTATATGCTTTGAAATCATAAATGTATTTAATTATTTTATCTTATAAAGCTTTCCTTGTTCACATTTGTTTCTTTTGTACCCTGGAATAAATATAAGAACATTTTATTTTATTTCATATGGCTAATAATTGCCATAGCAACAGTCACTGACTAGTCCATATCCTCTCTGCCTTCCCCTCCCCCATCATTTGCAATGCCATCTTCTTACCTTATGGATTTGTTTCTTTTGTCTCCAATTCTTCCATTAGTCCATTGATTTATCCCTGTGGCAACCCTACTCTGATTTACTTACTATAGTCTGAAAATAAATCTTGAAAACTAGGGGGCTGAGCGCGGTGACTCACGCCTGTAATCCAGCACTCTGGGAGGCCAAGGTGGGCAGATTGCCTGAACTCAGGAGTTCAAGACCAGCCTGGGTAACACAGTGAAACCCAACTCTACTAAAATACAGAAAACAGCTGGGCATGGTAGCATGCGCCTGTAGTCCCAGCTACTCAGGAGGCTGAGGCAGGAGAATTGCTTGAACCCAGGAGGCAGAGGTTGCAGTGAACTGAGATCACTGCCACTGGACTCCAGCCTGGGTGACAGAGGGAGACTCCGTCTCAAAAAAAAAAAAAAAAAAAAAGAAAGAAAAGAAAACTAGGATGACAAGTTTTTCTTACAAAAGTTTTAGTTATTTTTACCTTTTGCATATTTCTCCCTCTTTCAAAACCAACTGTAGCAATATTTTTGTAATTCCATTGAATTTATAGATTAATTTAGAGATAATGGAGACTTATAAGTCACTGAGCCTTTTCAAAAACAATTTTTCTTGCCATTTAATTTAATTTTCTTTAGTAAATTTTCATTTGATGATTACATTTTCTTTATAAAGATATTACTCAGGTTTTTAAAAAATCTTAATATATGCTAGCTCATATTTTTGTTGCTTTTGTAATTGTTACCTGCTATGGACTTAACATTTGTGTTCTCTTAAAATTTGTATGTTGAAGCCTAATTCCCAATATGATAGTATTTGAAGATTGGGCCTCTGGGAGGTAATTAAGTTATAAGTATAGAACCCTCATGAAAGGGACTCGTGCTTTTATAAAAAAACCATGAGATGATCTCTCACTCTTGGTCATGCGAGGCTACAGAAACAAGTTGGCTGTCTACAAGCCAGGAAGTCAACCATCACCAGACACCAGGTCTGCCAGAGCATCGATCTTGAACCACCCAGCCTCCATAACTGTGACAAATAAATGTTTGTTGCTTAAGCCACTCAGCCTGTGGTATTTTGTTATAGCAGCCTGAGCTATAAGACATATCCTTTAAAACATTTACATGAAAATATTATTTGCAAATATAATTTACCAATATTAATATCATTAATAACATAATTATATATCTTAATATTTGCTAATGAAAAATAATTCAATTTATATACGTATTGTCCTTTTGTTAAGAAATCTTTATATATCTTTGTTAATACTTAGAATTTCTCTTCTGAATAAATTGGGTTCAATGGTAGCAAATTATAGTAGCTTTGAATAATCTCACATTTATGTATTACTGTACTCTGCTGGCCTAAACCAGTATAGCATTATATAGTGATTTTATACTCATATGTATATATTTATATTCAAGTAAAATTAATGCATAATGATATTCTGATATATATATACACATACATACACGCACACACACATACATACATACACACATATACAACATACATATATACACACATATATATATACACACACACTAAAGCTGATACAGTGACCTTCTTTAGTTTTCTGATTTTCAAGAGAGGCTTCTAACATTATAAAAGAAAGTATAATGTGGTTGTAAATTTCGGTAAGTACCCATTATCAGCTTAAGAAGGTTGCCTTTTATTATTGGAATAGCATGATATTTATTATAAATGTTATTGAGTTTCACTGGATAATTTTTTGAACCCATTAAAATCACAATTTCAATTTCTTTACTTTAATCTAACATTTTCATAATATACATGTATTGTTTTCCTAGAGAGAAAACATTTTAACCTTCCTAAGATACACATATTTGTTCATGAATAGTTTCTTAAAATATATTAATGTATTAATTTAGCTGATGCTGTTTAGAAGTTTTGAATCTCTAGTCTATGATTGAAATTGACCTATCATTAGCCTTTAATATTAATATTTTTGTCAGATTCTATTATCAGGTTTATATACCATCTCATAAAAGAATTAGCAGGCATTTCAATTAGTCTATTTTTGCAAAGGTTGTAAATAATGCTTGATAGAAATCTCTTACAAAATTTTCTGAGACCCGTAGATTTTACATTGTATAGGGTTTATATCTATTACTACTCATTCTATTGGTTCAATTTGCTAATGTTTACAGGTCTATTCAAAATTTTTATTTTCATTTTTTTACCTTGAGTCAGTTTCCAGTAATTGTGTTGGGGGAGTGAGGTGGGATAGAATGTTATTTACTTCCTACTTTACAACTTATTTACCTGAAATTGTTGGTAGTATTATTTTATCATTTAGAAATCCTCAGCTCTACCTGTATTAATTAAGATCTCTTTTTAGTTATTAAAATTGGTTATTTAGTCTTTCTCTATTTTTTCTTGACCAATCCTAAGAATTTTTTGGTATTTCATTAGTCTTCACTAAACTCTAAATATAGAATTGGTTGATCCCCTGTCTTCTGTGTTCTTTAGCATTATTTTGTTAACTCTATATTTTTCCTGTATGTATTATTTAGGCATATTCTGTTTATCATAACATCCCAACTTGGAGGCTAGACTTAATTTATAACAAGTTTCTCTTACAAAAAATTTTAGTTAATTGTAAGAAACTAAAAGTTTTAGTTATTGTAAGTTAATGCTCAGCCTTTCTCCTTTACTATTAGTGTAAACCCTTAATGCTTATAATTTCTCCCTATGTATATCTTTTTGTAAAATTTGTTCAATATATGTGACTATTTTTATCCCTAAAAATACCATTTTCCTTTAAAGAAAGCAACATTAGCTTTTTATTGCTTAATCTTTGACTGATATATCTTTTTCCATTTTTTTCATCTTTTTACTTGCAAACTATTTGCATCTTAATATGCTAGGTTGCTTGCTAACAGCATATAACTAGACTTTGTGTTTTTACAAAATCCATTCTAATAATTTGCCACTGAAATAATAAATGTATTTTATCTATATTTATAGGGATTACTAACATATTTAGATTTTGTTTTCTTATTTTGTATTTCCCCTTTATCGTCTCTTTCCAGTGATTCCTATCTTTTTTCTTTTTTAATTTTCTTGTCTTCTTTTTGATTGGTAAAGTTTTTTTCTAATTCTGCATTTTTCTTGATACTTGTTTTTTAATTTTTTTTTGTTGTTACCGATTGCATTTAATATTCTATTTTTTCTAATTATCTCTCTCTAAAGATAATTTCTGTGCTTCTGTTTTAAACATACAGGATTTGAGGACAATACTTCTCAAAGTACTAGTGGTAAAATACTTTTTTTTTTTTCAAACATTCCAGTTACTCATGAAGTGATAAGTCTATAAAATAAAATAGGCATATAAATAAAATAAAAAATACAGGTTACATATGAGCCAATCTTTTTGATTACTAAATTAAACAGACATAAAATTACTCTTGTCAAAATGCTTTTAAAGTTTTTAACTCTTACTGTTAATTTATGTGTATTTCTTGTAATAGATCAGTAACAGACAGCTTGTGGACTGGTAATAATTATGGAATGAAGTTTGAACTGCCCAGGAGTAGAATACTTAATATTAATCAGTCAGTTTTCCCTCCTATATAATTATTGTCATGTGTACTAGTCCACCTTCTTGTTTTTTAGCCCCAAATTATTATTTCAACTATTTCATGTAGATAATATCTGTTTATATTTATTCATATGTTTCTCTATTTTATGGGAAAGTTTCTCATTTATTCATATGTTTCTCAATTTCTTTTCTTTTTTATTTTTGCATCTCAGATTGTCACGTAATCCTTCTGAAATAATTCCCCATGGTTTTATTTTGTGAGAGTAAGTTCGTGACAAACTCTTCCAGTTTTTGCTTGTTTCAAATATCTTTATTTCTTCCAAAATCTTCAGTGACAGTTTAGCTGAGTATCTAACTCTAAATTGACAGGGTGTTTTCCTCCTTTCTTGGAACTTGGAGGATATTATTCTGCTGGTTGTTTATACTCTTTATAGTGTTGCAAACTCTGTAAGTCATCTTTCTTTTCTCTTTGGCTACTATTAGCTTTTTCTCTCTGTCCTAGGTTTTCTTCAATATTATTATAATGTTTGCACGTGTGGATTTCCTTTTGTTCATTTTACTTGCATTTCCTGAACTGAAGTATTCTTGCTTTTCGTCAATTCTGTAAAATTGGCATCCATTATATTTGGCAATATCACCTCTCTCAAATTCTTCTCGTATTATCTTCTATGAATCAGATTAGATGACATTTAAACATTTCCATTCTATCCTCCATGTCTCTTTTTTTTCCATCTTTTAAATCTGTATGCTGCGTTCTGAGCAATATTTTTCAGATATTCCTTAGTTTACCAATTTTTTTTCACAATTCTGCTTATTTTTCTATTCACTCGTTTAGTTAGCATTGCATTTTAAGGAGTGCATACTTTTTTATTTATGCATGATCTATTTTTTCAAATATATGGTATATTTTATATTTATATTGCAGTATTTTTTCATTTTTATTTCCATAAACATCTTAAAGTTTTTAAAAATTCCATACCTATGAATTCAACTATCTAAAGAACTTGAGAGTTTAATTCTTCTGCTATGGTTCAGCTGAAGAGCACTTACAATGCCATTTTTATTAAATAGTTGTATAATTTTAGACTGAGTTTAGGTGTGATAGTCTTTCAGTGAGAATCATGTGGGGCATATTTGGGCTGTATTTTGAAAGACAATATTTTAAAACATAGGTGCCCTTTAAAGTGCTTTAAATTATGATTATTTAACATGAACTAACCTGTATTCTTTTCCACAATGTTCATGGTATAAATTTGAACATCAGAATTCTGATGTAACAGCAAGCCTGCAATTATGAATTTTGCAAACTTGTTTTCACTGTAAGTCAAGACAGGTAAGCAGAGTTGTGATGTTTGTTTGTTTATTTATTTATTTATTTATTTATTTCTACAAGGTTCCTAGGACATATTGCTCTTTCCTAATCTGGAAAATGAACTTATACAGAAGTCTGAATTCCACCACTACCACCACCCTCCACACAAACACCTATATCTATATATTCTGATTGCATAGGCTAAAGTCCATGCTGCTGTGTTTCATTAAAATTGGATTTCTGGCCATGACATAGTTATGGCTTTTAGCTTACTGTTCTGGTTTTCACGTTTCTTTTTGATATGAGTCCTTAATTATTTTTCTTATTTGAGGTGGGGTTGGGCTTAATTATTCCTTTAAAATGATATTTATTATTATTATTATTATTATTTTAGAGACAAAGTCTCTGTCACCTAGGCTGGAGTGAAATGGTATGATCCTAACTCACTTGAGCCTAGAACTCTTGGGCCCATGGGAACCTCCCACTTCAGCATCCAAAATAGCTAAGACTATAGACACACACCACCATACCCAGCTAATTTTGAAAAAAATGTTTTCTCACTTTGTTGCTCAGGCTAGTCTTGAACTCCTGGCTGGCCTCAAGCAACCCTCCCACCTTGGCCTCCCAGAGTTCTGGGGTCACAAGCATGAACCACCATGCCTGTCCTAGGATTTTTTGATCACACGAATTGGGTTATTTTTGTCAGACCCAACTAAAACAGAGTTGAGAGAATAAGGGAGGAAAGCAGAGAATTACATTATATGCCTTGAGTGCTTTTTGTTGGACAATTTTCTGGGAGTCCAGTTTATTTTCTCTTTACTTTCAGTGCTCTAATCACACTATGTCTTTCAGGATCTCCAAAACCCTTAGTCACTTTATACCTCATGCTGTTTTGGTTAACATTAACCACACTATCACTGCAAAAATAAACCCAAATTTTGGTGGCTTCAGAAAAGTAGATTTTTTAAATTTAATATCCGACAAGCTGATCTGGGTGTTGCTTGCAGCCTAGGGACTTTCCTACATGTGGTATTTGAGGTATCCAGGCTTCTTCCATCCTGAGGCTAAATCAGAGGAGGGAAAGCACCTCAATGCAGAGATGACATTTCACTTTTATTTGAAATTTTTAGATAAGAACTAGTGATGTAGCCAGTGGAGGCAAGAGGAGAATTAGAAACAATCCCTGCCCCATCAAAGCTACCTCCAGTGAAAATTGCATGCTACAACGAAGGAAACATTCATTGTTATTGTACAGATGTTTTCACATATGATTGTCCCTTCACCTGGACATTTTACCTCACTTTATCCTTCCTAACTCATATTGTTTTACACTTTTGTATCCTATCACAACTTCCTTAGGAAAGCGTTCCCAGATTGAGTCAGGGCCTAGCTTCATAAAGATGACCTAAAAAATTGTGTGCCCTTTTTTAGCACTTATAAAATTGTAATTAACTTAATATCTGTGCAATTATTCCCTCAGTCAGTAATTCGCCCACTAAAACACAGGCTCTGTGAAAGAGCAGACAATGCTTCTTTTTTTTTTCTTTTTTTTTTTTAAGTACAATGTGTGTATTTCTCTTGTGTCTGACAAATTGCGAACACTCAATAGATATTTGTTGAATGAATTTTTAAAAACAGGCTCTGTATAAAATAATTAACATATTTATAATGGAAATTAAAACATTCAATATCGCCCGGCACAGTGGCTCATGCCTGTAATCCCAGCACTTTGGGAGGCCAAGGTGGATGGATCACCTGAGGTCAGGAGTTTGAGACCAGCCTGGCTAAACCCCTTGGCTACTAAAATTAGCCGGGCCTAGGTGACAGAGTGAGACTCTGTCTCAAAACAAAACAAAACAAAACAAAACAAAAATTAGCCAGGCGTAGTGCATGCGCCTGTAATCCCAGCTACTTGGGTGACCGAGGCACCAGAATCTCTTGAACCCAGGAGGCGGAGGTTGCAGTGAGCCTAGATCACGCAACTGCACTTTAGCCTGGGTGACGGAGACTCTGTCACAAAAAAAAAAAGAAAAGAAAAAAACATTTAGTATTTTCAAACCTTTAAAATGCTTACCTTTCATAAGTTATTTAATCCACTGAGTATTTATGAAGATCCAATCATCAGGGCAGCTTCTGTGACAGCCAAGTACAAAATCTGTGTCATTCAGTATTTCGTATTTAATTCAGGTTGAGGTATTCCCAAACTGCAGAGTTAAAACTCTCCTATAAAAATATGGATGAATCAAATACAGATTGTGTTTATGCCAAGATATACCAGACATGGTGTTGCCACAAATATTATTTCAGCATTTCTATTGGAGACCCTCTGAATATAAGCTCCATGAGGGCAGAGACTCTATCCCCTGAAGACTGTCTAGTCAACAAATTGCTCAATAAATAGTTTTCTGAATATACCACATACAGTCAGAATATATTTTTATGTTATAATTTTAGAAGAGAGGATATTTGTCCAGGGTTAATATGCAGCAATATCTGTTCCGTCTACTTCTTCCACAGGATCATCCTTGAGATGGATTAGATCAATGCCACTAAAGCTACACACTGGAAATTGATACACTGAAAAATCTATTCAGCATTGGTGGGCCAGAAGTCACTGAAACTCTAGACGATGCTAATGGGATTATCAATTACAAATATGATGGTAGATATTGTAACATTGGTTAAGGTCCCACATCTTCAACAGCTAGCTATAAATAGAAAGTTAGCTTTGACAGGGTTTGGTAACAGTACTGACATGGTATTGGTTTGCAAAAAGTAGGTGTTTTTTCCTGGTTTTCATTTCCCCTGATATACTTTGGTCACACCATCTGATAGCAGTAAACACTTTACAGGAATTAGTTGTCTAAAGAAAAACCTTCTTATTTCTAGGTGAGTTTTCTTAAAGACATTTCAGAAAAAGACTGAGGTCAATTTCATTATGATAAATCAATCTAAATTACTAATTTAATAGAAGCTAAATTCAGACTACACTCAGTCTTTGGACATATATATGGTTTCTTAAACCTCCTTACTCTGAGAACCACATTTCTTGCCTTATAAAAGATTAAAATTCTTCAATTTAGAGATCCCACAATATTATAAAATTAAATACACCCTTGCTCCCACAGTCATTATCTAAAATGTTTCAATTGAGAATTTTTGTATGCTCATCTATTTTCATGAATTTCAAGTATTAAGATCCAATTTTTTTTTTCCTTTAAAATGAAATAACATTTTGAAAGCAAATAAAGTGAATGTCAAGGTATATTGTTTCATTAAAGACAGTAACGTGCCAGATATATTCTATTAGTTTCTTGAAATATGTCTGAAATCCCTGATACTCAATATTTTTTAGGTGGCTTTTTACTTTAGGTCTCTTTCTCTCCCTCCCTCCCTCCCTTCTTTCCTCCCTCTCAAGCTCTCTTCTTTCCTTCCCTCCTTCCTTCTCATTTGTTCTCCTGACTTCTCTAAGGTACTCGTTGCTTTTATGCCGCTAGAATTGTAGACTCAAGTAAAAAGAAAGCAACTAACCACACTGAACGTTTGTATTAGGATTTTAATGGCATTTGTAAGTTGAAATACATGCACACATTCTGTCTAGACTCCTCAACATATACACACCGCTGCTGACGAGCATGGCCTCCATCTTAAGCCAGTCATTGGTAAACGACTACTCATTGCAGTTTCACTTTTTCACCTCCATCGGTTTTTCTTAGAAATTATGTTACACCTTTCATTTCACTGCAAATACATTTTTATTTTCTTCTTTTTTATTTAACCATTCAGATTGGCCTTGGATTATACCAGGAGAGCAGTTGTTTAGTAATCCAGGTCAATAGGATATCCAGCCTTAATATAAAGTCATAGAAAGCCTTTTCTATGTGCCATTACAAGGGGCAGAGTAGATGTTGTTTTATTGACCATCCTTTCCTAAAAGGGCCTTGTAGCATTTGCAGTTTTTGCCCTATGGGGATGGTAGAGGAGACCTCTGCTGCTCCTTTAATCAGCGGCAGAATCAGCAATTAACCTATAACTGTAGCTGGTGTCCCAGAAATGAGGCAATGCAATCTTTTCTCATTATTTCTTATGGGAAATTGCTTTTGACATATCTGCTTCAAGGTTGCTCATTTTTCAAGAAATATCCCTTTAGCCTACATTAATCAGTACACATATTATCTCTTCCATAGATGGTCACATTTTGACCTACCCGACCTAAACTGCTCTGTGTTGTATTTATCTTTTATGCTTCTAAGGGGGCCCTGTGCATATTTCTATCAAAATACTTATCACAATGTGTTACAATCACCATTTTACTCCCTTGACTGTAAGTCTCTTGAGATTAGGTAACATTTATCTTGATAAACTCAGTTCCTAGCAAAGTGACTGGTTCTTCACAAATAATGGCATTCCAAGTCAACCTTAGGAGCTAAGAAAGTCTTTCTGCACAATGAAGAGTGTCTAGCACATAGTCATCTATCAATACATATTTGTTAAATAAGTTTTTAAAAATATCCAACACAACCTTCTTTTATGATAGGCACCATTCTAACTTTACAAATATTGACTCATGTGATTCTCAAAACCATCATAATAGTCAGGACTATGATTTTCTCAATTTTATATATGAAAAAATGTAGGAGAGAGTGAGTGTGTTTCTAAAGGACACAATGCCAGGATGTGAGGTACCAGGTGTCAAATTGATTCAGTCTGGCTCTCAAGTCCATGCTCCTAACATTACACTAAACTAAAAAGTCAGCCGTAACAGAAAAAGGTGACTAGCTAATGAAACAAGTTTACATATAGGAGAAGAAACATTTGTATTTATATAAATAACTGACACTAAATATAAATATATGCATGTTCTTAGAGGTTATATGAGAGATGAAAGCAAATTTTGTATTTGTATTTCTACAAATTTTTAATCTAATAAAACTATTTTTATTTTTCTGTAAAAGTTTTTGAAGGAAATGAAATTTCTTCATGCTTTATATCTGAAATTAAAAGACCTAGTGTATAATTAGAAGTGATGAAGAGACATTCAATTCTCAACGTTGAACTATTATAAGCTTTGGATAGTATCTAAATTAATATTACCGTGATAATAAAGTACTACAAGAGAATAAAGATATGCATCATCAAAATTTTCTCGTTAATGCATAGTGATTTAAACTCTCATACTAATGTAATGGGGTTTGGAGTAAAGACACATCAGGAAATATTCAATTAAGACACTCTTGATAATAAAATAAAAGATTTATGTAACAGTAGACAGTGATACACTTTATAAAGCATTTTAAGACCTTTATTTTTACAAGGTGCCGAAATACTTGATTCAATTGAATTATAAAACGCTTACAAAGCTTATCTTTAAATAAAATCAGTAATGCATTTCAAAATATTTTAATAGAGAAAAGAACAAAGCTTATAGACATACCTAAAAATTGAGATTAAGATACAGTGTACTAATTTGATGTGCATGTTCCTGTTAAACATATTCTGGTAAAAAATGATCTGTTACATAAACACATTCTTTACATAGAATTCAAAGAAAATAATCAATTTTATATTTAACTTTAGAAATTATTGCAAGAGGATCCATCTTGAAGTTGATAAAGTACTTTTTCCTTACCCTGAAATTTGAATTTTTGCAGGCAATTATCTGAGTTTCCTAAGTTTTAAAGATAAAACTACTTGAAATTGGGGCTAATTGGTACTTCATGATGTTTGGTTTATTTTTAAATTTTACTGAAACTAGGTACTTAGGTTATATTACATTACTTTATTTTATTTTGTTATAGATAAAAATAAATAGAGATAGATGCAAACTGAGGTGACCCATCTAGTCAGGTATGAGACATTGTTCTTCAGTTTCCCCTACACTGACTAGCTACAAGTGATTGCAAGTGATCCCTCTCCTCCTCCTCCTTCTTCTTTTCCTCCTCCTCCTCCTCCTCATCCTCCTCATCCTCCTCCTTTCCCTCCTCCTCCTCTTCCTCCTCCTCCTCTTCCTCCACCACCTCCTCCTCCTCCTTTTCCTCCTCCTCCTCCACCTCCTTTTCCTCCTCCTCCCTTCTCCTCCTCTTCCTCCTTCTTCTTCTTCTTTGAGCCTGTACTTTGGATTGATGAGATTTTTGATTAGATTATTTGAATAAAATGTTTTCTGTTTTAATTTGTTTTGCTTTGTTTTATTAGCTTCCAGATCTGTAGTTCAGAAGTCCAGGCTTGGGTACATTCTCTGCTTAGGTTCTCACAAGGTGAAATCAAGGTGTAGGCCAGGATAAGCTTTTCTGAGAGACTCTGGAGAAGAATCCATTGACCTGCTTATTCTAGCTGTTGTCAGAATCCAGTTCCTTCTGATTGTAGGGCTGAGGTCCTGTTTTCCTTTTTGGCTGTCATGTATCTTCCAGAGTAAAGTCTGCTCTCAAAATCATTCATGGAGGTAAACTTTCAATCTCAACAATGGATCTCACCTTGTAGCAAATCTTCCTCACCATTTGAATATATGACTTCCACTAATATTTAATGAAAACTACCTAGTTATAAAACACTCACCTGAGGCCTGATTGGGCTAAGCCCACCCAGATAATCTCCATATTTTAAGGTCAACTGACTTAGGACTCTAAAGACATATGCAGAATCCCATCACAACTGTACCTCGGCTAATGTTCGGTTGAATAACCATGGGACGTAAATTTGGTGGGGGCGGCATCTTTCGAATTCTGCCTACTACATTCCATCACCTGGCCCCCAAATGATTCATATTTATTCAAAATACAAAATGTATTTACCCTATTCTAATGTCTTCAAAAGTCTCATTCCATTACAGCATCAGTACAGACTCCAAAAATTTAACCTAAATCAGCTCAGAACTCTAGAATCTCATCTAAATTTGATTAGCATGCTTCTTGGGGAAAAATTCCTCTCTGTCTCTGTATCAGCAAAATCAAAAAGACAAGGTAACAGACCTCAACGCTTTTAATATAAAGTGGTAGGACATGCGTAGGATGAATTACAACCTTCTTTTATTGATTTTTGGTTTGGATTAGATGAGTTAGGAAAACAATCTTTTACTTTCTATGTGACTCGTGGTTTGATTGAGAAGATCTGCAAGGCACATTCTTATTATTACTAAAGTGACATAATGCCATAATGCTATTGAGATTTCATCAAGTGAATGTACAGCTACATCCTCAGCCCTTTCTCTATGGCCAACGTATCTGAATTTTAGCATTTTTCATCATCTGGATAGGCTCATAATTACCCCAATACAAATTTCATAGACTCACTTTGCTCAACAGTTCATCTCTCGAAGTTTGCTCACCTCTCACATTTTACTATTAGTAGTACGAATAAACAAGACAACACCATCAACATTTTGCTTGGAAATAATCTCAGCTGAATACTCAACTATATTGATTAACAGTTCTTCTTTTCAGGACTCAATTTTGCTATAAAATGACCATTACAAAAAACATAGGAAATTACCTCCCTCATTTTCTAATAACATGTTTCTTACTTTCTGAGCTCTCATTGGTCTTTTAAAGTCCAGATTTCTACTAAAAGTCTATTTTGGAAACTTAAAACTTTCATTAAGATGATACAGAATTTCTCTAAAATGTTCCTCACATCTTTCTGAGTCCTCTCCAGTAGAACCTTTAATATCCATATTTCTATGAAAAATCTGTTCAAGGAAACCTAGGTTGTTGTTTCACTTCATTTTGAACTTTGGTTTGTTTTCTTATGTATGCATCTGATTTTAAGATATAAAGATTGGGTACTGAGTTACCACTCACACTACTATTTTTAGATTTTACCTTGGATCACAAATCCAAAGACTTTAAAAGTGGAGACCAAACTATGTCTTCTTTCCTAAGAATTATAGACTCTGTACCTTTTAGGAGAGTGTTTTTTTAACACCTTGAGATACCATCAGCCCTTAAGTTTCTCACATTTTTTTTCCATGATCATTGAAGTACATGCATTTCTAGGGCATGATACATTTTCTAAATGTATTGCAGACTCATCATATATTAGCCAGTGAAGCAAAATATTCTTTTATTTAACAGCTATGGTGTTACAATGCTACTATTTATTAATATAGGAGTAAGCCACAATCCCCTTTACGACATGTGAAATATTCTCTTTTCTACCACTTCTGTGTTCTTATTTTCTTTAAAAAAGGTATACTTGTATTTGTTGCTTCCTTAAAACTACATTTATTTCTACTGTGATGATATTCTTGGAACTTCTCCATGTAGAATTCTTCCTGGTCTTTAAGAATACCATTATTATTTGACACCAGAATGTTTTGAGCTCTTTTCTTTGCAGAAGTTGTGTGGGTTAAGGAAAAATATCAAAAGTTCACCAACTGTGATTCTGACTTTTAGGCATACTAGTGTTTCAGTGGACATTCTCTGCAAAGACTATAAAGAAAATGGCTATGGCATGGACCTATGGTAGTATGGCTTAAAGGGATATAATAACTCTTCACAGATAAAAAACATGAGTAATCCAGAAAGTTGTATTCTATTTTTGTATTATTTTTATTATTCATTCTATTTTAACATTTTCAAAATTCTTCAATCTGTATTTTTAATTTTTTCATTAGAAAGTTAGATTCTAAATACTTGTAGCTGACTGGGATTCCTTAAAACAAAAGAATCTAATCAGGGTGTCCTCTCAGTGGTATTAAGTGTGATGCCTTTCCACATAATCTGAGTCTGTTTTAATATAATACATAGTAGTTTTCATTCTAATGTACTCTTTATTGCAGAGGATAAACTGGCAAAGTGAAAAGCATGTGTGTGTTTAATGGACTATTTTTTGAACTTTTCATAGCTTTGTGAACATCAAGTAAAAATTTAACTAGTACCACACCTATTAGATTAATATAAGCAGTGTAGTAATAATGGGTGAAATCTGCATAATCTAAAATTTCAAAGTATGGGGTTAAGCATCCCATTACCACTTACCAACTGTGTAACTTTCAGCAAATATATATCTCTGCAAACCCTGTTTTGTCTGTCTTTAAAATGAAAAAAAAAATGTTAATATCTACTTCACTGGATTTTTAAAAAATTGAAATAATAATGAGACAATTTTGAATGCTAAATAAAATAATGCATGTAAGTCACTAAGCAGAGCAACCATCATTTGGTAAGGGATCAATAATTATTTGTTGCTATTATGATGTGTAACATATACATTTATAATTTATCAATTTGAAATGGTTTACATCATGAAATATTTTTAACAATGAGTAGTACAAATATTTTATTTAGGTGTAGGAAATTGAAATTTTAAAAAAGTTCAATCGTACATCACATAGTGAATAGAACTGCATATTGAAACCATAATATGATTCTAAGAATCATGCCAGGGACAAATGAATTAAATAAAATACTTATATAAAAATGTATTATAACATAATCAATAACACAAATAATCTTATAACCTGAAAAATCCCAATTTATATTGTTTAAATGTTCAGTTCATTAAGAATTAAGTATGAGAATTGTAATTTATTTTAGATAGTGATTTCAAATTTATCCAACTTTTAAATTGTTGCCTTGACATATTCATGACAGTCAAGGCTGGTAAGTTTCAGCTCCTCACAGACATGGTTTTGAATCCTGGCTCTACTAGAGTGTGCTGGAGATACTTGGAGGACAAAGCAGGTAGTAGAGGTGCCAATCCATGTGACCTCAGAACAAGTGATTAATAGTTACAATGACTGTTATCCAAGTATTTCAATTGTTTAAGAGAAGAATTCATTAATTTCTATCTCAGTTTCTAAGATCAAAGTAAATTTTATGTTTAATAAATCTATATTCAATAGTTTAAATATTTTATAATTTATGAAGGATAGTTATTTCACAGTTGCATTCTTCTTCAACCAGTGCATAATTCCACTGAACCTTCAGTTAAAATCAGCGCTCTGGTTTGGGGTCACAGAGAATCTGAGTTGTTAGATACTTGGGACCTGAAATTCGTGGTACATGTGCAGACAAGAAGGAGTATATTTAGAGTTCAGGCCTGCTCTGAGATACTTCATCCATTCAATGATCAATCAGCTTTTGTGGCCTGTTCTCAGGACCAATAACATTTTTGCCTTTACTTATTTGTAGAAATATGTTTTGCAATGAAAAAGAACAAACACAAACACACACACACAAACTATTTATAAGTGATTTTTTTTGGATTTGACCAATTGCTATATTGATTATTGTAAATTTGTCTAAAATGATAATTATCTGAGTTTTGTAGAGCTTAAATGGTGGATCTATTTGTATAGTCTATGGGCCCAAGTCAAACTTTCTCAAATTCGGCTAGCTCTGAGCTCAACGGGGATAGGGAAGTTCCATATGTAGAGAAAACTATAGTGGAACATTGAACGGAAAGAAATAGAAACCAAAGATTTGATTATTTTCTAAACCATATCTAGTTGAGATTCTTTAATCCTGTATATTTAGTCTTGCTTCAGAGAAATTTTTTTTCAGACCTACCATATGAATAGTTAATTTTCCTCTCCTCCTCAGGAATCATTTTCTTGCTTTTCCTATGTATGCTGAGCCCAAGATCTGTGTACGAACCTGACTGCAGAAAGAGTTGAATATCAGTATGTGAGCGTAGAATTGGGCCCATAATGGGTATTGAAATAAAGAGAATAATGAATTGAAAACCTGTGTGCTTAAATGTGTGTTTCCCATTTCTGACTGAAAATGCTGCTCAAATGAAAGCCAATTTTCTTTTTTATGAACTGAACTCATAATTGGGAACTTGAATTATAATAGTCATAGAAATGGTAGTTATAATATAGACATATTACATTTGATTAGATTTTGCACAAGGGAAATTTTCCTTTGTATTAACTGGGCATTTAATTCCAATTCCATAGAAGGTAACTCTGAAACTGCAGGCTGCGGACAGTGCCTTGCTCAAGTACTCTGGCTCAGTCACAGCAGCCCATAGAGCATCAGGGCCAGTCGCTGCAGCTTTTTTGACTCTAAAATTGTCATTTCAATTTTTCTAAGTTTCATTTTAAATTCTTTTTTAATGGTGTGGTTGCATTGTCCATGGCATAAATCTGGGAGCAGGATTTGCATTTAAAATGCTATAAAATATACTGTTCCTTCGGGTGTACTAAGGAGGGCACCATGTACCAATTCACATAAATCAAGATAAGAATACTAAAAGCAAAGCAATTTGATTAGGTACTAAATTCAAAACATTACAAGATTGTGGTCTAACAGCCACCAGGAACTTAAGTCATCCGGCATCTATAGCATTGTCTAGTGTGGAAAATTAAAATGACAGTTTTAAGAGATAAAGTGAATCTTGTTCTTATTGAGCTTTAGAGTTCCTGCCAGTTTATCTCGGTTATGAGGTGTAATGTAATATTATATACACATCTACTATAAACATTCAGACTTTTATAGACATGTCAAAAGGGTACACTTGATGTGAAATAAAATGAGTTACAACCCTGTAAAAAGTTCCATGGTTTACTCTAACATGGGTACACTCTTTCTCCACCCTTTCTGTCATCTTAAATCCCCAGGAGAAATTGAAGGGAAACAACTATAAAATTTATTTTAAGAATTATTAGAGCAGCAATGTATAGTTTTCTAATGTCAGGGATCAAAATCTGCTTTTGCATCTTTTATGAAATAATATCATCAAAGTTTACACATTACAAATGAATCAATTCTCTGAAGATTTTCAAGCTTATATTTATGTATCTATGTAATTTTCAGAAGTGTTACAAAAGTCTTATAGTCTACTGAATTTGCCACAAAAAACATTTTTTTAATTTCATATGGTATCACAAATTTATAATTTTCTTGCATTTCTAAAACAGATATAAAATAAAACACACATCTAGAATGTATCTTAGAAGGCTTCTTTTTTTCAATGTATCTCTTTAAAGCTAAAACTTTTTTTCTCATCTTTTATTCTGTCAATGGCACTGATGTGGGCCTGATAATTTTTTTTTTTTTTAATGTGTGGGAGATGTTTGGCAAGTAATAGCATTTCTTTCCTATCAAGTTTTACAGCCTTTATATAGCCAGCATAACCATTTAAACTCATATTCATTCTATACGTACTTGCTTTTAGTGATATTTCTTCCTTGTATGCCCTCTTATAATTAGGAGGAAGGCCCCGAAGGGCCCAATTAGCCAACATGTGAATGTAATTATAACTCTTGATTTTTTTCTCTTTTTTTTCCCCTCATACGTATGTCTGTGTAATATATAGCATAACCTACTTGGGAGAAAATTCCAGCCAGGAATAAATTACATATTGAGCTTTAAAGTAGTTTATGGCAAACATTCATTATGGTTGCCTAAGAGACACTGTTTCCCTTCAGTTATATTAACAGCAATAGATATACTGGAGCCACCTTATGCAGCAAGCTTCCCCTTCCATATGGAAGTTAAACTTAACAACTAAACTTCCACTCAATTGTGTGCCTATCATCTGATCATCAAACAAGTCCAGGTTTGCCACAGGAGGGATTTTTAGGTGAGCTGAAGTTCAGATGTTGAAGATTTGTGAACAGCCAGCACTGTGGGGTTTTTGTTGTTTTATTTTTTTGTTTTTGAGACAGGGTCTCACTCCATCACCCAGGCTAGAGTGAAGTGGCATGATTTCTGCTCACTGCAACCTACGCCTTTCAGGCTCAGGTGATCCTCTCAACTCAGCCTCCCAAGTAGCTGGAAGTACAGGCACACACACCAGGCACCACTAATTTTTTGTATTTTTTGTAGAGACAGGGTTTCACCATGGCAGCCAGGCTGGTCAGCCAGCAGTGGTTTAAAGAAGACCATTTATAGCTGCAGGAAGTTAAGCCTGAATGCACAAAGTGAGACTTCAGTGTTTAACAGTATTAAATCTAAGGGCCAACTGTCCTAACTGTGGTCATCCTATTTTAAGTTTTGCAAGGGCTGCACTCACAGGCACTCACAGATGCCAATCAGAGAAGGCCTTCTCTTTCACGTGTAAGAGTTTTTTTATTTTAAATTTTGGGTTGTTTCATGTTGTTCTCAACATATGATGACTCTCCAGGGACCAGATTTCTCATTTTAAGATAAGGTATATTCAATGTATTTGGGGATGAGAAGGAATTTTTAGTCATAGTTCATAGGAAACATGCAAATGGATAATAAAATAAATGTTTGTGTATGTGCCTTTGTTTTTACAACATAGATGGATAACTTATGTTGATATCAGCATTTTGTACCAGGGCCACCACTGAGTACGACTATGCAGATTCCTCACTGAGTTAATCCAGAACATCCACTTCGCAGAGATCTGATGTTAATGATGCCCTTTACAGGTCTGAAGTATGATTTGGGTTTTCATTCTATGAGCTTGACTTCTAAATTTATTGTCTTTGGACATAATTAGAATAAATTATCCCAATCTGCCAATCTCTAAGCTTATTTGTTCATATTTTATTATCTTTTCTGCCTTCGATAGACTATTATAATAATTAATAAGAACTAACATTATTTAACTGCATTATCATGTTTAATCCTCAAAACAACTCCCTGAATCAGATTTTATGACTACTTTCTTTTTACAAGGAGAAAACAAAAGTTTTTAAGGATGCTGACATCGAATTGTGTAGCAGAGATTTTTAACCCAGCTCTTTCTGACTTCAGGAATAGAGACCTTTAACATCACTTCACTGGAAAACTGTTATCACATACTGAGCAAATGCCGTGCATAAACTCAGTGTTTTTTTTCTTCTACATTATTCCCCTGGCCTTTAACCATCTGCTTATCTCATTTGTTGCCCCTTTGGAACTTCTTTCTACTATCATTACCACTCAAATTCCCCATCTATCTGCCTTACTCTACCACCACTTAGTTGGGCGTATTTTAATAGTTGAAGCTTTTATGGATTAGAAAACACACAAAAAACTTAGAGACTATTTAGGCCCATCACGCCAAGTGAAAGATTTTAACCTTATCTATATCAGTACTTATTTTTTCCCTAAGATAAAATCTGTACATGTCAAGAATTGTGGGTCGGCATTAACGGATTAAATCTATAACATATTCATGCATACCTGGAAAGGTTTAGTTTATTTCGCTTTAGCTCAAGAGTGGTTGGCTCAATTATTCTTTGTCTCTTTGTGCCTCAGTCTGAGTGATGTAGTTTCTAGAACTTTGTAAAGATTCAACATGAAGCTCCTATGAATATTGGATGTTACCCTATGGATAGGGGCTCATCTTGAGGCCCAGAGTGGGATGGCTTTCAGAAGAGGTGTGTGAAGTGAGAGAAGGACGTGGGAAATTCACAGAGGTCTCAGTCAGAGAGTTAAGGAGTATAACAACTAGAATAACCAAAGAAAGCACAAGAACAATATAAAGAAAAAATTAATGATGTTTCATGACTGACCACTAAAAATAATTGTAAGAAAGCAAGCATGCTGACCAACTTAAAAGGAAAAAATTGACCTGTTTGTGTGACAATACCTTTAGGTATAATTTCACTTACTTGATATTATTGAATAAATTCAATTTAACCAATATTTACTAAGTAATAGAGAAATACCTAGAAATCTGATATGCTCTGCTGCAGATAAGCTGAAAATGCCAAAGGATAAAAAAGACATATATATATATATATATATAGGTTTATATATGTTTACATATGTTTATATGTACAATTTTTATACATACAACTTCCTAATGGGGATAGTAAACCTTAAGTGCAGCCAGAAAAAAAAAAAAGAGAAACTAATGAGACCAAAATAGAACCCATGGCACCATTTTATTTTCTGTCAGGTAAAAAAATGTGAATGTAATTGTGTGACCTGCTAGATACAGTTTTTTATGACATATAATACCTTGTTGTTCCAGTATTAATTTTCTCTTTTATGCTTTAAAAATATTTACATATTATGTCAATTCTAGAGCCAGTTAGTACCCATCTTGAACCCTTGTCCAGTATATTATAGTCGGCTCAGGCTACAGTAAGAGAATACCACAGACTGGGTGGCTTAAACAATAGAGATTTATTTTCTTACAGTTCTGTAGGCTGGAAGTCCAAGATCAAGGTACCATCGGGGTTGGTGTCTGCTGAGGGCTCTCTTCGTAGCTTGCAGCTGGCTACCTTTTTGCTGCATGGCCTTTCTTCTGTGTGTACAGGAAGAGAGGGAGGGGGAGAGAGAGAGAGAAAGAGAGAGAGGGAGAGAGATTGAGATTCGGTGTCTCTTCCTCTTCCTAAGGGGAGAATTGTCCTATCAGATTAGGACCCCATCCTTATGATCTTAATCACCTCCTAATGATCCTATCTCCAAATATAGTCACATTGAGGGTTGGGGATTCAATATATGGATATGAGAAGGGACACAATTCAGTCTATAACATCCAGGTCTAAAAGTATTATTGGAATAAAACAAATTGGAATGAATAACATTCAACTGGCGTGGTCATTTGCTACATTATTATTCCTTCAAAATAATACATATTATTTATCTTTATCAATGTTAAGAACATGAAATTTAAGAGATTATTTCAAATGCCTAATTAAACTCTAAAACATTAGAAATGACATATAAAATATGAATTTTTTAAATGTGGCTTCATAGGAATCTGTACAACAATAGTAAGTAGATTTAGCAGACCATTGATTTTAGTAATCAATGAAGACAAAAAGCAAATTGGAATAGATGCATAGATAAAAGCACATGCTGATGAAATGAAACACAACTTCAGGTAGGAGGAGCAGGATGGTGCTTTATGGGGACTACCCCAGAGAATTGGTACCAGCCCGCCCTCTTCAAGTCATAGCTTGCCTGCAACAGTAAGCAGCAAAAGTATTTCACTAAGATGATGCATTTGCATATGTAAGCATTTAATCTAGAAATGAAAAGGTATGCACCCAGTAGCTAATGACATTTTAAAAGGGTAGGAGATTTCTACAACTTCAAGATTATTGCACTCAGCCCAGTAGCACTTATGCCTTTCCTTTAAATCACTGTAAACATTATCCTATAAGCAGGGCTAGCATCCCTAGACATTCTTAAATAGGTTTTCCAACACAGAAAGTGGATGTGAAAGCATGAGTCACTAAAACAAATGTTACAAAATGTAGCCTAGGAAAATGAAAAACTATGAATCAGAGAAAGAAGATAAAGGTAATTATCAGTACACAAAGAGTCCAGTAAAACTTAAACTTAAATCCCAACACTTGTTGGCAAGCAATAAACAATTGAAACAATATGAAAAAGAAATACCAGATATTATGGACATGGAAGTGTTGTGACAGGAGAAAGAGGAACTTGGAAGCTGTTTCCAAGATATATGTAGCTAATGATATAATAAGCTCTAAACAGTGATAAAACATGTTTAAATAAATGTGTTAAATATTTAAGGATGATCATCAGAAGAAATTATACATGTATAATATACACACATACACACATGCACACACGCATATCTCAAACTCTTGGAATAAAAGTAAATGATTAAATAATTAAAAATAGAATAAATAAACCCTAATTAATTTTATCATTAATATAAAAAAATAAAGAGTGAAAAAACTATTTGAAATGACAGAGAATCCTGGATCATATGTGGCGGTTAAGGAGGTATAATCAATAGCAAACACAACCAAAGTTCAAATCCATTCATATGCGGCTTACCAGAGATACACCTAAACATACACAAAATATTGTAATGAAAGATACGAAAAAGTATTTATCAGACAAACAATAACAAATAAAGCACATGAAGAATTATTCATATGAGGTAAAATAGAAATCAAGCTGAAATTTTGCATACTCTCACATATTTAGTCATTACTTTTTATTTCTCCCTTTATTTCAACGTTTGCATCTGGGGTGATTTTATTTCTACTAAAAAATGACCTTTATTTATTTATTTATTTATTTATTTATTTATTTATTATTTATTTATTTATTTATTTTGAGACGGAGTCTCTCTCTGTCGCCAGTGCTGGAGTGCAGTGGCCGGATCTCAGCTCACTGCAAGCTCCGCCTCCCGAGTTTACGCCATTCTCCTGCCTCAGCCTCCCAAGTAGCTGGGACTACAGGCGCCCACCACCACACTCGTCTAGTTTTTTGTATTTTTTTAGTAGAGGCGGGGTTTCACCGTGTTAGCCAGGATGGTCTCGATCTCCTGACCTCGTGATCCACCCGTCTCGGCCTCCCAAAGTGCTGGGATTACATATTTATTTATTTTTAGTGCAGGTAAGTTGGTGGCCCATTTTCTCAGTTTTTATTTATATCAAAGTCCTTATTTTGCCTTTATCTTGAAGAGTATTTTTAGAAATTTTAATTGGCAGTTATTTTGTTTCAATATGTACATAACTCATTGCATTATTTTCTGACTGTTGATAAGTCACCTTTTAATCATATTGTTGCTCCTTTGAAGGTAACGTGTAATTTTTTTCTTCCTATCATTGTCTTTAATGTTCTCCTTTTTATAAGTTTTAAGAAGTTTTGTCATTATATGTCTAGATGTTATTTTCTTTGTGTTTGTACTGTTGAGGTTTATAGAGCTTCTACAATCTGTGTTGTAATGTCATTCATCGGTTTTTGACATTCATAGACATTATTTGAAGCAATATTGCCTATTATTTGATACTCATGGGCATTATTGCTTAAAATATCGTTTCAGTTGCATTCAAAAATGGATTCCAATTGTTCATATGGTAGACTTTTTGAGAATGGCTTAAAGTGTCACTTAGGCTCTTATTACTTTAAATTTTTCTCTTTTAAAATTTATTGTTTTCCTCTCGACTTCAATTTGGATCTTCCCTATTGAACTGTCTTCCAATAAACTATCTTCCATTTAACCAACTTCCAGTTAACTGTTCAATTGCTGTGCCTAATCTGGTGTTAAATACTTTTTCAGTTCTTAATGTAATATTTTATATTTTTTAGCTCTAGAAATTCCAACTTATTTTTTTCTAGATGTTGTTCTATCATTAAATTTATGTTCTTTTCCTATTTTCGTACACACACACAAACACACACAGAGAAACATACACATGCACACCATATTTCTCTAGTCTTGTCTCTTGACTCTTGGCTCTTTTGGTATTTTTAAAATTATTTTAAAGTGACACATAATTGTACTTATGGGGTAGAGTATACATATATATATATATATATTTTTTTTTTTTTTTTTTTTGAGACGGAGTCTTGCTCAGTTGCCCAGGCTGGAGTGTGGTGGCGTGATCTGAGTGCACTGCAAGCTCTGCCTCCTGGGTTCACGCCATTCTACTGCCTCAGTCTCCTGAGTAGCTGGGACTACAGGCGCCCGCCACTACGCCCCGCTAGTTTTTAAATTTTTTTTAATTAATTTATTTATTTTTAGTAGAGACGGGGTTTCACTGTGTTAGCCAGGATGGTTTCAATCTCCTGACCTCGTGATCCGCCCGCCTTGGCCTCCCAAAGTGCTGGGACTACAGGCGTGAGCCACTGCCCCCTGCTGAGTATATTTTAATACATGTATACAACGTGTAAAGCTCAAATCAAGGTAATTAGAATATCCATCTTCTCAAACATTTATCATTCATTTGTGTTGAGAATATACAAAATCCTTCTTTCTAGCTATTTGAAAATATACAATAAATTATTGTTAACTATAATCATCCTACATTGCTATATACTAGCACCTACACTTCCTATCCTACTTGTGTATGCATTAACCGACTTCTCTCTATCTCTCCCTGCCCCTCCTTTTCCCATCCTCTAATAACCATCAGTGTGTCCTCTGTTTCTATGAGAGTAATAATTTTAGCTTCTATCTATGATTGAGAACATGCAGTATTTCTCCTTCTGTGTCTCACTTATCTCACTTAATATAATGTTCTCTAGGCTCTCGCATTTGCCATGAATAATAGGATTTCATTCTTGTGGCTGAATAGCATTTTATTATGTATTTGTGTATATATATGTATGTGTATATATGTATTTCATTTTCTTTATTCCTCTGTTGGTGAAGGCTTAGTTTGATTCTGTCTCTTGGTTATTGTAAATAGTGCTGAAATAAACATAGGAGTGTGTTTTTCTCTTTCACATACTGATTTGTTTTCCTTTGGATATATACCCAGTTGTGGGATTGTTGGATCATACGGTAGTTCTATTTTTAGTTTTTTTGAGGAAACTCCATACTATTTTCTATAATTGCTGTACTAGTTTACGTTCTCATCAACAGTGTATGAGTCCCCCTTGCTCCACATGCTCACCAGCACTTGTTAATTTTTGGCCTTTTTGATAATAGCCATTCTAACAAGAGTGAGAAGATGTCTCAATGTGGTCATGATTTGCGTTTCCCTGATACTTAATGATGTTGAGCATTTTTTTTCATATGCTTGGCCTTTTGTATATCTTCTTTTGAGAAATGTCTGTTAGATGATTTGCCCACTTGCTAATCAGATTATTTGTGTTTTTTGCACTTGATTTGTTGGAGTTCCTTATATATTCTAGAAACTTCTCCCTTATCAGATAAATAGTTTGTATACATTTTCTCCCATTCTGCAAATTGTCTCTTCACTCTTTTGATGGATTTCTTTGCTGTGCAGAAGCTGTTAAGTTTGATAGAATCTCATTTGTCTATATTTGCTTTTGGTGCCTATGCTTTTGAGATTTTATCCATAAGTCTTTTGCCAGATCAGTATCCTGAAACATTTCCCTTATGTTTTCTTCCAATACTTTCATAGTTTTGGGTCTTACATTCAAGTCTTTAATTCATCTTGAGTTTATTTTTATATGAGAGATAGGGGTATAAGAGAGAGGGGGTGATTTTGGTGAGAGATAGGGGTCTAGTTTCATCTCCATACAGATATTGAGTTTTTCCAGCACCGTTTATTGAAGAGACTATTGTTTCTCAATGTATATTCTTGGCTCCTTTGATGAAAATCAGTTGACTGTAAATATGTGGATTTGTTTCTGGGTTCTCTATTCTGCTCCATTTGTCTATGTGTCTGTTTTTATGCCAGTACCATGCTGTTTTGTTTACTCTAGCTTTGTAGTGTATTTTGAAATCAAGTAGTGGGATGCCTCCAGGTTTGCTCTTTTTGCTCAGGATTGTTTTGTCTACTCTGGGTCTTTTTTTGGTTCCATATAAATTTTAGTTCCATACAAATTTGAGTATAAGTTTTTCTATTTTTGTGGAAAATGTTGGTATTTTAGTAGGGATAGCATTGAATCTGTACAACTCTTTGAGTAGTATAATCATTTTGACAATATTAAATCCTCCAATCCATAAACATGGGAGGTCTTTTCACTTTTTTTAAAAGTGTTTTATAGTTTTTATTGTAGAGACCTTTCATCTCTTTGGTTAAATTTCTTCCTACGTATTTAATTTTTTTGCAGCTATTGTAAATGGAATTGGTTTCTTGATTTCTTTTGCAGCTGGTGTTACCTGAGAATCTACTAAATTTTGTATGTTGATTTCATATTTGGCAACTTCTTTTCTGGTAATTTTTAAATTAAATTTTGGATATTATGTATAAAAACTACAGAGAATCCAGATAATATCATTTTTCTCTAGAGAGTTTTTACCCTTTCTATGGCAGATTAAGGGCTAATCACCTGAAACCAGTCAGAGACTGAGCTGAGGTAAACCTGGATTGTGGTTGGGTTTTGATAAGGTCCCCTTTAACTCTGGCTAGCATGCACTCTCAGGTCATAGTTATTCAGGGCATTCAACTGAGAACCTTATGTATTCACTGGAGCTCCTTACTTGGATGCTTTTAAACTCGAATTTAAATCTTCTTAGAAGAGAAACAGTTTTTCTGATTAGCTTCTTGTCCTGTTGTCTCTCTAGTGTCAGATTTTGAAAAATGTCTTTTTAAAAAAGCCACCTGTGTGTCAAGCTTGGTGTTCCGTCTCACCATTCTCACTGGCACTTTAAATTTCCATTTTGTATTACTAGCCCTGAAAGATCACCATCTATTGTTGGTTTTTCCCCTCTCCCAGAGTGGTTGTTTACCCATGCAAAGCCTGTATTGTCAGATTTTTAACCTGCATTTTGAATTGGCAATGTCCCAGAGGAAAATGCAGCTACAGAAGCTCAGTTCAACTTGTTCAGTCTCTTCTCTTCTGGATCTTGGCCCCTCTAAATTCTTATTTTTTTCCCAGCAGCAATGCTTTCTGCTTTTTTATTGGATTAGTTTCCTCAGTTGGAATGTTTGTCTAATACAAGCTCCTTTATCTTTTCTGGAAGTTGATCTTCTTGAACCAGTTTTGTTTGTTTGTTTTTGTTTGTTGTTGTTGTTGTTGTTGTTTTTAAGTCTACATAAAGAAATACTTGCTAATGTCTACTGGGTTGTACGTTATTTTATTTGTTCCTCACAATAAAGTTTCAGAGTATGTATAGTCTTTTCCATTTTTAATGTATGAAATTACTCATTTACAGTTTCTAAGAAGTAGATTATAACATCTTCTTGCTTTAAGAAGAAAATCTTTGTGCTTTTACTACTATATCATATTTTCTGATGCTGATGAAAGTGTGGAAAAGCTAAAACACCTTCAGCAACTTCAAGTCAGTGAAATTTGTGACTCTAAAAAATGTGGACTTGTCCCGTGGGATAATTCTTTTGCTTTGTTTTTTGTTTTTGTTTTTGTTTTGAGATGGAGTCTCGTTCTGTCGCCCAGGCTGGAGTGCAGTGGCGCAATCTCGGCTCACTGCAAGCTCCACCTCCTGGGTTCACGTCATTCTCCTGCCTCAGCCTCCCCAGTAGCTGGAACTCCAGGCACCCGCCACCATGCCCGGCGAATTTTTTTGTATTTTTAGTAGTGACGGGGTTTCAGCGTGTTAGCCAGGATGGTACCGATCTTCTGACCTCGTGATCTGCTCGCCTTGGCATCCCAGAGTGCTGGGATTACAGGCATAAGCCACCGCGCCCAGCTGCCCCAGGAGATAATTCTGTGGTGCCACTCTTTGTACTGTCTTTACAGGTAAATATGCTGGAGTTATAATGGTCAAACCAGCCTTGGAAAAAAATGTTGTAGAAAATAAATTTTCATAATGGTATTATAGCCAACATGGATTGAGAATTATGTGCCAAATTCTTTTTTTTTTTTTTTTTTTTTTTGAGACGGGGTCTTGCTCTGTCACCAAGGCTGGAGTGCAGTGGTACAGTCTTGGCTCACTGCAACCTCTGCCTCCCGGGTTCAAGCAATTCTCCTGCCTCATCCTCCTAAGGAGCTGGGATTACAGACATGCACCACCATGCCCAGCTAATTTTTGTCTTTTCTGTGGAGACGAGGTTTCACCATGTTGGCCAGGCTGGTCTCGAACTGCTGACCTCAAGTGATCTGTCCTCCTTAGCCTCCCAAAGTGCTGGGATTACAGGTGTAAGCCACTGCGCCCAGCCTTAGGTGCCAAATTCTTAAATGTGTATTGACATGTTTAAAGCTCTCAGTTACCCTGTGGCCTATACTCCCTTTTTATTGCCATTTTACTTATGTTGAAACCAAAACTCAAAGAAAATGGTAACTTAGCCAAGGCCTCATAAGGTAGTAAGTAATCAATGGTTGGTCCCAGCTACTCGGGAGTTTGAGGCAGGAGAATGGCGTGAACACGGGAGCGAAGCTTGCAGTGAGCCGAGATCACGCCACTGCACCCCAGCCTGGGCAACAGATTGAGACTGTCTCAAAAAAAAAAAAAAAAAAAAAAAAAAAAAAAAAAGTTTAAGTAATGAATGGCTTAGCTCCAAAGCCGAACATTATGCACTAAATACTTTGCCTCATGGGAAGATTACTTGAACCCAGGAGTTTGAGTCCAGCCTGGGCAGCATAGCAAGTCCTATCTCTAAAAAAAAAAAAAAAAAACAAAAACAGAAAGTGCTGGGCGCAGTGTCTCATGCCTGTAATACCGGCACTGTTTGTATTATTTGTATTTTGTAGTAAAAATACAAAAATTAGCCAGGTGTGGTGGCAGGCGTCTGTGGTTCCAGCTACTTGGGAGGCTGAGACAGGAGAATCGCTTGAACCCAGGAGGCGGAGGTTGTGACCCGCTAAGATCACGCTATTGCACTCCAGCCTGGGCAACAAGAGCCAAAATTTGTCACAAAACAAAGCAAAGAAACAAAAACCAGATTAAAAAATAAAAATAAAAATTGGCTGGGCACTGTGGCTTACGCCTGTAATCCCAGTTCTTTGGGAGGCTGAGGTGGTCAAATCACTTGAGGTCGGGAATTAGAGACCAGTCTGGCCAACATGACAAAACCCCATCTCTACTAGAAATACAAAAATTAGCTGGGCATGGTGGCGGGCGCCTGTCATCCCAGTTACTTGGGAGGCTGAGGCAGGTGATTTGATTGAACCGGGGAGGCAGAGTTTGCAGTGAGTAGAGATTGCGCCACTGCGCTCCAGCCTGGGCGACAGAGAGAGAGACTCCGTCTCAAAAAGTAAAAATAAAAATAAAAATTATATTCTGCCTCAAAAGTGAGAAGCCATTTTCCTTCTCTTGCCTGAGAAACTAAAATACTCCAATTTAGAGAGGAGAACTATGAAGACAAATTTTTATTGGAATCTTGCGGTAACTAAATCCCAAAAAACTTTATATCCGGAAATGCATGTTAAGAAATTACTTATTAACATTTTATCCTCTTCTTTGCTTCACATTATTAATTTCAAAGTATTTATTTCAAAAATAAAGATTTCAAAAATACAATGAACTCTGTACATCTACTGTAAAATATTGTTGGACACTCTATGTAAAGATTTTTATATCAATTTGTAAGAAACTAATATATATTGTAGAATACAACTCTAAAGTGATAGAAAAATGGCCTATTTATTGTTGATGTATTTCCATTTTCTATGATCGTTACTATTATGAACAGCTTACAATGAATTCATTATCTTGTGAGAGAAAATAATTCTGTTCCAAAGACCTCCTCTGAGGTACAACAAATGAGAATGATAGAAAAAGACCTACTGTATTAGAGACAGTTATAACTGCCCCTTTTCATTTTCATTAAAAATGAAGCTCTGCAGCAGATGGGCTTCAAAGATATTTTAAAGATTTAAGTGCTAATGCATGGGAGAATTCCAATGCAAACAGTTCCTTTAAAGTACTTTAGTGCATGCTGGGCTGTGGGAAGGACCTGGAGAGGCCTCTTAATCTTGCTTAGATCTTTTCATTAATAGAGTGTTATAAAATTACCTTCAGCATGATGAGAAAGGCAGTCTTACTGGGAGAAGCTTGGCTTCTTCCTGAATTATCTCCCCCTCAACTAAAGTTTAGTAAACCATTCTAAATAAAGAAACAACTCCAGCTGCAATGGATGAGTTTCAGTTTGGGATTATTTTATTAAATATTGAATATTTTATTTTTTGAAAGCATATGGCATACAAATGTTGAGAATTTCCTAAAAAAGCTAACTTTTCAGTAGCATAGAATTTCATATTTTAAGTACAGAAGCGATCAGTTAAAGTTAAGTATTTAAAATGGAAATATGTTGTTTGAATTTCAGATGAGATTGGACGGGTTCAGGGTGGTATGGTCGTAGATGTGTTGTTGGAATTTCAGAGTGCAGTTGAATCACCACAAAGTTTCAGTCTACATAAATATCTATAGCAAAGTCAATACAAGCTCGCCTCATCATAGTCATATTAAGAATCACAGTGATTCCAATTATGATGTCATTAAAGTTAGTAATTGCATTAAAGTATTACATGTGACACAAGCTTATGGGCAGTCTACATGCTACATAAAGAAAAGGTCTAGAGGAAGGAGCATTTAGGTCACAAATTAACTGATTCAGAAAAACTAAAGAAACTGCCAGAGAAAAAAGGAAAAATTCTATCATCCCTAGAATTGTCTATTCGTTCTATGATAAAATTCCACTTCACTTTCACCAGTAGAATTCAACCTTACCTCTTTAGTTATGTAAAACATTGCCAAATAATTTTATATGTTAATTTGTTCCTAAGATGACATTTTACATATAATAATTAGATTTTTAGATAATGCTATTTTCTATTTTTCTATAATTTTTTTACTCTTACCTACCATTAAACAGTTTTTAGGTACAGAAAAATCAAATGATAAGAAATGGCAATAAACAACATAGTGTTCATTTTACAGGGAAATAAACATTCTTCTGGTTTTCTCTTTCATTTCTAGTTCACCAAACTTTATAACAGAGAAAAGATATCCTCTTAGTTATTACCCAGGTCTCAGGAACCAATGTGGAAGCCAGAAAAAGTACGTTTGCTATCTTATTAGGAAAAGCCCCTCACTCTATTCATGCATACAGGAATGACCAGAATGATGAAACAAATTCCATCCTGGGCTCAGCTACTAACAGGATACCTTTGTATGAGTAACCCAATTTCAATGCATCACCTCTTCACATCTGCAATATGAAGATAATAATATGTATACTGCAATAGATTTGATGAGACAAAGTTAATAACATTTTGAGGTAATTTTTACATAATAAAGTCCTGTACAACTGTGAGTAATTATTACACCATTGCTACTATAAAGGCTTTGCTTGTATTGGGTCATGGGAAGCTATTTTCTTTTCCTCTCTAGTTTACAGCTACACAACTTTACTCCCCTTCACTTTATTTTATAGGGTAGGGAGTCCAGCTGTGAAAGCCTACACTAAATTAGATGACTAGAAAAACAAAGATCTGAATGCAGTTCTCATTCCATTGTTGCCATCCACCCAAGTTATCCCCACCGTCACCCTATATTTATCACAAGAGTTTGACTTGGTGAAGTATACCATAAATCAAATTGAGGGTTTACAAGACATTTTATTTCATAGATTTAAACATAGATTGAATGCTTGAATAAATATTGGACCATTTTAATAAAATACTAGCTTAACTGAAGTACCATTAAATAGTAGAGAACCAATAAATAAACCAGCATTCCAATCCAGACATATTATTAAGGGAGGAAGCAATCAGATGTGTAAAGAAGGCCTACATTATAGGAGGACAATTCTTACAAGCCAGATGTTATAATTTTTGTTTGTCCTTTGTATAGCACAATATGTTCTAAGGTATTTTGTAATCCTTAATTAGAAAAGCTTCATTTAACCCAAGTTTTTTTGTTTCTTCTAATTCTGAATGATGTATACAATTTCGAATGCTCTTGCATTGATCTCTAACGGCCTCAAATGAGTAATATCCGTTTGATTTTGATGATTTCTTTGGATATCAGTAGTGTCCCTAAAGTAAAACGGCAACACACTTTGGTCTTATGTTTTCATGGGCTGATATTTTGTCTGATGTAAATTGGAATCTTGGAATTCTTTCAACATTTTGATCATCTTCTAGGTATGTTGCCATTCCTAATACTTTATGAGGGAAGCTTGATATCAACTAACTTCAGATATTCGCTTCAATATAGTTTTACCTTGTTTTGGGATCTTGTTAGATGGTTGGGACTGATAAGTGAGTAAATAAAACAGTACACAGAGCCCCAAAAGCATCACCAAATCTTTACCGAGGGTTTCTTCTGAGGATTTACAAAGTAGGAAGTATTCTGGCTTCCGCTCTGCTGGTGGTTATCTCCTGAAAGAACAAATGATTAAGTCGGAGCTTTAGTGTGAATTAAAGAGCAGTGTAAAGAAAACTGGCATTGGAATCTGTAAACCTAGTTTAGAATCTTCACTACACCTGTTACTGGCTAGCTAATATTGGTAAATTATGTAACCTCTCTAAACATAAATTTCCACAAAACAAATAAAAGCTAGCATTATTAATGAATGACTCTGAGTACAATTAACACTTTTTGCCTTAATCATACATATGTTTGTTATGTACCCTGTGACAGAGGAAATCATCCATTCACTCTGTTTCCCTACCAGTAAAATGCTATGAGTTCACCTGAAAGAGTTATAAGCCTGCACTGAGGAAAGTACTACAGAAATCCAATTATTGTGTGGAAAATGGCAAGGGAGAGTGATGTTAAAGTTCAATTATTATTTAACAGTAAGCAAGAGCTTTCAGAGAAACAGACGATGGCTTTATTGTCTTTTCCAGTTATGGAAATTAGTGAGAATCAAGAGAAACTTCTGCTAAATACACAAAAGTATACAGACAAAACAAAATACTACAGACTGGGTGGCTTAAACAACAGAAAATTATTTTCTCACAGTTCTGAAGGCTGGGCAGTCTAAGGTCAAGGTGTCAGTGGGTTTGATTTCTTCCAAAGCCTCTCTCTTTGGCTCGGAGATGGCTTCTCATTGCATTCTCATATAATTGCCCTTTGGTCTGTCTGTCTGTTATCTGCACTCTACTCTCCTCTTCTTACAAAGACACCAGTAATATTGACTCAGGACTCACTCATAAGACATCAGTCTACCTTACATAATTATTTAAGGGCCCTATGTCCAAATACAGTCACATTCTGGGATATTGGAGTTTAGGACTTCAACAAAGGAAATTGAGAGGACACACCTGATGCTATAAGAAACTGATTTTCACAAAATCATAAGGCCAGTGTTACAGTGACCAAACTTCTAACAAACCAAAGACACAGTGGGAGTGACTCTCTATGTATGTGGGTTGGGGGAAGTTTGCAAGAGAAGGCAGATGGTTTAATCAGAGATCAGAGTAGGCTGTACATGGTGGCTCACGCCTGTAATCCCAGCACTTTGAGAGGCCGAGACGGGTGCATCACTTGAGGTCAGGAGTTCAAGACCAGTCTGGCCAACATGGCAGAACTCTGTCTCTACTAAAAATATAAAAATTAGCCTGGTGTGGTGGCACCCACCTAATAATCCCAGCTACTCAGGAGGCCAAGGCAGGAGAATCACTTGAACCTGAGAGGCAGAGGTTGTAGTGAGCTGAGATTGCGCCATTGCACTCCAGCCTGGGCAACAGAGCAAGACTCCAACTCAAAAAAAAAAAAAAAAAAAAAAAAAAAGAAGAGTTGAGAGTAAGCACATTTTGTAGGACTTTTACTTTCTTAGATTAATTCAGCTATATATTAATGAGTTCATATTTATATTTGCCCATCATGAGATGTTATTTTGTTTATCCTTTTTACTCCAAGATAACAGACATAAATACAATAAATACAATACCTGACATGTCTCTCCCGGGGGCGGGGGGGAAGGACACAGAAGATGGAAAGTGGTCCAGAAAAAATCTGTCAGACCAATTCAAATTTTTGCAATATGAAAACATGGATTTTTAGTAAATGTTAAAAATGAGAACAGTAAATACACCTTAGTTGTTTGACACACATGATTGTGAGAAGAACTTAAGAAAATCCTGCAATTTAGGCTGGACAATATAGCAAGGTGTCATCTCTACAATAAGTTTAAAAAGCTGGATGTGGAGGTGCATGCCTGTAGTCCCAGCTACTTGAGAGGCTGAGGCAGTAGACTCACTTGAACCCAGGAATTCAAGGTTACAGTAAGCTATGATCATACCACTGCACTCCAGCCTGGACAACAGAGCAAGATCCTGTCTCTAGAAAATGTAAATTAAAAAAAAAAATGCAATTGGTTATACCTTGTGGGAGTATGAGAGCACAGATTTAAAAATAAAAACAGAAAGTCTCCAAAACTTATTTCCTTTAAATTGACCAGCTTTGATTTGGTCAAATATTTTTTTTTTTCTGTATTCATAGGTGATTGCATTATTTTTAGTCATGGATGTATGATTTTATACAAAGGAATGATCATGTCACTGCTATAGTGCTACACATGTTGGTGTTATGCTCTTCTATAAAGGGTGAGAAAGTAAGGTCAGCAAATTATTCTGCTGGAGGAATTGATTTTTACTATGTTTAACACTATGTGTATAATTACTATGTGTCTAATGTGTCTGTGATTATGGATATATTTAAAGTCTTTGAAATCTAATTCAAAATAAACACTAAAAGCATTGAGAAAGAACTTTCATTGTAAAAAGTATGAGAAGGAATGCATATAAAGGGAATATGAGTTTTATGTATTCTTACACCAAAATAAAATTTTAGAATATTATTAGATATTTGTTCATGGTATTATATCATTAGCGGTATAAAAGCTCTTTAGTTGGCTAGCTAAATAAAATATTCTTGCTTAATATTATATGTGAGTTATTTGTATTAAAAAAATTTTCCATATATCATTTTAATCAAAGATCAGAATAAACTCAGTTCAGTGTAGCTATTTGTAAAATGTAAGACAAAACACTTAGACTATATAGATAATGATTCAGAATTATAAGTCTTATAAACTATTCTTCTGCATATTTAAAGATGAATCTTTGCAAATGTTTTAGAAGATATTGTGAGAAATTTACTTTTCATAAATTTAAGTTTAATACTTTATCATAAATCTATCTCAAAATGCATCATGATTTATCTGAGTGGAACTTTATGACTGTGGCCATGTGTTACGGGTAGAATTGTGTCCCCACCCAATTCATATGTTGAAGTCTTAGCCTTCAGTACCTCGGGATATGACCTTCTTTGGAAACAGAATCACTGCAGATGTAATTAGTTAAGATGAGGTCATAGTGGAGTCGAGTAGGTCCCTAATCCAATATGACTGGTGTCATTTTCAAGGGAATACATTTGGACATTGGTATGTATCCAAAGAGGATGTCATGTGAACATGAAGACAGCCATGTACAAGCTCAGGAAAAAGGCCTGAAACAGATCCTTCCCTCATAGGCCTCAGAAGAAGCCAACCCTGCCAACACTCTGATTTTAGACTTCTAGTCTCTAGAACAGTGAGACAATAAGTTGGTGTGTAAAAGCACTGTTTGTGGTGCTTTTTTTTATTTTTACAGCAGGCTAGAAATCTAATACATCAGGTCTCCAGTCTTGTAATTTTGTTACTGCCTTAAAGAACATAAAACAGTGAAGATATTCACCAATGATACAGTCTTTGCCAAGATTCTGTAGCACTGTGAGGAGGTCTTGCCAATATATCACAATATATGAGTATTTTCTAATGAATATTCAGTTTTGAAGAATAGTTCCTAATTAATATGCCATCTCTAATGAGAAAACAAATTAAACTAATAATATTGAAGATGTAAAAAGTTCAGCCAGGAAAGACTCAATTATGAGTTATTAAAAAATACACTTAAAGAGATGTATGCTAATAGAAATGCTTCAGTTTCTTCTTTAAAGTTTATTTTTGTAAAGAGTCTTGAAAAGTCAAACTTCAGAGTCAAGCAGAGTTGCTTAGAAAGGTGTCTTGATTCCAAGTCTTTGCTATTGTGAATAGTGCTGCAATAAACATACGAGTGCATGTGTCTTTATAGCAGCATAATTTATAATCCTTTGGGTATATACCCAGTAATGGGATGGCTGGGTCATATGGTACATCTAGTTCTAGATCCTTGAGGAATCGCCATACTGTTTTCCACAATGGTTGAACTAGTTTACAATCCCACCAACAGTGTAAAAGTGTTCCTATTTCTCCACATCCTCTCCAGCACCTGTTGTTTCCTGACTTTTTAATGATCGCCATTCTAACTGGTGTGAGATGGTATCTCATTGTGGTTTTGATTTGCATTTCTCTGATGGCCAGTGATGATGAGCATTTTTTCATGTGTCTGTTGGCTGTATGAATGTCTTCTTTTGAGAAATGTCTGTTCATATCCTTTGCCCACTTTTTGATGGGGTTGTTTGTTTTTTTTCTTGTAAATTTGTTTGAGTTCTTTGTAGGTTCTGGATATTAGCCCTTTGTCAGATGAGTAGATTGCAAAAATTTTCTCCCATTCTGTAGGTTGCCTGTTCACTCTGATGGTAGTTTCTTTTGCTGTGCAGAAGCTCTTTAGTTTAATGAGATCCCATTTGTGAATTTTGGCTTTTGCTGCCGTTGCTTTTGGTGTTTTAGACATGAAGTCTTTGCCCATGCCTATGTCCTGAATGGTACTACCTAGGTTTTCCTCTAGGATTTTTATGGTATTAGGTCTAACATTTAAGTCTCTAATCCATCTTGAATTAATTTTCGTATAAGGAGTAAGGATCCAGTTTCAGCTTTCTACTTATGGCTAGCCAATTTTCCCAAATGTCCATCAGTGACAGATTGGATTAAGAAAATGTGGCACATATACACCATGGAATACTATGCAGCCATAAAAAAGGATGAGTTTGTGTCCTTTGTAGGGACATGGATGCAGCTGGAAACCATCATTCTTAGCAATCTATCACAAGAACAGAAAACCAAACACCGCATGTTCTCACTCATAGGTGGGAACTGAACAATGAGATCACTTGGACTCAGGAAGGGGAACATCACACACAGGGGCCTGTCATGGGGAGGGGGGAGGGGGGAGGGATTGCATTGGGAGTTATACCTGATGTAAATGACAAGTTGATGGGTGCAGCACACCAACATGGCACAAGTATACATATGTAACAAACCTGCACGTTATGCACATGTACCCTACAACTTAAAGTATAATAATAATAAATAAATTAAAAAAAAAAAAAAAAAGAAAGGTGTCTTGATGTTTATTAGTGCTGTGGTGTTAGGTAACCACTTAATGTCTTAAGTCTAAGGTTAAAAAATGGGAATAAAAGTGCTTAACTTGAAGGATGATTCTGTGAAATAAATCAGATGATTAAAGTAAGCATCAGCCTTTTTTAATTGAAACACTTTAAAAAAATTGAAGCATAACTTTATATAAAATACAAATCTTAGTTTCACAGCTTGAAAAATATTTACATATGAATATACATTTAGTGCCCAATAAAAGTATATAACTTTTTCATTAATTCATTTCTAAGATCTCTTTTTGTCTCTTTCCTCTCAATAGCCTTTATTTTGCTTTTATAGTAATAGATTGTTTGGTCATTCTTCAGTTTAATACAAATGAATTCAACAGGAAATACATACAATATATAGTCTGTTCCTGGGCTCCTTTGTTCAACATAATGTCTATGAGATTCATTTATATCAGTGTACATAAGTAATTTTTAGTACTGTGTAGTATTCCATTATAGAAACATGTCAGATCTGGTTATTCACTTGTATGTTAATTATAGCACTAAATGTAAAAAGAAAAACAATAAAACTCTAAGAAAGGAAAGAAAAATATCTTTATGATTATATAGTATGTATAGATTCTTTAAATGAAGAGAAGAAAGAAAATATTAATCATTTTAAAAATTACTTGTATTTAATTAAATTAAGACATTCTGTTTACCAACAATGCATTGTTTAAAATATGAACAAACAAGCCATAGTGTGAAATATTTCCACAATACTTATAACTAAAAAATAACTCACAATATATAAAGAACTCTTATAATTAATAAGAAGACAACAAATGACCTACGTTTAAAAAATGTCAGACTACTTGAGCAGGTACTTCTCAAAAGAGGGTATTCGAATAGCCGGCAGTTACATGAAAAGAGCTGACAAAAAGAAGGAAATGTGATATAAAAACATAATGATACACCATTACATAATTACTAAAATGGACAAATTTTAAAAGACTGTCAATATCAACTATTGTAGAGGAAGCAGAGAAACTGTAATTCACATATATTACATATATAATATTAAATTGGTTTAGAAAAACATTTGGTATTACATACTAACGTTAAATACATGCCTATTGTATGATCTAACGATCACACTTTTAGGTCTTTTTCCAAAGACTATCAGAATACACATTCACCAAAATATATGCATAAAAATGCTTGTAGAACTGTTATTCACAACCCTAGTCTGGAAACAAATCAAATATTCATTCAGAGAGAAATGATAAAAAATTATAGCACACAGTAATTGTTAGCAATAGCCACTACTATTATGACTTTATGTTTTTCTCCAAATATATAGTGTCTACCAGATGTCCTGTTTTTGTTTCAAATGTTTACCTTTCCATGTTTATTCATTGGGCAAGCTGAATTGTAGTAGACAATGAGTTGTTTAGGCAGATTACTCTGTTGGGATGGAAAAAGGACTTTGATAAGTATCTCCTCATCAAAAACAATAGCTAACTTCTTTGCCCATACCTTTACTTCCTAAATCTACTTTAGTCTGTTCCTTTCACAACTGATTAACTGTACTCCTACTAGAGATTTATAACATGCTTTTGTGTACTTACAAAATCGTTTGCAATTGGAATTGCTCTAAATGTTGATCCTGTTACACAGTAGATAGATAGAAGTGAAATGAGAGCAGGAGAGAGGAAAGAGCGTTCGTAGTCATTAATAGTATTCGTTCAGCTATCTCACCATATAGTTAGTTACTTATTTTAAAGAAGGGAAGCACTGAACTAGTATATACCAGATGTCTGATGAGGTATCCTATTTTTAAAATTTTATAAAATTCCTCTAGCCAGTATTATATGGGATAGCCTGTGATCGCCATCTCCATTAATTTTTCAAATTCTTACTTCTTATTTCAGGTTTTTCCTCCCATGAACTCTAGATTTTACCAACATCTTAATTTCAGTTATTATTATCTTTTTTATTGTTCCTTATTGACACAGAGAAATAATTCAGACCCTTATTCTTGTTCTTCTTCTTCTTCCACCCCTACCCAAAAATATCTGCTAGGTGTGTGATATAACAAGCCTTTACTGTGGGTTTTGAAGCATGGAAGGGTTTTAGATGAAACCAGTGCAATAAACTTAGAAGTGAATTTTAGACACACATAAAATTCCTTACTGGGCAATATTGTCTTCTAGTTTCAGCCTCTTGTCATTTGTTAGGTCTTTCTCTCTGTGCCTCTTCACTCTTCCTTCTCAGTTTTCTCCTATATCCAATGCTGGACTCTTGCTCTCTTCATACTTAGTAGTCTTATTATCACATTGTTAAATCTTTCCACTTTCAGTGCATGCCCTGTTAGATGTTTATCTAATGAGACATTGTAGTCAATCTTTTGCTAAGGTCTTGACATCAAAAGTTTTTTTCTTCATTTAGGTCTGACAAAGAAAGACATTCTAAAAACTTCCAAGTTCTACAATGTATGATGACTGTTCTTTCATTGCCATGATAAACTGCCAAAGCACTGACATATGATTATCTGGACAGTGAGAAAATAAATAAATAAAGAAGTTTCAAGTCTCCAGTTTAATCTATAAAGTCAATCACTGCTTCTAGCATTTTTTTAAATCTGCAGAGATAAAATAATATTGGCCAACTTAAATTGTATGTTTTGTTCTCCTATGTTGTGACAGGAAGGCCACCTAACTCTGTAACCTGTAGGGTTTCAGAGAGATTCTAAATTGAAGAAGCAAGATACAAAAACTGGATAATCAGCCACTGAGTGATTCCATGATCGTTGCTTGAAAAAAAACATATGGAATGCATAGGAATGAAGTTGAAACTTGCCTATGGGATAGCTTTGAAAAACCTGTGATAAAGGAATTTACTTGGCTGCTGCAGACACATCTGATGCCTTGTGACATCTTTTCTTACAATTTAAACTTCTATAGTCATATATTTCCCTTCTGCACATTTTGAAGTTAGCATTAAAAAATCATGGCATAGTGAATGGTTTTAATGCAATATTAGGGAAAGTTAAGGTTATGGTTGTTTAAGAAACACTTGAACTTAAAAAATGTGAGAAGGGAGTGGGAAATCAAGATTGCTGGAGGCCATGACTTTTTTGCTATTTAGTTTGTTCTAACAGGGTCAGCTCTTGGCAAATTCTAGAAGGAGGTATACAAGTTCCTTAACTTTTCTGATCAGATCGCCTTTATCATTTTTCATGTAATTCATCCAATTGTAGGATGTAAATATATTGCTACTATGATTATATTATAAGTGAAGAAACTAAGATCCAAAGAGGTTAAGCAAATTGCCGGAGGTCAGAAAGCTAGTTAATGGCAGTGTTGGGTTGAAAGACTGTTCAGCCAACTTTTACTACTGGAATTCACAACACTACTTCTTCTGGTAGCTGTTAACTGCAAAAGAAGTACTCATTCAAGAGTGTGTGTGTGTGTGTGTGTGTGTGTGTGTCTGTGTGTGTGTGTGTGTGTGTGTGAGATCTAGGATGAATGTGTTGGTGATCCAGAGGAAACATATTTGTAGTCGTGACATAATACATGATAGCATTTGGGAATGTTGGCAAATGTGGGTGATATAAGAGAGTGTGTGGATTGCTTTTGTTATCCCACATCGTACACCACTCTCTTATACTTGAAATAGACTGCTTTAATACCTAACACTTTAATGACCAACAAGTGAAAATGTTTCATTTTCAAAAAGCAAAAGCACATGTGGATATTTATTATACTAAGAATAATTTGCTAAATAAGAAAACCCAGTAACAACCATGGTGAAAAATATTCATTCAATAAATATTTATTTACAGCCTACTATCTGCTAGGCACTGTTACAGAGATACAATGGTGAAGACTGACATTTTCCCAGATTTCTCAATTTAGCAACTTTTGGAGAAATGCAAACAAAGAAGACATATTTGAGGAATGATAAATAAAAAGAGAGGTGTGGGGAAGTTTGAAAAAAAATTAAAGAATGCCTTTTCAAATCTAGTGAGGTTTATAAAAACTTCTTACAAAATGGATGAGTGGATGAAATTAAGTTTAGTAACTTAAAAAGAGCAAGACTTATATTAGAATATGATGCAATAAAGACATTCTATTCCACTTCTTTCTTTAAGGCTAAATAAAAAATCAAGAAGAAAATTAACAAGAAAAGAAAAAATCAGCACCACCAATGAAAACAGGAACTAGTCACAACCCTAAATCTCTGTCTATAAAAAGTAACTGTCAAATACTGTAAAACACCAAACCAAGGACAGGTTCAGGGAGTAGACACGGACCTCTACAAATCTTAAGTACTTTATTCTCCTAGAATTAGAGACATACGAAGGGGGAACTAAGTCCCTTGTCTGGAACAGCAGTGTCCTTGGCAGGTCATGGGTAAGTCGCAAAATTATAAATCAGCACAGTAATGTTTTCTAGTTGCAAGGAAAATTCGGAGTGGAGGGAGTTTACTGAGAGGCATGCAGACCTCTGCTCTCCTGAAAGAGGATAAAACTAATTTCAGGGAACTCTGCAAATTTGTTGAGAAAGTGCTCTAAAACAAGAAGAAAAAAATTATAGACAAAAAAATTAGTAAGAAAATCGTGGAAAAGTCAGAAAGAGAAAATTAAAATGAACATTTAAATTAAATTATTATTATTATTATTATTATTATTATTATTATTATTATTATTATTTTGAAACAGGGTCTCTGTTGCCAAGGCTGGAGAGCAGTGGCATGATCTGGGCTCACTGCAACTTCCGCCTCACAGGTTCAAGTGATCTTCCCACCTCAGCCTCCCAAGTAGCTGGGACTATAAGCGAAGGCCACCACACTTGGCTATGTTGTTTTTTGTTTTTTGTTTTTTTAGTAGAGGTGGGGTTTCACCATGTCTCCCAGGCTTGTCTCCAACTCACGAGCTCAAGCAATCTGCCCATTTTGGACTCCAAAAGTGCTGAGATTTACAGGTGTGAGCCACTGCACCCAGCCCCAAGTAAATAAAACTTAACTAATAATTCTAAGAAACGAAAGTTTATCTAAGAAAATACGGATTTCCAGAATTGTTCACCAAAGCAGTAAAACATGAAAACTAAACCAAGTGACATAAAAAATTTGAGAAAATATCACAGAGATGCCAGCCCCAAAGTAACAGGTTAAAAGTATTCATGAAGAAGGTTAACAAATATCCACAGACAGAAATTTCATATGCTATTCCTTGTTTTCCAGAACAGAGAAAAGAAAAGCTAACCCACATTTTTATAAAGAAAGAGTGACATTAATAAAAAAAACCTGAGAAAGGTAGTTTAAAAAATAAAGAAAATAAACTACCTGTGGACAATTTCAATTATGAATACACATTCCTAAGAAGATACAGAAGAACGATCAGATGTTCCTTTCAATAGATGTTGAAAAGAAATTCTTAAAATTTTTAAATATGTTATTCATCAAAACCTCTATATGAAGTTCAACTAGAAAGGAATTAGTTAACATTGTCTAGGAGCACATAAAATAGTACCAACAGAAATAATTATAATCCTGGTAAGTAACATTTATTAAGTAGTTACTATTGTGACTGAGACTCCTTCAGCCAATCTTTTCTTATATTGTATACTAGTCCACAAGGTAAGTACTATTATTACCCATTTTACAGATAACAAAATCCTGGCACAGAGATGCCAGGTAACTTTTCTAAGATCAATGATCTAGTAACTGGCAGAGCTGGGTGCAAACCAAAGTGGTCTGACTTTGGCACTAATATATGAAATATAAATCATCTTTTAAGTGGAGTGGTCCAAGAACACTTTATATATGACTTATAGAAAGAATGCTTCAACTCTTTCCTGAAAAACAGTACCAACTTGCAGGCTGAAGAGGGAAGACTGAATAAATGGAAAAGAATTTTTTTCTTAAATAAGAAGACTAAATATTGTACATGTACACAAACCATTTTCTATACCATTTGTTACACAAACATTTTCAATAGCAATGACTGAGAATACCATGAGATTCCATCTGTAAGTGGACAGTATAAATAAATGTGGTATATTCATATGAGAGAGTATGTCATTTTTTTAAGGTTGATTAATATGTGCTAATGTAAAAAGTTGGGCAAGCTTTCTTAGTGAAAAAAAGAAAGTACAGAACACAATATTCCCATTAATCTAAAAAAAAAGAGATTTCTGGTTTACACAATTATAAATACATATGAAAATTCCTGTAAGGGAGTAAAATGACCATATTGTTTAGCTCTGAGGAGTCCACCTGGGGGTTGAGTGGCATGGAGAGTGGTGAAAGATGTTTAATTTTTAAGCATATTTCTGTAATTTAAAAAACTATATTATTGTATTGTTTTTAAAATTAGTGATAGACATCCATCTGTATCCATGGAGAATTGGTTCTAGGGTCTCCTGAGGATACCAAAATCCATAGATTGTCAAGTCTCTTAAATTGGCACAGTATTTTCCCATAGCCTATGTTATGGGAAACATACACGTATCCTCTTGTATACTTAAATCATCTCTAGGTTATTTAAAATACCTAATACAAAGTGGATGCTATGCAAATAGTTGTTTTACTGTAGTGTCTATAGAATAATGACAAAAAAAAAAGTCTGTGCATCTTCAAGCCACAGGCAATTTATTTTTGACTATTTTTGATCCTTGGTTGGTTAAGTCTATGCACGTGGGACTCACAGATATGGAGGGCCTCTATGTAAAATATGTATTTAAGTGAACCAGCCAGATGAAAGGCCAGGGGTGAGACTCTGGTGGAGGTGCAAAAAAGAAGCAACAACAACAGCAACAACAAATGATCGGGAATGTCCCTGAACTGAAGGATACTCAAGTAAACTGTAGGAATAAGGAGGTTGAGAAAGATGCCAAAAGTAGTTTTCCAATTGATCAGCATTTGACCCCACTGTGGCTAAAATAGTTCTGCAGCTTCAGAACCATCTCATCCTTATACTGTTCCTAAAAGAGAGGTGACAGTGTCTTCATAATGCACCACTGGTATTACAATTTTTAAAAATTATACTTTCATGACCCTTAAAGACAATTTTAACATAGAAAGCTCTCCTGAGGGATTCAAAAGTCAATGGAATCTATTGACTATTTTCCTATAAATGGGAAACAACTACCTGTTTTTCAGAGCTTTGATTTTATACAGACTACTCAATCTAATATAGAGTTCACTCAGAGCAAAACTTCATACTTTTAGACTTGGAGTAATATATACAATGTGTTATTCAATTCGAGGAAATTCTAATTTCAAAGTGATATCAAGCACATACAATAACTGGTTGTAGTTCAATAAAATGTTGCCTGCTAGAGATTCTAGTAAATACATATGTTTATTCTCTATCTCCATTTATTAGAGCTTTCTTTAAATAAGTTCTCTCATGATAAATTTCCAAAGTAAGTCACCCAATTTGTGAAGGGTCTTCTGAATTATCAAATATTTAGTATTGTTCTATTGTTACAAATTTTATTCTATATGAGTATCAGAGGATTGTTAACTTATGCTTGCCATATATGTTACTTTTCTGATAAATCACTTTATTAAATAATCAAATAATTAGTCCTTCATGTATTACAATTAGCCTTATGGTCATATATATTTATTATATGGAAAGGGAGACTCCTAATTTAATAAAATGAATTACTAGCTTTCAAAATTGAGTTTATGTTAACTTAATTGTTTGATAAACTGTAGTTTAACTCTCAAATACAGAAAGAATAATTCTAAAATTTAGTGTTTTACATTTCTTTCTAAATTTGTCTAGTACAATGGTCATAATAACATCGAGGACCTCTAGTTTATTTGAGACATTGGCACTCACTGTGTAGTTGTGTAAATGTAGATGTAGACACCGGAGAAAGGTGGGAATGTGTTTTGACAGTGTAATGTAGTCTGGAATATATTTTTCTGAATAAATTCCAAAAATTGCCTAGGGGTATTTTTGTCATTTGCCTCTTTCTTCTAGAAAATGATGCTGAATAAGCAAAATAAAAATAACAATCATAATTCCTAAGATTGAGTATTCTGAGAGATTGAGGTTTTGTAAATTGCAGTTTTGCAGGACTTGAATCTGATTTGTTTAAAAAGAAATACATAGACATGCCATTTGGGTTTTTGTTTGCACAGTTCACCTTTTTTGCAAACCTCTTTTTCGCTGTCTACAGCAAAGAGGTCATGTCAATCCCATCTCTAAGTTCTAAGTAAGTGAATTTTGAGAAATAGTATTCTAATATTTCTCTGCTAAAGTAAATTTAAAATTTCAAGCCTTTAACTTGTCTAGATTATTTTTAGTACTATTTTATTCCTAGTATGTAAATCTAAGAACAATTTCGCTTTTATAGTTTTGAAAATATGAAATATATATGTACATATATAGTTGTGTCACTTAAAGATGGAAATACCTTCTGAGAAATGCATTTTTAGACAATTTCATTTTTGTCTGACCATCCTAGAGTGTACTTACACAAATCTAGATGGTCTTGCCTACTACACACCTCGGCTACTGTTACAGCCTACTGCTCCTAGGCTACAAACCTGTACCGTATGTTACTGTACTGAATACTGTAGGCAACTGTAACACAATGGTATTTGTGTATCTAAACATAGAAAACATATAGCAAAAATACAGCATAAAAGGTAAAAGAAAAATGGTATACTTTCATAGGGCACTTACCATAAATGGAGCTTGCAGGACTGGAATTTGCTCTGGGTGAGTCAGTAAGTGAGAGGTGAATCAATCTGAAAGCCTAGGACATTATTATCCACAACTGAGGACTTTATAAACACTGTATGCTTAGGCTTCACTAAATTAATTAAATTTGTTTATTAATAAATTAACTTTAGCTATAACTTTTTCACTTTATAAACTTTTAAAGTTTTTACACTTTTTGACTCTTGTAACGACGTGTAACTTCAAAAACACATTATACAGCTGTACAAAATTATTCTTTTTATATATTCTGTAAGCTTCGTTCTATTTTTATTTTTGACTTTTTAAACATTTTGGTTAAAAACTAAGGCACAAACATACATATTAGTGTAGGCCTACACAGGCTCAGGATCATCAGTATCACTGTTTTCCACCTCTACATCTTGTTCCACTGGAAGGCCTTTAGGGGCAATAACATACATAAAGCTGTCATCCTCAAGGCCTTATTCTGGTGTACCTCTTGAAGAACTTGCCTGAGGCAGTTTTATAGTTAACTTTCTTTTTATAAAGACAGAGAGTACACTCTAAAATAACAATAAAAAGTGTAGTATAGTAAATATATAAACTATATTCATTTATGATCAAATATTACATATCAAGTATTATGTACTCTACATAATTGTACGTGCTATACTTTTATTCAACTGGCAACACGGTAGGTTTGTTTACACCAGTATCACCACAAAAATGTGGGTAATTCATTTTGTTACAATATTAAAATAGCTATGATGTCACTAAGCAATAGGAATATTTCCGTTTCATTACAACCTTATGGGAGTACCATTTTGTATGCTCTTCATTGTTGGCTGGAACATCATTATGTGACACATGAGTGGTGGAGGGTCTCGCCTCCATGCTGATAGCTGCTGACTGATCAGCATGGTAGATGCTGAAGGTTAGGGTGGTTGTGGCAATTTCTTAAGACAACATTTAAGTTTGCTGCCTCAATTGACTCTTTCTTTTAGGAAAGATTTCTCTGTAGCATGAGATGCTGTTTGATAGCATGTTATCCACAGTAGAACTTCTTTCAAAATTGAGTAAATCCTCTCAAACTCTGCCACTGCTTTATCAAGTAAGTTTATGAAATATCCTAAATCTTTGTTGTCATCTCAACAAAGTTCACAGCTTCTTCATCAGGTGGAGATTTTATCTCAAGAAACCAATTTCTTTGCTCATCCATACAAGTAATTCCTTATCCCTTCAAGCAATCATGCGATTGCAGCAATTCACTCACACCATTAGGCTGCACTTCCAATTCCAGCTTTACTGGTATTTTCTCCATATTCTACAGTTATTTCCTCTACTGAAGTCTTGAACCACTTTAAGTCATCCATGATGTTTGGAATCAACTTCTAACAACCCTCTGCTAATGTTGACATTTTGACCTCTTTCCATGAGTAATGAATGTTCTTAATAACATTTAGAATAGTGAATCCTTTCTGGAAGGATTTCAATTTACTGTTCCCAAATACATGAGAGGAATCTATAGCCTTACAAAATGTTTTTCTTAAATAATAAGACTTGAAAATTGAAACTATTTCTTGATCCATGTGCTACAGAATGGATGTTGTGTTAGTAGACATGAAAACAACATTAAGTTTTCTGTACACCTCCATCAGAACTTTTGGGTGACCAGATGCGTTGTAAATAAGCCTAATATTTTGAAATACATCTTTTGTTTTCCTGAGCAGTAGATCTCAATGGTGGACCTAACATATCCAGTAAACCATGCTGTAAACAGTTGTGTTGTCACCTAGGCTTTGGTGTTCTATTTATAGAATATAGGCAAAATAGACTTAACATCATTCTTAAGGGCCTTAGGATTTCCAAAGTGATAAATGAGCATTGGCTTCAAGTTAAAGCCAATGGCTGCATTAGCCCCTAACAAGAGTCAGCCTGTTCTTGAAGTTTTGAAGTCAGACAATGACTTCTCATCTCTCAAGGAGTCCTAGATGTCATCTTCTTCCAACAGAAGGTTATTTTTTTCTATACTAAAAACGTGTTGTTCAGTATAACTACTTTCATCAACTAGCTAGATCTTCTGGATAATTTGCTGCAGCACTTGTTCCTTCACCTCGTGCTTTGATATTATGGATATGACTTCTTTCCTTAAACCTCATGAACCAAATTCTGCTGTCTTCAAACTTTTCTTCTGTGGTTTCCTCATTTCTCTCAGCCTTTATAGAACTGAAAAGAATTAGGCACTTTCTTTGTATTAAGCTTTGATTTAACTGAATGTTGTGGCAGGATTGATCTGTTCAGACCACTGAAACTTTCTCCATATCAGCAACAAGACTGTTTACTTTTTCATCATTTATATGTTAACTGGAGTAGCATATTTAATTTCCTCCAAGAACTTTTTCTTTGCATTTTTTCACTTGGCTAACTGGCACAAAAGGCTTGCATTTTGGCCTGTCTTAGCTTTTGACTTGCCTTCCTCACTAAGTTTAATCATTTCTAACTTTTGATTTTAAATAAGAGATGTGTGACCTTTTGTTTTATTTGAACACTTAGAGGATATTGTAGGACTATTAATTGGCTGCATTTTAATATTGTTGTTTCTCAGGAAATAGGGAGGCCCCAGGAGATGAAGAGAGATGGGGGGATGGTTGTTTAGTTGAGCAGTCAGAACACACACGACATTTTTCAATTACTTTTATCATCTTATGTGGGCATGGCTCATGGTGCCCTAAAACAATTACAATACTAGCATCAAAGATCACTGATCACAGATCACTATAACAAATGAAAAGATAATGAAAAGTTTGCCATACTGAGTGACTTATCAAAATGTGACACAGAGACATGAAGTGAACACATGATGTTGAAAAATGGCATTGATAGACTTGCTATTCAGGATTGCCACAGATCTTCAATTGTAAAACACATCCAATTGTTGTGAAGTGCAGTAAAGCAAAACACAGTAAAATGAGGAATGTGTGCATATGTAACCTTTTAAAATACTAAAAAATATTTATTCATTTACTCATTCATTCAACCGACAAATTTTACTTTGTGCCTTACAGTAGCCAGGCAGTTGCCAAATACTGGTTAGACAGAAAGGATAAAATAGGCATGTGTTTCTGCCCTCTTGGAGCTAAGAATTCAGAGGGAGAGGTAAAAATTACAAAACTAAAATCTGACAAATACTTCATTACACATCATAAGTTGTATATACTGCTTTTTAAACTGCTTATATTCCACTTAGCATAACATGGAAGTATTATTTTCAAAAGTCAGATCATTCCAGTCCTCTGCTCAGAAATCTCCAGAGACTCCCCATCTGGCTCAGAATGAAGTCCCGAGCCCTTCCCCCTTGGCCTATATGCACTCAATGTTGGTGGCTGCTCTCTGATCTTTTCTTTGATTGGCACCTCCTTCCTCACCCACTTCAGTAGCTTGGACTTCTTGCTACCTCTTACTCACTTTAAAATGGCCAAAGTCTGCCTCAGGCTTTATGTGTCCTAATCTCTTACCCTAAGGTTCTCTGTTTCCAAATGCCTTAGGTCCTAACTTGTTATTTTCAACTCTGGAAAGTTGTCACTGTCTACCCATCTTGATAACCATATGCCCAGTTCATTTTTTTAAATTTACTTGATTTTTCTTCAGCTTTTAATCTGTCCTGGGACATTATATGTTTGTATGTTTATTGTCAGGCTTTTCCTTCTAGAATGCTAGCTTCATGTAACTAGGGGTATTGCTTTCTTCACTGCCGTACCTTCTAGTACTTAATAAGCATTCGATGAATATTTATGAGATGAATGAATGAATAAACATATGAAAAAGTAGATGAATGAACAATTTTCTAGTCACTGCATGTTTTTATTTGCAGCATTCGAATATTTAATGATATAAACACATCATATTTGTTTAACAAATTTCCTATTTTTATCTATTGAGCTAAATTAATTATTTTTTTTCCTTTTAGAAACCATGCTGCCATGAACTCCACTGTGGTTAGATTACTTATTATTTCCTTGGGAAAAGTTAAAGGAAGTGGGATAAACTGTGTTATTGTTCAGTCAATATTAGATAATGAGGGAGTATCTATTATTGCTAAGAAATGTATATATCTGAAATAAATTGAAGTTCATTCAGGGTTTAGCTGCTAGACTCTGTTCACCAGCAAACTTCAACTGAAATTATTTTGGGACCATATTCATGCCTCTAGTCTTGGCTTCTGTCAAATTCAATTTTACTAAATTTTCTTCATCACAATTTTTAACCACAGTTTGTCTAGGAAGGAAACCCAAATATGAGTTTTAATGTGTATAATATATAGGCCTTACAAATTTTTTAAGTCTCACTTCTAAAAATCCAATAACTTTAAGAATCAGAATAGGAAACATAAATAAGAACACACATAGTGATCCATCCACAACTATTTGACTGGGAAGTAGATTAAAATCCTAAATTATTGCTGAAGTTTCCTAAGTTAAAAAAGACTTGAATATAAGCTCCGAAACCAAATCAAAGTTTCTCATGTCAGCTGTACTACTGCCTACGGAGCTAATCTATGCAAGTAGTATTTATCATTTAAACAGTCCTGGTTCAAAGACCATTGATGATGTTATATTGTCAAAAGAAAGAACTTGTAACTGACAGTTTATTCAGCATGAGAAGGAAAGAATGAAGTAGACTATTTGCATTTAGCTTACAATTTAAAGTAAAGAAAAAGTAAAGAGAACTATTTCCAAATTTGACATCATCTCTCTCCCCTCCTTTTTTTCTGAAGTACTGTTTTAGTTTTTAAAGAAATTCTAAATTGACATTTAAATGGTGGCGGGGCAATTCTCCGTCTCTGCCTTGCGAAACGGTCTCTGGAAATGTACAATTATGCTGTCATCTTTAGCACTCCACATTGGACAGAGTTTAATTATTAATGTGTTTCCCTCAGAGAATGACTCGATCATGTCACAACTCTAGACAAATACAGCTAATGCAAAATCATAAAATATTCACTTGAATACTGCTGAACTGACAGGAAATTAATTCTATGAACACTTTTGATATTACCAGAAAATTAGTTTCAAACGCATAAGACTGAAATAAATGTGTTCATAATTTGCTCAAGGGTAATGCTCATCTTGCAATCAGTCGGTGTCTTTTTATAAATGTTACAAGTATTCAGCATGGCTTTATGATAAAGAGGACAGCTAATATAATGTATTATTTGTAGACAGTGTTTTACTTGTAAACAGCAGGGAGTGAAGAATTGCTCTCTCAGAAATATTTAAACTCCAGTAATATTCTGCTATTAATCATTTTGTAGAACTGAAGAAGTACCATCAAAAAATTTTTTTTTTTTCTTTCAAGACTGAGAAGCTGAAGGAATGGTAATGGGATTTCAAACTTTTCATTACAGATTACTGTCCCAATTCTTATGAAATATTTGAAAATGATTTAAAATGATTAGTATCTTAAGGCTACTTGGTGTCCATCATTGGACAAATCAGTGATTTTATGATTTTTGAGAGTTAAAAGTATCCCTCAAAGACATTTACTTCCTCTTTTGTGTTTTCCTAGACATTTGCATGAATTTTAACATAATATTATGCTGTAATTATTTGCTTTTTTTTTTTTTTTTTTTCTCTGAGACGGAGTCTCGCTCTGTCGCCCATACTGGAGTGCAGTGACGCAATCTCGGCTCACTGGAAGCTCCGCCTCCTTCCAGGTTCACGCCATTCTCCTGCCTCAGCCTCCTGAGTAGCTGGGACTATAGGCGCCCACCAGCATGCCCAGCTGATTTTTGTATTTTTAGTAGAGACGAGGTTTCACCATGTTGGCCAGGATGGTCTCGAGCTCTTGACCTCGTGATCCGCCCGCCTCGGCCTCACAAAGTGCTGGGATTACAGGCGTGAGCCACTGTGCCTGGCCGCATTCATATTTTTACACTTACTCAACTAAAAACTCCTTGAAGGTTAACACTTTTTTCATTGATCACTATTCCTAGAGGCTAGTCAAGTGTGTAATTCAGAGGCTACATGCATGAGTTGTTTGGTGTATAAATTAATAAATAAAAAATAGATAAATGAGATGAATTCTCATTGAAAACATTATTAGGGAAGTAAAATAAGTCAATGTATAGTAAATTCACTTTACAATTTAAAGTGTGTTGTAAAAGACAATTTTAATATGTATTTCTAAAAGTGGCTTCCCTCACATATTACTGATTCCTGCTTTTATAGAAACTACTCCTGATACACAAAGGTAAGCTTTTAATGGACAAAATTTGCTATCTTACTATAGCTAATCAATCAAAGCTAAGCTAATCAGATGTTTTTGAAACATCTGAACGTGAAATTGCTGGAGGTAAATCATATTTGACAGTATTCTAGAGAAAAAAAAAAAAACAAAAAACCACCACCATGTGAGTCAGGTCATATTTCCTTACCTTCATGTGTTCTAGCTTCTGTTTCCTTCTAATAAACATCCGTTTTAAAAAGCTTAAATTGGCCCGGGGAGGTGGCTCATGCCTATAATCCCACACTTTGGGAGACTGAGATGGGAGGATCACCTGAGGTCATGAGTTCAAGATCAACCTGGCTAACATAGTGAAACCCCGTCTCTACTAAATATACAAAATTAGCTGAGCATGTGGCACACGCCTATAATCCCAGCTACTCAGGAGGCTGCGGCAGGAGAATCGCTTGAAACTGGGAGGTAGAGGTTGCAGTGAGCTGGGATCGTGCCACTACACTCCAACCTGGGTGACAGAGTGAGACTCTGTCTCCAAAAATAAATAAATAAATAAATACAATAAAATAAAAAGCTTAAGTTAGCCATAGTCTGCTTCTATTACTAGAAACCAAAATAAATTTGATTTACATAATTATATATAATAAGGTATGTTTTGACAGTGTCCCTCTGAACTAATTTTGTGTTTTTAAATAAATGAAATTAATAACTATTATTAGAGTTTTCAGATCTTTTATGCTTCCTTTAATCTATTTATTGTATTTATTTAATGTAAAAAAATTACAATTGTTAGAAATTAAAGTTACGTCATCTGCAAAGACGCTATAATAAAATATTAAAAGAAACATGATTATTACTGAACCAGATCACTGAATTTTAGTTTAATAGTTTTAACTTATTTTACAAATTATAGGAAATGAGGTTGTTCATTATTCCATAAAACTACTTCTTGTTATGACAGATTGAATGAGGCCCTGAGTTAGATATAACTGCACAAATGCGAAAAGGCAAAAGGGATCTAATTGAAGATATTATTAGAAAATAAAATATAGCAAATTAATTAAACAATGCAAATATCAGTAACAATAGCTATGCATTTTTAACACTTTATGTTTTAATATTACCCTTACAAAGGTTAGTCAAAACACATACTAAATTTTTATGCCAATTTTTTTTCCAGGGTGGTTATTTATCCAGCAAATATAAACTATCATGAATGTTTACTCATTCATCTGGCAAACAAGTATTCAAACCCTACTTTATGCAAGGCATCATGCTAGGTGCTAAGAAGAATACAATGATGAAGAAGAAAACTTTCTTGCCTTTGAGAAATGCAAATTAAAATTACAATAAGATATCATCATATACCAGTCAGAATGGCTATTATTATAAAGTCAAAAACAACAGATGTTGGCCTGGATGCTGAGAAAAGGGAATGCTTATCCACTGTTGGTGGGAATGTAAATTAGTTCAACTTCTGTGGAAAAGAGTATGGAGATTTCTCAAACAACTAAAAATTAAACTACTATTAGGTCCAGTAATTTCACTACTGGGAATCCACCCAAAGGAAAATGATTCAATATACAAGAATATATCTGCATTTGCATGTTTATTACAGCACTACTCACAATAGCAAAGTCACAGAACCAACATAAGTATCTATCACTGGTTGACTGGAGAAAGAAAATACGGTAAATATATACCGTGAAATACCACACAGCCATAAACAAGAATGAAATCATCTTTTTTTTTTTTTTTTTTTTTTTTCCAGCAACTTGGACAGAGCTAGAGGCTGTTATTCTAAGTGAACTAACTCAGGAAGGGAAAATCAAATACCTTCTAAGGAGAAGGTAAACAACAGGTACACGTGGGCATACAAATGAAAAGAATAGACTAGGGACTCCAAATGGGGAGAAGGTGGGAAGAGGGTAAGGGTTAAAAAACTAACTGCTGTGTACTATGCTCAGTACCTGAGTAACGGGATAATTATTAACCCAAACCTCAGCGTCACACAATAAGCCCAGGTAACAAACATGCATATGTATCACCTGAATCTAAAATAAAAGTTGAAATAACAATGATAAAGAAAAAATCTCCTGCCTTCAAATACCTAGCAGGGAGATAAGAAAAGAAACAAAATGGTAACATATAGATTGAATGTTAAGAGAGATATAAATTCAAAATAATATGTGACTTAGATTAAAGAAGAGGGAAACCAAATTAAATTAAGATAATTATGAGAGGATTAACTAATAAGATGGCTTTAACACGAGGAATTGAATAGGAAAGGATATTTTGAAAGGTGGAGGTCATTCTAGTTACCTGTAATTCTTTGAGCAACAACCTTGTTGCTGAAGTATGGAGTACTCCAAAACCAGCATCCAGGGATTATAACTGGAGTCTGGCTGTGAAGGAGGTTATCACCTTCCAATAATAAAATCTCCTTATGTTTCCAATGAAATTTATTATCTACATGATGTTACAGCAAAACTAATAGAGTTGTTTTCATTCACTCAGTATATTTTCTCTCTTCCCATTATCTCTTAAAATCATTACAAACAGGATTTAGTCTCTATCGTGTAGCCAGGTTACAATGACATCCACACTGTTAAATCCAATAAGCAATTATTTGTTCACAACTAACTATCAGTAGCATTTGAACACTTGATCGCCTCTCTTCCTAAAAATCTTTTGGTTCGGTTGGCTTCCAGGTAACACCATATCTTATTCTTTTCTCCAGCATCCAATGGACACTCTTCCTTGTCTATTTTGGCATTGTTTTCCCCAACCATTTATCGGTAAAGTATCCCAAGGCTTAGTCCCTGGGTGGTTTCCTTCTCGCTTACTTCCGTTTGTGATATCATCAGTGTCAAGGATTAAACATATCATCTGTAAATTTTGGACTCCAAAATGAACATCAAATTATGGATCCTTAATTCTAAACTCATATATATGCAACTGCCCTTTAACTATATTTACTTTAGTTATCTATAGGACATTTCAAAGCTGCACCTCTGATTTCTTTCCCAATCCAAACCACCTTTAATCGGACTCTTCCTCTTTGTAGTTAAAAACAACCTCATGGCCGGGCGTGGTGGCTCACACCTGTAATCCCAGCACTTTGGGAGGCCGAGACGGGCGGATCATGAGGTCAGGAAATCGAGACCATCCTGGCTAACACGGTGAAACCCCGTCTCTACTAAAAATACAAAAAAAAAAAAAATTAGCTGGGCATGGTGGTGGGTGCCTGTAGTCCCAGCTACTTGGGAGGCTGAGGCAGGAGAATGGCGTGAACCCGGGAGGCGGAGCTTGCAGTGAGCCAAGATTGCGCCACTGCACTCCAGAATGGGCTACAGAGCGAGGAAAAAAAAAAAAATCAAAAAAACATTCTTCTAGTTACTCATGCGAAAACTCATTAAAGCCTCTTATGACTAGTCTCTTTCTCTCACTCCTCCTTTCTCCCAGATCTTCTTGATACTAGCTACAAAATATATCCAGAATTTGATCATTTGTCATCACTATCACTGCTGCCACACTGATCAAAGTCTATAATCTCTTACCTAAGTATTTTCCTAGCTTTTGTGCCTGCTTTCCTTTATTCTATTGTCAATACCACAGCCAAATTGATCATGTTAAGATATAAGTCAGATTATAAGCTTATTTTTGTCAAAAACCATGCAATAAATCCCTATTACCTCAGAGTAAGAACCAAAGTCTTTACAACATTTCACCTGCTGTTGCTCTATCTGAAATACTCTTTTTGCAAATATCTTCAGATCTTCAGATTTACTTCTCATGATGATCAGTTTTATGTGTCAACTTGACTTGGCTGCAGTACCCAGTCATTTAGTCAAACACTAATGTAAGTGTTGCTGTGATGATGTCCTCTAGATATGATTAACATTTAAAGTCAACTGAATTTAAGTAAAGATTACCCTAGCCAGTCCCAAATACCTTGTGAGCAATGCAGTTGCAATTGCAATAATACACTCTCTCTACCCCCACCTATATATATGTGATGGTTAATACTGAATGCCAATATGTTTGGATTGAAAGATACAAAGTATTGATCCTGGATGTGTCTGTGAGGGTGTTACCAACAGACATTAACATTTGAGTCAGTGGGCTGGGAAAAGTAGACCCACTCTTAATTTGGGTGGGTACAATCTAATCAGCTGCCAGGGCAGCTAGAATATAAGCAGGCAGAAAAATGTGAGAAGAAAGACTGGACTGACCTCCCAGCCTACATCTTTCTCCCATGCTGTATGCTTCCTGCCCTTGAACATTGTACTCCAAGTTCTTCAGTTTTGGGACTCGGACTGGCTCTCTTTGCTCCTCCGCTTGCAGACAGCCTATTGTGGGATCTAGTGATCACGTAAGTTAATACTTAAGAAACACCCCTATATATCGTATATATAGGAGGTATGTTTATATATATATATACACACACACATATATAGGAGATATATGTGTGTGTATATATCTCCTATATATCCTATGAGTTCTGTCCCTCTAGAGAACCCTAATACATTAGACATATATTCAGTTCTTATTATTCATGGTAGTGATGCTCTATAAAGTCACCATGAACACTGAATTAACTAATACTAAACCATTGCTCCTATGTGAAATACAAGGTTAATTATTAGATAAACCAGTCAATACATACCTTTATTTTATGTGTGTTCCTGTTTAAAGACACCTTTAAAAATATATATTGCCTCACTGCTGTTTGGTTGGTTGGTTAAAAACAAAGGTAAAAAAATTGAAAAACAAGTAAAAATATATATTGTTGATTCGTTAATGTTGAATTCACAGCCAACAACACTATAACTCAGGTGTGAATGAGGCTTATCTAACACACAAATTTTCTCCTCAAAGCATCTCATGTACTTTTTACACTTAGGAGTACTAGATAGCACCTTACATTGGGGAGGATTTTAAACAGTGAAATTGCCAACAAAGAAAGGACAATAATATGAAAAAAGGGGCACTAAATATACTATGAAAAGGATAATTTTTAATGGTAGAAGAACTAATACAAGAAGGCTTAGTGTTGCCTTGTTTGACCTCACCTGGGAACATTAGTGTTGGGTGACTCAAACTTTTTGCCACTCTGTGCATTTCCAAGAATGACAACAAAAGTGTCATTATTATTGATTTGTGTTATAGTAATTTGGGGTTTACAAATAAATTTTATTGAGTAGGTGAATTCACAAATATGGAATCTGCAAATAATGAGGGTGAAATACACACACACACACACACACACACATCTGTCTGTCTCATCATACTCTCTCTTCCTCTCTGCCTCACTCTCTTGTAGGATATTTATAACCTATTCCATTCTGTTTCTGTGGTAGAAACCTGCCTGATACACTCCTCATTCATCTTTTTCAAGTCTTTGCTCAAATTTCACTTCTTAATGAGTGCCATTCTCAGTGCCCCGATCTTCTTTGCCCTGCTTATTTATTTACTTTTTATAGCACTTACCATGTTCTAACATTATATAGTATGTTTATGAGGCATATTTATTCATCATTTATTTTTTTTTTTATTGTCTGTCTCCCTTGATTCAATGTAAACCTCACAAGAAAAGAATTCATGTCTGTTTTGTTCACCAATATATTGCCATTACTTGGAATTATATTTGTAATGTAATAAGTGCTACTAAATATTTTTGAGTGAATAAATGAGGTGCTTAATACAAACATTGAGCTTTAAAATGATTTGCTATTGTTTTCCATGAACTTAAAATCAGATTGCTGCTTCTACATTTATGTCTTTTAGAAATTCTGAGGTAGACCACATGAAGCCTACTTAAATCTATCCAGTGGCTATCTCTAACAAGTATATCTCATTTCCTGACAGCGAAAATTTGAGAAACTGGCAGTATATCCAGGTGGGGCATTTAATAAACAAGTTTTACCATCAAGAGTGGAACTAAGAAAAGAGAAAATGTTAGAGATAAAGAATTATAAATAGTTTGTATAAAAATGATTTGCTGAAACTGTATGTAAGATCTCTTCCTGAGAAATGATGTAGAGACAATTTGATAAGAGCACAGAAAAAATAAAAGAGAGACAAGAGAAATTCTAAGATCAAATATATTTAAAGGATAGGAGAAAAATGAGACAAAGATACAGTGAAGAACACACTGTAGCCATCTATCTATCTATCTATCTATCTATCTATCTATCTATCTATCTATCTACCTATGTATGTATCTATCTCTATCATCTATCTATCTATCTATCTATCTATCTATCTATCTATCTATCTATCTATCTATCTATCATCTATCTACCTATCTATGTATGTATCTATCTCTATCATCTATCTATCTATCTATGTATCTATCTATCTATCTATCTATCATCTATCTATATTATCTGTCTGTATTATTTATCTATCATCTATCTATCTACATATATATGTTTCTATCTCTATCCTCTATCATCTATCATCTATCTATACATTTCTTTATCATCTATCTTTATCATATCTATCTATCTATCTATCTATCTATCTATCTATCTATCTATCTATCTATCTATCATCTATCTATCATCATTTATCAACCAGTAGAGAAAACAAATTAATTTCTTTTTACATAGAGTGTTTAGCCTTGACAGGGACAAATATTTCTTCCCTAAAAACATTCTATATCTTCATTAAAACAATGATCACTTTTAGTGCTCTCACAGAATTTATAAATGTATTGGAAATGAAAGGAGCACCACCAAAAAGCTGGCTTTCTTTAAGGGATATTTTTGAATTTCGGTAGTAGGGAAGTCTAGGGGCTAGTCCAGAAGCCAAAGCCATGCTGCAGGGCTGGATAAGTGATAGCCTGTGTTAAACACGCAGTCTCTCTTCACAACATTGACAGCTTTTGGACTTTCATAAACTGGGCGCTAAAGAAACTAAAAGTTAAAGGAAGCATTTTTTGCTAGGTTTTTACTAAAAGTGGAACTCAGTCCTAGCCCAGATCAGTTTTTGATTTGACTGCAATAGTCATCCTTTCATGCTATTTTACTACAAGAGAAAAGAGGAGAATCATTGTGGGTGGAAGATATTCTCTGAATATATACAGGTTTTTTTGGTTTTGTTTTTTTTTTGTTGTTTGTTTTTGTTTTTGTTTTTTTTTAAATAACATTTTGCTTGAAAGAAAAGAAAAAAATATATATATATGTCTGAATCCATTTGGGTTTCTACAACAAAATGCCAGAGACTGGGTAGCTTATAAACAACAGAAATTTATCACTCACAATAGTGGAGGCTGGGAAATCAAAGATCAAGATGCTAGCAGATTCAATATCTGATGAGGGCACATTTTCTGGTTCATAGATGATGTTTTCTTGCTGTGTCCTCACTTGGGGGGAAGAGAGAGCTAGCTTTCTGGGGTCTCTTTTACAAGCATATGAATTCCATCCATGAAGCCTCTGCATAATCACCACCCAATGACCTCCTACACCTTTTGAGTTAGGTATGCAACACATAAGTTTGGGAGAGAAATACACAAACATTCATTACATAGCAACATCCCAATATGGAAAAAATGTGATTAATAATAAAGAGAAAGAATAAACAATTGAAGCATAACCTAACATGGTCCAGAGATTAGAGTTAGCAGCAATAACTAAAATAGCATCATTAATATATTAAAGAAAGGAAAAATGAAGAAAATAGATGAAGTATATAGAGAATAAAATCTATCAAAATTAATCAGATGGAAATTATGGAATTGAAGTGTTTAATATCTAAAGTCAAGAACTCATTGGATTGATTTAACAACAGATGTAGGAAAAAAAATGAACTCAAACACAGATCAATAGAAAACATTCAATGTGAACTACAAAATGAAAAAAAGGAGGATAAAAAAGAGGATGTAAAGTATAAAATATTTGGAGCCCAGGGAAATTTAGATTTTGCTAAGTAACCTACTACAACCAAACTTAGTATTTTAAAATAACAGCCATTCATTATTTCTTTACAATTATGTGGGTTGACTGAATGGTTCTTTGAGTCTGGGCAAGCTTGAATGATCTCTCCTGGGCTAGATTTTATGCATCTGAATCTAGGACAGTTTCCCATGTCTGGTATTTGGCAGGCCGTCTGACGGTGGGTAGCCAACTATTGGTTGGAGTATCTTGTGTCTTCTCTTCCTGGCCTTTTCTTCTCCAGGAGATTAACTTAGATTTATTTACATGATGATCTCAGGATTCTAAGCATGTGAGAGAGGAAAAATCTCTAATGCTCAAGTGCTTTACAAGCATTTGCTTGGATCAAAATTGTCCAATGCCTGAAGTCATTCAAATAGCCAAGTCCAGATTTAAAGAGAAGAGAAACAGACTTCACTCCTAATAAAAGGAGCAACAAAATCCTTGCAAAAAGTGTGAATGTCCTGCATGAATGTATAGATGACAAAATAAGATGACTATTTTTTCAGCCTACCACAACCTGGAATTAAAATCTTGGAAGGGAAGGAGGAAAAAAATTAGATCAAATGCAATATTTAAAAAGTTAAAAGCTGAAAATTTTATAAAAGTATGAAAATATACCATATCCCTGATTTTAAAAGACCAGAAAACCACAAGCAGAATAATTTTTTAATAGTTAATCAGTTAAACAAACCAAAAGAATTATCTAAGTACATGTTAGTTACACTGTTGAAAAACAGACAGAGATAGTCTTAAAAGTAGCCAGAGAAGTAGGAAACATCACCCTCAAAGAAGCAGTAGTAAGATGATGACTAACTTCTGAAGCAATATTGTGAAAACCATAATATAATGCAGAATAATTTTAAAGCATTTGAAAATAAGTATCTGTCAGAAGTAGAATAAGTAAGTATTGCTAAAGATGAGGAACAATTAGAACACGTGCATATAAGTGGGTGTGTGTACTGGTAAAATTACTTTGAAGAACTACTTACCAATACATACATAAACCAAGTATGTAACTTTCCTGGGACTCAGCAATTTTACTTTTAATCATATATCCCTCCAAAAACGAGGACATATGACCAACAAAATATATGTACAAGAATGTTCACAACAGCTTTCTTCATCATAGTTACAAATCTGAAACAACTTAAGTATGCATCAAAAATAAGATGGCTAAATATATGATTTTTCATACAATGAAATACCAGGGTTTTTTTGGTTTTTAATATTTATATTTATTAATTTTACCCTATATGCACACAAAACGTGTGGCCCATACACAAGTTATCATTAATCACTTAAGTAATGAATTTTCTCTGCTTTTATACAGGAAAAAGAGGAAGCAGCCTCCCCTTCTTCTTTAAAAAGAGAGATAATAAACTTTGAACCTTGGAGAAGAAGTGGAAAGGATACTGAGTTATTATTCTAACTTTTTAAAATGTAGTATTTTCTTTTCTTTTGTCTTTTTTTCTTTTGAGATAGGGTCTCACTCTGTTGCCCAGGCTGGAGGACAGTGGGATGATTAAGGCTGACTGTAACCTCTGCCTCCTGGGCTCAAGCGATCCTCCCACCTCAGCCTCCTAAGTAGCTGGGACTACAGGAACATGCCACCACACTTAGCTAATATTTTTGTAGAGACAGGGTTTCCCCTTGTTGCCCAGGCTGGTCTCAAACTCCTGAACTCAAGCAATCTACCTGCCTCAGCCTCCCAAAGTGCTAGGTTTACAGGTGTGAGTCACCGTGCTCAGCTTTGGAATATAATGTAAACCTCTCCAAGGGCCAGATGTCTTCAGATTTTAAACCTAAAGCTTTTGCCAAAGTTATGTGCTTCTTTTTCTCTTGATATGTAAACATATACTTTAGGACCTAGGTAAATCTTTCTGAAGTTCTCTATCTAAAAAATTGTAAATTCCCGTCCCAAGGCTTGGTCTCAGCCCAGAATCCTGTTTCCAGGTAAAATTTCTTCAGAAGTCTCCCACTCTAGAAGTACAAACATTTTTTCTGTACACTTCACAACTACACAGCAATATGAAAGAATAAACTACTTCTAAACTCAGTAAAATGAATGAATCTCACAGATATATAATGAGAAAAGAAATGAAAGAGCAAAGAATGTGTACTTTATGATTCTACTTACATGAAATTCAAGAAGAATAAAGCTAATTTATGGTGACAAAAGTCAGAAAATTGTAAAATTGTACTCTCTGGAGAGGGAGGTGAATGAGAAAGCACTCATAAAAATTCTGGTGCAGAAAATTTTTAAGATAAATACGTGTGGTGGTTGCTTGGTGTGTTTATAAGTAACATTCAGTGAATTTTACACTCAGAATTTTTGTACTTTATTGTAAGTTATATTTCAATAAAAATATTCCTGAACGGAGTGTTTTAGGTAAAGTAAGAGGTCGTGTCTTCTTGTAGAATGAATCAATATAGTTTTATTTATTTTTGTCCAACAGTGCTTGTTAATCTTAGTAAATTTTTCTTAAAAATGAGAAGTTTGATTTACCAGAGGATGAGGTGGTGAAAGATGTGATAAAGAGTTCTTATTTGTGATGATTACTTTTGATTTAAGTTCATCACATAATTTAGGGTAGGTAAATTAAACAAAGGTAGAAGATGGAGGAAGGCTCTACAAGAAAACTTTTAATAATATTAAGATACATTTTTGAAGATTAGCTCAATCTTCTCAAATACTGAGACGCAGGAAACATTTTACATTTTGAAAAATGAGACCAGTGATACCACAAGCCTTAAATATTGATATTACTTTCTGAAGGATATAGAGCTAGGATGTAGTGTAAGGTACAATAACAATGCCCTTGCGTAGAAATGCTAACTGTACCAAGATCTGTAGGACAAAAGTTTTGAAATGGCCTAAACTGTTAAATAAATTATGACACAAACAGAATATGCAGTACTAGGTAGAATAAAAATATCGGAAGACATAGAAAGATTGTCACCAAATGATACATCTAAAAATTATTTGCAGGGTTTCTTAGGCTGAATTTCTTAAAATGAATGCTGAGGAAGAGCTTTGCGTTCAGAGGCTTTAGGGATTCCACACAAAAACAGTGTCTTTAATAAATTGAGGGTGCAGGGCCAGGCAAAGGGGAAAGTTGAACTATATAATACAGTCCAACAGAAGGTTTAGTTTATTCCACATGACGTTCTTGAACTAGGATGCTCTTCAGAGCTTCTGAATTAAGACAGGAAATTCAGTCTTCTGTACCCCTATGTAGACTAGCTATTGAATAAACGCTGTCCCAGGGAAGGGAGTTGAAACTCGGGCAAAGAAGCTCCCTTCAGGAGGGTAGAGGACCATTAGGAGGGGTGTTGCTTGGACTTTGGTGGTAGGTTTGCACAGACCTGCTCACTCTGGAACAAGGGGGACCTCACAATAGCTGGGCTGAATGAATGCCTCAAAATTTTAGAGATATGCATAACATCACTGACTCCATTACAGTCTACTCATTGGGACACACAGATCTACTTGCATTTGAAAATTTTAGCCTATATAGACACGGATTCTCCAAGATCTTGATTTGTCTCCTTTCCTGGGGAAAAATACAAGGGTGATTAGTGGGACAAACTAGAATCATACCACTGCTGCTGTCCTTGGGGCCAAAACTGATGTTCACCATCTGCCCCCTTACTGTCCCTGCAGCTTTCTCCGTACTTCATATAGCACCTCTGCTCGTCAGTGTGGCTCAGTTCAGGGAGCTACCCAGATTCTTTTCTCTGAGAGTTGAATTTTCTGGTTACCATGCCTTCTCCAACTGTGTGTGCTATCTATTCCAATTTACTACCAAAATCAGGCAAGGGAATTGGCTGAGTTTGTTTATGTTGCTATAACAAAACACCTGAGACTGAGTAACTTATAAATAATAGAAATTTACTTCTCCCATTCTGGAGGCTACAAAGTCCAAGATTAAGGCACTGTCAGTTTTGGTGGCTGGTGAGGGCTGCTCTGTCTTCCCAAGATGGCACCTTTTTTGGCTGCATTCTCTGGAGGGCACAAATGTTGTATCCTCACAAGGCAGAAGAAATGGAAGGGCAAAAGGGACCAATGCTGTGTTCTCCAACCTTTTTATAAAGTGGCTAATCCCCCACATAACTCAGTTGTCTCCATCCAAAGTCTCAGGTACCACACCTTTCCAATCAGGGCTCTATGCTTGGGAATAGGAAGACTTGACAAGGTTGATAATTCAATTCATTGGAGCATTTTTAATAAGTCTTGTGCCTAATCCTTACTCTTTTCTGTCCTCCAGATTTATATGCTCTCTTTATATGCTGCTAAGGGAGCCTCTGGTTTTCACACACTGGTTAAATGGATTATTGATCCTCAGCCTTGCATTGTTTCTTTTTCTAGTGTTTTAATAGCACCCACGAACAGTCATCCAATTTCATAGTCCTTATTATTACTCCTTCCTCTATACTTTTCAAATGCTTGAGTTGATGTACCAGTCAATGCATTCTCTTAAACCATTATTTTATTCCAGTTTATAACCAGTGAATGTTTTAACAATTGCTCTACTACAACATGACATGGGCTAAGTACTTCATCTATTATCCACCTCCCACCAATAATAAGATCTTCACTGATGGCCAAGTAATTAGTAATCCAACTTCAAAATTCCATTTTCAAATCTGTTTCCTAAAATTATTCCTGGCTTGTAAAACATTTAAATGGCAAATACAAATACGTAGTATTGCTAATTTAATAGAATTTACTTTAATAGCATGAAAACCTCTGGGTATACAAACATAAGCAAACGCAGCTTTTGTCCTCAAGTCACTTGTAAGTTATGAGGTTTGATAGACAAATGAACAATTGTAAGTCAGAATGATAATCACTTTAGCATAAACTTGAGAATATTATTATTGTGATTATTAGAAGCTACTGTTCCTAAAAGCTACTGTTCAGATAAACTGAGCTTCTGAGTGAAAATCTGTATTACCTGACTCCTTGAAAAAAGAGTCACATTGAATAATAATGTGAAAAACAACTGGAAGTGGCAACATACTATATACTGTAACACTGGTCTTTCGTGCTTCCCTATTTATGGTAAAATAGATAAGAAAAAATTGAAGCTAACCAATACTTGGAAAGCTCTCCACTTCAGGATATCCACTGATCAGAAAAATACTAATGTATTGCTACTCCATTTGAAGGAATGTCAACCAACGGCTAATTTTTATCCTTCCTTAAACTAGGCACTAACTGGTAGAAGAAAAAGTCGGATGAAACAAGCCAAATAGGGATTTTCTTAAATTGACATCTAGGAAACCACACTGCTAACTTACATAAGTTCCAGGTGTAGAAGCAATTCTCTTGTATAGGATTTAACAGCAGTAAATCTATTAGCTTTTGATCTTTGAAGAGTCAGTTCAACATCTTAAGGAAGGTAACGAGCTTTGCGTCTACTCCTCAATTGGAAGGAGTATGGTTGATCTAAGGAAAAAAGGTTGTTATTCTCTGAGCTCATTTACAAAATGCTTTCACACAGTATGTATCTTCTAAAGGAGTTGTTAAACATGCAAATACTATAAAAGACAATATAGTCCCACTTTCCAACACCCCAAGGGTGGCCCAGTTAGTGCAGTGGACACATACTGTGTAGATATTTCAGCCCTGTTCTTCAGACTGCTTAGTTAATTTTGCTTGTCATTTTTTAGTTCCCAGGAAGCTCTTGGAATTGGTAAATTGCATGTTTATTACTTTAAAAAAATAGATAAAATGAAGATATAATTGAAAGGGTTTTTTTGTTTGTTTTCTTTTTTGGCTTTGATTTTGAGTAACAAATCTAATTTTCAACATGTAAACTTATCATTATATATTGTGTATGGGTTCATAAGTTTAAGTTTTAAAATTATAATTTTGCACAGCACAAGCTTTCAGTTACAAAGAATGTTTTACTATATTTTTTAGGCATTCCTTTGTTTTGATGTTATCACAAAATCTCATTTCTCTGCTGTTTCCCGTTGCAGTATGGTAAACTACTTCATTTTGGTGATTACTTTTTCTTTCTTGTAACTGATTACAAGCCAAATTATAAAATGCTGGAAGCATCCAGGCTTAAACCAGTTTTCAACTTTAAATCATGAAAAGCCTGTAGTAAGGATTTAATGAATTTCCTATTCTTTTCTTTATATTCTATACTAGAAGTTGAGGCCTGTAGCAGTTCTTGTTTGTCAGGTGAATTTAATACCAGGCTTGAGATTAAGACATAAGATTTCTAACTGAGATTCATTTATGAACCCCAAGTATTGCTGTGGAGCTTCTCAGACCTAAAATGTAAAAACAAAACAAAAACAAGACAGAGCAACAACAAAAAACTAGTAGCACATTACTCTTGTAAATGTGAAAAAAAGACTATAATTATTTCACTAATAAAAAAGAGATGCAACATATAAATGTATGACTGTATTGACATTTTTATGTTTTTTTCTTTAGATATAATCAAAGTGACAATCATGCATCAACAGGCGATAGCATCATTACAAGGAGGTTTCTTTTTTTTTTTTTTTTTTTTTTTTTTTTTTTTTAACTTGGGCTATTGTGGACACCATAACATAGTGGTTAAGAAGAATCTTAGGAGTCATACCATCTGGGTTCACATCCAAGGTTTTCCATTTGTAATCTCTGTGTTCTTGAGCTAATTATCTTCTCTAAATCTTAGATTCATATTTGTAAAATAGGAGATATGAGAAATTATTAATAACAATCATTACACTGATCTCACAGAGTTGCTGCTACATTTAAATGAGCTCATGTACTAAAGCATTTACCAAATGATTTGCACTTAATTTTAGTTAAAAACAAAAAAAAGTCTTGGAAGATCTGTAGATTGCAAAAATGGCTGTTTTTCTTCTCTATACCCTACCTTTCCCATGTAACTTTACATTTCCACTCTGACTGTGGCCATATGACTGGTTTTGGCCAATTGATGCTGGCTATTGTGATGTATTAAAATGCTTGAGAAGCCTTGTGCAATTGGGTTCTCTCCCTCTTGTGTTTCTGACTTCATCAAATGGACATACCTGGACTAGTCTGATGAAGGAAAAAGAAAGACAAAGAGCAGAGCTCAATTGCTCCAGTTGATGTCATTGTAGATAACTGTTAGCAGCTTTCAGACATGTGAATAAACTGGGTCAAGATCAGCAGAGCTACCTATTTAATACCCACCAATAAATACTCTTTGTTGCAGTCCACCACTGAATGTTTTGAGTTTTGATTTTCTGTTTGTTTATTTTGTTTTGTTTTCTTTTCGGACATCCCTCTTCTGGGATACAGGTTTATCATATTTGTCATTATATTAGGATCTAAACCAAACATCTCCTTAATAAAAGAGTAAGTTTTAGCTATGAAGGTAATACTCTTGTTGATTGCTTAGACTGTGTTCACATATTTCTTCAATGGAATTCAGTCTGAATTTAACTATTGAGAGTGCATGATAAACTGCTTATACTTATGTTTGCAGTTAGCAAACTCATAAGGATGTAAGCACATAAAAATTGCATTATATTATATAGCACAATAATAGGTTAGTGTGCCTTCAACTATAATTCCATTTTCTCAAAAAATAGATATAGATCTGTATAAAGAAGGGAGTAGTTTGGAGTTTACAAATCATTTGTATTTCTAGTGTTTCATTATTTTTGAATTTTTATACCAGCACAAATGCCAACCAATTCAATATAATCCAAAAATTTATTAGCAAATATATAAACACCAAGATGAACTTTTTTTTTTTTTTTTTTTTTTTTTTGCAATGAAGTTTTACTCTGTCACCCAGGCTAGAGTGCAATGGCGCCATCTCTGCTCACTGCAACCCCCTGCCTCCTAGGTTCAAGCGATTCTCCTGCTTTAGTCCCTCAAGTAGCTGGGATTGCAGGTGTGCACCACCAGTAGAGACGGGGTTTCACCATGTTGGCCAGGCTGGTCTTGAACTCCTGACCTCAAGTGATCCATCCGCTTTGGCCTCTCACAGTTCTGGGATTACAATTGTGAGCCACTGTGCCCAGCCAAGATGAACATTGATTATAAAAAAATTCACTATATCCCCAAGGGATGATTTAAAATATTTGTAGTTCTTTTTTTTTTTTTTTAATAAATAACTTATTATGAAAAAGGGAGAAAAACACAAATGAATACTAAGATCAGTTTTTGGATGGCTGAATAAGAAGTTATTGTAGAATATGCAACAAAGGTGGGTGGGTATATGGATCTGGAGCTAAGGAGAGATAATTGATTTAACAATGCAGCTATAATGTTTAATATAGATCTTAAGGTGAAGGAAATTGTGGAATATAATTAAAAATAATAAAATGTAGAACTCTAAAACACAACAATTCTTAAGAAGCAAGATGAGAAAGAAAGGGCAAGCAATGAAACTGAAGCTTAATAATCCAAGAAGTAGAAGAATGATAGAGACAAAGTTGGAAGAGATTGTTAAAACAATTGTTATAACCATAACTTGGCACACTGTACAGCAAGTTAAGCTAAAATTAGGAATAAGAAGTGACCACTGTGTTTAGTAATTAGGGTAGTGACTTCAGTATTATCAGGTTTGATGTGAAAAATATGGATTTGTCTGAAAGCAGGATGAAGCAATACACAGGGCAAAAGCAAATGAAGACTATAGTAATCATGCATATAAATAAATGTAGTAACACAGACAAGAGCTAGAGCGTAATGGTATTAGGGAAGGATTTTGTTTGTTGGTTTAGCCTGAAAGATGGTTAATCGGCTTTCTATGATTTAGAGAACAATTAGTGGAGGAGTATCATTGCAGACAGAGAGAAAAATAGAATTAATTGATAGCAAGATTTTTCCTCAAGAGATGTGATGTGATGAAACTAGATAATACTCAGGAAAAAGATTTTAATAGGAACCCAAGACAGGACGACAAATCACTCTACTTCCTTTATAAAAAGTAAAGAGATAAAATTGTAAAGATGAATAAAGATTGAGAGAGATATAAGCAGTAGGATAATAATTCATAGAAATTAATGTCTAATAGGCAGAATTTATCTAGGGAGCACGACATAAAGTCATCAGGAGAGAGAGACAGACAAGGAGAGAGGAAAGAGAGAGATAAACGGAATGAAAGAAGAGAGAAGAACGAGGTAGAGATAGGGAAAAAGGAGAGAGAGACTGGAAATAGAATGTAGAGAAAAGTGGTAAAGGTCTGGGAACTGGTCTTAGGGGAGGAAGAGTTGCTGAATACCTGTGATGTCTCATTTACGTTTGAAGAATGAATATTTAGGGCAAAATACACAAGCTCATATAAACATGCCATATTCCTTAATGAAATAATTATCTTCCCCATTATTAGTATTATGATTTCAACCATGAAAATGAGAATCTGAAAGTTTTTGTTTGATTGTTTTCTAGATATTTTATTATAAGATAATATAAAAGTAGTTTTAGCCATCATAAATGAGTCACAAAACATAATCAGATAAAGAGAAAATAAGCAGCTGTTATATACTCATAATTAAGGGCCACATTTATCATAATAAGAAAGACATTTCTGGACAGACTTTTTGAATGTGATATGTATCTATATATATAACTGTACTTTTGAAGGCAATTTGAATCTATGAATAAATATTTTCCCAACTAGAATGATAAAAATTTTACTTATAGCATATAATTTGTTAGGCATTGTAAAGCACGGGAATTTGAATTAAAAATGATATGCACAGCATATACTAAAAGACATATATTACAGTTCTTATTTAAGGATAATAAGGAACTATGAAAGTCTGGCTAAGTGCCAAATAAATATAAATAAAAATCCTTTAAGTAATGAGGGGCCAACACAGAATACAAAAACATTTGCTTAAACAAAATGGAAAACATCCTTGTATTTGGCAACATAAACTAAACTACCCTAATCATAGCACAAAATATTTTCATTTTAACTCATACTAACACAATAGTGAAAGCATTCTGAATGGCTATGTTTATAAAAATTGATGCATTTTTGAACTTACTGCAGAAATGATGCCACGGTTTTCCTCCCATCTAATGTGTTCATTAGTTCAGTTTCCATTTTTTTATCCAGAATTATAAAACTTCAACTAATCACAAAAAAGCATAACCATCCATCTAAATGACGTTCTTAATTATTTTTGTTTATATAGAGAGATTCTGGGTGGTATGTTGGCTGATCCTATTGCTTTGTAAATGGTAGAATTATTTTATTAATTTGCAGCATTCAAATGACTATTCAAATGACTTGCACTATTCAAATGACTTAATTGGTTTCCAAGGAACAGCTTTCTTTAAAGACTTATAGGGAGAAAACAAACTGATGAACAATGAAGGTCCAAGCTTTAAAGTCAATTATTTTATCAAATGCATTATTAAATCATTCAAACAAAATGCAGTTTTGCTCCAGAGAGAGACATGGAAGAAAAAAATGTCCCTATCATAATCTTTGTTCATATGCGCGTGTTGGGATTCATGAGATAAAGCATTACCGTGTGCAAAGAAGAGAAGAAAAACAAATCTTGGTTGAAAAGAAAGAAGTGTTTCCCAAAGCAACAAATACAAAGAAAAGAACAGGTGGTGAAACGGAGTAGGGGTTGGCGGAACATTTGTTAGCAGAGACAATTCTGTAACTCATTTCACTACTCACCGCTTGAGTGTGGTCTGTAAAAGGGACCCTGAAAAGTTTTGTCATGCAGAGTTGTGACGTGGTTACTGAGAATGAGCCAGAGGCTGGGACTTACAAGTACTCAGTGTACTTGTGAGGGAATAAGTATCTCAAGGAACTCACTTCAATAGGCCCAGAGACCAAAGTAGGCAGGGCTTCAGAAGCTACTTTCTTGTGTTCATTTGATGCTTCAGTCAGGCAGCCACTTATTAGGCAGCCGCTGAGTTCAGAACACAGCGATAGAGAATAGCTGTTAATGTGACCATGCGGGGTTTGGCCCCACTGCCACTCATCCCTGTGACCATAACCTCAATCAGAGATATAGCTGCGATCCCCATCGCATGTATGATCATAGGATGACTCCTGGCAAATTGGATGGAAAGGGAAAAAAAAGAAAGGTTTTTCTTTTGCATTCAATTTTCTATGGTTATAGAGACCCAATCATTGTATCTTTTATGATTTGTTGAAAGGATTCAAGGTACAAGGGCTATTGTGGCAGATGTCATACAGTATTCATAAGGCATCATATAGGGAAATAGAGAGAGAGGCCCAACAGTCCAACCAGCTTGCTTGATCTCTCTACCCCCCATCACTTTCGATATGTCGAGTGTCTCTGTCCTGGTGTCTCTTCCTCGTGAGAAAACACAAAAGGCAATGAATAACCCATTATCCACATAATAAATTTTAGACTCAGTTTTTGTCTGTGAAAATGAATAGCTATCTTTGGAGCCAATTTTAGAAGTCATAAGTTCCAGGCCCTGTTGTCACTTACTATCTGAACTTGGACAAGTCATTTAACCTCTCTGAGCTCAAGGTGCCACATCTGTGAAATTGAAATAATAATAGCTAACTCACAGGGTGCTGGGGGTCAAATGCTATACTGTAAGTGAGTAGGTTTGGGAAGCTGTAAAGCATAGTACAGTTTAAAGTATTACTAGCCATAGTTTCTCTTATCTGGCACACCAGGTAAGTAAAATTGGAATTATTTCCATATGCTCCTTTTAATGAGTCAAAATGAAGTTTATCCATGGAAAAGATTATCTTTAAGTGCCCAGGACTGTAGATGGATAACTATCTTCATGACTTAAATGGTTCCATCTCAATCTTTAAATAAATAAAATACCCATAGAGAGAGAGATTATTGACTACAGTGTCTAACGGGCTTTATTCATTTCAAAGAAGAGAATCTTATTAGCTGTAAAGCAAGGTGTTAAGGACTAGATAGCAATATCACTTTTTTTCTAACCTAAGTTTCATATTGATATTTGAGGTCAGTTAGGCAGATTCATCTGAGACCTTTGACAATAATTATTTGCAACATGGGCACAAACATTTAACAAGAAAATATTCACAGACATTTCACTCCCACCACCAAGATTCTTCAGACTTTAAAGACAAATCTGTCTTTGCCTGAAGAGATTCTTCTCTCCTACTCTCAGTAAAGAATTCTGGCCGGGCGCAATGGCTCACGCCTGTAATCTCAGCACATTGGGAGGCCAAGGCGGGCAGATCACGAGGTCAAGAGATCGAAACCATCCTGACCAATATGATGAAACCTTTTCTCTACTAAAAATACAAAAATTAGCTGGCTGTGGGGGCACACGTCTGTAGTCCCAGCCAATGGGGAGGCTGCGGCAGGAAAATCGCTTGAACCCGGGAGGCAGAGGTTGCACTGAGCCGATATCATGCCACTGCACTCCAGCATGTCATGGCAACAGAGCAAGACTGTGTCTCAAAAAAAAAAAAAAAAAAAAAGAATTCTGCCATTGCCAGGTCAATTCCTGGAAGTTTGACATAGAAAATTGAATCATGAGGGGAGAGAGTGAAAGGTGAGGGGAAAGAGAGAGAGGGATGAAGAAGTAAGAGGAAGAGAAGATAAAAAGAGAGGAGAGGTGAGAAGAGAAGGAGAATTGGAAAGGCAGGAATGGGTAACCTTTATCTCAAGATTAGCTTGTTGGAAAAATAAATAATAGACATAAAAGGAAAGGGAAAAGGGCTAGAAGACACATTAAAAATTACTCAGCTTCTACAATAATTTGAATTGGTTGCTGAGGATGAGGAGGAACGAAAAGTTAAAGATAAGTAACTGTCACCAATTTATACTATATAGAAAGAGTAAGAAATAGGAATAGAGGATCTACGGTATATAAGGCTGTACCTTGTGGAGCAGAGGTTCAATTTAAATTGCATCTATTCATTTATATTTCCTGGGCTATACAGCACAAGGATATTATATAATCCCAAATATATTTTCAATAAGGCCATTTAAACTCTTACAACAGAAAATCTATCTGAGGATGTTCCTTCACTATTTAAATTAGTTGAAATTAGTCAAATTTATACTTCAAAGCAAATATGTCTCATACAGGCATGTTTCACAGGAATTTACGTTCTTATATGCTTTGCTTCCTCACTATGGTGATCTCATACTGAAACAGCAACAACAACAACAAAAAAACAAGAAACCAAAATGCTTCATCAAAATTAACAGACAGTAAAAGTATGTTCTATATTATTTAAAATATATTTACCTAAAATGGACTATTTCATTTAAAATATCTGTTTTTTAGTATTTTATTATATTCTGTTAATTAATCTCTCTCTGTAAAGATCAATGTCTTGTTACATTGCATTAAAAAATTAGCTTGTTAGTCTGGGCAAGTGACAACACTTTGAGATTTTTGTTTCAAACGTAATAATATCCAACATTTATTTAGCACTTACTGTATGTCAAGCACCATCCATCCAATATTTTGAAATCATTTTGTTGATCACTAATGATCTCTTATTTAATTGAAACTATGGTTTAGCCACAGGAAATTGGTAAAGACAAAAACATTTTTAAGCTGAAAAGTAAAGTACTGTGTTATAGTTAAGATGGTCCTCAGACATAATTGCTTCTCTTTATTTTCCAAGTAATTTGAAAGATATTTCATTAGTCATACTGTAAGAGCAACCAATAGAATTATTTTTTAGCTCTGAAAAACAGGTGTGTCTGAAATGCCAATATTTTGTTGATGCTGCCACTAATTCAAACCCCAGTATTTAATTAAATCTGAGAAAAAAATCTGTTGTTTATTCACTGCTAGGGACCACATGTAAAAATGACCAATAATAGCAATACTGTTGGAAAAGTATGTTTCTGATTATGATGACTCATGTTTCTTGGGAGAGTAAGTGGATGGATCATAGAGAGGTAAAGAGCAGATGGCATTTTCTAGTCAATATTAGATGCTTTACACCTTGGTGGAAAATGAATGAGTATTATTTTATTGTAAATATGCCATGCCTGGAGAAATTAAAAATCGACTGAGAACTATATTTTCATGCTAGAACTCTGTGTAGGCTATCTCTCTATAAGATAAAAGAGTATCATACAGGCAATTTGGCCTAAGAAACTAAAAATATTGATCCTCTCAAAACTTTGATACTAGGGAAGTTTAGAAGGCAAATTTAACCTTAACTCAAATAAACTTTCTTTTGGAAGAGTGACTTGATTTTTATTGACTTATAACTTACTCACTTTCATTGCTTCTAAACAGTTTCCATCTCAACAGGTTATTAATACTGCCAGCACTGTTTTACTTGAAGGAAAACTGGTGTGAAAATGTTGTAAAGTGAATACTATGCAGTTAACTGTCACAGAAAGCTACTGTAGGTGAAAGAAGTTATTTGGAATATTGTTCTTCTATTTTCTGGGACATACAGGACTTTATTGTTCTGCTAGTATTAAGCATTTCTTTCTATTCTTCATCACAAGAAGGCTTTTTTGGTTTATGTGGTCAGAGGGAAATGACCTGACTATTGCAACAAATGTGGACTAGAACTAGTAAAAGTGGAAAGCATGGTTCGTATTAAGAACAAAACACTATAAATTCCATTCATGTGTGTTATCTAAAACAAAGAATTTTATAAGCTGCAAAAATCAGGATCTGAGTATAAAAGTATGACTTAGTAATACGAGGAGCCTTTGAACTGGATTTCCTTTATCACTGGTTTGAATACTTGCCCTTTGAGCCCACTTTTGAGATCTCTGATGGTATGTGAATGACTGTACAACTCTTCATGACAAAAATGTGCTTTTTCTAGGAGGATTGATGCTTTTTTTCCTTATTTTATACTGTTCAGATGTTATCAGTAGAATTACTTAATGGCTATTGTATGAAAAGATAACTTTAAAATGCTTTGGTTGGCATTACATTTGCAGTAAGCTTTAATTAGGAAATTATATCAAGAATGTGTGGGTGAGAAGGCATTTTCTCCCTCTGGTTTTGAACTTACGTTCTTCGCATCCCTAGGGAAATCAAGCTTATCTGTTTGTTCCTTTGTTTCTAAGATGTTGAATCTCACTTTCTTCTTCTTTTTTTTAAGTACATATATGTGCAGTTTATTTATTTATTTTACTTTAAGTTCTGGGATACATGTGCAGAACGAGCAGACTTGTTACACAGGTATACGTGTGCCATGGAGGTTTGCTGCAGCTATTGACCCATCCTCTAAGTTTCCTCCCCTCAGCCCCCAAGCCCGTAACAGGCACTGATGTATGTTGTTCCCCTCTCTGTGTCCACGTATTCTTACTGTTCAACTCCCACTTATGAGTGAAAATATGTAGTGTTTGGTTTTCTGGTCCTGTGTTAATTTGCTGAGAATGATGGTTTCCAGCTTCATCCATGTCCCTGCAAAGGACATGATCTCATTCATTTTTATGGCTGCATAGTATTCCATAGTGTGTCATTGATGGACATTTGGGTTGGTTCCCCGATTTTGCTATTGTAAATAGTGCTGTAATAAACACACGTGTGCATGTGTCTTTATAGTGGAATGATTTACATCCCTTTGGGTATATACCCGGTAATGGAATTGCTGGTCAAATGGTATTTCTGGTTCTAGATCCTTGGGGAATCACCACACTTGTCTTCCACAATGGTTGAACTAATTTACACTCCCACCAACAGTGTAAAAGCGTTCCTATTTCTCCACAGCCTCACCAGCATCTGTTTTTTCCTGACTTGAACTGGTACCAAAACAGACATATAGACCAATGGAACAGAAAAGAGACCATAAAAATAACACCACACATCTACAACCGTCTGATCTTTGACAAATCTGACAAAAACAAGCAATGGGGAAAGGATCTCCTATTCAATCAGTGGTGCTGGGGAAACTGGCTAGCCATATGCAGAAAACAGAAACTGAACTCCTTCCTTTTACCACAGACAAAAATTAACTCAAGATGGATTAAAGACTTAAATGTAAAACCCAAAACCATAAAAACCCTGGAAGAAAACCTGGGCAATACCATTCAAGATACAAGCATAGGCAAAGACTTCATGATGAAAATGACAAAAACAATTGCAACAAAAGCCAAAATTGACAAATGGAATCTGATTAAACTAAAGAGATTCTGCACAGCAAAAGAAACTATATCATCAGAGTGAACAGGCAACCTACAGGATGGAAGAAAATTTTTGCAATCTACCCATCTGACAAAGGTCTACTATCCAGAATCTACAAAGAATGGAAACAAATTTACAAGAAAAAAACAAATGACCCCATCCAAAAGTGGGCAAAGGATATGAACTGACACTTCTCAAAAGAAGACATTTACGCAGCCAACAAGCATACGATAAAAAGCTCACCCTCACTGATCATTAGAGAAATGTAAATCAAAACCACAATGAGATACCATCTCACGATAGTCAGAATGGCGATTACCTTTTTTTTTCTCTTTTCTCTGCCTTTAAACCTTCTCACCTTCATAAAGCTCTTCCATCGTTCCCTTCTTACTTCTTGCCTTTTTATCTGATACCTCCTGACACAATATTTTTGCTGTCCGTCACTTAATCTCTCTTGTAGTCTGCAATTTGAAAATACATACATGAAGTTCATTAGTATTGCTTTTCCCCATCCAAAAGCCCTCTCTCAATCACTGAAATATGGAATCTTGAAATTTTGACCAAACTGTTGGTTATGCTCTCTTTCCTTAAAAGGTTTTTATTTAATTGTATCTACGACATTAAATTTTTCAGGTTTTACAAATTTCCTTATTCTATCTCTGTTGAAAGCAAATAATTCTCTATATGTTTTTCACAATGTATTCTTAAGAAGTATTCACTGTTATCTCTAGACTTGGCCTTTCTTCTATGTAATTATTTGCCAAGTTTTAATTACTCACTGGGCATTTATACTTTAGTGATTTTCTGTCACTTCAAACTGAATGCTCTAGAAAAACACTAACAGGATTTCTTGTCAACCTAGTTCCTGTTTCTCATTTTGCTATTTCTCTTTTCATCTCAGCATTATCTTTGATGTCTTGCTTATGCCCACATACCAATACTGCCATGTCTTGTCTATGCCATTTTTTTTTAAACTTCCATTTATCTTTTCTCAATGTTCCCATTACCTCAACTCTAATTCAGTAATTTATCAGGCCTGCTTCAACCACATAAGATAAGGTATGTAAAGAAACTCTGTCATATAACAGCTTTAAAGTGAAATACAAATTACTCTTGCTAGTCTTACTGTCACTACTATTTTACTACTACTATCACCACCATAAATTTCTAACTTGTTTCCTTGCTTTAAGTCTTTCTGTTTAAATACATTCTACATTTAACCACCTATTAATTTCTTAAAGATTTTCAGAATACAGACAAATCCCAATTTTAAATTTTAATGTCGCTCCATTTTTACTAGATTAAAATTTCAAAAATTTATATTTAAGACCCCCTAGTAAGACACCAATCTGCTTTCCTTACACATGCTTTTCCTGAAAAGATTCCTGTCTATGCATCTTACCTCAAATACACCATCCATGTTCAAATTTGTTATATAATTCTGTTTATGTCATTCCCTATGGCTTTACTCTTCCATGCATGTTTCCAAAATCTTTCACTACCCACATAAAGTCCCGCCTCTTTGGTGCTTACTGTCTAAAGTAAGCAGTTGATACTTACCATATACAACATTGTATTATTGTTTCCCATGAGTATGTTTAAAATATCACCTTGATTTTAAGCCCCTTGAAGCAAATAAAGATTTTAAAAATTATTTTATGTCCTTGGGCAGTTGGCTTTCTAAACATATTATTTCACATTTAATTAATGAATTATTTTTAAGTACAAGTTCTCTACTTTGTGGTATAATAGAAAAAATAACTGTCATGGCATTTACACATTCATTTAAAAACTATAAAACACTTATTCTTTTAAAATTTATACCTAAAATTTATTCTATTAACAGATAGTGCAAGAATATTACTACCAAAATTATTTTATCTTACATGGTAGAAATATTATTCTGCAAATGAATTTCCTTTCTATAATTAGAAAAGTTTCATGAGAAGGAGGTGAAATGCAATCCATGGCTTGCCGAAAGAATGAAATAATCAGAATTTTTAAAACTTGTCATGATTTTTTTACTTACCTGGACTAAAAGATAGAAAGGAACTAAAATAATTTGAGCCAACTGACTATGACACGTGAGTTAATTACTATTGGAGGTTTGTATAATCTCGTAATGCTAGTCAGCTCTCTTGCAAAGGCATGACATTGACTAGGCAGGGGGATGTGGGTGGAAGAGGGCAAATCCATTTCCATTATTAGAGAAATAGCTTAAAACACTGACTCCAATGAGGGAGGCTCACTAATATCATTTGAGGATATGAGGGACAAAATAATAATTTTTGTTATTGAGATTATTTATAACAAAAGTATGCAATTCTTGAAAGCACCACCTTTCCTCAGAAACACAATCTGTACAACATTGTGGGAAACATCCTAATTCATTTCTAGTACTTTCCTCAAAATAAAATTTAACAGTGGCTACATTTTTGCTTTAAATGAGAAGTTAATGCTAATTAATCATATGTGTGCTATACTATTACCAATGGTCAATTTATATTAACTTTTTAAATTCCTGCAATAATCCTATAAAGTAGAATTATTATTAACTCTAGTAAAAATTAATGGATTGAATTTTGTATCATTTTCCTAACTGATAGCACCTTAAATAAAACATTTCAGATGCTCTTCATATTTGCTGTTATAATTTGTATCCTGAAAAGTCACTGCAGAATACAACACAACCAAAGAGAAACAAAACAAAACAAAACCTTGTCCCTGAAAGGAGGAATGCAAAAGATTCTTGTAAATAATTCAGCCTTGAATGAATCAAGTCTTTCTGGTGCTTGGCAGGGTATAGAAAACATTCATCTTTGGAAATAAGAAGAGGGCAGACAGTCTCAAGGGTAGATTGAACATAGAATCTTTTGCAAATCAGCACTACAAAGTTCCCCTGTAGAGAACATATGGGTCATGGAAGAAACAAGCTGTTTACATTTTCCACATTTTAGAATTTTTCTACTTTCCTATTTTCCCAAATTGAAAGCTATAGATGTATAAAAACATACAAAAAATGTATATAGAGGTGAAAAGGTGGAAGTGGGGAAATTAAAATGTCTAGAAAGAATTGCACTTTTTAAATTTGAAATAATAGATACTTACAATAATCTTCTGGCTTGTAAATTTTTATTTAAAATTATACAAATGTGAAAAAACTGTATTGCATGGAATGATAGATTCTTATTTCATAGTGATTATTGATCTGAACACACTATATGTACTGGCGAATTTTTAGATAAATAAAGGACATATGCTACCCTTTCATATGTATCATTAGTTTGTTTTCATACAATTTTAGTTTGAAAACAATAAAATAATAGCCTTTGAGTTTCCTAATATCCTGTGTACCCTAAGATTGCAAAGTATTGTAATAAATATAATTTTCAAGTATACAAAAGGGCATACTAGAAGAATATCAAGTATACTTTTATTTCAGGGCTGAACCATCAAATATGTTAGCCACTAACTACCTGTGGCTATATAGATTAATATTTTAATAAAATTAAAAATAAACATTCTATTACTTAATTGCACTACCCACATTTAAGTGCTCAATAGTCATAAGTGGCTAATGGCTACTGCATTGGATAGCACAGATATCTGACATTTTCATAATCACAGAAAGTTACTATTAGACAGTGATATTCCAGAATTATGTTCTTACAATTATAAAACTTACAGTTTATTGTAATGCAAAGTTATTTTCATGAGTGAATACTCAATATTTACATATCATATGCAAATAAAATCAATGTGAATATTTGTTTAAAATATAATAAATCAATTTATCAGAACATTCATCATAAGCTAATTATTTAATCTTAATTTTAAAAGATATTGTTTATATCAATACAAAGTCTTACTTTTCTGTATCTTGATATCTTAAATTTATACATCTAATTCCTTCTGTTCATGCAGTATCATAAAACACATAAGCATTATTTAATATTATATTCAGTATTTAAAATATAATTACTCAGTTTTATACTACAGACCCAGAATAAATATTTTTTTAATATATTGCTTTCAAGTAATTGAAAGTATCTTGCCTAAACTTCTGAACTAATCTTAGGTAGTCAAGAATTGGATTTCTAAAATCTTCAGTTTTTAAAGTTCATTGGTTTCTGAATTATTGAAGCACACTAAGTTTAAATTGAACTTAAAATTGGAAAAGTGCACTTATCCCTCGCTTCTGGCTTAAAAATAACCAAAGGGATTTTGCTCAAACTTATGAGTCATTGAAACCCAGGAATTTTTACCAATGTTGAAGATTAGCTTAACTCTAATATTAACAACCTTGAATGAATTCACGTAAATTAAAGCTAACCCTAAAATGAAACATTTTTTAGAGATAGGTGTAGTCACTTTAATGAACAAGAAATTAGACGCTCTATAGTCCTCCACATTTTAATCCATAGCTGAATAGTTCAAGTGGACTGAATTCTGTATTAATCAAGTACTGCCACAAATCAATCTCCATCTTGTTATTGAAAGAAATATACATATATACATATAGAGGTACATGTATAAATAGTAATAAAATACTGAATGGAATTGGTCCCGTTTTTAAAGATAGTAGGTAAGAAATGCCTTTACATGTTGAAGAAGATAGCACCTAAATATTAGACTCTCATTTTCCTCCAGAATGCCCCAAAAGACACCAGAAAACAATCCTGTGTCTCTCAACCTCAGTGCTCCCTACAAGCCCATACAGGAAAATATTGGAAAATAGAGGGGAATAATTAAGATAGTGGAGTTTCATAGGCCTGTGAGAGAAAGCTTTGGGATTTCTCCTCTTCACTCAGTGGAATGAGCTGGCATGCCTGACCCCTCAAGCTAAATGAATGGGTATTGAGAATGGTGTTTTCTAAAGGAAGGTATTTGTATCTTACCTGCTTCTCAATAGAAGTTTGTTGAGCTATAGGGACTGGTGAGCTTATGGCAGTGCACCCAAGTGGAGTTCTGTGAGATTTCTTGGAAGAAACCGTCATGTGCTACCTGAAATTTGGAGAGCATATGAATAGGCTGTTGCTTGTCTGTCAACCGTATAATTCTGAATAGGTGTGAGGCTGGCAGCTACAGCTCACAATATTAGGTTATGAGGAATGAGGGCAGAAGAAGAGCTAGATAAACTTCCATTGTTTCTCATGACAAGGATGTGTTGGTTTCCCCTGTATCAGTTGGGTAGAAGAAGACAGGTGGTTCTAAGCCATCTTGAATGGTATTGTGCCAAAGAACGTGGACTATTGGGATAAGAGATTCAGGCAGGAAGCTTTATTTTATTTTATTTTATTTTATTTTATTATCTTATTTTATTTATTTTATTTGAGATAGAGTCTCACTCTTGTCACCCAGGCTAGGGTGCAGTGGCACGATCTCAGCTCACTGCAACCTCCGCCTCCCAGGTTCAAGCGATTCTCCTGTCCCAGCCCCTTAAGTAGCTGGGATTACAGGCACACGCCACCATGCCCAGCTAATTTTTTGTATTTTTAGTAGAAACGGTTTCACCATGTTGGCCAGGCTGGTCTTGAACTCCTGACCTCAGGTGATCCACCTTGGCCTCCCAAAGTGCTGGGATTATAGGCCTCAGCCACCGCATCTGGCCAGGAAGCTTTTCTTGAGTAGGTACTCAAGGAGAATACAGGAGCTGATGGGATTGGATTGTAAACGTTCATGGCTTAATCAGGAAAGCATGAACTAAAACATTTCTTAGCGTTTCTAAAAGAGTTCCACAACTGCACCCTGTGAAAAATATAAAATGTGAAAACTTGTTCCACAGAGCACCAATCATAAACATCTTTTGAACACCCCCCACCCCCGCCTCCCCGCCATTTTCTTGTTATACTTAAGTTCTGAGATACATGTGCAGAACGTGCAGGTTTGTTACATAGGTATACACATGCCATAGCAGTTGGCTGCACCCATCAACCCAGCATCTACATTAAGTATTTCTCCTAATGCTATCCCTCCCTGAGACCCCCACCCATCGACAGGCCCTGGTGTGCCCTCCCTGTGTCCATGTGTTCTCATTGTTCAGCTCCCACTTATGAGTGAGAACATGTGGTGTTTGGTTTTCTGTTCCTGTGTGTGTTTGCTGAGAATGATGGTTTCCAGCTTCATCCATGTCCCTGCAAGGGATGTTAACTCATCATTTTTTATGGTTGTATAGTATTCCATGGTGTATATGTGCCACATTTTTTTTTTATACATTCTATCATTGAAGCACATTTGGGTTGGTTGCAAGTCTTTGCTATTGTGAACAGTGCTGCAATTGACATATGTGTGCATGTGTCTTTATACAGAAAGATTTATAATCCTTTAGGTATATACCCAGTAATGGGATTTCTGGATCAAATGGTATTTCTGGTTCTAGATCTTCGAGGAGTCACTGCACTGTCTTCCACAATGGTTGAACTAATTTCCACTTTTACCAACAGTGTAAAAGTATTCCTATTTCTGGCCGGGCGCAGTGGCTCACGCCTGTAATCCCAGCACTTTCAAAGGCTGAGGTGGGCAGATCATGAGGTCAGAAGATCGAGACCATCCTGGCTAACACGGTGAAACCCCACCTCTACTAAAAATACAAAAAAATTAGCCGGGGGAGGTGGTGGGCACCTGCAGTCCCAGCTACTCAGGAGGCTAAGGCAGGAGAATGGTGTGAACTCCGGAAGGTGGAAGTTGCAATGAGCCGAGATCGCACCACTGCGTTCCAGCCTGGGCAAGCAGAGCCAGATTCTGTCTCCAAAAAAAAAAAAAAAAAAAAAAAAAAAAAAAAAAAAAAAAAAAAAAAAAATTCCTATTTCTCCACATCCTCTCCACCATGTTGTTTCCTGACTTTTTAGTGATCGCCATTCTAACTGGCATGAGATGATATCTCGTTGTGGTTTTGACTTGCATTTCTCTAATGACCAGTGATGATGAGCTTTTTTTTCATGTTTATTGGCCTCATAAATGTCTTCTTTTGAGAAGTGTCTGTTCATATCCTTTGCCCACTTTGTTATGGGGTTTTTTTTGGTTATAAATTTGTTTATGTTCTTTTTAGATTCTGGATATTAGCCCTTTGTCAGATGGATAGATTGCAAAAATTTTCTCCCATTTCGTAGGTTGCCTGGTCACTCTGATGATAGTTTCTTTTCCTGTGCAGAAGCTCTTTAGTTTAATTAGATCCCATATGTCAATTTTGGCTTTTGTTGCCATTGCTTTTGGTGTTTTAGTCATGAAGCCTTTGCCCATGCCTATGTACTGAATGGTATTGTTTAGGTTTTCTTCTAGGGTTTTTATGGTTTTAGGTCTTATGTTTAAGTCTTTAATCCATCTTGAGTTACTTTTTGCATAAGGTGTAAGGAAGGGGTCCAGTTTCTGTTTTCTGTATATGGCTAGCCAGTTTTCTCAGCGCCATTTATTAAATAGGGAATCCGGTTTTTTTTTTTTTTTTTTTTTTTTTTTAAGTTTGTCAAGGATCAGACAGTTGTAGACACGTGGAGTTATTTCTGAAGCCTCTGCTCTGTTCCATTGGTATATATATCTGTCTTGTTACCATTACCATGCTGTTTTGGTTACTGTAGGCTTGTAGTATAGTTTGAAGTCAGGTAGCCTGATGCCTCCAGATTTATTCTTTTTAGTTAGGATTGCCTTGGCTATACAGGCTCTTTTTTAGTTCGATATGAAATTTAAAGTAGTTTTTTCTAGTTCTCTGAAGAAAGTCAAAGGTAGCTTGATGGGGATAGCATTGAATCAATTACTTTGGGCAGTATAGCCACTTTCACAATATTGATTCTTCCTAGCCATGAGCATTTGTTTTTGTCCTGTCGTATTTCCTTGAGCAGTGGTTTGTAGTTCTCCTTGAAGAAGTCCTTCATATCCTTTGTAAGTTATATTCCTAGGTATTTAATTCTGTGCATAGCAATTGTGAATGGGAGTTCACTCATGATTTGGCTCTCTGTCTGTTACTGGTTTATAGAAATGCTTGTGATTTTTGGACATTGATTTTGTATGCTGAGACTTTGCTGAAGTTGCTCATCAGCTTATGGAGATTCTGGGCTGAGATGATGGGGTTTTCTAAATATATTATCATGTCATCTGCAAACAGAGACAATTTGGCTTCCTCCATTCCAATTTGAATACCGTTTATTTCTTTCTCCTGCCTGATTGCCCTGGCCAGAACTTCCAATACTATGTTGAATAGGTGTGGTGAGAGAGGGCATCCTTGTCTTGTGTTGGTTTTCAAAGGGAATGCTTCCAGTTTTTGCCCACTTGGTATGATATTGACTGTGGGTTTGTCATAAATAGCTATTATTATTTTGAGATATATTCCATCAGTACCTATGTTATTGAGAGTTTTGTGGCATGAAGCGGTGTTGAATTTTATCAAAGACATTTTCTGCATCTATTGAGATAACCATGTGGCTTTTGTCATTGGTTCTGTTTATGTGATGAATTATGTTTATTGATTTGCTTATGTTGAACCAGCCTTGAATCCTAGGGATGAAGCCAACTTGATTGTGGTGTATAAGCTTTTTGATGTGCTGCTGGATTCAGTTTGCCAGTATTTTATTGAGGATTTTTGCATCAATGTTCATCAGGGATATTGGCCTGAAGTTTTGTGTGTGTGTGTGTCTCTGTCAGGTTTTGGTATCAGGATGATGCTAGCCTCATAAAATGAATTAGGGAGGAGTCCCTCTTTTCCTATTGTTTGGAATAGTTTCAGAAGGAATGGTACCAGTTCCTCTTTGTACTTCTGGTATAATTTGGATGTGACTCCATCTGGTCCTGGGCTTTTTTTGGTTGGTAGGCTATTAATTACTGCCTCAATTTCAGAACTACTTGTTATTGGTCAATTCAGGGAATTGACTTCTTCCTGGTTTAGTCTTGGGAGGGTGTATGTGTTCAGGAATTTATTCATTTCATCTAGATTTTCTAGTTTATTTGCACAGAGGTGTTTATACTATTCTCTGATGGTAGTTTGTATTTCTGTGGGATCAGTGGTGATATCCCCTGTATCGTTTTTTATTGTAGCTATTTGAATCTTCTCTTTTCTTCTTCATTAGTCTGGCTAGTGGTCTATCAATTTTGTTAACCTTTTCAAAAAACCAGCTCCTGGATTCATGGATTTTTTTTTTTTGAAGAGCTTTTCATGTCTCTGTCTCCTTCAGTTCTGCTCTGATTTTAGTTATTTCTTGTCTTCTGCTAGCTTTTGAATTTGTTTGCTCTTGCTTCTCTAGTTCTTTTAATTGTGATATTAGAGTGCCAATTTTAGATCTTTCCCGCTTTCTCCTGTGGGCATTTAGTGCTATGAATTTCCCTTTAAATGCTGGTTTAGCTGTGTCCCAGAGATTCTGGTACATTGTGTCTTTGTTTTCATTGGTTTCAAATAACTTATCTATTTCTGCCTTAATTTTATTATTTACCCAGTAGTCATTCAGGAGCAGGTTGTTCAGTTTCCATGTAGTTATGTGGTTTTGAGTGAGTTTCTTAATCCTGAGTTCTAATTTGATTGCATTGTGGTCTAGGAGACAGTTTGTTGTGATTTCCATTCTTTTGCAATTGCTGAGGAGTGTTTTACTTCCAATTATGTGGTCAATTTTAGAATAAGTGCGATGTGGTTCTGAGAAGAATATATATTCTATTGATTTGGGGTGGAGAGTTCTGTAAATGTCTATTAGGTCTGCTTGGTGCAGAGCTGAGTTCAAGTCCTAAATATGCTTGTTAATTTTCTGTCTCATTGATCTGTCTAATATTGACAGTGGAGTGTTAAAATCTCCCATGATTATTGTATGGTAGCCTAAGTCTCTTTGTAAGTTTTTAAAATCTTGCTTTATGAATCTGGGTGCTCCTGTATTAGGTGCATATAAATTTAGGATAGTTAGCTCTTCTTGTTGCATTGATCCCTTTACCATTATGTAATGGCCTTCTTTGACTATTTTAGTTTTTGTTGGTTTAAAGTCTGTTTTACCAGAGACTAGGATTGCAACCCCTATTTCTTTTTTTTTTCTTTTTTTTCTTTTTTTTGCTTTCTATTTGCTTAGTAAATATTCCTCCATCCATTTATTTTGAGCCTATGTGTGTCTTTGCATGTGAGATGGGTCTCCTGAATATAGCACACTGATAGTTCTTGACTCTTTATCCAATTTTCATGTCTGTGTCTTTTAATTGGGACATTTAGCCAGTTTACATTTAAGTTTAATATTGTTATGTGTGAATTTGATCCTCTCATTATGATGCTAGCTGGTTATTTTGTCTGTTAATTGATGCAGTTTCTTCATAGTGTCAATGGTCTTTACAATTTGGTATGTTTTTGCAGTGGCTGTTACTGGTTTTTCCTTTCCATATTTACTGCTTCCTTCAGGAGTTCTTGTAAGGCAGGACTGATGGTGACAAAATCTCTCAGCATTTGCCTGTCTGTAAGGATTTTGTTTCTCCTTTGCTTACGAAGCTTAGATTAGAGGGATATTAAATTTTGTGTTGAAAATTCTTTTCTTTAAGAATGTTGAATATTGGCCCCCACTTTCTTCTAGCTTATATGGTTTCTGCAGAGAGATCTGCTGTTAGTCTGATGGGCTTCCCTTTCTGGGTAACCTAACCTTTCTCTCTTGCTGCCCTTAACATTTTTTCCTTTATTTCAATCTTGGTGAATCTGACAATTACTTGTCTTGGTGTTTCTCTTCTCTGTATTTCCTGAATTTGAATGTTGGCCTGTCTTGCTAGGTTGGGGAAGTTCTCCTGGATGGTATCCTGAAGAGTGTTTTCCATCTTGGTTCCATTCTCTCCATCACTTTTAGGTACACCAATCAGACGTAGGTTTGGTCTTTTCATATAGTCCCATATTTCTTGGAAGGTTTGTTCTTTCCTTTTCATTCTTTATTCTCTAATCTTGTCTTCACACTTTATTTCATTAAGTTTAATATCCGATATGATTTCTTCCACTTGATCAATTCAGCTACTGATACTTGTGTATGCTTCATGAAGTTCTCATGCTGTGTTTTTCAGTTCCATCAGGTAATTTATATTCTTCTCTAAACTGGTTATTCTAGTTAGCAATTCCTCTAACCCTTTTCCCAAGGTTCTTAGCTTCCTTGCATTGGGTTAGAACACGCTCCTTTAGCTCAGAGGAGTTTGTTATTTCCCACCTTCTGAAGCCTACTTCTGTCAATTTGTCAAACTCTTTCTCCATCCAGTTTTATTCCCTTGCTAGCGAGGAGCTGTGATCCTTTGGAGAAGATTACACCCTCCGCCCCCTTTTTTTAATGCTTCTTCTCATGGCTCTTGATTCTATCCAAAAAGAATTAGAAATAGCAGAAAATGGACCATGGCTTCTTATGTACAAAAGATTCCTAAGCCATGAATAACACACTAGTTAGGGGGAGGAGGTAGCTGGGAATTTCCAATTATGTTACAAGAAAATTTTAATATGAACATGGCAAGCTGTGTTAATTCCTGAAGATTACTAGAAAGCTGTGGGATTTTTCTGAGATGTCATAGGTCAGAGAAGAGTGCAAATCAAGCATGTTGGAAAGCAGGAGCTGCAGAAGAATAAAGATGTTTGCTCCTTGTGCCCCCAACAAATTTAGGCCTTTCAATAAATTTGTTGCATATATATAAGTGAAATTCTTTTCTAGATGGTCATCTCAAAAATGAGTGCCATTGGCTAAAATGGTGAGTGAATGAGAGAAGATGTATGCTATTGGTAATTCATCACTGATACAAGAAGGAAGATACACTGAAAACCCATAGGATGAAAGTATGACTAGTTATCTCAGGTTTTTCAAGTACATTCAAACAATTTTTGTTCAATCTTTCCAATTTTTCTTTGATAGAGAAGAAAGAAGTTGAAGTTGAAGAGTTATATTTTCTCACAGTTATCTGTGTATACTAATATTATATCATTTCACTTAAAAATATATTTCCCCTCTGTTTTTGGTTTTGTCTTTACTGCCAACATAAGTTAAAGTTTCTTTCTTATTTGTTTCCTTAAGTATTTTTTTTTTTCCCTCAGATGTTAACTTGTTGTAGGATATATTTTCCTTTCACTCTGTCTTACAAATTTTGTTACTTTTTGGCTTGCCCTTCAGTATAAACCTTTTCTTCTACAATTTGTACATGATCTAAAAATCTAAGCTTATAAAAAATGTATATGTACCTGAATGTTTCTAAATGTCTACACCTATTTTTCAGTTCCTTGTAATCATGAATAATTATTTCAACACATCAGTTTAAAAGTTGTTTTGATGCAATTGCCTCTTTGGCAATATGTTGTTATATAATTCAGCTACGATTTAAGTTTTTTCATAACAAGTTTTACTAAACTATAGAATACAATCAATACCTAGAGATCCTTTTTATTTTATATTTACAAGTTAGTATAATTGAGTAAATCTCTTCCAAATTTTTAGTCAATTTCCCTTCACTAAGTTCTTTAATACCAGTTAAAATGCAAATTCCTGCATTTTCTTTTTGCAGAATGTGACTTGCATAAAGAAAGTAAAACAAAAAGTTGAAGTTCTTCATTTTTATGTTTTGTTTTTTGTCAGATTTCCAACCTCTAATCATAAAGCCTTATTCTCTGTATGATTTGGCAGTCTTCCATATTTTTAAAGATTTTTAGCTAACGTTTCACAGGTCTTTTTGTTATCCAAATGTTTATGCTCATTCTTCCATCTTTTGGTTTGTACATATTCCTATGGGAATATATTACATCTTCATGAAAAAAATAATTATACTAATTTGCACTTTTCCTCAGAACATTGCTATATTAGAATTCTCTTTCTTAAATTTTAGGTAGTGAATAGATTTTTAAAATAATTTTATTGTTGTTGCTCATGTAATTATTCATTGGATCATATTGACAGAATGTCACTTATACAATGTAATTTTTGGAATAGGTTATGCTTTTATTTGCGGCCAAGTGCATGCTTAGTTTTAATGAGTGAGTGAAGAATGGATTTATACATTTATATTCTCTGCTGATAGGACACACAGAGCCACCAAACAAAATATACTTGTTCGCATTGTGTAATTATTGCTGTGATGGTTACTTTATGTGTCAACTTGACCGGGTTGAAGGATGCTCAGATAGGTGGTAAAACATGATTTCTGGGTGTATCTGTGAGAGTTTCTGGAAGAGGCTAGCATTTGAATCCATAGACTTAGTAAAGAAAATTGTCCCCACCAATGTGAGGGGGCCTTATCCAATCCATTAAGAATAAATCCATTGAATACAACAGAAAGGCAGAGAAATGACTGATTTGCTTCTCTTCGAGGCTGGGACACCTATGTTCTCCTGCCCTTAGAATCAGAGTTCCTGGTTCATATAAAACTCTGACTAATCACAATCTCTTTTTAATAGAATTGCACTACAAACTCTCATTATAATCATTTTTTAACACATTCTACTTATATTTCTGGGACTCTTTAGTTGTAGACAATATGAACTTTACAACTTCACATCTTACTACCTGTTTCTCAAAACAAGTGAATTCTCTCATACAACCATAATGTAATTCAATTATATAATATACAACACATATTTAAATGTATCGGATTATCCTACTAATGTCCTTGATAGTAGTTTATTCTAGTCAATATCTGATAGAAATAGCTCCCTGCATTCAGTTTTCATATGCAATTTACTTTTGCATTCAAAATATTTGTGGGATTCTAATGTACCAATTCAAGTAGTCTAGTTCATTTATTTCTATTGGTTCATTTAAGAAATACACACATATATATAAAATGTGTGTGTGTATATATAATGTATATATACAGAGAGAATGTATATACAGAGAATATATAGAAAGAATACATATAAACAGAATATATATACAGAGAATGTATATATATGTGCATATATACAATGTATAGATAAATTATTTCATATTATATTTCATATACATATATAATTTATCTATACATTCTCTTTGTGTTGACATTTAGGCAGTTTCCCACTTTTTTCATCATTATAAATCATACTACTATAATCATAATTACAAATGTCTTTTTTTTTTTTTTTTTTAATGGAATCTTGCTGTGTCTCCCAGGCTGGAGGGCAGTGGCACGATCTGGGCTCACTGCAGGCTCCGCCTCCTGGGTTCAGGCCGTTCTCCTGCCTCAGCCTCCGGAGTAGCTGGGACTACAGGCCCCCGGCACCACACCCAGCTAATTTTTTTTTTTTGTATTTTTAGTAGAGATGGGGTTTCACCGTGTTAGCCAGGATGGTCTTGATCTCCTGACCTCGTGATCTGCCCACCTCGGCCTCCCAAAGTGCTGCGATTACAGGCATGAGCCATCGCGCCCGGCCACAAATTCTTTTTTATTGAAGTGGGCATATTCTATTTTATACATATAGCTAGAAAAGTAATTGTTGTCTATGGTGGTAGAAACATGTACATTTGCAATAGATACCATTAAATTATTCTTCAAATCAGTTCTACCAATTTAGATATCCACCAACAATGAAATAAGTGCCATTGTAACTCATACCTGACAGTGGTTGATAATTTTAAACTTAAACTTTGGGCAATCTGAGTGACATAGTCTACAATGCCATATTTTCATTATTGTCTATGTTTTTATGTTTTCATTATTGTCTATGAGGTTGAGCTTGAATTGAACAGATTATTAGCCATTTCTGTTGCATATTCAGTGTCTTGCAGCTTCATGTTTTTTGCAGATTTTTGTTTTGAGTTGCCATTTACCTATCGATTTGCAGAACATTTATATACTTAAGATTGTAAATCTCCTTCATTCATATGTGTTGCAAAATCTTTATCCAGTGAGTGGTCTTATATATGTAAATATATATATATGTGTGCATATATATATATGGATGTTAAGTTATCCCCGTGCTATTTGGTAAAAGAGTACCTTTTTTCTTATTGTATTGCTTTTGTTCCTTTGTCAAAGATCAGTTAAATATATTCATGTGGGTCTTTTTCTGGGCTATCTATTCTGTTCCATTGATTTTTTGTTGTTGTTTATTCTTTCACCAATACCACACTATCTTGATTACTGTAGCTCTATGGTAAGTTTTGAAGTTTGGTAGTATCCGTGCTCCAATGTCCTTTTTCTTAAATATTGAGTTGTACATTCCCAGGCAAACAAATAATTATATCCCGTATTCATTTCTACATTCATATTTTTCAATCAAGCTAAAAGAAAGGAAAAGTGTTTAGCTTTTTAGAAAAAAATAGCTAAAATTATCTTGGAGTCAAGTTGTTGGGAAATACATTTTGAGTAACTTTGAATGCCTACAGTTCAATAAAAAATGATTATGATGGATCCACCATGAAATATAGAGAATAATGCAATTTTCTTTCTGCTCACCAAATAATTAATTCAGTTGCCTCTAGAGTAAATCAACATATTCAGGCAAGGACAAATAATTGAGGGATTCAAAAAGAAATTTTAAAAATAAGAACAAATATCATCAAGTTACATTAATGATTTCTGTTCATAACCAATTCTTTCTCTGTGAATATACCATCAATTTTCCCCATTCTCTAAGATTGTTACACTGGTATAAAAATATGTGAGATATTGTTTTTAGTTTTGCATTCCTAAAGCCTGAATTTAAGAGGAAACAATACTGAAACATTACTTTTAAATCTGGAAAATGTTTTTTTTTCCTTGCTTTTATTAAGAGTATGCATGATATATATGAATCAAGCAGCTTGTGTATAGCATAAAGTGAAATAACAAAGGCACTAACAGAATTTGGTCATTGTTTTTTGACTAAGTTTGTAATACACTCTAAAGGTAGAAACTATTCTATTTAAAATAACTTTTGTGAGATTCAAAGCATATTATGTGTTTATTTCCCATTATTTTACTATATATCTTGAGAAAAGGAAATATTCATAGTTTATCTGTGATTATAACTGTAAGATACCAAAAAAAAAAAAATTCCTGAATTTTGAATTTCATCATGTATGCAAGAAGGGTAAGTAGGTCACTTATTTGTTTCAAAACAGCAGTTTCACAGTTGGCATATGAGCAGTAAATCATAGCACTTGTTTACTTATTTAATTTCAAACCTAAAATAGATATGGTTGATCATTTGAACATGTGATTTAGAGAACCAAATTGTTTCTAGGACACACATGGAGAAAAAACATTGCACTTATATTAAAAAGAACACTGGAAAGAACAGCAGTTTTCAAGAAAAGAATGTATACTCTCTAAACATCATTTGGGTATTAGAAATTATTATTCATTCAATGAACAGATATGTATTAAGTGCATACCAGTTTCTAGACAATGCTCTATGAAATTGGGATATATCAGAAAATAATAATAAAAAAAGAACTGTTCTCCTAAAGCTCAAATTATAGTCAAGTGAGACAAATAATAAAGCATAAACATAACAAATGGGTAAATTTTATAGTAAGTGAGAAGGTGGTACATGGCATGAGGATCGGAGGAGAACAGACTAAGAATGAAGTTACACAGGGGAAAAGTTTCAAGTTCAAATAAATTATAAATAGGACCTTAGATTAATTGAACTTCGTAGAAAGACGTCATTTAAATAAAGAAAGTGAAGGCATTCGCTAAATTCAGGCAGAGGCCCTAAGCAACAAGCAAACTTGGAGTAATTAGGAATAGCAAGGAGACCATGTAGCTAAAATGGAAGAAGTATAGAGGAGATTATGGTCAGAAAAGGAACAGGGGCAAGTTCAACTGTAGACAATTGTAAGGATTCTGGACTCTGATGATATGGAGAGCCAGTGGAACACCTTGATCTCTGGAGTGAATGACAGGACAAGTTTTAAAAACACTATTCTGGTAGTTGTGTTGAAAGTACACAATAGGCAGACAAGGGTGGAGGTTGGGCAACCCATTAATGGTGTCAGTGGAGTCCTGAAGTCAGCTCACTAGGCACTTAACTACATGTTGGTAGCTTGAAGTGGACCATGGAAGGGATATTCACACCCAGGAAATCAGCAAATACTCCAACTCAGATCTTCTAATTAATTAATTTAATCATGATACTCTATCATTTAACATACATGAAAATGTTTTGGGGTTTTTGTTTGTTTATTCTTTCATTTAAATTATTTAGCATAGGGTTACCTTTGGCATACTACATTAGCCATCGATGTTCATTTCTATTGCTCTTTGCAATTGTCTATATTTATGAGTGAATGAACGAGTGAATCAGTTTTAAATAGTGCTTTCAGGTTGGATGAAGCAGTCTAGGTTGTTTATACAATAATTAATTAACTCCTACACTTTCTTTTAAATGGAGCTTCAATTTTACTAAGCTAGTCATAGGCATCTTGCTTCTTTTTTTTTAAATATTGATTTAGGATTGGGCACAAAACAGAAGTATGATGAATTAGTCCAAGATCGAATTAAATCTGTTATATATGGTGAGATCTAATTAGATCCATTATCTACAGTATTCTCACAAACTGAGATGCACATAACCATTTCTTTCTCTGTGAATGAGAGATGGACTTAGATTTTATTGGATGTTGCCATGTTTGGGCATGATAATTGGAAATGTGATTGTTACTTTGCACTGTTGCAGAGAGCTGTCCTGAGGACCATGCTTCCATGTTAAAAATATCAGATTGAAAAATTGGAAGAATCTGGAACCCTGATAATGCCTCTAAGCAACTAAACTAACCAATCAAGAAAACTTCCTCCCTTTTTCTTGCTCCTTATGTGAAATGATTTAAAAAATTCCTATGACTCAAGTAAGTTTGAGTCAATGTCCTATTATTTGCTATTGATGGCATCCTAACTACAAAGAAGACAAAAAATTCAAAAGGTGCTTCTCTTATTTTTAAATATGTCATTCAAATATTAACACTGTCGCTATCATTGGCAATCCTCTCATTTACAGTTGGCTTTAATCCAAGATGTAGAACAATTTGATATTAATTATTTGTAGATGATTGCAAATACAAATATTTGAACCTAGTAGATTAACACTATAATCCTTTTTTTTTTTTGAAACAGGGTTTCATCCGCAAACACAGCTCACTATAGCCTTGACTTCCCAGACTCAAGCGATCCTCCCCGCTCAGCCCCTGCAAGTAGCTGGAACTGCAGGCACATGCCACTACGCCCCGCTAATTTTTGTATTTTTCATAGCGGCAGGGTTTTGCCATGTTCCCAGGCTGGAACACTATAATCCATTTTAATGCAACAATTAACCTGGTAATATAGTGCCTACTTTTGCCTATCAGTAACCATCAAAATCTAGATTCAACTGATATTTATGTAGGGTATTTTTGAATCATATTATAATATTATTTTGGTTTATCCTGTGAGTTTGGTGTTTTCATTCCAATTTACAGATTACAAAAGTGAGGCTCAAAGGGATAATGTAATGTGTAATTCAGTATTGACATTTGTGCCAACTCCATTAGTAGAATAAGAGAGCTTAATGTGTTGTACTACTGATTCTTAATTTGATATTCAGTTATATTCCTGTGTAAATATTTTTGTGTGTGTTCATCTACAATACAGTAAGTATACGTTTCATACACACACACAAACACTCACACAGATACTTACAGGCTTCTAAAGTTTGATATCACTGAGCACATCAATAAATATTTGTGAATTGTTTAAATACATAAAGTAAGAGGCTTGTTGGTGTATTCATGTTGATTTGTCAAAATGCTGTAAAAGTATCAGATTTGGTTTTCAGTTTTTTATGTTTGATATCATACTTTTAAAATGTATAGGACAGAACATTTTAAAGCATTAAAAATCGCTATCAAGGTAATAAACCATGATAACTGGTTTTAAGATAATTTTAAATGTGGAACATAAAACAAATTGTACTGTATGATTGTGTAATGAAAATGGTATTTATGGACTGGCAGTACTGAAAGTTAATTAACTACAAAATTATTTGTCTTAGAGACTTAGAGTGTTTTTCTATATTTTCTTCAGTATTCCTTTTACCTTTTAATGCTATCACTTATTTTAAAACTATAAATATGGCCTTAATATTTTATTGTAGATAATTCCCAAGTAGCATTGGTTTTATACTTCTACAAAAACAGGGCACTAAAATTCAATAATCTGTCTTCCCTTTTACGAAAAAAAAAAAAATAATAATAAATCTGAAGTGCTAGTTTGGTGGTATCTGTATACTCAATGTTGAATGTAGTTTTTGGACTTTAACGGGAAATTTTGAACACTGTAACAGTCAAATTGAATAATTCAGACATCTAGGTCCCAAATCCTGCTGTAGTTCTCTATGCCCTTTAGATGATCTGTATAATCACTTTAATTCTCCACTCAGTGTCTTTATTTACACATCATCATATTGATCAAATACTCTGGAAAAATAGATTTTCTGAAAGTATGATTGTTTATATTTCATAAATCCTTTGAGATTACATTTATCCAGAGTCAAAACCTATATCTGAAACTACACAGTGCCAAACTGTACAAATTAGACACAAAGCGAAGAAAATAGGAGAATAGATAGATAAATGCTACATTAATTTTCATGTTATCTTTTCCCCTCAGCCCCTGGATTTATTTGCCTAATTGTTCCCAAGATAATGGAGTTTGAAAATTCACTTCTACTAATCAGTGTTTGTCAGAGATCAAGAAGCTGTGACCTTCTAAACTCTCCCAAGACCCTTTCCTTATTACTGAAACAAACCATTTCGCCATTTCTCCATAGAGGAGGCCAAATGGAATAGATTCCCAAATGGGAATGTGAAACAAGCAAACAAAAAACGAAAACCTTAGTCTAACTTTGAACATCCTCAGAAATGCTCATCTATTGATAGAGCACAGATATATCTGCATCTGTTGTACAATCAACAGTTTTTAAGTTTTTAAAGTATTTTTACTTATGTTTTAATATGCTAATTATGTAGATGATGGAAACTATTTTAACATAAAACATCAAACATCAATGAGTATTTATGATACTCATTCCAATTTTACAGGTTACAAAAGTGATCCTCAAAGAGGTAACCTAATTCAAATTTACTATTGACATTTGTGCCAAGTCTATTAATATAATATGTAATGTGTTACATAGCATGCTACATATATTATAATATGTAAATGTGTTTAATGTGTAACAATGATTCTTAATTTGATATGCAATTATATTGCTGTGTAAATATGTTTGGATATCTACAATACAGGTATGCAAGTACATGTCTATATGCACACAAACACACAAACACACACACATACACACACACACGCTTACAGGCTTCCAAGTTTGATACCATTATGGACATCAGTAAACATTTATAATTACTTAAATATATAAAGTAAGAGGCTTGATGGTATAGTTTGCCTATCTTTGTTAAAACCTGTGAATGAATGTTGCATAGCAATGTACAGTAGATTTGTCCTCAACAAACCATACCCTCTTCCCGGGGTGCTTAATATAGCTTATCCTCATATGTATGTAAACAGTGAAAAGACACTTAACTTCAAAAGTATGAAAACGCATAAAACTCAAGATGGCATGTTACCTTCTAAAATGTGGAAAGAATAGGAGATTCATTGCGGGGATTTTTAAGTGAATAATGAGATAATTTATATAATATGATATGATATACATAAAATATACTATACTATACTATATATAATGGAATGTATTATATTTAGGATCCTTCTTTTAGAATGAATATTGGTGAAGGAAATGTCATAATCCTTACTAATTTTTGTTTTTATTTTCAAAGGATAAATGTGATAAATATATGAAGGGCATAGTGATTTTTCAATAAGTTGAATTTTTAGGAATATTTTGGCAGTGGAGACTTAGATGTGAGAACAAGCTTTAAATGGCTTCTGATCACATACAATGAAACATAAGCATAATTTAAATTTATAAATACATTTAGTTGATAAGCAATATGGAAATAAAAGACTAATACTAGAAGCCTAAGATTATTCTTAATCTTATTCTTTGCTAGTTTTTATTTCTTTACAGAATGGTTTACTTGTGACCACAGTATTGTATGTTCTAGTACCTTATTCACAATATATATGTATTTCCATTAGTTTCCTGTGTTGATTCCATGAAGTTTCTCTTTTTGTTCAGGGGATTTCACTTCCATATCAAATATATAAATCATAACTGAGTAGTTGACAATATGCAGGCTTATGTGCCCTACACAATCAGTTAATTATATTAAACAAAATACTTGGGAAAACATTGAAGGATGGTTTAGGTTATTTTAAGTATGGATACATTTTTTCATTTACACCTCTGATCATATATATAAATACACATATAAATACATATATATGTGTTTATTAATATATTAACTCTTAGAAAGATTATAAAATTATTTGTAGGTTGGATAGTGGTTAAAAAACCCTTAGAATAACACTATCAATCATATATTTTTCTACATATATTAATGAAAGAGATGCAAAATAAAATATGTAAGATATTGGAAACCTGAAGCTGAAAAATTGGTCTTACTTCTACCTATGTTATAAAAAGAGCTGGAAACTTTAACATAAACAAATGCATTACATATTGTAGGCAGAAAAAGATCAGTTTTTAATATCTGATATTTGAATTTTTTGCTATACTTTAATTTTGTTCCTTTAAGTTTTTTAAGTTTCAAAATTTTATCAAGTCAGAGAAAATTAAAAATGAAAAAATCACCCATAATTCTACCATTATAGTAAAATTTTGGTTACTTTTTCTGCCCAGTCTTTTTCACATTTTTGTATATATTAATAATCACAATATATGTATCTATTTTTCATCTTACACTTTTCACTTTTCATTACACCATAAGGTTGCCTATGCTGCATTGTGGCATAATTATAAGATCAAGTGAGTGAATAGATTTAATAATTATTTATACAATGATTTTATGAATTATTGATTATTTCAAATCACCATGAATATGCCTGATCACATCTGATCTCATTTAATCAAAGCGGATTCTGGCCCCAGAATTTATGAAATTAGAGTATCTGGAAACCCCAAGTTCTGCAGGCTTGTCTTAAAATGCAGCATAGCTCAAGGATTAATAATCTAACTCTAGAATCATAAGACATCAGACTTTTTAAAATCTACTTTGTGACTCTGGAATTTGCAACTCTTCTTCTTATTATTATTATTATTTAAGATGGGGTCTCGCTCTGTTGCTCAGGCTAGAGTATAATGGAATAATCTCAACTCACTACAACCTCCACCTCCTCTGTTCAAGCAATCCTCCCACCTCAGCCTCTTGAGTAGCTGGGATTACAGGTGCCCAACATCGTGCCTGGCTAATTTTTGTATTTTTGTACAGAGGGGGTTTCACCATGTTGGCCAGGCTGGTCTTGAACTCCTGACCCCAAGAGATCCATTTGCCTCGGCCTCCCAAAGTTCTGGGTTTAGAGGTGTAAGCCACTGTACCTGGCCTGAATCTCTTTAAATCTTGGTACTGTGATATGTAATGTTGAAAAATGACACCCCTATGAGTATTAAATATTACTATATGTTATGGAAGTTGGTTTTCATGTGCAACATTTAGTCACAGATAGTTGGATCTGTATATTAGTTGCCCCATTACTAGTTTATTATATTGAATGAATAATTTTACCTCCTTGAGCCTCAGTTTTCTCATCTATAAGGTCAGAATAATAAAATAACTAACACAGTGGGATTTTGTTTTCATTAAATGATATCCATGTAAAACAATTAGAGAGTCTTACACATGATAAAAGCACAATAGATTTTAGCGGTTGTTGTATTAGTAATTGTAGAAATAGTAGTAGTAGTAGTAAAATTCAGTCAACGTTGGTGCTTTTATCTAGATTTTTTCTGTTTTTGCATTTGTCAATAATGCATAAAGTAATTTTTATAGTATAAAGATTATCCTTTTTTTTAATTAGTGTGCTTTGTTGTATAAAGTCTAAAAAGTTGCATTGTGGGATCAAAAATATGAACAATTTTAGATTCTAGAAAGTATTTCCAAAGTACTTTACTGTATAGCTACACTAGCAGAGGCAGGATAATACAATGTCAACTTTACTGGCCTTTACTCACTAAATTATAATTACAAGACCAAAATGGCAGCTCATTGCTTTTTAAATATTAACTTCTTTGATTAATAATGACTTTAAAAATTTTATGTTACCACTTTTTGAGAATTGATTGTCTTCAACTATCCTCATTTTTATCATTGCATACTGTAGAAGAAATATCTTATCAGAATATTTTAAATTTTATCTTTCCCCCATAGCTGCTGACAGAAGTGATTCTAGTTTGAGTCCAGATCAGGCAATAAAAATGAATTAAATTTAAATATACATTGGCTACATTTATACTGGAATTATTTTTAATTGCATGTTTTAGTATACCATTTGCAACTTATTGATATGAAAACATTCATTGATTATGGAAATAATTGCCAAAAACTTTTCTAACAAATTGTTATAAGTAAACTTATTTTTGTTTATAAGCCTTATAAGGCTTCATTATTCAATACATACATTCATAGACTTGACCTCAAGTCAGTCGATATATTCATGAAATGAGAGTTGAAAAGATATCACAACAGCAACTATACATTTGGAGTAGAAAACAGGTATCACTCAGTATGCTGAATTCTGAATAATGATTTAAGTAAATGCTGTCCTTCAAACTCGGGTGTGAATGGCCTCACTCCCTAAGGAAATCAATATTTACCAATCTTATGCAAGTGCCATCCTTAGGGTACTGCCTGATACCTCCAGGCAGTATTTTTGTCTTCCCTCACTCTGTGCTCTGCTACCACCTTGTTCATAGCTTTTTCACAGTACTTGTCTGGAATTTTTGGCTTACATGTGTGAATCTTCTGTTGGACACCTAGCCCCTGGAGGTCAGGTCCTGTCTCTTTATTTGTGTAGCTTCTGTACCTGGCATGATACCTCATTGGAAAATGAATCAATATTGAATGAACGACTGACCACTGAGATGGTAGATAGACAGAAGATCTAATAAAAGAGCAGCTTGGGTTGGAAGCCTAATCATGTACCTAAGTCTAAAGTAAAACTTTATAAGACATCAGTGATAGAACCATAGCTGTTGATAGTGTTGGTCTAATTCTTTTTGTTTATTTGCTTATTTTAAATTATCTTCCTTAAGTATATGCATTTATACTTTTCCCCTTTTATTATATATCCTACATGCAAAATCAAATGTAATTGAAAACAAATGGCAAACAAAAGCTCTGCTATGGTCAAACTAAAATAATTATGCTTAATAACTAATGCCATCTTTTTCATGTAATGAGCTGCTTTGACTTGCCCTGAGGCTAAGCTTTTTTGAATCTATAAATGCTCTAAGGTTTAAAGGGTATGACTAGAGGATCTGCTGTATTATCGGAAAGGCTGATAAGGAAATGCAGTGTGTCTTTTTATTATAGTCACTGTAAATGTAGGTGAAAACATATTTATTTATAAGTTTTTTACATTGTTAATGACCTGTTGAAAAGCTAAGAAAAAATAAATAAACTTACAGATGATGGCTCTAATGAAAAATATAACAGAAAATTAAATTCCATTTTCAAAATGACCATTTTTCCTCTGGCCTAAATAAGACATTTTCAAAAGCAGACAGATTTGGGGGCATATAGGTTAAAGCAACACTAAAGCTATAAAGAAACCATAATGTGCTTTTATTACTTGAGTTTTTACAAAGAGTTTTGGGATAACTCAATTGTATTATCACCATTATTGAGTAAAACATGTAGCACTTTACCACAGCAACAGGAACACCTGCTAGCAAAATTGTTAAACTGTTAAGTTTCCCTATTGCTGAATTCAACTAACAAGCTGCTTTAAACTGCCACCTAATGCCTGTGTAACATCAGTAATTGTATTCTTCCTGTCCACTCTTGGGGCACATTGTAGAGAGCTATTCATCAATTATCGAGATTCTTTTTTATTCTCCAGAGGAACCAAAAAATTGTAAGCTAGAGGATTTTAACAGCAAAATTTCTAACTGCATTTACCGTCTTACACATGATAAATACACATGATGCACTTCAGTGTAAGTACCTCATTACATATATATTTCACATTCCTTTGAGAAATATGTCCGAAATCATAAATCTCAGTGAAAACCCATCTTGAATGTTGCCAATATCATGTTTCCATCATATAAAATAATCTCTAGCTTTAAAAGCTGATAATGTCTTTAACATTTCTTGCTAATCAATTATATTAATTTTATACTTTTAAGTATTATTATTATTCATCCAAAGAATATTTTTGCTGATCATCAGTTATATAGTCATCGATAATTTTTCATTATGTTTAAAATCTTTGCCATATAGCTTTCCATGTTGACTAGGTATGCACTATAAAGTTGAAATGCAGCATTTGCATACTGAGTAATTCCAAAATGTAAACTACATTCCTCAATATTAACGTGGTTTAAATGACACCAGTTATCTATGTCTATGATTCATACTGCCGAGATGTTCCTCTTCCCCAGAATGATGTACTGTCACTGTCCTATTCGTTTTGAATGTTGTATTCATAAGAGTTTTGTGACTAGACATCACCGTAAATCAATGTTATTGGACTATATTTTCAAACAAAACATTCACAGAGACAGTCATCTCACATTGCACACTCAGAGTGCAACACTTGCATGAAGGTCAGATAAAGTCGCCATCAACTTATGGATTAGTTTACTGAAGGAGTAAATGAAACCAACAATTTTTGCAATACCTTAATAACAGGTTTAATGTATTTATGCTTCACTCCACAATTCTTAATAGTCTTGAGAGCTCTGCTAGAATTGTAAAAAGCAAAACAAAACAAATTAGGGGCATAGACTTGAGATTGTCTTTTCTTAAGAAGCACAGGAACTATTCAAAACACTTGGTTTATATCAAGACTTTAGAAAGTGTTTGAAAATATTAGCAATGTCACAGTTTACTTCAAAATAGGCATGATTAATTTATGATCATTTACTGCTTACTAAATTGGTATTCATGGTTGATGTACAGAATTAACATTTGTTTGAATAAAATACCTGATCAATTACTACTTTTTGATTTTTTTTAAATGTCTGGAAGTTTCTCTCGTTGAAGTAAACATCCATCTTAATTTTCTTTTTACAGCAATTTGGTATATTGGAGGTCACAAGTAGTTTGTGCAAATATTCATATGTAATGTTCTATAAGATTTTATTTTTCTATTTCCATTTTCTCTATTCATATGGCTTAAAAGGAAAACTATATGTATACTATTAATATATAAAAAAGATATGCCCAAATATTAACCTGTAGCCACGTTACAAAATCCCTATGTAAGTGTGAATAAACGGGGAAAAAATTTATTTCCCATAAGAGATTTGTATCATTTTGGAGTCATGAATATTGAATTTAGATTCCCTTGCATAATTTGGGTTTCCTATACATTACCTTAGATGATTCTCTAAAGAGAAGAACAGCATATTTTTGTTAAAGGTGTTTCAATGAAAAAAGTTTTTTCTCTAAACAATTAGTAATATTTTACATAAAGACTGAGAACTTTCTGAATTCCTATTATTTCTTCATGTTGACAGCAAATTTACAAGTTCTCAGATAAAGAAATTTAAAGTTAGTATATAACAAACCAACCAAGAATCACAATCAAGAATCACCTTACTATCATTCAGAAAGGGTCTCCTTAATAATAAAATGTGTAACCTGCACAAGTTAATAAATGTACAGTCATTTGGCAAGTAAAATAAATTAATTTTGTATGGAAAATTGTAATGTGCTACAGGTAGGCTAATTTATCTTAAACTCAAGCCCATAATTTAGACAATGATGACATCCATTCATTTTATATTCCAGTACGGAACTTGGTATGGGGAATGCTACACTCATTCATCATCCAGTACCATAATCTTGCTTCCCAATTATGCTTTTGGGGGGCTCAGTCAAGAGAAGCAGTGGCAACAGACATCAGAGCTTTAATTAAAGAGCAAAAAATATGAATGCTCTGATGGAAGTAAGTCTGTGTACCTTGCATTTTAAGGTAAATTTGGCGAAGACGTTATATTAATTAACATTTGCTGGCCATACATTGCTTCTAGTCTTTAGTTAAATATTCTCAACAGTTTAATCACTTCCTTTTGGATGCTTCCTGAAGGGGTGTGGTGGGAAGTATGGGGGTGGAATAAACTAAATTGCAAAAACCAAAATGGTCTTGTTCCCTCTGTTAACAGTAAACTTTTTGAAGAGATAAGATGTAATCCGTCTATCTGTAGATTTATTTCAACCATGTTACATGTTTTAAATTTTACTCTTTAAAATTATCATAAGGATGCCATTCTTATAGTGTACTTCACATCGGTTCATTGCTATGCAGTACAACCACCTCTGGAAGGTAATGTTCACTTCACAGATGAAGAAAGCAAAGAATAAAGAGACTTGCTCTCTTGCCTAGGGTTACATTATAAGTTAGTGGCAAAATGTGTATTAAAATTCAGGTCTCCAGAGTCCCAGTGTTTTAATTAGCTTAATAATCCATGCTAACTTTCATGATTGCTAGGGCTTAGGTTTTGGTATTCTTTAACATTATTCTCAACACCTATGAAAAATAGCTGCCCTTCATAAGGTTAATGCAAACTATGAGTTACACCAATTATGCAAATCCTAATCTTTGTAACTTATCTACCTCCAGGGTGCTTAGTGCAGTGTGAGCATGTACCTTATTTCTTATTCAGGGCTTTCACGAACTTCTATGAGCACTTTCCTTTTATACTATTCACAACAAAAACAAAACCATTAATTGAATTTACCACATTTAAACTTATAATGAAGGTATAATTATCCTAACTGTATCAATAAAAAAATTAATGTTCAGTGACTTGTCCATGGCTGCATACCTAACAAGAATTAGAATGATAATTTCATTCTGAGACTTGCTTCAAGTATTTCAATACATAATCTTTGTGTGTAAGGTTGATTGTTAAAAGAAACAGTTTGATGCTACTAGGAAAATCAAATCAATGAATGGATTTGAAACATCTATGTATTTCATCAAAATTCTTTATATGTAAAATTTTTTTCCTAGGCTCATCTTCATTTAGTCATGATTTATATTCTACTCTTGATTCATTCCTTCATTCATTTGTTTAAACAGTCATGTGAAAAATATTGAGCTAATTGCTGGGGGCATAAAGCCAAGTAAATGATTTTAAAGTGACGCTATTATGGTCTTTAAAAATGGCTAAGATAGATAGTACATTAAAGTGAACTGACTTTAGATGGAGTGGTGAGAAAAGACCTCTCCCAGGACATGTTACACTTAAGCTGTATATTAAAGAATAAGCAGGAACTACTACATTGAGAATGGGAAAAGAATATTCCAGTAGGAAAAAAAAAGAGATAAAACCTTCATCATCATTGAGCTTATACTTGGAAGAGGAGACAAACAGCAAAGAAACTAAATAAGTAAAAGATATAGTATGTGACATAAAGAGAAGTGACAAGGTAAGCCAGAAACAAGGAGGCATAGAGGAGTGCATTCCTTTGGATAGGATGTTGCAGAAAATATAACCTGACCGAAGTGAGGTGGAAAGCCAAGAGGAACTCTGGGAAAAGATATCCCAGGCAGAGTAAACACTAGATAGAAAGGCCCTGTGGTAGAAGTGTGCTTGGGGTGATAAAGAATCTATTAAGGAGTTCTAAGTAAGGTTATGTCAGTATCTGATTAGTATTGAGAAAAATAGCTTCTGTTGGATTTGGAGAATGGGAGGAAGAACTCAAGAATGGAATAGCGGAACAATTAAGATGAATTCGTACTCTCCAAAGAGCGAGATAATTATGACCTGAACAAGGATGGTAGTATTAGAATGATGTGTGTTTAGTTGAGCTATATTTTGGAGGTAGAATCAACAGAACATACTTTATACTGAGATAAAAGGAGAGAAATTATCAATAACTACTAAATTTTCACTGGTAGGTGGGATGCTTTTGATTGAATTAGAAAAGACATGACATCAAGTGTCAGGATATAATATTCTAGTTATCCTTATTAAGTTTGAGATGCTTGTAAAATTTTCAGAGGAGATTTCAAGAAGCAGTGGTCCAATAAAGACATTTGTGTTTCATTGACATCCAAGTGATATTTATTGTAATTAAATCAATAGGTTATTTCTCGTGCCTCTACTCAGCACAAGCTTAGAACTCTGATACATTGATATTTGTAAATTAAATTTAAATGTGAAATTTTAATGAGTGTTAGACCAATTTATTTAGAAGCAAAGAAATGGTTTTAGTCTTACATAGACAGATTCACAAAAGAGGTGATTTTGTTAGTAGTTAACATTTTTAATTCAAAATAGCAGTATAATAATCAACCGATTTTGAACAGAAATATTAAAGACACATCAAAAAATCAAAACTAATAATAATCTTTATTATTTAATTCCTATCTGACTTTTACTTGGTAACTACCTTTGTATGCTTTTCAAGGCATTATAATCTTGAACTCACTGACAAGTGTAATCTGAAGTTCAAGTTCAGTGACAATATAAGAGATTGCTTGAATGACATGAAGATATATTAAAGGTTACACATCAGAACTGCTTCATGGCAGTCTGAGGATGTGTTTTGTTTGTCGGGTACACTGTCTTTAAAATGATGCATTGAATGTCATTAGGCAGGATACGTTCTTTCTAGTTAGCCTCAGTTGCCAACACTTCCTATTATCTTCATTATGCTGTTTTTCTGGTCCTTGACATGATTTTACTTTGTTAACCTGCTACAGTTACTTTAATATCTATCTAAATCTATATATGTTAAGACTATCTGGCAAAGTATTGTGCATGTTGAGTTTTAAAAAGAAGACTTTATAGAATTCCTTTTGCTGAATTGTGTTTTGGACTTTCCATCAGTTTATGCTGAAATATGTTCAAGAAACACACCTATACATCTTATCATGGTGTCCAAGATAAGAATGTTGTTGAGTACACAGCATTTCTTTTATGAAATGATAATCAAATCTTTATTTATAGTATTATCAAATTATTACTCTAATTAATTGGCTTTTTATCTCAGAATAGTGTTATTTTGGGAACTGATTTTACTATGCAGTTTTCATTGGTTGATTAAAAATTTAGGTCAGAGATGACAAACAATAAGATTGTGCTAGGAAGAATTCTAAAATGACTCACCTTGACATTTACCCTTGTACAATCTCCTGTTGAGTGTGGGTGAAATTTGTGGTTATATGTTTCAGATGTAATCAAGGCTCTAAATCAGTTGATTTTAAGATAGAGCGATTATCTGGGTGAATGTAACCTAAAAATATAAGCCTCTGAAATCTGAATCTAGAGGTCAAAAGCAGAGGAAGTCAAAGATTCAAAGGGTTAGAGGGATTCAAATTGAGGTATAGTCCCTCCTCTGGCTTTAAAGATGGATGGTGCCATGTGGCAATAAATACGGGTGGACACTGGGAGCTTGGAGTAGCCCCCGCAAGAAAATTAGTCCTCGGTTCTATAGTTGCAAGAAATGGAATTTGACCGAAAAGTAAATGTGTTAGAAAAGCATTATTCCCCTACAGACTCCAGAAATTAACCAATTCTGGCCGACAACTTGATTTTTGTGTTGTAAGGTTTGAGCCATTTGTAAGAAATCTAGCCACACAATGCTTGAGCTTCAGACCAAAAGAAGGTAAGCTAGTACATGGGTGTTGTTTTAAGCTACTAATTTTGTGACAATTTGTTACACAGCAATAGAAAATGAACACAAGCTGCTATGTAAAGAAGTGTGAAGAGTCTGAAATTATACCCTACAGGCAACCTAAGATTTAACTTTACAGTTTCATGCCTGTTGGTAGGAGATATGAGACTCCTGGATGAGAAACAAAAGGCTTGAGTACTTCTAGCAATAGCAGACGCCAGACTTTCAGGATTTGTGCTGGTTCCCTAGACCCCAGTTTTCACAGAACAATGCTGAGAGGGCCAGGTGATGCTTGAACACATGGGGTTCCATTATAGGAAAAGAGCTTTCTGCATAGAAAAGAAAATCTTTTACAATAGGCACTAAGCCTGCCTGACTTTTATGCCAGAATGAGACATTATCTTTATCAAACTGTATAGTATATAAATATGCCCCTTTTCCTCATGAGAGACACTATTTCTACCTTCCAAAGCTGCTTACTATACAAAGGCTATCAGTGATGGTTAGAAACATGAGAATCATCTCCCAATATCTTATACTTACAGTTTTTTTCTTGAACAGAAGCTGGTATCACATAAAGCATACCATAAAGTATATATATAAAGTATATATTCTTGAAGATGCAGTGAAGAATGTTTATTGACACAGTTCCATATATAGACATCCCCAAAGAATAAGACTTCAAATTTTATATATTAAAAAGAAACTCCTTTCCTGGCTTAAAATGAAACATGCAATCTACCCATAACATGTGTGTATAAATATACAGTAGGTTTTAACTAGCCTTACTATTATCTCAAATTCATACTGCTAACTTTGCTTTTCTCCTTCTTCCTTCACTATTTCTTATGCATATTATGCATATGCATAATATGTTTTTTATTTTCTGAATCCTTCAAAAATTTGGATAATTGTGTTCAATGTCAACTAAAACAGAATAATTTGGTAAGAAATAGAAATATAGAAAAAGTATATTCGCAGCCTTCCCATGCCTATATATATTGTAAGGCCTATGACTGGCAATGGGTTTGGATCATTAGACTAGATTAATAGTAACATTCCTAGTAGCTTCAAGTGTTTTGTTGCAGGTATAGAGTGCTAATAAAGGAAAGAATTTTGAGACTGTTAGATATTGTTACTATTGCCTGGGTTAATTTAAAATATCTGAGTAACCCTTAAATCTGACCAAGCTTCAGACCCATGCAACTTACTATTTAAGGAAAAGAGATGCTTTTTCATGCTGATTAGATAGATTCAGTTTCCAAGTTCACCTCTAGACCAACTGCTGTGGGAAAAATCAGGCCTATTCACTTAGTCCTAAATTATTATCTGTCCGGGAACCAGTCTTGATAGCAAATGAGATGGAGTTAACTTATAAACTTGGATTAAGCAGGTACCCACTCTGGATCTGGGGAGGGATCAATCCCACTCAAAACTCACTGACTGCTGAGTGGAGTGAGGAAGCAGAGTAGAACAGATGTTGGAAACTAATCTATATGACTCCTACTTGAATCAAGGAACATTCTTAGCCCTATACCATAGAATAAGAAACTAAGGCACACATCTCATAGTAAGTGGCAAGGTCAGATTTTTAGGCTAAATTTTTTGACCTCAGGTCCACTGTTCTTATCCCTATGTTCTGCTCTCTTGTGACATGATAAGTAAATTAATCTAACCTTTTAAAGAAAGCAGAGTTAGAAGGATGGAAAAGGAGTGATAATGAGATGAACAGGCTCTTGGCAGAATAATTATATCATCAAAGAGAAAAACATCTAGAATAATGAATTCAGGGTTGGGTTTTTTTAAGACAATATTTGACTGGTATGTGAATTTACCTAGTTCAGGACCTTCAATTACTCAGGAGACAGTAACTCAATGGTAGATTGCAAAATCTGTGCTATGAGAGCACTTTTGCAGATTCACTATCCCACTGTGACTTTTTCCCGAACAGCTCAGACTAAAACAAAGAAAACAAATTCCCATGAAAACCTAACTAAAAGGTCACAGAAAGGAGAGGTAGAACTCATTAATTTTTTTCAGGGCCTGAGGGTTCATTCTTTAAAATCTGTGCCACATATGCACGTGCAGTTTGCATGAAGATTTTCTTTTGTATCAAAGCACACCCTCTCCAGGTTGCAATAACCTAATGCCTGCTTGCCTTTTGGCCCCATGCCCTGGGGTTAGCTGAGGCATCCTTGTAAATTCAGGAACATATTTCTTATATTTGTGAATTATCCAAGGTAGACTTGCCTCATGTCAGAGCCTACTCCTTAAATAATCTTGAAGTACTTATTTCCTTTGTGACGTGCATACAAATGAGTTGAAACAGTAATATCCACATTAATTTCGGAATTTTGTTATTTTCAATGGCCGCTTCATTTAAAACAGAGATATAGGACTGCTATTTTTCCAGAAAAAATGCAGAGAATGTTAATATGACAGATAATAACCTCTGATTTTTATCTGTAAATTCAGGAGTTGATGTAAGACAAAAAAGTTTGAAGGTGTGCAAAGTCTGGCTGAAATCAATCTTCTTTCTCTCCTATCAAGAAACAAGATGAAGTACAGTAGAAGAAGAGAAGAATTAGGAACAGGTTAAGGAACATTCACTACTACTTATGTTCTACTCCTTATTGGAAATCTGCTTAAGTTTGAAAAGGAAAGCAGAGGGGACTTCTGGAAATCTTTTCAGAACATAAAAAGGACCAAGTTGGAGAGCAAGAGGCAGTTGTTTCCAAATTTTTTCTTTGTAGAAACCATCTTTACAGTTAAAATAAAAGCCAATAAATTTTTGATGCATAGTTTCATGCTTATAAAAAAACTTCTTAAAGTAGGCATTTATTATTATGGTAACATTTTTTGTGTTATAAAATGCATATAACAACACGAAATTAAAATAGATGAGATAAATAACATTTTTAGGAAATGTTATTCTGTTCTATTTATTAGTGGTGCTAAAAACTTAATTATTTTATTAAAATTATTTGGTGCTTGCAGGGTGATGAAATACACATCATCATCATGAAAATCTTCACTTAAAACTTCATGCTAGAATGGCTTGCAGGTTCAGTTCTAAATGGTTCTGTTTATTGAGACATTCTGATTACTGGCTTACTAACTGTTATTACTAGAAAAATCAATTGGTAAAAATTAAGTAAGTCCTAATAGAAGAAATGCATGGTGCCTGCAGATGAAAAATCTTTGAACTCATATTTCAGTCCCACCCACCAATAATGTAAATACTTTGTTGTAATGGGCTAGCAGATGCTGAGCTTCCTTGCTGTTCATCAGTTGTTCTTCCACGTTAAAAAGTACTGTATTTTCATTTTCACATTTTTTATAAGATACAGCCAAAGCTACTCACAGCAATTTGCTTAGAAGATTTATCATCAGACTAGAGAACTGGAATTCTAAGTTTGTTTTGTTTTGTTTTGTTTTGTTTTTTTGAGACGGAGTCTTGCTCTGTCACCCAGGCTGGAGTGCAGTGCCGGATCTCGGCTCACTGCAAGCTCCGCCTTCCGGGTTTACGCCATTCTCCTGCCGCAGCCTCCCAAGTAGCTGGGACTACAGGCGCCCGCCACCTCACCCGGCTAGTTTTTTTTTTTTTGTATTTTTTAGAAGAGATGGGATTTCACCGCGTTAGCCAGGATGGTCTCGATCTCCTGACCTCGTGATCTGTCCGTCTCGGCCTCCCAAAGTGCTGGAATTACAGACTTCAGCCACTGCGCCCGGCCGGAATTCTAAGTTTTTAAAGCATGCTGCTATAAAAATTTTTATAGTTGCCACTATTTGTTTTCAGCAACAAATTTGCCTAAAAATCGACATTATTTTAAAATGTCATTATTGAAAATATTCACCTAATTTCCCCTAATGTTAACATCTTACAAAATTGTAGGACATGCATCAAAAATGAGACATGAACATTGGTACTATGCTATTAACTAAACTACATTTTATATACACGTCATGCATTTTTTCCTCTGTTCCAGGACCCAGTCCACAACACTACATTGAACTTGGTTGTCATGCCACCTGTATTAGTTTATTCTCACACTGCTATTAATAAGACATACCCGAGACTGGGGAATTTATAAAGGAAAGAAATTTAATTGACTCATAGTTCATCATGGCTGGGGAGGCCTCAGGAAACTTACAATTATGGCAGAAGGGGAAGCAAACATGTCCTCTTTACATGGTGGCAGGAAGGAGAAAAATGAGAGCTGAGTGAAGGGGGAAGTCCCTCATAAAACCATGCGATATCTTGAGAACATATTCATTATCACTAGAATAGCATGAGAAACTGCCCCCATGATTAAATTACCTCCCACTGGGTCCCTTTCACTACCTATGAGGATTACGGGAATTGCAATTCAAGAAGAGATTTGGGTGAGAACACAGTCAAACCATATCACCCCTCTAGTCTCCTTTGATCTATGATAGTTTCTCAGTTTTTCTTTCATTAACTGATACTGATATTTATGATAGTTTGATCTATGATAGTTTTTCAGTTTTTCTTTTATTAAATAATATTGACAGTTTTGAAGAGGAATAATTAGGCATTGTGTACAGTGTTCCTGATTTCGATTTGTCTGATGTTTTCACATGTGTTTTGAGAATGCCATAGAGATTAGTTGCCCTTCCCATCACATTACGGTACATAATATCAACATGACTGATCACCGCTGGTTAGCCTTGATTGGTCACTTGGTTAGGATGGTGTCTGAAATATTTTTTCATAGAGTTAGTTTTTTCTTTTCTTTATTTTTGAAAGATAGTCATTAAATGCAATTCGCACTTGAAGAGAGAAACATATTCCACTTTCAATATTTAAAAGCCTCGAATGTTACTTCAAGGTTTTGTGAGGGTTTCTCAGAGTTCCTTTGGTTCTCAAGAAACTGTTATAGGTACTTGACAATGAAAGTGTGTCAGCAAGTTATCATGGAGGCTTTGTAAAGGTTAGGAGAAAATCTTTTTCCTGGGATACACCCTGTGCATTCCTTCCTGGAGATGGGGTAAGTACATAGTTAAAATACCAGTGGATGGGCCATGGCATAGACAGCCAAGTGAAAGCCAAAGTTAGACCCACGGGTTCTTCAGATGTATCACTATTACATTGCAAACGACCTGATAACTTAGAAATTGAAAAATAAAAATAAAAAGATCAGGAGAGAAATGAGACAGAGGAAGACGAAGGTAATACTTCTATATTCAATCAAATTTCTGAAATGGCATCTGCTCAGAATTTCTTCAGGGAGAAAGAGTCACTGAAGATAGAATTTTAACGCTTTATGAGACTAGGTAGAAAGACCATAATGACTGAGAAATCACTGGATTAGGTCATGAGAACTCAGAATTAAGTAGATAGAATTTTCTATCATGCAATAAAAACAGCTCATGTTAGAAATCAAGTTGAATCACATAAAGGTTTTAAAAAACAAGATTTTTTTTTTTAACATCAGAGTTGTTACTATCAGGTTTGTACTGCTCACACAAATATGGCAGCTTTATCATAGGATACAAACATGATGTCTGTTAGAGTAAGGCTGGCTGGATAGTAAGCAAATTAGTACAAGATATTAAAACCATGCTTCTAATTAGGCTAAACAAAATGTATTTTCCATTCATTTATGATCTGGGAAGATATCAATCACATTTTGTAAGACACCATGGAGATAAAAGTCAATAAAAGCGGAAGAGTATGATTTAGTGTTGATAAGTGTAAGTGTTGGAGTCAGAGAGACCAAGGTTTCAATTCTGGTTTTACTCTTCAATAACCCCATAACATTGCTGAATTTACTTAAACTCTTTAAACCTCAGTTTACTGGTTTCTTAAACAGAGACAATAATGCCTGCTTTACTGGATTAGTATGAGAACTAAATGAGACCATATATGTGGAACATCAAGCACAATGTGCCACACTTAATAGGTAATCAACAAAGGATAGCTACCTACCACTCTTATTACTGTTATTCTGAGTATCTATTTTGATTCCTAAAATGATAATACATGAAAACCAAATTTCTGGAGTCTAGCCATGAGGAGAGATGGCTAAGGAGAAACAGAATAAAAATAAGAATAAGGCTGGGCGCAGTGGCTCACGCTTGTCATCCCAGCACTTTGGGAGGCCGAGGCAGGTGAATCACAAGGTCAGATTGTTATGACTAACAACATAATGGCTAACACGGTGAAACCCCGTCTCTACTAAAAATACAAAAATTAGCCAGGCGCGGTGGCGGGCTCCTGTAGTCCCAGCTACTCAGGAGGCTGAGGCAGGAGAATAGCGTGAACCGGGGGGTGGAGCTTGCAGTGAGCCGAGATGTGCCACTGCACTCCAGCCTGGGCGACAGAGACAGACTCCGTCTTAAAAAAAAAAAAAAAAAGTTCATAGAGTATTGAGAAACAAGAGGTCACTTGAGGCATAGAATTTTCATCAGGAAATCATTTCCAAGGAGAAGACCTAAGTTGTGAGAAGAGAACTGAGTGTAGGTTGACTGAGTTGATAGTTTGTACAGATATCCAGGCCTGCTCTTCTAAGGAGTAGTTCACACTCAAATATAGGACAGCCCTTTACTTAATAGCTAAGGCAATTAGAATTTATTTTACCTTATATATTTTAACTTATTAAGTCCTAATTAATATTGTTTTACAAATGTAATGAGGTATTGCATGCCAAACATATATTCATATGTGTGCTTTTAAGATTTTTTAACATTTTATTTCTCACAACAGACCAAGCATAAAACATCAGCTGAAGTAAATTTTTAAAAGAATGCTTAGCTATTACTTTTCCAATCTTTATTATTATTGTTTCTAGATAAAGAGTTGTCATTGCTACAGAAATGCCGGAAAGTAGTTAATTTCTCTTTATACTGAGAGTTATAGGCTTTTAAATTTGTAGGTCTATTTCAGGCCTTATTTAGCTATTAAGAAATTTACACTATTTTCTTCACTTTTCTAATGTCCAGAGATGCTGCTATATAAACTGAAAAGGGGAGGATAAGAGAAAAAAAATTCCTTAAATTTTCATTACAGTTATACTTTCCTCTCATCAAAGGACCTCAGAAATTCCCCTGCTGTATCAGTATTTCCAGATAGTTAATTTCTCTGCCCAAGCAAGATATACAGATGTGCTGACATAACAATACCTAATGTTTCAAGATTCTCAAGGATATTAATAAAAAGCTATTTCTTATGGGAACCTTGGATTTTTTTCCTCAGGAAAGATTACAGATCAGGATTTGTTATCTCCAAATATTAAGTTAATTAGTGCTGGATGAATTTTTTAAAATGCAACATTCACACTGGTCCAGATAAATACTGAAATTTGGAGGATGCTTACTTGAACTGTATTGAAACCTTGGAAATTCTGTTGTTTGTGAATTTGAGCTGCAAATCTGTGGGGGAATGATTTATCTTGGAAGATTTTGAGAGCATGATGCTGCTGGTTGAAATAAAAATAATACATACATGGCCATTCCCTACTTTTTCATCATTCTCTGGGTCACCTTAGAAAGAGATGAAAAAACTCAGAAGTGCAGAGACATTAAAAAGGCAAATGTGAGCATTCAAAATCTTCATAAGTGAGGTGCTTTTTGTTTGTTTTAGTTTAATCTAATGTTTCATTGGTCTTTATTTTAGGGAAATGATAGTGAACCAAATACCTTGCTCATCTGTCTAGCCTCTCTCTCTGCCTGCTTTCCATTTTTTAGTCTATTACAAGCATGGAGCCCCCTTGGAAGTCCACAGGAACTCCATGCTTGCATCAGCTCAGGGGGGATCCAGAGCAAGGTGAGAAACAGGCCTGGAGACTGCAATGGCAGATTGAGCAGATTGTGCAGTATCATTTCACATACTATTGTATCCCCTTATGTCACATTTTTCTGGTGCCGACAAGAAATCAACTAAAGGCAGAGTGAGAGAAAGCTGTTTTAGCAAATGGTCTTCTTGCTGGTTTTAACAAAACAGTCACACTAGTGAAGAGCTGCCTCCTCTTGCATTCTGCTTCCACTGTCTTGAGTCCATTTCTGAACCCCAGCCAACTCCCAGCTGGTAGTATACTACAATGCTGTCATGTCATCAACCTAGTCAAGATGTTCCAGCGTTTGCGTGTTTTTTTTTTTTTTTTAAATTTGCCAACTTGGCTGTTTCCTTACAAATTGCATGGAATAATAATTTTTTTAAAGAAAGCTTAGCCTCTATTACCCATGGGTGAACAGGTTTTTGGAGATTGCTGGGTAAACAGATTTCAGGTCAAAAGAAAGTGACAATGAATAGGCACTCATATTTAGATATTCAATGAGTCATATTTGCATACCAAAAGTCCAATATAAGGTAGGTCAGAAAGAGTATCTGATATCACAAGTAAACTTAAATATGTTGTATTTCTTCACTGTATAGTAACACCTTACTTTTTGACAGTTTACTTTTTGTATGTATGTGTATATGCATGTATATATGAGTATCTTTTATAAAAGCTCTTTTGACCAAAGATCAAAACATCATCTGTAAAGTAATTGATAATAAAGTGCCCACAAGAAGAAAATCATTTTCTGCCCATCAATACAAGATGGTTTATTTGAGAGAAACTTGGGTTTGTTAAAAGAAAAAACAAGCATTTGTGGATATTTTTAATAATTTGAACATATGGTCTGAGCAGAAGCAGAAAAGGCACTTTTTAAACTTGATGTCAGATCACATCACATTATGTTGATTTATACTGTATAATATGATATTGTGCAGATTTTTAATAAATGGTCTTTCTTCATCATCTCAACCAGGAAAGATTTTGGGGGTGCTAGTTCAGTGATGCTGTTTGGGATTACTGAGCAGTACTCAACTAACACCCTTTTAAGATCCTGACAGGTTTCTTGTGTTTTACTTAATTCTTTTATCAGGTAAGGCAGCAAACAAATATAACAAAAATAAAGTTTTAGCAGAAAAAAAAGTTTTTTATTTTTTTATTTTTTGCATCAACTAGGGGAAATAAAGTTTCTTTATCTAGGTCAAGAGGGGAAGGGAAAATAGAAGCATCACTGTGTTGCAGTCCTGACCTGAATGCCATGTGTACTGAGTGTGTAGTGAGCCAGTGTGCTGATGTATCATATTCTTTCTGAGAATTCTCTCTGAGAGAGAAGCTGCTCAGATTTTTAAAATACCTTTCATCTTTAATATTCAAACTGTTTTTCTAAGAAACAAATAAACTTTCAAGGTTTATTATTTTTTCAAGGAGAAACAGTAACATTAGTATTAAGTCATCAATCTGAGATTTTGCTGGAATCTTCTTGGAAAATTAATATAAAACTACAACCTTCAGATCATTATTCAAACTTTCCCTTTCTCTCTTGTATTTATAGATTATCATTCAAATCATCAGAAATCTTTAATTAAATGAGTATCTTTGAAGCACTATATAGTCACATACATATACCTAGAGAAATAAATTAAAACAAATTAAACAGTGATGCACCATTTACCTAGATGATTACCATGAGACAGTGTAAAAATATGAAAAGAGACTGAAGAAAAGCACAAATCACTTGAGAGAATATTAAGTCAGTAATGCACATGAATTGTTTGGCTAGTGGATTTTATATGCAAACAAGCAAATGAGAAGGCGTAATGGTGGGGCCAGGTTTCTCTGTTACGCAGTACTTCCAATATCTGGCACAAAAATAAACTGAAAATATTTGTTGAATAAGTGAATTTGTTCATTCTGGAAAGTATTTATTCAATGTCATCTGAATAAAAGTAAAGTAACAGAAGATTTTATTATCCTCTTTTAAGAATGCAGGTGAGAAAGAAAATCTATTACTATTTTTAGTTAGTATATATAGCGCATTTATTCTAGCAGGGCCTCAGCTAATTGCTTTATGTGGGTTATTTAGTGCTATTTTCGTTAATGTCTCTATTTTAGAATTAAGAAAAAATAAAGGGAAGTTTTAGAGTTGGCAAGTAATTCATCTAAAGTCAATAATTAGTAAATGGTGAAACTGAGGCAGTAAGACCTCTGAGTCAATTCAATATATTGCCCAAAAGCTTCCGAGAAGACAGCAAAATTTTTATAGTAGTAAAGTATGATTTGTTTCAGATCCCTTGGAGGAATGAAAGTGGAAATCTTTGATGGTATGGATTTCAGGGTTTGAGAGAAATGTGAAAGGACCTACCAGTAAAATAGCTAACTACATTAAATATGGTGTAAGCAAAGACATTGAAGCATGGGAGGGTCTGAACACCCAAGTTCTGATCTACATTTTGCCCATAACAAAGAGCAAGGTATCATGGTATGGCACTATGATGCTAAGGGAATCAACAAAAGAATGACCAAAGTAATTCATCAAAGCAATTGACTTAATCCAACTTATCCTGAGAAAATGAACAATGAATTAATATATCACTTAGGATTCAGTTTGGTGATGAGAAACAGACCAAGGAAGAATGATATTTCTTTTTCACATTCAAGTCCAGAGGAGATAGTCTAGAGCTGGTATGATGACTTTGCTCCACAATGTCCTTTGAATACTTCAGCCCCTCTATCTTATTCTGTTGTGTTCCTCATGCACTCCAAAGGTCAATTCATAATACCCAAAGACCAGTCCTTTCCAGCTATCTTGCTTACATTCCAAACAATGGAAAAGAGGAAAAGATGATGAAGAGGAGACAAGTGTAGCATCTAGCTGTATTTTAAGGAAGGTAAGCATGAGAAGCACAGACAACCTACATGTCAACATGTCAACAGCTAGTACTAAGTTACATGGCCTGGTATGTTGGGCAATTATAATTTTTTTATGGTAGTCAGCTAAAAATAGGCAATTTCATAAATATCACTATAGAAGAAGGGAAAAGTGGCTGTTGAAAGATTATTAGTAATCTCTGCCAGAGTTAGTATTTATTTGGAAAATTACATTTCTTCTTTTTTTATTCTCTCTCTCTCTTTTGTTTTTCCAAAATTAACCTAAAGCTCACTTCTTCCAGAGCTACCTCCCATGCCTAGGAAACATGGGGAATCAGCTGCTGTTTCCAATATTTGCTGAGGGTCATGAGAAATATTTGCCTATATGGGCAAGTTTTGCCTCAGAAGCACAAAAAACATGCCACAAGTGACCTTTACCATAGACGTTCCTGAAGCCATGTGAAATGACTTGTACATTTTTCTCATAAATGATCTTTTTTGTACTATTTGTTTGGGAGTTCAACGATACACTAAATGACAACAAACCCAGGCTGAGTTGTTATTCTGGAAACATTATTATATGTGATCTAGGCCATTTCTTACTTTTCATCCAACATATTCAAATACTGTCGACCAGACTCATTCTTCACAGGACTCTATTTGCATCATACTTATAGTGTAAAATATTTTCGAATTAATTTGTATCCACCCTTCACCACTCTAGCTTCAGTTCTTCTCTATCTTGACAAGAACCCTCTCCTCTGCTTAGAAAGCTAAGAAAATTCACCTTTATTATCCTTAAGATAGGACTATTACTATAGAAGGTTCAGGAAAATGAGTAACTAGAATATTTAGCTGTGGGGTTCAAAAGCATAGAAGGCAGTGATAATTATTAGCAGGAAAAAAAAAAAACTCTGATTATAAAGCATCTGTTTGTTGGAACATCGAATATTTACCCGTGTCCTGGCCTAAGTAGTAGGTACAGACAAATGGTGATTGTTTATATACTATAAAGGTTGCTTAATTCAGGGAAGGGAAGAGAAAGGTTAAAGAGAAGAGTAATTAGTCACTATCATGGGTCCCTGAAAACACACTCAGTACTCCTTCTAGAGTCAAATATATAGTATGCTACCATAAAGATATTTGGGGATCCAAAAGAAAAGGGATCTTTCGCATCAATACCTTGTTGTAATCTAGGAAACAAAGACCTTTGAGTTTTTTTCCCACTATTTTGGTTGTCAAAGAGTAAAACAGAAAGAGTGGCCACAGTAAGTCTGTATACATAAGCCCTGAGACAGATCTTGGAATATTCCAATAGTTTGGGTGAGCATGCAAAATTCCCCCTTCTTTACTGAGAACATTATAGAATTAGCTGAATGAAAGAACAGTCTAGGAGGGTCTGTAGTTGCACAAGAGGTACCTCTGCTGCTATATGATTTGACTATGCTAATATAGAACACAAGGAAATACATCAACAGAGCCCAGTGGAGATAAATGTAGGAACACAGGAGACTCTTGCTGCTCACTTCATCACCTAGTAGCTTTGGAAATTTGGTGAAGGCACAGAGTAGGAAATCCATGGCTGAGCCTGGAGGAAAAGAATGGCTTAGAAAAATAAGGCATTTCTTAGCCCTGAGGTCCCTGTATCTCTTCTTCCTAAATGACTTGCTTTTATGTAAGCACTGTAAGCACCGATTCCCAGTATGCAGATACAAACCCCAAACCTGGGGAAAGAGAGAAGGATTACTTTATACCACCAACCTAGAAAGTTTGTTAACATAAAGTTTTATTTAAAACATTCAAAAATTATGTAATTATATATATATGAGGAGACTTCAAAAGGTTCATGGAAATGCATATTATGAAAAACTATGCATAAATTTAAATTTTTTTGGTAACGAAATACACTCATACTAACTCATTATAACATGTCTAAAGAGGACCTAGTTTGAGGCATTAAGCAGGATAAGACATCAGTTTAAAAAGATTCCCTTTCAGAGCAACATAATTCTGCTAAACTTGAAGCAAGAAAAAACATAAAGTTTATGGGTGGAAGAATGGTGAAATATTTGATTTACAAAAAGTTTATGCAGACAATGCACAAGGTAATCAGCAGTTCACAAAGGAATAATTCATCTTAAGAAGGGACGAATTCAAGCCTATGGTGTCAGGCTTCAATCCACATCAGTCTGTAAGGAAAAAAAATTATCTTGTTTGCGCCCTAATTGAAGAGGACCAACAATTATCAGCAGGAACAATAGTCAACATTACAGACATCTCAATTGGTTCAGCTTGCACAATTCTGATGAAAAAATTAAAGTTGAGCAAACTTTGCCACTTGATGGGGTCTAAAACTGTTGCACCCCGATCCGCTGCAGACATGAGCAGAGCTTTCAATGGAAATTCAAAACAAAGTGTGATCAAGATCCTGAAGCATTTCTTCGAAGAACAGTATCAGGAGATGATACATAACTTTACCAGTACAATATTGATGACAAAGCACAATCAAAGCAACGACTAAGAGGTGGAAGTGATCCTGCCAAAGTAAAAGTAGACCAGTCAAGAGCAAAGGTCATAATAACAGTTTGGGGGATGCTCCAGGTATTTTGCTTGTTGGCTTGCTGGAGGGCCAAAAACCACTAACAACTGCTAATTATGAGAGGGTTTTGAGAAAGTTAGTCAAAGTTTTAGCAGAAAAATGCCTGGAAAATCTTCATCAAAGTTTCCTTCATCAAAGAGTCCTCTTCATGATGGCTCTCTTCATCAAAGAGTCCTTCTCCACCACAGTAATGCTGCTGCTCATTTGTTTTATTAACCAAGGGCAATTTTGTAACAGTGTCTATGGAAAATCACTAGGGATCCACCTTATAGTTCTGATTTGGCTCCTTCTGACATTTTTTTATTTCCTAATTCTTAAAAATCTTTAAGGGGGCACCAAGTTTTCTTCAGTTAATAATGTCAAAAGAATTGCATTGGCACGGTTAAATCCCCAGGGCTCCCAGGTTTTTAATGATGCACTAAACGGCCATCATTCCTTACAAAGATGTCTTGATTTTGATGGATCTTATGTTGGGAAATAAAGGTTACATTTTTATCTTTTAATTCCAATTTTCCAAGAACTTTTTGTAGTCTCCACATATGTATGTATGTATATATTTATTGCAATCAGGTTTGTGAAATAAACAACTATTACCTGTTCGTTTTCCTCTCTGTTTATTACCTCTTTCCTAAATCGAGTTGTCATCAACATATCCCACTGGGAGCATAGGACTACCGCTCATGGAGTTTTCTCAGTGCCTGACTTACACACGTCTCTTCACAGGTTATCAAGAAAAAAAAATAAAGGGCATATATCTTTTGACTTTTCTGCTGTGAGTTTCAGACTGCATTTACTGATGTCATTGGCATTACCCAAATCTTTTGCAGTAGAATCCCTTGTTGGCTCAACACATTTGTTTTGACTATAATGGTTGCACTTATCATGCCGAATTATAATGAATGTTAACTTGTTTGCTTTTCTTCTGCAGAAGCTCTTTGGGATGAAGAAGTATGCTTTACTGAATTAATTCCATGCCTGATATACACAATATGATCGATTTTTAGTAAAATTAAGTGAATGAATGAATGAATACCTGCTGTATTCTTTTTTACTTTGACTTTTAATAAAATTTTAGAGTAATTACTGTATTTACAAAAGAGAAGACTAAGAAAAGAGAAGCCTTGGCTGACGTTCAGAAGAAAAGGTGTACAGCTTATAGTAGGCTTACAGGAAAAATTCTTTATATTTGTACTTACTAGCAACAGTAGAGCGAAAAATGAAACAGAAAGTGTTTCTGAATATTTCAGAATTTTGAACTATACATGTTGCTTAAAAATTTAGATTTTCACATTACAATATTTCAAATGCTCCATTTAAAATAAAAGTTTGAACATTTGCTTTACTCCATACTCTTTAAGTAGAAGCATTAAAAATGACAGTGCAAGAATTTTTTTCTAGCCAAATTCATAGCCTAAAAGCAGATCAGAAAAACAAAACAAAATAGCAGACATTTAGCTAACTCATACAGCACTTCTTCAAAGAGTAACATATTTCATTACAATTTTTAAAATTAAGAAAGATCTGTGTAGCAGTTGCTAAAAAGATATTAAAAATCAGGTTGTTAAAAATGGTCCAAATGGTCTCCATTGTCTCATCCCTTTGATTTATCCTGGCTTTGTGACTTTTATTTTCATTTTTATTTATTTATTTATTTTTACCAATACAATTCTGGGAGAAATGCTCTGGTACTTATAAGACCAAAATTCCAGAAGTTTTCTTTCAGTTTCTGATTTCATACAGGGGAACCATAGCTACTATGTACCAGAGTCCAGGCTATCCTGTTATGGAGAGAAATATCCTAGTAGATAAAAAGCCAAGTGGAAAAGAAGGTCCAGTGAAGGCCCAGACACATGAGAGAGCCCAGGCAACACCAGAGAAAAGAGCAACCCATCTGTGCAAACCAGCTCACATCCATTTTGTGCCAGCACAACACAGGTGATGGACATGTGAGTTAAGCCATCTTGAATGCCTGCCTTAGTCACATCAGCCCTGACAAAACCACAGTGGAGTAGAGACAAGCTGCGTCCTATAAGTCTTCTTGTCCCAAATGATTGTTGGCAAGAATGTCTATTATAAGCTATTGATTTGTGCAGTAGTTTTCTATGACACAATAAGTAACCAATATGATACCCCAATGTTTATCATAGTTTTATATACCTTCCAGAAATAGGTATAAGTTCATAATGTACCAATTACTGTATTGGCTATAGCAGTTAACTATAGGTGTTCTGTAACTTATTTTGTTATTGTTTTAAATCTAAATAATTGTGAGATTTTGTCTGAAAGCTGCTATTTTGTATGTATACAAGTAGTATTGTATCTCTTAATGTTGAGTCAAAAATTTATCTAATCTTATAAAATTGCTATATGCATAGAACAAAATAATTTAACTTTATTTAAATAAATCGTATAAACTATATTCTAAAAATTTGTGTATAATAATAATATATCAAATAAAAATACGTAAGTACCATTAGAAAAGTAATAACATAGTGGACCCTCATTTATATTAATATTAAGGAATATAGTTGCTACTTAAGTTAGATTTTCTTGTGTACAGATTTTGTTACCTGATTTAAAATGACACGGCCGATTTTCAGTATTGAGCCAAAAATATTTTAAAAGTTGTAAATGTTTTATTTAACCACAAATCAAATGTCCCAGCCAAACTAATTTAGCTCATTGGTGTTACTTGTCTCATCAAAAGGAATAAATTAGAAAAATAATTTGAATTGAGGCAAAGAGCTATGTTCAGGTATATATTACTTTTTCTAGAGTCATATGAAGGACTGTGTGATGGATTTTGTCTTTGAAGATTTAAAGATAAACTACCAGAAAAATAGCTCAGGATGAGTCGAGGGAAGAAAATCCAATGAGACTTAGATGTTTTTTATCGTGTTTATTTGATGTTTTATGATATTTGACCATTGATCATTTCATGTTTCAGTTCACTATTTTGGCTTGCTCTTCATGAGTAAAGAGTGAAGTGTTAAATGGTGTTACTCAAGGATTATCACTTAGATTTAATCGACCTTGGTAAACATCACACTATAAATCAGAGGATCTTTCATTTCTCCAGTCTACCAAAAAAAAAAAAAAAAAAAAATGTCAGAGATAATCTCTGATTTTTACTAAGGCAGTTTAAAATCACAAGAAGATATAGAGCTTCTTATGAAAATGTTTTATAAAAGCTTGTTTTGAAATGGTTCATTTTCTATAAAAATGTTTATAGACCTTTAATAGATAGTCTCTAGGGAAACAAATTTTTTCTTGAGTCTATTACTTTTTATTCTTTCAGGCAAGTTGGTGTCGTTTTCATTCAATGTAAATTTTTGAGCGAGAAGCAATCATAGCTGAAGTCTCTGAAACACCATCCAGTTGTTAAAATTAAGCTGATTGTCGGTCTATATTGTTCAGATAAGAAGACTAAAATTTGCCACTTTGTGAATAATGCAGCAATGATGAATGACACTCAAGTTAGCATACATAGTTATAATGTTCACGTAATGATTTTTCTTCTCCACGTCTAACCTTTATTTTGCCTATCATTTGAGAACAACAAAGTCCAAAAAATCCCCAGACCTAACAAAGACAGAGGACATGGTTTTGTGGCAGGAAAAAACAAAGCAAAAGCAATAAATTTTGTCCAATCCATTTTTCTTGTGCTCATATTAACGTCATGTAAATAATGAGGCCAGAGTTCTTATTTTCTGAATGCAATATTAAATTGGATTGCATATATCTTAAAATTAAGTCCAACTTAGACAAAAATAAGTAATTGGAACAATAAAAAATGTCATTTTATAAAAACATATGAAGTAGACATTTATAAACTAAGATCCCATACACATATAAAGAATGGACAGATGTCTGCAAGAGAGTTTTTGTCTGAAGGGTCATTATAGTCTTGATGATACTCAGAAGAGTTTTCTTCATCTACTCCACAGTATTCCATCAAGTTCAGAGTATTGTTTGACTATTTTCTTTTTATCTGTGAAATGGCTTTAAAAAAGTGACAACAGCACATCAGTTTGCATTTAATTTGGAACAAAAGACTATCTATTTTTATGCATTGGATGAATTTGGCAGCATAATACCAAGGCTACTAGGGTTTGTTTCAGTAATTTATTGCTATGTAAGAAATCACACTTCTTGCCGTGCCCAACTTAGTGGTTGAAAGCAGCAATTTATTGTCTTTAGGGATTCTGTGGGTTACTGGACTCAACTGAGCAGTTCTTCCACTGTACATGAGGTTTCATGGGGTTGCCATCATCCAGAGCCTCAGGCTGAATTTCTGAAACTGCACACTCACATGGCTTGGCAGTTGATGCTGATTCCTGACTGGGAGCTGCTCTGGGGTTGTTGATGGGAGCACTTCATTTTCTTTCACATTGATTTTGTATGTGACTTGGACTTCTTACAGCACAGGGGCTGTGTGTCAAGAGAGGATAATGCAAGAGTAAGCATTGAGGGGCAAGCCGCAGAAACTACCAGTCCTGCTAGGATCTCGTATCACTTAATTCCCAGGATGCCACTTCAACCGCATTCTGTTGGTTAAAACAGCACACATGGCCAGCCCAAATCTAAAAAGAGGATAAATCATTTCATTTCTTGAAGTGAGGAGTGACATCTATGTTCAGAGATGGGAGGAATTGGGGAAACACCTTTGGAGAATAACTACCAAAGATTCAGGTACTGAAATCTAATCCCTCCTCTACCAACTTTTCACCTCTTAATTTATTTTATCTTTAAAACAGAGAAAAGCTTAATGGAGGTGAAATTGCTGAGCACCTACCACGTGCCAGACACAATTGGATGTTGTAATAGTGGAGCCTTACCAGACTATGTCTATAAAAGTGACATATTTTGAACATCTAAATTATTATAGTTAGAATTCTTACTATCCTGTATGTCAAAAGTGTGGCGTTCTTAAAAATGCACTACATGTTTCCAGGGTTTCCCTGGAAAGCTTCACTGATGCCCCAGAACAAATCTACACTTGCTCCCATATTGTTATTTTGCCACCACACTCCTGCATTTACCTCAGGTCAGCTCCTAGATGGAGTTTTCTTCCCTGGCCATGGACACTGACAATTCCAGTCCTCCACCTAGTTTTTCACAGCACTACTCACACCAGAAAGTAACACGTATCAAGAATTTATAAAGACTGATACTAAAGTAAGTACAACAGAAAGGTGGCTCAAACCACTACTAACAGGGATTATTCTTTGGTCCCACACACCAAACCAAACTGTCAAGTCATCATCTGACTATGCATAGGCCTTCACATGCTGGGCTCTGGCTCGTCTCTCAGAAATGAGAATTTACATGATCTCCATGCCTGGAAGAGTGGGTGCAAATTTGCTTTACTCCCAGAGACAAGAGAGAGACTCTTCCTGAACCCGACTTCCTAGAAACCAAGTTCCAGCTCATTTCCTTGCTCTTTAACATGCTTTCAGGATGAATGGCAGTGAGAATTCCCAATACTTTAGAGTATAACTTCCATGAATATGATGCGGTCTGGGTCAAGTGATCGGCAATAACTGACAGTGCATTCCCAAACCTGTTCTGTTACATTAAATAACACCTTCTGGGAGGTAGCTCATTCCAATTCCTTTGCTTGCCTTTCAACCCGTAGGACTTAAAGAGACAATCAGATCTGAGAATCTATTGTGGGTAAATACGGTCTAGGTAGCTAATGAGAACAAAACAACTGCTTAAATCAAAACTCTCTGTCTCTTTGTTTCTCTTTTTCTGTGTTTCTCACATATCTCCCCTCCACATACAGATATTCTAAATTCACATTCAGGGAAAGTTAAACTCAACTCAACTCAACTGAAATAAAATAAATTTGACTTGTATTGGTTTTTTTAAGGCATTCATACTAAAGTACTACAAATGAGGTGGCTTACAACAACAGAAATCTATCCTTATAATTCTAGAGGTCGGAAATCAGAAATCAAGAATTAGATCTTTCTGAAGCCTCTGACAGAGACTCTGTTCCACGCCTGTCTTCTAGCATCTGGTGGTTACTGGCAATTCTCGGCGTTCCTTGATTTGTAGAGTCAGTTGCGACCTTCATTGACACATTCTTTTTCTTCCCTGTGTCCAGACCTCCCTGTTTCTGTAAGGATACCAGTCACTGAAATAGGGCCCACCCTAACTGGGTATGACCTCATCTTAACTTGACTGTATCTGCAAAGACCTTATTTTCAAATGAGGTCACTTTTACAGATTAGGACTTCAGCATATCAGTTCCACCCATGACTCACTATTTGCATCTAAAAAAAGCTGTTGCCTTATAGATGAACAGAGGTCATCCTATTAAACACTTCATGTTTATTACAAAAGCACCATAATTTGGATTCCTTCATTGATTCAGGACTTTCCAAGAAAAACTTTAAGTGCTTATCTTATTTGTTTAAAATCTTTATGACTTAAAAGGTTGAATTTTCCAAGTTGTCCCTCCCAGAATAAAATAAATTCTGCCCCAAGACAAATGCCATAAGGCAGAAAATAATTGTCATCTTCAATTTGGCAGGTTTCTAATTTCAACAATCTTAAACTCCAGTCTCTACTGGGCACTTGTTTATGAGGATAAAATGAAGTAATAGAATGGGAAATCCTCAGTGTTCCTGGGAAGAAACAGTGACATACCAATCCATGGCAGTTTTATTATTCTCTTTTCTACATCACTGAATTTATTTTCTCATTAGGAAGCCCCTTCTACCTTCCTCTTTTTTTTCTACATTTTTTCATAAATCAGAGCTCATCTTTTTTATACCCCTTTCACATATATTGTTTTATTACCTCTAAGAGCAAACTTTAAAAGAAGCTAGATATTGGAGCCATTGCTGTACTCTGGAGAAACTACCACCTTCTCCACTCAGAGAGAACGAGTCCTCCTGTGAAGACTCTCCTTGAGGTGAGATGACTTGAATCACTGTCCAGAGCTTTGCACTGCTAGTGGCTGGACAAGACCCTGAAAGACCGCCAGGAGTTCCGAGAGCATAAGCTGGAGAAATCCTTCATCATCAGTGCAAAAGTGTGGTAATTCAAACTATTGTCTCTTCCCCAGGATTATTTTAAAAGATTTAAAAATCAGACTGCTGATACTTGCAGACTGTAATTCTAGCCATGGACATTGCTTGACCTTGGACAAGAATGATGAGCAATTTGAGAGTTATAAGAGTGAATTGTATATTCCATCCTAGAGTGGAAGATTGTGAAATATCAGATCTCAAATTTACTTACTTTTTTTTTACTGTGAAATAATTCTAACCTAAAATAACTTTAGAAAACCATAAAGAAAATTCCACTATTAGTTTCTCATTCAACGGCATTCACTGTTTTTCCATTTTTATGATATCTCTTGAAGTTCACATTTGTAACTTATAAAAAATACTCAAAATTTTCACACTTTTGCTTTTTGGTTTGTGTTTTTGTGTCATATTTAGGAAAATATTTTCTTACTGTACAGTCATAAAGATAGTCTCCTATATTTTTTGAAAATGTCACATTTACTTTTTACCTATAAAAATGTATTCATGTCTATATCATGGAGAGGGAAGAAGGAATTCTTTTTTTTTAATCCCAAAATTGTAACCTATTTTCTAAGGCCCACATATCAAATGGTCTCAATTTTCCCATTTGACTTTTGTGAAAGGCAAATGTACTGAAATTTTAGATGATTTTATCTAAATCATTGAAATTAGAAGAAAAATAAGGAGCATCTCAAAGGAAAAGAAGTGGGCTTAGGGTTGTAAACAAGCAGGTAAACTAGAGTCATCTGAGAGTCTTAGGTAGCCATGAGGAATGCTGCAGAAAGATCTCTTTTGAGGCTATGCAAGGATATGTTTTGTATTTAGGTATCTGCTTAACACAAAAGTGTGGGAAGATTTCAGAAAACAAAATGATGAGGTGAGGGAGTTTTTAACTATTGTATTGGTAATACAAAGCTTGGGTAAAATTCAGCATTGATACTTTGATCAAATTCCTGATGTACAGCAAGTTTCTAGAGGCCTAAGCTGTTTCTAGATTATCCATTATCCTATTCATGTGTTAACAGCACACTTTCATAATTAAAATAGCTTTTCAATAATTTTTAACACCTCATGAGGTACAAAAGCCTTGCTCTTCTTCTTCAAAATTATCTTGGCTTTTTTTTCTTTGTCAAGATCCAAGAAAACCAGTTATGGTTTTTTTTTTAGTATTACTCGAATTTATAAATTAATTTTGGAAAAGGTGGCAATCATGTCACATTATTACCTTCCATACATAAATTTGATTTTTAAAAGGATTTATTCAAGTTTGTTTTCAAATATTTTGACTACATCCCCAACACAACTTGGTTTTTCTGATTTTTAATGAAATTCCATAATCAGCTAAATTTCCTCTGAAGATCTGCATATTGAATATTTCTATATGTAATACAATTGAGATCCTACTATATGCTTAATTTAATATTCTACTCTATTCTCCTAATATTGCAAGTTTAAACAGACCAATATTATGCCATTAGGTAGATTTGTAATAATTATTTATTTCCATTATATTGGGAATGTTGGTTGTCTTTAATACTTGGTTATTATAATGTGTTTTCAGAATATCTGTATAATAAATCTTGCTAACTCTGCTTAATGCCTTAGGACAAGCGTTGGCAAACTATGACCTACTGCCTATTTTTGTAAATAATATTCTATCAGAACACAGCCGTGTTCATTTGTTTGTATTTTGTCTATGGCAGCTTTGATGCTATAAGAGCAGAATTGAACAGTTGGAAACAGACAGTATGACCTGCAAAACCTAGAGTATTACTATGTGGAAATAGTAGTATGTGGGAAAAGATTCTTATAGAAAAAGATTCTCTTATAGAAAAAGATTCTCCCACCTTAGGGTAAAGTCCTAGACATGAAATTTCTTGGTGTAGGTATATGCATAATTTTATAATGTGTAGTATACTATAAATTTTATTTCTGAAATTCTGAAGTTTGTGGCAATATTGTATGAGTACCTGCCTCAACACACAATTACCAGGATTAAATTTAACCTTTAAATTTTCAGAGAATACTGCTTTCCTACTGGATTTTTCAAAAATTAAGATACAAACTATATGCTCACATGTTGAAAAATAAGCTGATATTTCTTTTCTCCAAGAGATATTTTGATATTTTAAAATCACAATACTGACTTGTAGTTGGCCCTGCATAAGTATGTGTTCCTAGAGCATTCCAGTGAACTCACTGCAATGTCATGTGATGCTTGAAGTATTTGACAGCAACCGAGGGGATAATTATTCAAGAGAAAACTGAGGTTATTTGAGTGTCACCCTTCCAGTGTGTGCACATGCAAATCTCCTGGAATATTGCACTAAACACTGGAATGTTTGTCTCTTTTCTGCCTCCAAGAAGACTTTTATCCTTCACCATTAGTTTTGCCATGCTAAATCACCAGAACAAAAATTCTAGAGCTGTGTGTTTTTTCCAGTTTGTATTTTATTTTCTGTAGACAAGAGTAAGAGATATTTATGTATCTTTCTGCGTCTGCCTTATTAAATGCTCCATCTGCAAGATTTATATCTGTATACTTATATACAGAATAATTTTATCAACAAGTGAAATACCTAAATATTGGGAAGCTTTATTTTTCTTTCAACTGATATAATACTTATTCTTTAATTAAAGTATATCTTATACAACAAAATTGTTGAGAAAATGATGTCTATATAATAACTTGAAACACATAACAACCAGTATGTTCTTTAGAGCAGAAACTGCATCAGAGGGACAAGAAGGTTTCCACTCTTTGTCTTCCCACTTCATCTTACAGTGATGTTTAAATTTATAATTTACTTGTTCTTTCTTACTGTCAAATATTATTTAAAGAATGAGAAATGAATTCTTAAAGAGTTAAATGTCTTTATTACCATCTTAAAGGGTCCTGATTACTGATTAGTTTGTGTTAGGTGTGAGCATGAAGGGCTGTCAAGAGAAGATAAATGCCCATTGGTATTTGACCTCTTGCTTTTTTTCATGATATCAGATAAATTCATTCCACAACTTACTTAAACTTTGACCACGATGTGTATTCATAAATGGGATACTCAGATTGTGGGGTTTTAATGAAGAGATGACATTATTAAAGAAAAGTGGTGTGTTTCTCTGAGTCTAAGAGGCGATGAAACAATTGGGATTTGGGTGTATTGAGAATTTTACACCTGAATTGATACCAAGGTTTCTATATGACACCAAGTTACTTCCAGGTGATATTATCCCTTTCCACCACCCGCTCCCATCCTGGAGTAGAAGACAAGGAAACTCTTATTCATTGTGTTTGTGTTGTCTTTGCTAAAGACACCGTGCTAAGTGATGTTCCTTTGTGAAAGGTGGAAAATGGCTCAAGGCCAGCCATGGTCCTGAGTTGAGAAGAAGCATTCTGCTTCAGTGATTATCAAGGGGTTTGGGTTTTGATTTCACTGAACAGTACACCCTGATGATCTCTCCCATTGGCGTATTTCAAAATGTAAGTGGGAATCGTTATGTCAGACTTGCACCCTCACCTGCTGTTGCTTTATTCAAGTTCTTTTAGTCCTGTGAAAAGAGGATTTCTGGAGTTTAGTCTCATTGATTTCCATTTTTTTACAAAAGTCCAAGATATTTTTATGCATACAGAGAATTATTAGTAAAAAAGCGTTTTTCCACATTTTCCTTTACTGTAGAATTTGGGCTTTTGAATTTATTTTGAAAAAGTGTGAGATCCTTGTACATATTTCATTTTTCATATTATGTAAAATAAGAATTTGTAATATACTTAATGTACAGCATATGTGCAGAATACACTTAATATAGAGTGCCATTGAGTGGAAAATATTGTGGCTATTGATTCAAATGACAGAGTTTTGAATTTTCATTCAGTTTTCTAAGACTAATTCCTCAGCTGTAAAACATTGAAATTTAAGTCAAGGACCATGTCTAAAACATCTTTTTATTCCAAGGTTTCAATATAGTGTCTTTTATCATTTTTCACCCTGCACAGAGGTAGTCATACTTCCTCTCCACATGTATGAACTAACAGATACACACAGGCACAATTGCCTCACCTGGAAGAAATAAAAGGACTACAGTGCCCTTCTTCTCATAAGAATATTAATCCTGGAGAATGATGGAATAAGGTATAATCACAGGATGAATCTCAGTAGTTTGATCTTTGTAAATTTCTAAGAAACTTGACTTAGTAAGATATTATCTTTGCCCTGGGATTCCTATGAGACCAGTTGTTTCTTATCCTTCATTCTTGAGGCAAATTAGTCATAAAGAGATTTTTTTCTGGTCCGGAGTGAGGAGCTTTCCATTTTACTTACTACTAATCAGTAATACATAGAATAACTGATATGTGAAAACACTGTGATAGAAGAGACTCTAAAGAGTCAACTATTTCACCTGTTGTGATGGAAAATGGTCAAAAACTGGCTCTCTGGGATAAAAAGGCCTGATTTTTAGCTTTGGCTGATTTCTGTGGTCTAAATACACCTGGCATGACTGATTTATAATTAACCTTGAACATGGAGTTGGGAATTAATGAGCACCAGTCACTCTCACCAGCAGGCACAAGCCTCCAAAGCAGAAAAATATATTAATAGCTCAACACAGATGACCTGCAGGAAAGAATATTACCTACATCTTGACTTTTCAGGTTACTATGATGTTTTGCAATATTCCTTTTATTGTTAGCAAAACATCAGCGGTTTGGTCTAGGCCTTGCTGTTTGCTGCACAGAAAGCCAATCACTGAGAAGACAAGTATTTCCAAGGAAGAGGGCTTTAATTTGGTGCTACAAGCAAGGAGATGGGAGCTCAGACTCAAATCCATCTCCCGGACTGACTAAAGCTAGGGGTTTATATAGCAGGGAAGAAATATAATAATGTGTAAGAAAACAAGCACTAGAGAGCGGCAAGGAGGCATCTGGTGCCAATTTGGTGAGTTTCAGTTCTTTGATACCTTTTTTGAGAGGCCTGAAGGTCCTTTCCTGAGGAAGGAACTCAGATGAAACAAATACAAGTTTCAAGTTTTAACAGCAGAAGGGTCAATTTTTATGTTTATCTGAAAGAACAGTCTATGGGAATATTGAGGAGGTTTCATCATTTAGGAGAAAGCTCCTCTACTTTTTTTTTTTTTTTTTTTTTTTTTTCCAGACAGGGTCTCACTCTGTCACCCTGGCTGGAGTACAGTGACATGAACCTGGCTCACTGCAGCCTCAACTTCCTGGGCTCAAGTGATCCTCCTGCCTCAGCCTCCCAAGTAGCTGGGACTAGAGGCACAGGCCACCATGCCTAACTAAAAGCATTGTCAGAAATACAATTTCCCTAGTGAGTGACTTCACTAAATTTGTTCAGATCTTTGTAGCTATACTCATTAGTGATAGTCAGTGGACCACTAGTTAAGAGCAAAAAAAAAAAAAAAAAGTTCTGATTTAAATCTTCAATTAGGTGGAAGTTCCCTTCTTCTACCTTCTCTTTCCTTCTTTGTCCTCTGCTATTCTCCCCTTTGTTCCCTCTCGTCATTATTTATTTCCCTCATTCACTTTTCCCCTGCCTACCTGTCTTCCTCATGTGCTTCTCTATCATTTCTTTCCTTTCATTCTTTCACATGCATATATTACACTCCAGACATAGTCTTTTACATAGAATTGGATTATAATACATTGGGAAATAAATGTGTATATAAATCAATGATGATTATGTTAGAAAAAAGTGATTTGTCTCTGGTTGGCTGACACAATATTTGCTGCAAGTTCAACCAAACCATGGCTTTCATATGGGATGACTTGCCAAAGTTGGCAGTCTAATTTCATATCTTAATGTGGTCCTTCAATTTCACCTATGGAGCAGGCCAAATTGATGGTATTTTAGAAAAAAATGTGTTTATTCTACCTTTCTAAACCCTTGGGAAATTCATTGTGCCATGTATTTTTTAAACATTTTATTGTTTAAACTATTTCTCTTCACGATTCTGTAGATAAGAATTTTAAACGTTATCATGCATGGCATTTTTGTTGAAACTTTGCTAACCTCATTATTCTTTTTATTTGTATGTCTTGAGTGCTTTTGTTCCTGTCTTTTAATAAGAAAGTTTAAAAGAGGAAGTAAGATTCTTAGGAAACCTGAGGAAATTGATATGAAAGGTCATACTAGTTTTACCAAATAGATATATTAAAGTTTTATTTCGAGCATAGGCCAACTGCTATTCTGACACTTTAAGGCAAAAAGCAAAGAGTTACTGTGATGTGGTTTTTCTTTTGTTTTTGCTTTTAACTTAAAAAGTTGTATTTACTGAGAAAGACTCAGAATGTCAACAAAATAACTGCAACTTTTTTCCTGCAATTATGGAGTGATATTTGGTTAACAGAACAGTTATTTCATGTAAGAAGCATCAGAAACAACTGAAGATGAAAAAGTACAATCCCCATACCAATATATAACTAATTTGTGTTGTGTGCCAACAAGAACCTACTTTAAATTTCCATGCCAATGTACTAGGCAAGGCCAGTGGCTATTGAAAACACCATCAGAATGAGGCTATCTAAAAACACATTTGGTAGTGTGTTAACTATACAAAAAAAGACATTGTATAGTTAAAAACAAATCTTATACAGCCTTACATTTCAATGTTTTTCTTTAAAATGAGTTCTGTACAGAGGGTTTAAATGTTTTATAGACCAGAAAAAATGACTTTAGAACCAACTTATTCATCATCATGGTCATCTTCTTCTTCATCTTGTTCCTCCTTCTGCTACTCATCTTCTTCATCTTCCTTCTTTTTCTTGCTTTTTCAGCTTTAACAATTCCCTTTTTTTTGCTACAGCAGGCTTTCCTTTAGTTCTATATGCAACAATTTCTTTTTTTGTATTTTTCCTTCAGATTTGCAGCCTCTTTTTTCAAAAGGCTACTTGTCATCTGCAGCAATTATTCCACATGTTCCCCAGTTTCTTTGAAACATCATCAATGGATAGGCCAGAATGTTTTCCTTTGATTTTTGAAAACTACTCAGAATAGAACCAAAAAAGTCAGAAGGAGGCCTCTGGGGTGGATTGGGATCCTTGAACTTCATTTTGTTTCTCCTTTAGGAGGGATACAGGTTTTCATGTCTCTATCATAACAAGCCTTGTCTGCTTTTGCTGTGTCTTTAAATTTTCCCTTCTCTTCAACACACATGATCTTCCACCTCTCTGAGCACTTCTTAGAAAACTGTGAGAAGGAGACAGAAGTATCTGGATACCATTTATTGTGCTCCCCCTGACAAGTTTGCACAAAAAATACATATGATGATATTTTGCCTCTCGGCTTCACAGGATCTCCATGGCCCATGTTTAGTTATTTTTCCTCAGTGAGGCAGAGCATTGCCCAGTGCCCCTGCTGCTCTCACTTGCCCTGGCACTATCTCTATGGAGCTCAATGTACTTCAATCTGTGATAGTGTTTTGATTGGTAAATGTGGCAAGGCTAAACTACAGTAAATGTGGCAAGGCTAAACTACAGTCCCCTTTGTAGGATGTTTCTGGGATGACTGATTCTAGGATGTTATATGCTACTAGAGATCATCTCTTGTGAGAGTTGGAGAATGGAAGGGTGGCCATTTTGAAGCATGTGCACACCTTCTCATGGCTATTCAAACACTAAACTAGAGGCTACAGTGAAGAGATTTTGCAGAAGTAATTAGACTCTTTAATCAGCTAACTTTAAGTTAATCAAAAGGGAGATTATCCTAGGTGATTCTGATTTAGTTAGAAAAATTTTAAAAGAGAGCTCAGGCCTTCCCTGACATCAGTGTTTCCAATGAGAAGTTGAGTCAGCAGCTCCTCTCCCTTTCATTCTGTATCTTCCCTCCTGACTGCCCGTAGACTACAATGTTCACATCACGCCCATGGGATTTCAGCCTAATTTCCCTTCCTGACTGACTGCCCTACAGATGTTGGATCTCCTTAGCCAGCCCCTACAACTGCATAAGCCAATTTCTCGAAACACATTTTTCCATATTTTCCTACTTACTTTGTTTCTATGGTTGAATGCCAACTAAAACATGACCTAAAAACCGTATCCCTAAACTGGAGATTCTTTCAGAGATGGCTATTAAAATAATTGCATTTTATCCATCATCTATTTGTGAATTGTTATTTTAAAGTTTAAATTATAAAAAATTAATGTATGGAATAAATATGAATTGTTCATTTTGTACAAAATATTATGTCAGAATGCAAGTAAAGCATGATCAATTTTAACACATTTTCAGGTGAGATTATACTTAGTTCAGAAGAAGTAAAATGAAACTGGAAAATTATATTTTTATATTAAAAATTTAGTAAATGTGTTGAGTAAACAGTATAGTCAGAGAAAAATTCCCATAACATTAATGCTTTGAAGTTCTTTGGATCAGAATTGTTGAAAGATCTAATATATAACACAGTAAGTGTAATGTAATACTTTCTCATCATTTTTGCTATACGTAATCGCTTGCTACTCAGCTAAGGTATGTTTTTCATAAAAAGAGAATTTAGGCTAATGACATAGTTATCCTGATTATCCCCTAAAGAATTCACAAGATATAATAAAAAGATAGGTCTGAATTAGAAAATTGGAGGAAAAATTTGTTTCTGGCTTTATACAGAGGGGACCCATTGTTCAAGGAGTAAGGAACAGATATATGAGATCAAATCACTATTTTTAAAATAATACCTTGTCTCTATATCAGGAAAATGAGCTAAGTTCAATTGAATAGTACAATCTATTTGATATTTTTACAATCCTCATGTAAGATCTGTGTGTACAAATGCCCACTGATACACCAGGAACTCCTGGGGTTTCTAATAATCAGCATTGAAGTCAAGTATACAATCTAGATTCTATTGTTGTTAGCAGAGAACAATTGTTGTTATTAGCAGAGAACAATTTTTTAAATATTAACTGAGCAACTACTATGACCAGACATTATTTTAAGTACACTAAGAAGTACTTAAATAATAAACATGAAAAACACTGTTTCTCAGTTTAAGCAAAGTAAAATCTGAAAGTCTTTAGTTCTCATTACAAGTCCAGAAAATTTTAATTTCTATATAATTATTTAATTGCTTCTTTTATTTCTGTGCAATCTATAAAGTAATAAAGTGATGCAAGTAGCACAAATAAATTTATATTTTAGCAAATAAATAAAATAAACATTAATTTAGATAATAGAAGAGATGATTATGAATTGTATAAGTAGATATATAATTCTCAGTACTATATGGCATAAGATAATAGCAATGTCTCTAGTGTTTGCTAGTGTCCTCATGTTAGTTAACACTTGGCTATAGAGATGTAATTTTTTTTTTTTTTTTTTTGTAGAAACTCTGTCACTTAGGCTGAAGTGTAGTGGTACCATCATAGTTCACTGCAGCCTTGAACTCCTGGGACCAGGCAATCTTCCTGCCACAGCCTCCCAAGTAGTATGGTTGGCTAATTTTATTTTTTATTTTTATTTTTTGCAGAGACAAGGTCTGACTATGTTGCCTACATTGGTCCTGGCCTCAAGGGATCCTGCTGCCTCAGCGTCCCAAAATGCTGAGATTACAGGTATAAGCTACAATGCCCAGCCTAGAAATGTAATTCTTGATCTATCAGGAAACTTAATTTATTATTTGTACTTTATTTTTTCATTTTATAATTGCTTAACTAAATTGTAGCTTCTCACATTACTTTATGGAATCGCTAGTTTCAAAGACTCCTGACCCATAGTTGCCTAAAACTTGAGGATTGCACTTATAAATGTCCTCTGGTTGTCACCTTTTATAGAAGCTCTCTAGTAAGAGTAGGCACTTATTATGGAACTCAGAATTTCACCTTTGAAGGCATTTTGCTGGATTCAGAAGTCTCATTTTCTAGCATTTTCTCTCAAGTGAATAATTTGTGATATTGCAGATACTTGACATAATGGTTCTTATGCCCAGAATTCTCTTGACTGGGGTTTGTTCAGCTGGCTCTCATTCAATATGCATTTAATGTGAATCTATTTCTAACGATTCTGCTTTTACTGTTTAACTAGACCAGGGGTTGGCACTATGGCCCATGGGTAATATCCAGCTCACCTCCTGGTTTTATAAATAAAGTTTTATTGGAAAACAGCCATTCTCATTCATTTATATATTTTCTCTGGCTGCTTTTGCACCACAGCTTGCAAAGTTGAGTAGTTGTGACAGAAACCATATGGCTTGTGAGGGAGGCAGCGTCTGAAAACGGTCTCCCATGATTTCCTGCCCTAATTCCCAGGACTGTGAATATTGAGGCTGTCTGGCCTGCATTGCAGCCCAACTTCTCCCTCTGCCCAATCTTGATTCTTTCTCTCTGGTCCGTAGGCTTTGATTCAAAGCACACTCCCTTAGTCTCCTTCCTATAAGACACAACCTGCATCACAGAGGCTGATCCTCAAAGTCACTTATTTTCAAGGGTCTAGGCTGGACTCCCCTCCAAACTCTGTTATCCTTGCCACTTGTTAGAAACTGATCCTTAACCATTCATGGCAATATGGTAATTTTCCTCTGGATTTTTTTTCTATCAGTGACCTTCTTCCTTGGGTTGATTTTTTTTTTTTTTTTAACTTATGAAGGATTCAGTCTTAAAATTAAGACTTAAAATGCCTAAATCTTGTACAATTGAGACGAGAGTCAGGAGTTCCTTAAGAAAATGTCCCTGCAGGGAAGAAGCCCTGAAGCTTGAACTGCATCTTAAATCTTTCTTTGCTTATCAGTGCTAGAAACTAGGGTTTAAAAGGAACCAAATTAGCTCTTGCATGTTTCACCTTTTAATACTTTGTCTAGAGTAGTATTCTTGAAAAAGTTCTGATTTGGAGTCAGAAAGCATTGGTTTGGGTCTACAATCAGATGGATCTTGTTTGAACTCAGATCCTACCATACTAGCTGCATGGTTTTGAATAGGTTACATAACTTCATTGAATCTGAAACTTTCAGCTGTGAAGTAGAGATACGAACATCTACCTCCATTATCTTCCTCTGTGTATTATATGGAGAAAAATAATGTACAAAAGCACATAGATACTGCCTAGCACACTATAAGTCCTCAATAAAAATACAGTAATTTGCTACATAGTGACATGTTGGTCAACCACACACCATATATATGAAGTGTTCCCATAAGATTACGATGGAGCTGAAAAATTCCTATCACCTAGTGATGTTGTCATTTCCAACAGAAATGGTAGTTTGAATCAATTCTACTTTATTATTCTCACGCAAAATTTGAACTATGTTTGCACAAACTCTTTCTTTACCTGGCATTTAATTGATTTCAACTAAAAATTGATATGATGATTTTAGACATGGCTATTAATTCCACCATACTGAAAACAATTTGGTAAATTTACTCTCTGGTGAACACAAATCAAAATAGTTACTATATTACAATTAATTCCAAAATGAAGTTGCTATGAAATTTATTTTATTATTATGATTGCATGGCATAAGTTGACATAACAATTACATACAGTTATAGAGACAACAAAACTCCTTAGCATAGCTATAGGTCTGCTCCTTGCAGCTGTTCTTAAATGAACAGGGAGGGACAAAGAGCAGCATGAATGACTTTTAATGATTTGTTTTCAGTTCACATCTATTTATACTGAGATTTTATACTAGAGTCTCACTATAGTTGATAAAAATTTACCCACTTCGATGACAACAGCATTTATTTCATCAAAGATTTAAAAAATAATATTGTTTGTGTGATCAACTCTCCAATGACATTTTGAACCTACAGAATTTTTCTTTATTTTTCTTGCACACAATCATATCAACTGCCTTCATTAAACTAATCCAGCATATTCATATTATCACACAACATTGTTAATGCCCTCACTTTTTAGGTACCTCAAAGTGTGAGAGTTTATACAGATACTTACAAGATTTCCATGAAATGTTTAAAGGTTAAATTTAGGAATTACGTAAGTAGCCTAAATCATACTTGTATGAATTTTACATATTGAATTTGGAACAAACATTTTATTATGATGTAGAAGAAATGTGTACAATAAATATTTTATGGCAAGTCAAAAAGTCTGTTATTTGTACTTCTGTAATACAATAGACTTGTTTCACAAGAATTTTTATGAAGATATATCTCTCTTTTTGTTTAAAATGCAGAGGTTCTTTTTAATGCATCAATTTTACACAACAATCACGCATATCTGATATGTATTCATAATGGCCCTTTATAAAATCAGCATTTAAACTCTTACCTAATGCAGAGATATTTGATTTACTGGAATATCTACCTTGATTGCAGCAGGAAAATGTTTACAGACGTTTTGCAGCATTAAAATTGTATTAAATTTTTTTGTATTTAACTGTGGGGAGAATACAGAAAATAAAGATAAATGATTGACTAACATCTGAAGGCTCTATATTTATAAACATATAACATCCTGAAAAAATGGGGATGTCATTAATCTACTCTATTCATATATAAGTATTAACGTTCTGTGTTTCTTATGATACATAAAATAAATTATTATAATAATAGAGAAGGTGTGTTGCATCAATACTAACTCTAAACAAATAGTGAGCTCTGTAGACCAGAGAAGTTTGTCATTGGCACACCATAGATCAATATTAAGTATGGAAACAATAAACTGCAATGCTCTTTCTTTGTAATCATTTTCCATTTTGTCTTTTGTGCTTTATTGAATTAAACTGGACTAAAAGCTCCAAGTGAATTGAAAAGAATTGTTTGAAATGAATGATTGATAAATTAGCCCAGAATATTTGCATAGATAAGCAGTTTAATATTAAGGTGACATTTTTAATTTTTTTGGACACTGTTGACTATGTTCCTTCTTACAATTTTGTATTTTGTTTTTGTGTGTGTTTGTTTCTTTCATTGGTTTCTGCCACATTATCCTTTTCTAGTTCTTCTGTCAAGTTTTAAACCACAAACCACTCCTTATTTTTATTTCTCACAAAAACCTCTTGATCCACTCATTCTTTATAGTGTTCCTTGTTCGATTGTCTTTTCACTCTTCTACTTTTGCATACTTACCTTGGGGAATTTTATCCATTTGCATCGTTTCAACTATCAACTCTTGGCAGGTGAATCTGAAGTCTATAATTCCAGACAACATTTGTTTCAAAATCCAGACTAATGATACACAGTGCTTCTAAAAATTTCTGTTTTGACTTGCCAAAATAATCTGAAAATCCGTTCTGATCTTTTGCTGTTTCCTTAAACAATATCTCTTTAAGAGGAGAAAAGGCTAAATCATCAATTGTAGCCCTATAGTTCTTCAGCTAGATGCAAAGAGAGGTGGAAGAAGAAAAAAGATGCAAAGAATTTTGGGGATATGAGAAGCAACGACACATCCAGCAAGAAGAGTGTCTAGATGTGTTCCAGGCAAAGTAGTGAAGCTTACCCGGTTCCTGCAAGAATTTTCCCAAAACAATCCTAGGTAAAGCTAATTCACTGGGCTTGGCATTCCCTTGTTGGACTGGCAGAAACAAATAAACAATGCCCAAAACACGGGATAGTAAAGCATCATGTAGATTACAAATGCCCATTTTAAGGCCTTGGAAAATTTTCCCATTTTATTTTTCTTTGTGCTACAATAAGGCTACATTGGTAGAAGCTGAGAAAAAGAAATACCCTTAGGTTGGTAGCAGCAAGTGAGGCAACAGAAACCAATAGGTAGAATTGAAACAGAAGAGTTCCCTGATCCCCCTCACAGGATATGCAACAGGTGTGTGGCTCATCTGCTAGGTAGGGGGAGCCCACAGATGGGCAGGTGCAGGAGCTGGGGAGAGTGCTTTTGGGCTCAGGTACCATGGTAGTTCTTAGGGGTGGGTACCTGTGACTTCCGAAGCCTCATTGGGCATCTTACAGTGCTCTTTTAACTCTACCTTCCATAGACGGCTTAAGTGTTGGACAGCTTAGTGCCCTCTTGGTACCCAGGTTCTTGTCTGGTGTCCAGGTAGAATCAGGTCACATATAGACCTGAAGGATGGTGAATGTGGGGGTTTTATTGAGTGTTGGAGGTGGCTCTCAGTGAGATGGATGTGGAGGTGGAAAGGAGATGGAGTGGGAAGATGATGTTCCCCTGGAGTTTGACACTCCTGCAGCCAATCTCCTCCCCAACTGTCCCCAGCCAAACTCCTCTTGAAGTTCAGATGCTCCTTCTTTTCTCTCTTTCTCTGCTGCTCTGCCACTCTGCTGCTCTTTCTTTGGTTTCATCTGCTCACCTGCTTGTGGTGCCTGGAGTTTGGGGTCTATATTGATACAGGATAAGAGGGTGTGACAGGCCAAAAGCCAACATTTGGGTGCAGAAACGGGTATTCCTGTTCCCATTTATGGCTGCGGGTTTCCAGGCTTGAGGGTGGGGCCTTTGCTGGGGAACTGCCCCTTTTTACCCCAGTATATCCTTGCCTCCTGTCTGTATCCAAATGCTTTCGATACATGGCAAATAATTTCTTAAGTTCAGCACTAACAGTGATATCAAAAATACACACTTATCTCACACTGAAAACTTCACTATTATGTTGAAACCAGAACAGATTGGGGAAAGTAAAGAACTATGGCAACCCAAATTATACTGTTGAAGACCTAAGTCAAAATAGCTTGTTTTTATAAATTACTTATACCACCTCCGTAGTTTTTTTGAAGACTATTAGAGAGTGGCAATGCTATGTACCTATTCAGGTGAGAAAAACTGAAATCATCCTAGGTTCCTTTTAAACTCTCTTTCTCCATGTTCTTTTCATTACCAACACCTATTTATCTTACCTCTAATATATCTGTGGATCTACTCTTACTCTAATTCCCTCTACTACTGTAGTGGCTCAGAGACTCAACACTACTACCCTGGATTTTTACAACAGCTTGAGTTTCTGGACTTTGAGGTTATCCACTTCCACTTCATCCATCCACATTTCTGTCAGTAATCTTTCTAAAATATAAATTGGATTATTTCAATACTGTCTAATGGTTTCTAATGTTTTAGCATAAACTTCAATCGTTTAGTATAAGACTCTTTATGCCATACCCTGTGACTAGTCTTCCAATTCAATTTCTATTAATTGCTGCCCTTTCAAAACATAATATGATGTAGGTCTTTTTTCTGGACTAACTACCCTTGTCTACACCGTGCATATTATTATATTTGTATTTCAATAATTTGCTCACCTACCATCTCCAGAAAGAGGTCTTTATTTAACTTTTCTATCTTTCCTTGTCCTTTGAGGCAGAACTAAAGATTTTCCTTTCTGTGCTTTACGTGTTCCAAAATAATTAACAAGAAAAACTTCAAAAAGTAAGGACAGAAAACACTGTAACAAAACGTAAAAACCAGACTACAAACTGGGGAAAAAATAATTGCAGCATAAACGACACCCAGTAATAACCTTGATATATAAAGATCAATTTAAAAAGTGGACTAAAAAATGAGAAGACAGTTTATAAAACAAGAAATATAAACAGCCATGCATATAAGAAAACATGTAAGCATTTTAATAATATAAAATACTGCATGTTGAAATATCCAAATATGACTTTTTAGCCAATTAAAATGTTCATCTAAAAAGATTTTATAAATAAATATTGGGAACAGGGGTACACTTACATGCTGTTTTTTCATAGGTAGATTTGTACATTATTACCAAAGGAGGTGTGGCAGTATGTAACAAAATATTAAAATGCGTTCAGATCCTGAAATCTGGTATTTGCATTCCCAGAAATTTGTTCTACTAAAATAGTAAGAATGAATATTTTTATTCTGCAATTTCTTGTACAAGTAAAATTGAGAACACTTTAATAGTCATAGGCTAAGAAAACTATTAAAAATTAAAAAAACATATTATATGCTATTATGTGTCACTAAAATCACTTCTATGAGTTTTGATACAAAGACATTGCAAATACTTGTTAGATAATGATGGTTACTTAAAACAAGACTCTATTTGAGGTACCACGTCAATTTTATCAATGCATATATGAAGGCTTACTTCATTAACATCTGGATACACATTTAACTTTGTTCATATTAATATTTCCAAATATTGGATTTCAGGAATCTTGAGTTATTAGATTCTTTTCCACAAAATAATTCAGAAAATTATGAAGAGCAATTATGTGTCCAATTATTGGCCCCAGACTTTCTATAGAAAAACCCAGGCTGGCACAGTGGCTCACGCCTGTAATCCCTGCACTTTGGGAGGCTGATGTGGGCGGATGACCTAAAGTCAGGAGTTCGAGAGCAGTCTGGCCAACATGTTGAAACCCCGTCTCTACTAAAAATACAAACATTAGCCTGGCATGGTGGTGGACACCTATAATTCCAGCTACTCGGGAGGCTGTGGCAGGAGAATCACTTGAAGCTGGGGGGCCAAGATTGCAGTGAGCTGAGATCACGCCACTGCACTCCAACCTGGGCAACAGAGCGAGACTCTGTCAAAAAAGAAAGAAGGAAAGAAAGAAAGAGAGAGAGAGAGAGAGAGAGAGAGAGAGAGAAAGAAAGAAAGAAAGAAAGAAAGAAAGAAAGAAAGAAAGAAAGAAAGAAAGAAAGAAAGAAAAAAAGAAAGAAAGAAAGAAAGAAAGAAAGAAAGAAAGAAAGAAAGAAAGAAAGAAAGAGAAAGAGTCCCTGATCTTTGACACTTTATTCAAGTTTCAAACAATGTCTTCCTCAGTATGACCACTTACATCACTAGTGTACTCAAATATCTGATGTTCCAGTGTTAGTCAAAGAGTCAGTCACATTATAGCTGCATTGAGCCTAATTATTTAAGCCCCTAAAAAGTGTTTACACATATAGCTGTTTCAATTCATACACAGCTCCATTTTTCTAGGGCATACATATACCTATGACCAGGTTGCCTAAAATAGGATGAATTCTAATATTGTTGTGCTGTACTTGGAGCTATTTTTCTTTTCCAAATTTATTGTCTTATTTTGCTCTGTCTGCCATAATAAAATACCACAGACTAGGTGGCTTAAACAACAGAAATGCATTTCTCACAGTTCTAGAGGTGGGGAAGTCCAAGATCAAGGGTACATCTTCTATGATTCCTGGTAAGACAACTCTCTTTCACTGTGTCCTCACATGGCTAAGAGAACTCTGGTGTTTTGTTTTGTTTTCTTTTTTTTTTTTCTTTTCTTATAAAAGCACCAGCCTTATCAGATGAATGTCTCACTCTTATGGTCTTACTAATTGCTTAATTATTTTCTAAAGGTCCTGTTTCCAAATACAGTCACATGGGGTTTGGCTAAGACTTCAACATATGAATTTTAGGGTCATGCATTTTAGTTTGAAACACTCATCATCATTTATTCATGCATTTATAAAAATTAATTGAGTACATAGAATCAGAGGACACCAGAAGCAGATCAAAACTGGAATCAGAAAAGCTTCCACCCTCAAAGGAATATACCCTTTTAAATGACAGAAAAGTCTATCAACCAATAATTGATAGAGCATAATAAAGGCTATAACAGAATTACACACAATGTGCTTTGAAAGGCAACAAGTAATTTTTTTTTAACTGAAAAGTGATATTTCATGTAGAATTTGAGGACAGATAATAGAATAAGAGATGAATATTGGGAAAATGGTCATGGGAAAGAAGAAAAACATAGATTGGCTTAGTGTAGTAAAACAATTGACATATTTAGAGATTCCTGTGTAGTTTATTATGCTGAGAGCAAAACACTGTTCACAATGGAGAGTAGCATGACAGAAGCAAAAAGGATTTGTGATGCCTAATATTATGAAGTGCAGTGTATGGCTTGTTGAAATATTAGACATTTCCACATAGGCATAAAAATAATCACTAAAAGTTTCTTTTCTTCAATACAACTAGTCACATTTGTATTTTAGACAGATCGCTAAAGAATCAATGGGGACAATAACCTGGTCAGAAAGAACTGGAGAATGGGAGCTCCATTAGCAATTTATTGTAATCCTTTGGTTAGGAAACTAAGAGATCTTAAATGAAGGTCACGGCAGTAATCAGGGAGAGAAGGTGCTAGCTTTGGTACCTGTATCTAATAATAGATTTGGCACAGTTACTAACTGGCTACTAGATCCTAGATTGGGCAAATGACCTACTGGTGATGTCATGTTTTTATGAGAAAGAAAAGGAACCACAGGCATGTGTGAGAAAGAAAAAAAGAAGAGTTAGATATATTTCATTGTTGGGGGGTGTCATCAAAGTAATTATTTTTACTAAAGAGTTGGTGATGCTGGTCTGTAGTGCTTGAGAAGTTGAAGCTGGAGATTTAGAAATGGGAGTCTTTAAGTGTAAGTCATAGTTTAAGTGCTATGTTTTTAACCATAAGTTAATTAAGCCAACAATATTAATATCCATGGGAAAAGATCATTGTAGGACATGAGCTTAGAAAACTGTGGATTGGATAAAGGTATATAATGTGTGAGAGAATGAAGAATTCTGAGCTCCGAGAAAAAATGAAATTGTTAATGCTGTATACTTTCTAGTACTTAGCCTGCTATCTTTAAAGCTAAAAAAAGGCATTATCTTCCAGATCTCCAACAATCATGACTTTCAAAATCCTTGTTAGAAAGGTTATTGTTCTAGCAACCTTTACTTTTGAGAAAATCTTCCAAAATTTTGTGCATATTTTTTTTATTTTGTCCTTAAATTTTTGCAATCTATTTTTCCTATGCTCCTTCTTTTATTTACTCAGTAAATATCTAATGAATATCTATGCAGATGCTTTTCTTGGGTCTGGATATATAAAATTTAAATATATAGCCTCCAAACTTTTGTATTCTAGCTGGAAGAAAGCAGTCAAATGCATGAGCAAAATGTAAAGAATTAGGAAATACTTCCTCAGCCTTTATTCCAAAATAATAATAGTCACTGTGACTGCATCTTCTTCTGGCCCAGGCCAGATGACAAAGGACAGCCATGAAGAGTCAAAAAACCTCTGAATCTAAAAAGAAAATGATTTCTCTACTTATCACATAAGAAGTTCTGTTCTAATGACTGAGGCTAAGCACACATTTTTTCAAATGGCTGATTTCTTCACAGAACACAAATTGAGTTTCATTTCCTTATATGACAGAAGTGATAGTTTCAGTGAAAAAAATACATATTTTTTTAAATAATTTAGTCAGTGCCATATTGCCCTGCATATATTTCACTTGTTAATTTTGAATGCAGATTAAAATGCCTTCTTTTTAACCTTAAAGAGAATCTTTTACTGATGATTTCCAACTGAAAATCAATTCCAAACTAATAATCTAAATATATCCACTAGAAAGTTCAATTGCATTCATGATTAAATCAATTTATGTTTTTCTCCACAAGATTTTTATCATTTTTTAACATAGAGTCTTTTGTCTTAAGCTTGTCAAGTTCTTAGCATACGGATTTTGTTTCATTGAAATGTTTGATTTTTCAAAGCAACAGATATTAATTCCCAGATTTTCAGGTCAAGCAAAGTATGCATTATGTTTAATGCCTTTGGGTGAAGTTAGATACACTCTCTTCAAGTGATCATCTTGGTAAAAAGTTTCAATAATGCTTTCATTCAATTTTCGTAGCAACAATTTATGGGTTGTTGAGTGATCCATACCTTAAATTAATTTAGTAATATAGCCAGGTTAAATAATATAACAGACAAGACTACTGAAGTACCAAAATTACCACAAAGCAATCTTACTAACAGATTTCATGAGAAAGTTTGCAAAGTATATTATTTCACAAACTTATATTTGTTAACTCACCACATCACTGAAGATTAGCATTATTAAGAATTCATAGCTTCCTACCACACCTGGTGTCTGGCCTCATCTCTGGTAGTTACACCAAACTGCATGCCTTCAATACTCATCTTCCTTTCCTCTACCTGAAGAAGACAAAAATCATATCAATGATCTTAATGAAAACTCACTTCCTTACATACATATATCCTGTCATTTGGGCAGAGATTTTCTTCTCTGGTACTTGTTGCACCACAGAAAAATAAAAAGTCCAGAGAACCCACAGAGACAACTCGAGGTATAGCACAGGCATCAAGGATTTCCAGAATGCACCTCTCATTTGACAAGAAGCAAAATGCCTCCTTCTCCTGGTCAGAAATGGGGTGTAGAAGAGTGAGGAAGAAAGCACTTTCACTGTGAAGTTGGCTATGGTGGGGATCGAAATTCAAATTTTGTGTGTCCTTATAAACACATTAATGTTTTCTGTTTAAAGTATGTGTATTTGTAAATTCTCAAGGATGGCATCTGCCTTCAGGGGATTCAGGGAAAGGAGATTCAATCTCATTCCAGTGAGAGCCTCAGGAGCGCTACACTCCCTGCCTATAAGGGTAATGGGAAAGGAGGCAAGAGGACAAAAAGAAGGTGCACTTGGGATCAGGGATGTTGAGGAATCTGAACTGGAAATGACCCTTCTTAGTCTTTTCATTCAAAACCTCATTTTTACAAAGAGGGTCGTATGATTATATTCTCATCCAGAACACATGCAGAAGTTGACATTTACTTTTTTTCAAATTTAATGTTGCTATATTTACCAACATTTTCATGCCTATCAAAATCTTTCAAAATTATGACTCTGTCATTCAGCTTATTCGCTTATTTATTCTAGCCTTTGCACCGAGTTGGTGGTCAGTGCATAGAGTGTCTTCATCTAAATGTTAATTGTGTTAATTGAATATAGCCCAGTTGTATGACTCTAGAAATCTTCACTTCAATTGGTATACATTTTATTATCTGGCATGATCTTCGTGTGTGGTCCATCAATAACAAATGACAGAAAGTTATGTCATAAATCCACACAACTGTATTATTGTTTATTCCATACTGTTCCATCTGACCCACATGAATATCATTCATTAATTCATTAATTGAACATGTAACACAAGTTGTCACTGTCTAGGTAAAATCCAGGTGTCAAAGCTACAAATCTGTTCAGAAACCCAGAAGAAAATGTTTATATGGGATCATTTCATGAGTAGTTTTAAAAAATAAAGTTATGTTGTTTGTACCTTGTCTTTAGTATGTCACTTATTAATATATGAAATTCTAATAATATCCAGTGAAAAACATTGGATACATTATATTTTTAACTTAAGATATATTATACTTTGATATTCTAAGATTCTGATGTGTGTGATTTTTTAATCTCATTTTCATTCTTGGTATATTTCCTTCTTATAAGCTATTATTCATTAAACATAATATGCCATTAGATATAAAATAAATGAGGTTGAAATCAATTTACATCTATCTTTTTTGGGGGTAGTTCTTTTATTTCAGTTGCTTGGGAATTTTATAGAATAATTTTTCCTAAGGCCACCCTGTGATGTTATTTGTCATATTGCTATAAAAAGGCTAACAATGACATATCAATTTATGGTTACCAAAATAAGTACCATTCATAACAAATGCACTTTCTCTTTATTCTTTATGAGGTTGGAAGGAAAAAGACTGTGTAAAAGTCAACACTGCACAGTATATACCTATTTCATGGAAAGATCTATGCTAATATACATATGCATGTATTTAGTGCCAAATTTACCAGTGAAAAATATAATTAGTTAATACAGTAATTACCTATCAATGGAAACAAACAATGGAAACAATGGCTCCCAGAAACAAATTCTAAGGTTGTCACTTACATCTGGACATGCACTTTTTAAATATTTTTTTCGTAGAGAGAGGTTCGCACTATGTTGCCAGGCTGGTCTCAAACTCCGAGGCCAATCCTCCCACCTCTGCCCCATAAAGTGCTGAGGTTACAGGTGTAAGCCACTGTGCCTGGCCTGGAAATGCACTTTTAATTCTTTGGACATGCAGTAAGAAAAATAACAATTTTTAAAAAAGAGAAAAATAATCAAGGAGGTAAAGAATAAGATATGTGTAAGAAGAAAGGGCAAGAGAAATTAAGACTAGCATTTAGACTTAAAATCTAGTAGAAACAATGAAAATGTAACCATATAACCCTCTCATCAGCTGTAATAGAGGATCTTTATCACTGACTTTTGGGATTCCACAGGAGAGAATGATCAGTCATGTTTGAGTGGATCAGGAAAGCATTCACAGGTAAGAACATTTTTGCAATGGGCTTTGAACATGGGCAGAAGTTCAACAGGCAATTAAGAAGCAGTATGGGCTTTATAAATAGAAGAAAATATAGTCAACAATGTTAAGGCAGGCATGAGATAGAGCAGTAAGTTTTGGAAATTGTAAACATGTTATAAGACTGGACCACACCATCACCTTCAGAAAAGCAGTGACGCTAATGCAGTGAGTGATGCACGACCCACAGTGTGAAAGTCATGGAAACCATGTCAAGATCATACATTTCATTCTAGATTCAGAGAAAGGGACCTAAATAATTTTAATATGGAGAAATCAACATCATACAGCAGTCCCCACTGATCCTTGGTCTTGCTTTCCACAGTTTCAGTTGCTTTCAACCATGTTCCAAAAATATTAAATGGACAGTTCCAGAAATAAACAATTTCTAAGTTTTTAATTGGAGGCCATTCTGAATAGTGTTCTTAACTCTCGCATTATCCCACTCTGTCGCTAGACATGAATCATTCCTTTGTCCAGCATCTCCACACTGTCTATGTTCCCTCTCTTTAATCAATCTATAGCATTTTTGGTTATCAATCCCATTGCTTCAGTATCACAGTGCTTGTGTTTACATCACTCTTACTTCACTTAATAATGGACCCCAAAGGGCAAGAGTAATGATGCTGGGAATAGAGAGCCACCAAAGAGAAGCCATAATTTACTTCCTTTAAATGAAAAGGTGAACGTTCTTGACGTAACAAGAGAAAAAAAGAAACAAAAACAAAAACAAAACAAAACAAAACAAAAACATAGACTGAATTTTCTAAGATTTCTAGTAAGAATCAGTAAGAATCAATCTTCTATCTATGAAATTGTGAAAAATGTAAAATAAATTTGTGCTATTTTTGCTGTTGCACTTCATACTGCAAAAGTTGTGGCCAAATTTCATGAAAAGTGCTTAGTTAGGTTGGAAAATGCATTAAATTTGTGGGTAGAAGACATGTATAGGAATGTGTTTCAATAGACAGCAAGTGGGTTTGGTACTATTCACCCCTTCAGGCATCCACTGGGGTCCTGGAACATGTCTCTCACACATAATGAGGGACTACTGTATTTACATATTTGCATTTACAATGTCACATTTACATTACTTTATATTATTTTTCCCACTCCAACTTCCCCATATAATGGTCTAGAGGATGAAAAAAATAATAAAGATATTTAATACTTTCCAACACTACACCAAGACAACTTACTCTTACCCAATGTGACGATTCTTAATGCTGAAGAGATGTGTGGATTAAATTTGAGTTTAAGAAAATCTTGATTTAAAAAGTTAAATAAGGCTGGGTATGATGGCTCATGCCTGTAATCCCAGCACTTTGGGAGGCCAAGGCATGCAGGTCACTTGAGGTCAAGAGTTCGAGAACAGCCTGGCCAACATGGTGAAACCCCGTCTCTACTAAAAATACAAAAAGTTAGCCAGTTGTGGTGTCTCATACCTGTAATCGCTGCCACTTGGAAGGCTGAGGTAGGAGAATCGCTTGAACCCGGGAGGTGGAGAGTGCCATGAGCCAAGATGGCGCCATTACACTCCAGCCTGGACAATAGAGGCGACTCCGTTTCAAACAAAACAAAACAAAACAAAAAAACGTGAAATAGGACTGCTATTAGTTACTTATGTTCCCCAGCTACGTTACAGAAGTTTTATAACCTAATGAATTACTAGGCTACTATGTTCTCATTCTGAGGATATCTCCTTAACGCTAAAAGCTGAGTTGGTTTTTCTATTGCCAGGATCTTTAAAAAAAAATTTTTAAAAGATTTCATATCATTATATCCTAAGGCACCTTCCCACCAGTGCAGCTGCCACAGTGATTTTCCTCAGCATCTCGCCTTGTTTTGCTGCTCCCTGTCGCAGTGGTTTCATACCTGAGGCCAATTTGTACTTCTCTCCTGTAGTTTAACCAGCTGTTTTATAATAACATTGTTGGTTTCTCTGAATGAATAGTACAGAGACCAGTCTTTTACAATATCTTAACATTTGTAAGACATAAGCACTAAAGGATCTGAGAAAATCTGTAACATGAGAGAACATAAGAAGTTTCTCTATTTTTGAAATGTTTTGTTAACATGGAAATGCATTAATAGGAAATAATGGTAGTCACTCACCTATTACTGATTCTGAAGGGTTTTGGTATTTACAGTTAGGTTAAAACAGGAATGTTGATCCATCAAAGTCGTATATCTCTTTAAATCCCAGAAAATGTTGGCAAGCAAAGAGAGAAAAGGAAGTGATAAAAGTCAAACTTTAGCTGCTTAAATAAAAAGGTTACTGTTTTTATAATCAGCATAATAGGAGTAAAGATACATTGAAATGGCATTTGTATTTTTAAACTATATTTCATTATATTTATATTGAATATAAGAAATATATTCATTTATATTTCTTCATTAATAAAACCCATGTTTGTAAATTACACTTCCTAACTAGATATAAAATCCTTAACACTTCTACACTATCATGCTTTTTAGAAGGATTAACATCTTGGAAAAAAAATGACAAATATTACATTGGTTTTTCATGTGTCTCTCAAAAAACTAGGAATGATAATATTTTCATTCTAGATCTCAAAAATATTTTGTATCATATATTTTCTCCAATATAAAAGTTGATATGGTATTTTATTATAATGTTTAATAAAGTTAGCATACTTAATTAGAAACCCTTTACAGATAAATCACTGGGGTTATTTTATCCCCATCTCTGCTGACTAAATATCAAAATAAAATATACTCCACTTGAGTTCATGAAATGGTACAGTAAGCCCTTTGCTATTATGACTGATGAATTAATTTACTTTTAAGATTCTGCTCATCTACTAGCATGTGTTTCAGATGTTAAACATGATAAGCAGTCCCAAGTATTTACAACATTCATGTTTTAGAAAGACACCATTATTAAATTTTAGAGAGAAAATTCAAAACTGAGAATGATTTTAATGTTTATTTCATATTTATTATTTTTAGTTTTAGTTTTTTTTCTCAATTTTCATTTTAGATTCAGAGGGCACATGTACAGTTTGTTACTTGGATATATTGCATTATGCTGAAATTGAGATCGCATCAACCAGGTACTGAATGTAGTACCCAACAGATAGCTTTTCAGCCCTTCCCACCTCCATCCCTCTAGTCCACTCTAGTAGTTCCCAGTTACTACTGTTGCCATATTTATATTTATGAGTAGCTAATGTTTAGTACCCACTTATAAGTTATAACATGATATTTAGTATTTAGTCTTCGGTTCCTGTGTTAATTCACTTAGGATAATGGCCTGCAGCTGCATCCATGTTGCTGCAAAGAACATGATTTTATTCTTTGTTACGCCTTTGTAGTATTCCATGGTGTACATGTACCATATTTCCTTTATCCAGTCCACCAGTGATGGACACCTAGGTTGACTCTATATCTTTACTATTGTGAACAGTGCTGCAATGAACATGAAAAGTGTATATGTGTTTTTGTTAGAACAATTCATTTTCTTTCAGTTATATACCCAGTAATGGGACTGCTGGGTTGAATAGTAGTTCTGTTTTAAGTTCTTTGAGAAATCTCCAAACTCTTTTCCACAGTGGCTGAACTAGTTTGCATTCCCACCAACAGTGTATGAGTGCTTCCTTTTCTTGGCAACCTTGCCAGCATCTGTTATTTTGTGACTTTTTAATAATAGCCATTCTGACTGGTATGAAATAGTATCTCATTGAAGTTTGGATTTGCATTTCTCTGACAATTAGTGATGTGGAACATTTTTTAAAATATATTTGTTGGCTGTTTGTATGTGTTACTTTGAGAAGCATATGTTCATGTCTTTTGCCCATTTTTTAATGCTTGTTGGGTTAAGTTCCTTACAGATTCTGGATATGAGACCTTTGTCGATGTGTTGTTTGCAAATATTTTCTCCTATTCTGTAGGCTGTTTATTGTATTAATAGTTATTTTGCTGTGCAGAAACTCTTTAGTTTAATTAAGTCCCATTTGTCAGTTTTTTTTACTGTGGCAATTGCTTTTGAGAACTTAGTAATAAATTCTTTCCCAAGACTGATGTCCAGGATGGTGTTCCTTAGGTATTCTTCTAAAGTTTTTACCGTTAGAAGTCTTACATTTATATCTTTAATCTATCTTTAGTTAATTTTTGTATATGGTGACATGTAGGGGTCTATTTTCATTCTTCCACATATGGCTAGCCAACTATTCCAGCACCATTTATTGAACAGGGAGTCCTTTTCCCATTGCTTATTTTTGTCAACTTTGTCGAAGGTCAGATGGCTGTAGGTATGTGGCTTTATTCCTAGGCTCTCCATTTTCTTCCATTGGTCTATGTGTCTGGTTTTTAATTTTTTTTAATTTTTTACCAGTACCATGCTATTTTGGTTACTGTAGCTTTATAGTATAGTTTGAAGTCAGGTAATGTGATGCCTCTGGCTTTGTTCTTTTTTGCTCAGCATTTCCATGGCTCTTCAGGCTATTTTTGGTTCCATATAAATTTTAAAATAGCTTTATTCTAATTGTGAAAAATAACATTGGTAGTTTGATGGAAATAGCATTGAATCTATGGAATATTTTGGGTGGTATGGTCATTTTTTTCAACATTGATTCTTTCTATCCATGAACATAAAATATTTTTCTATTTACTTGTGTAACCACTTATTTATTTTAGTAGATTTTCTAGCTTGTGGGCATAGAGGTATTCATAATAGTCTCTCAGGATCTTTTCTATTTCTGTGGGATTGGTTGTATTGCCAACTTTGTTGTTTCTGATTTTGCTTGCTTGGATCTTCTCTCTCTCTCTCTCTCTCTTCCTTAATCTAGCTAGTGTTCTATGAATCTTGTTTATTTTTTCAGAGAACCATGTTTTGGTTTTGCTGAGTCATTGCATGAATTATTGTGTCTCAGTTTTATTCTGCTATGCTCTGATTTTAGTTATTTTTTCCTTCTGCTAGCTTTGATATTAGTTTTTTCTTGTTTCTGTAGTACTCTAGCTGTGATGTTAGATCATTAATTTGAGAACTTTCTAATTTTTTGAAGTATGTGTTTAGCACTATAAACTTTCCTCTTAACACAGCTTTTGTTGCATCCCATGAATTTTGATAAGTTGTGTTTCTGTTTCCATTATTTCAAAAAAAATTTTTTTTAATTTCTTATTTAATTTTATTGTTTACCTAAAAGTCATTCTGGAACAAGTTGTTTAATTTGCATGTAATAGTGAGGTTTTGAGAGATCTTTTTGGTGTTTATTTCTATTTTTATTCCACTGTGGTTTAAGAGTATGGTTGGTATAATTTTGATTTTTTAAAATTTATTGAGATTTGCTCTATGGCCAAGCATGTGGTTAATCTTGGGATATACTCTATGTGCAAATGAGAAGAATGTATATTCTGTGGTTTTTGAGTGAAGTATTCTGTGGATGTCTGTTAGATCCCATTGGTCAAGTGTCAAGTTTACACCCAGAATTTCTTTGTTAGTTTTCTACCTCAATAATCTGTCCTGAACGTTGTCACTGGGGAGTTGAAGTACCCCACTATTATTTTGTGGTTGTTTACATCTTTTTATAGGTCTAGAAGTGTAATTTTTTATGAATCTGGGTGCTTCAATGATGGTGCATATATATTCAGGATAGTTAAATCTTCTTGTGCTATATCTTGTATCATTAAGTCATACTTTTCTTTGTCCTTTTTTACTTTTGTTGGTTTAATTTCTGTTTGATCTAAAAACCACCTCTGCCTTTGTGTTTGTTTGTTTTCCATTTGCATAGTAGATCTTTCCCCAACTTTACTTTGTTATTACATGTGACAAGGATCTCTTAAAGCAGATGGATAGATTGTTCTTTTAATCCAACTTGCCACTCTGTGCCCTTTAAGTGAGGCATTTAGACCATTTACATTCAACGTTAATATTGAAATTTGAGATTTTTATTTTATGAAATTGTTAGCTGGTTGCTTTGTAGTTTCTATTGTGTCATTTCTTTCTAAGGTCTGTGGGCTATGTACTTAAGTTGTTTTTTTTTTGTGTGGTAGCAGGTATTGTGATTCTGTTTCTATGTATAGAACTCTCTTGAGGATCTCTTATAAGACTGGTGCAGTGGTAACAGATTATCTTACTGCTTTGCTTGGCTGGAAAATATTTTATTTCTCGTTTGCTTATGAAGTTTAGCTTGGTGGGAGTGAAATTCTTGGTAAGAATTTATTTTTTTTAAGAATGTTGAAAATAGGCCTCCAGTCTCTCCTGGTTTCGAATGTTTCTGCTGAGAAGTCCATGGTTAACCTGATGTGTCCTGACCTTTTCCTTTAGCTGCCTTTAAGATTTTTTTTCTCTTTAGCGCTGACCTTGAACGGTCTTGTATCTATATACCTTGGTGATGTTGATGTTCAATTCGTATAGTTTCTCACAGGTATTCTTTGGATTTATTGTGTCTGGGTGTCTACTTCTCTACCAAGATTAGAAATATTTTCTTGAATTTTCCCTCAAATATGTTTTCCAGGTTGTTTACTGTTTTCCTTCTCTCTTAGGAATGCCAGTAATTCATGTTTGTTTGCTTTACATAATTCCATATTTCTTGAAGAATTTGTTTTTTAAAATCTTTTTAAAATTTTCATCTGACTGGGTTTGTTCAAAAGACTGGTTTTCACACTCTGAACTTTTTTCTGATTGGTCCAGTCTATTGATAAAGCTTTTAATTGTATTTTGAAATTCCTTAAGTGGGTTACTTAATTCTTTCTTTGTAAGATATTTATTTTCCTTCGTTTCCTGGATTGCTTTAGAAGTTTCTTTGTGTTAAATTTTAATCTTGTCTTGGATCTTGGAGCTTCTTTGCAATCCATGATTTGAATTCTTTATCTGTCATTTCTAAGCTTCTATTTTGGTTTGGAATCATTGCTGGAAAGTTAGTACAATCCTATGGTGGTGTCGCTACATTCAGATTTTTCATGGTTCCAATATTCTTGCACTGATTTCTTCTTATCTGTAGATGCTGGTACTCCTATTTTTTATTATTATTTGCGTGTGGGTAGAAGTTTTTCTTTTTCTTTCTTTCCCTGTTTTTTTTCTTCTTTCTCTTTTCCCTATGCCTAGAGGGTGTGACTGTAGAAAATGCTGGGTAAGGTCTTCGGATCTTTTTGCTTCTTTTTGCCCTTCTCTTGGCAGATTTTATATTGAGCTGTGCAGTTCAGCCTACAAGACAGTAAATGATAAAATAGAGCTGAGCTGACTGTGTTTGACGTGGCTTGATGCTTATTTACTGGAAAAAGCTTTATGTTGCCTCAGGCAATGGGCTGATTCATGAAATGCACAGTGGTCTGAGCTTCCTGCTCAGCCCTGGAGGGGGTGGGAGCAACCATGGGTAGAGCCAGACCAGGCAAGTCTGCCCTAAAATTCCCCAATGGTAGGCACAAGTACCAGCACAAAGGGAAAATCCAGTTCGTGGTCATGAAATACCCAGAAATATGCCTAGACATAGAGCTGGGGAGCCAGCTTGGCTGCATGTTTTCTTCATGGGGCAGCCTAACTTCTAATCCAGGAGAGTGAATGCTTTGGATGACTGTAGATTGGTCTGGGCATGGAAAAGAGAGGATCCCACCTCCACTAAGATCTCTGCACAGGAGGGGTAGGGCAATTTAAGCTGTTGAACCAGGCAGTCAGGTACATTGAATGTCTAGAGATCTGCCTTGGCATGTAGCAGAGAAGGTTCTCCTGCACCAGAACATCTGACCCAGGTGAGTTGGTGCTCCAGATGCCTCGAAATCTGCCTGGGCATGGAGCAGAGAGGATCTCAGTGTACCAAAATCTATGTTCATAAATGGGTGACTTAGGCTGAACCAGATGAGCAGGTGCTCTGAATGACTGGGGATCCAGCTGGGTATGAAGTAGAGGGCCTCCCTGAACCTGCACCAGATTCTCTGCACAGGAAGAGTGGCTGTTGATCCAGATTAGTGGGTGCTTTAGATGCCTGGAGATCTGCTTGGGCATGGAGCAGAGAGGGCCTCACTACACCATGTTGTATGCTCAAGAAGGGTTGGGCAGCTAAAGCTGCTGCTGATCCAAGCAAGTGTGTGCTCTCAATGTCTAGATTTCTGCCTGGGGGTAGAGTGGAGAAGCCCCTGATATACCATGATTTCAGGGGAGCAGGCTGTGACACCTAGCAATGGCACGTGCAAACTGGTTCTAATTCTAGTATAGCATACACCTGGCTCCAGCTGCTGAACCAGGAAAGTGTGTGCTCTGAATGCTTGGAGATCTGCCTGGGTGTGGAGTGGAGAGGGTCCCACTGTACCATGATCTATGTCCTTGAAGGGTGGGGCAGCTAAAGCTGCTGCTGATCCAAGAAAGTGCATGCTCTCGATGCCTAGATTTCTGCCTGGGGGTAGAGTGGAGAGGCCCCAATATACCATGATTTTAGGGGAGCAGGCTGTGACACCCAGCAATGGCACGTGCAAACTGGTTCTAGTTCACCAAGCTGGCCCTGGCTGCAAGTCTTACTGCCCAGGAGAAATGCAGCTGTAGCAACTCTCCTCCAACCCTAGGCCTACAACAAGGGAGAGCACAATTCCAGTGCCTACAATTGAGATGCTTTCACAGTACTGGCTGTTGAGGCCCTTATAGTGCTTCAGCCTCTGACTCAATACTAAAATATCTGCATGGCACCATTAAAATGCCTACATGGCCAATTCAGTTGTTAAAGAATGACTGGCTGGCTTTGTATGAGTCTGGATTAAAAATGGTGTCCTGCAGTCAGTCCCAGTTTTGGGAAAATGTTGCAGCATTTCCCACTGTCTTTTCCTCACAGTGTCTCCAAGCCTCTCCCCAAATTAGCTCCCGTGCTTGACCTGGGTTGCTCAGATACCCAGTGGAAAGGTGAGCCTCAGAGGAATGCTCTCTACCTCTGTCACATACTGGGGTTTCACTCACTTTTATCAGCTGGACACTGTCACGGGGGCTGTTTGCAGGCATTCTCCTCACAATTCTGATGGATTTCCATTTTTATTCTTGAATTAAAGCACACAAAGATTATCTTTATGCACAATATTCCAAGTGACTGAGGCACACTAAAAGCTTCTAATCCATCTTATTGGGGAAAAAATAATATTTAAAACGTACTGTCTTCTCTTGGTATATTGTGTCATGAAGAACTCATATAGCTGATATTTTCCTTGTAGTAAGTTTCATGGAAAAACTGGATCAAATTTCTTCAAGTCATTTGTGAGACCAGTCAAATCTGTCACATGAGTAGGTAGGAGGGTCAGTAGGCACCATAAACTTCCTTTCTCTAGAGCTCATAGCATTTTCATCTGGAAGAAAAACCCTCCCCACCCCACCCCACCCCACAAACAAATCCTCATTTAGATTCTACAATAACTTGTGTAGATTTGCATATGCCCATATTAACACATCCCTTTCCATATCTTTTAAAAGTTTTACCTTTTTAAACAAATAAATGTACACTAGTTTAATAACTTCACCATTATAATGTTTCTTAAACTTCTGAATACTTGAGAATTATCTAAAAAGTTTGTTAAGAGATTATTGCACCCCAACCTTAGAGTTTCTGATTCACTAAACCTGAGATAAGGCCAGATAATTTGCATTTCAGACAAGTTCCAAGATAAAGTTCATGTTTCTGATACAAGGCCCATACTTTAAGAACAACTTTTTTAAATAGTAAAAAGAAAATTGTATTCATTTGACCACAAAATTATGGCTTTCTCTTTACACTGAAGGATATTTTCCCCATTGTTTCTCTCTCTCTCTCTCTCTGTGTGTGTGTGTATGTGTTTGTGTGTGTGTGTGTATGTGTCTCATAATTTTTTTACTTAATGGCAGACATCATGAATATAGGCAAAAGAGACAGAGGCAAGTATGACTAAGTCTGGAAATGGGCTTGTTTCTTCTGTCAAGCTGGCAACATTCAGGTTTGAGTTTATCTAGTTGAGAGATAATCTAGTTTGGGCTTGTCATTGCTATGGTTACCTTGAAAGCACCACAGCCTTCAGTCACACATCTGTAATAACTCCTTGTGCTGGGGCCTTCAGTCACACGTCTGTAATGACTCCTTGTGCTGGGGCCTGGAATTCCAGGGATGTTTTTCTCAATCTTCATGGTCCACTCTCAACTTTCAGCTCTTCTATATGCCCAATGCCATCCACAGATGCCATCTCTGTCCTTGATCTTTCAATTTTCCCGGCAGTAGACTGCTGTTGTTTATTATTGGGTGTTTGATAGATGAGTGATAGGGATTGAGAGGGTGGAGATTTCTGTTTTCCTGGTCCAGGGACAAATTTAGTCAGAACTTGTGTGCCTGGGCCTGAAGGGTGGGACTTTCTCTGCATTCTCAATCCTCCTCCTCATGCCAGCCAATCTCTGTCTTGGCTTTGTGGCATATTTGTGCAGAGAGGGTTTGCTGCCACATCCCTCACCAGTGATACAATACTGCAACAGTGTCAGTATGGGATTTTCAGTCCAGGCTTGTCTTTTGCAAGTGTGTATGCTTATGTGTGAGAGAGAGATATATATATATTTGTGTGTGTGTGTGTGTGTGTGTGTGTGTGTGTATATATATATATTTTTAGAGAGAGAGAGAGAGAGAGGGAGTTGGGCAAAGTTACCTAACCTTCCATTCTTGGGAATGGCATTCCCTTCATTGCTAATCTTTTATTATAGGGCTTTTTTTTTTTTTTTTTTTTTTAAGTTCACTGGAGATATTGGCTTCTTTTTTATTGCATAGTACTTAATAAATACTGGATTGTATAGCATCACTGTGTTTATTTTCTATTCTCTGGAGCTTCTAGAACACCCCCACAAAACACCTGTGGCTGATTTTTAAAAATTATTTTAAATGACTTGATAACCTAATGTAGGAAGTTTGCAATGTTAATTTTCTTAATGTTTATTGGTCTATTCCACTTTCCAATTTTTTTCTTTCTAATTTTGGCAATGTTGTACATCTTCCTAGAAAACTGTTTCTTTTAGTTCTTTATATTTCTTTTTGCTTTTTCATATTATTTTATGAATTTTGCATTTGTAATATGTGTACTGATTTATGCTATTTTTTCTTTGATTGTTTGAATCTTCTCCTATCTTTATCAGTTTGTAAGAGAATTGTTTGTCTTATTAGTCTGTTCAAGGAATCAACATTTGTTAGTCATCTCAATTTTTTATTTTTACCCCCTCTTTCATTGATACCTGCTCTTATCTTTTCTATTTTTATCCACCTTGGTCTTGAGTAACCATCACCAAGTTTATTTTTTTCCTTTGACATCTATATTCTTGATATAAGTGTTTCCTTAATGAATTTTAAGCTTTCTTGTTTTTTTACTAAATGCAAAAACTATTTTTAGCATGAGTTATATTATGTATTTCATACTTTTGAGCTATAAATACCCCCTTTGTTACAAACCTTCATGTATCATAATGTACTGCATATAATTCTTATTTTAAGTGTTATTAAAAATTATATTTAAAAATTTTCCAGGTATTGAGAAGTTTTGAGTCATTCTTCATTATTGATTTCTAACTTTATTACATTCTGGTAAGAAAATATAGTGTTTTGTGCTATTGATTAGGAGAATATGTTAGCTTTTCTTGCTGACCTGGTACATATTTAATTTTTGTGATTTTTTTGTTTGCTCAAGAACAAATTGTATTTTTGTTCAATTGTTTTCTAATTTGTATTATCATTAGATCAAGCAAATTAATCACATTATTGAATTTCCTATATCTTTATTATTTTTCTCTTAATTGTATCAATTTTTGAAAATAATATTTTAAAATTAGTACTATTGTTTTTTTTTTTTTTTTTTTTTTTTTTTTTTTTTTTTTTTTTTTTTTTAGACAGGGTCTTGCTCTGTCAACCAGGCTAGAGTGCAGTGGCATGAATAGAGCTCACTGGAGCTTTGACATACCAGGCTCGAGAGATCCTCTTACCTCAGTCACCCGAGTATCTGGGACTACAGGTGCATGCACTACCCTGGCTAATTTTTGTATTTTTTAATAGAGAGAGGGTTTCACCATGCTGCCCAGGCTGGTCTCAAACCCCTAAGCTCAAGTAATCTGCCCACCTAGGCCTCCACAATTTCTGGATTTACAGGCACCCAAACAAAATAAATATAATTTTTGATTTCTGAACTACTCTTTAGTTTCCTTAGTTGTTGTTTTATGTATTTTGAGCCCATACTATTGAGTTCATATATGTTTATGGTCACTATATTTTGTTTTTCATCAGTCCATTTTTCTAGTATATAACATCTAAATTTCCCTTATGATGGTTTATAACTTAAATTTTAATTTGATTGATGGACAGTTAGTGACCACTGCTATTTTTTAAATTTTATTGATAAAGTTGTTATCAATCTTTCATCTTAATATTTCTTCATTCTTTTTCTTTATATATGCCTACTAAAGATAATATATTGCTACTACTTCTTTATAATTCAATTTGGATGTTTTTCTTTTCTCTGACACGCTCAACATATTTACATTATAATAGTTACATTGAGAATTATTTCAGCTCTCTCCTTTTATGATATTTATTTACAATGCACTTTTTTTTATCCTTTATGTCTTTCATTCTGTGGACAGAATACTCTCCTGGATTTAAAGCTCAATATTCTATTTCTTCTCTGCTGTGGGTTATCATTACTTATTAAGAGCCATAAGCATGCTTTTCTTTTCTTACTGTGTGAAGTTTTTTCCTATGTATGTATTCCATCTGAACAAGAAAAGAATGTTGGCCTACCGTCATCTACCTCTGATCTCTTCTCCTCCCCCTGGCCACAGTGATATCATCTGGATTTCTAGGTTTGAATTGTTTGACTGCACTTCCTTGTTTGTTGCTTTTTTAAAGAAAATAGTAATCCTCGTTATGCTCTTTCTTCACAGTTATTTACCATATCAGTGCTTTTTATTTCTGACTGCTTTATTTATTGCTTTTTATTACTATAATGCAAATTTTCTAAATTTCTTCCTCCCGGCTTTTTTTTTTTTTCAAAAACAGACCTGCCATGATATATTTTCTCAGTTGTTGCCTCTGATTTTTTATTTCTTTTAACTACATGATGATTTTCCTGGACGTAAAATTAAAGTTACATACTGCTAATTCAGAAATTCAGAGCCTTGATAGAGGATAAAGATACTGCATAAATCTGCACTTTGTTAGGAAAATATAAGGGCCAGTAAAGAAACTAAAATTTAAGAGGAACTTTGTTATCCTATAAGATAGTGAGCTACCATTGGTTGCTAATTTTTCCTCTCTAAAGAAATCCTGCGATGCCACAGAAGTTAAAATATTATGATTCTCCAAAATATGGTGAATAATTTATTAAAATTCTGAAGAGAACTTGGGAAGACAGCAGTCTTTGAGTTAATGGAAACAGCAGCAAGAGAAGCAGCCTAGAGCAGATGTTCAGGAGTAGGTTATAGGAGAGGCTCCTTTCAGTCCAGTCCACCCCTTCCCCACACACATCCTTCCACCCACCTTCGATGTGCTTGGCAGAGCATTACACAACCAGCTAGAAGGAAGTGAGTAACCCTGTCATGAATGCAGGTGGCTGACAGGTAGGGCTCTACTTGTTTTCTCCTCTCAGTTTTTTCAATCTAGGGCCAAGCAATTATTACAAGAATGTTTCCTGCACCTATTCTTCCTACCAGCTTAGTTTACATCTTTGTGCAAATAAACTGCTTTGTTTTCTTTTGAAGATTTTTCTCCTTATCACTGAAGTTTGAAAGTTTTGTTATGACATGTCTAAGTATGTATTTTTTAATGCATTTTACCCAGAATTTGATGTTTGGTTTCTATATGAGGCTCATTGTTCTTTGGTCGAAGTACATTCTTAACTATGACCATTTTTGTTTTTGTTTTTGTTTTAAACTGCAGTAATAGCACTTAACATGCAATCTACCCTCTAATGAAATTTTAAGTGTACATTATTTTTTATTATAGACACAATCTTATACAGCTGATCGCTAGAGCTCATTCATCTTCCTTGACTGAAACTCATGCCTGTTTATTAGTAACTCCTCATCCTGCCCCCACCCCCAAGTCCTTAACACCTGCCATTTAACTCTGATTCTATGAATTTGATAATTTTAGGTACCTCATACAAATAGAATCATGAAGTATTTATCTTGCTGTGACTGGTTTATTTTACTTAGTATGCCATCCTCAAGGGATCCTCTTCTTGTTGCGTATTGCGAAACTTTCATCTTTTTAAAGGCTGAATAGTACTTCATTGCATGTATATATCATATTTTCTTTATCCATTCATCTGTCAGACCTTTAATTAGTTTCACATCTTGGTTCTTGTAAATAATTTGGCAATGAACATAGGAGCACGAATATCTCTTCCAGATTTTTATTTTAATTCTTTTAAATTGTGGGATTACTGGATTATATGGGAGTTCTATTTTACGTTTTTTGATGACTCCCACACTATTTTCCGTAACAGTTGCACCATTTTGCATTCTCACCAACAGTGTGCAGGTGTTCCACTTTCTCCACATTTTTCCAACAGTTGTTCTCTCTTTTTTTTTAATTTTAATAATAGCCATCTTGACCTGTGTGAAGTAATATCTCCTTTTGGTTTTGATTTGCATTTTCCTGATGATTGGTGTTATGCTTTTTAAAAAATATAGACCATGATTTCTTTAAATATTCCTTCTATACAGTTGCCCCACTTTCTGGTTCTGGAACTCTAATCAGATATATGCTAATTCTGTCCCCATTTATCAATCAGTTATCTGATGGAGCTATAAAACTCTTCTTGTATGATCAAAGACATTAGTTTGTCTATGTGATTTATATTTTTCATGGATATATCTCTCCTGGGGCTATTTCCAAACTGGACTTTTTTGATCTCTAGATGTGTTGTGTTGGCTAACTATCTTCTTGTTTCTACTTATCTCTGCCTCCACAGATAATTCATTTTTCTTCTCTCCTATATTCTATCTCTTATTTCTTGGATCTTGTTGGATCTTTCTGTCTTCATTTTATGGACACACCTTCCAGCGGCATCCTCATGAAAAGTGGATCAAATGACTGGAAATGTATAATTTTGTACTCACTTTTGCTTGATAGTTTCACTAAGACTTCCAAGTTGAAAAATATTTTTCCTTAGAGTTTAAAACATCACTCCGTTGCCTTGAATTTCCAGTGCTGCTATTTAGGAGTGTCATGACATTTCAGTTAATACTTTCTTATATGTGCACTCCACTCTTTCCTTTTCAAAACTTTTAGGATCTTTCATTTATTAATGATGTTCTGAAAACTCATAATGATGTGCTTCATTTATCTTTTTTCATTCATTGTGTTGGGAAGTTAATGGCCCTGTCAATAGGAAAATTCTTATTTACCACTGCTAGTGTTTTTTTTTTTTTTTCAACTTCTGATCCAGAGAGATATTTGTTTTATTTTGATTGTTGTTTTGTCATTTTAATACTTTTAGAAATAATTTATCACTACTATGTTTTAGAATTAAAGATGATGGTTTCGTCCAGAAAGTTATTGCACCATGACAGCCATACATCATTCTAATTGGTTTCCATTTGTTCATTAGGCTCTCTTCTTCAGTTTTCCATAGTGATGCTTCTAATAGTTGAATGTGATTGTGTAACTCCTGTACCTGAATTACTTTAGAAGTTTAGGAGTTTGCAAACTCCAAATACCTTAACACAGAAGGCAAAACCCAAATACCTTAACATAGAAGACAAGACCCATTATGATCTAGCCCTGCTTAGCTCCTTCTTAACACGTAATTCAATTTTTCCCATTGACATACTCAACTGTTCACCACACCTGAATTTATTACGTTATTTCACAAACGACTGCCTTCCCACATGCTGCTCCCCATGAATGTAATTCACTTCTAGATTATGTCCAGTGAATTCCTGCTCATCAAGTAGGATTTAACTCGAGCATTGTTTCTTCTAGACAGGGTGATTTGACTCTTCAATCTAAACTAAACAAATTTTCTAATAACTTAGGTGTGCTTCTATTATGCTTTCAGAGGACTTTAACCGGGCTTATTTGGCTTTTTGGCCAAACTATATCCTCACTGAAATTAGAGACTATGCGTTGCACATCATTGTGTACTTAATAGTACCTACAACATAGTAGATGATTAGATTTAATACATTCTTTTTGAAAACAAGAAGAAAAAAGAATAAATTGAGGATTTGCAAAATGATGAATACCAACTTACAAACACATTTATTTGATACAGGGTCTAAATAAAAAAAGTTGCTAATGAGGCTATAAAATTGTGAAAAAACAATTGAGATAAATTGCAAGAATAATTTCATCCTATCTTGCTTTAAAGGTTGTGTCACAGAATAAAGAAAATCACGGGCTAACACCAGCACCAAAAGCTTATATGCATACCAATTACTAGAATGAAAACATAATCTTTTTCAAATCCCAGAGAGATTACAATTTAAATAGCTTCTGGAAGTTGTGTTCCATTAAAATCCATTGCCTATCTAGAATAGGAATATGATAGAAAGCATAAGAACTTCTAATGAAATATATTGGAAATAAAGAAATATCTATATTGTATTTTTCAGTAAAAAGAATGTTGAACTCTTGTTCTATGTACGTAATAACATATTTTGTTTCACTTAACAGTGCTTAATTTTTTTTCACTTGATATAATTTCATGATTTTATTACTATTTATTCATTATGGTACAGCATTTTTCTTTTGACTTATGTATAATGACATTCTCTCATACAGATTTTAACTGCTTGGGAAGAAAAATGTAGACAGAATCTCTTGTTTTCTTTTTGGCTCAAGTTCAATCCCCTTTTCTCCTGACAAATATACTCAGATTTTGTCTGGTGACCTACTCCTCCTTTGCTGAGTGCTCTCACAAATAGGCACAATGGACACTAACACAAATTAAAAAGTACAAATTAAAAAACAAAAACAAAAAACAATAAGTTTTTTGGCCAAAAACTTATAATGAAAATCAATAGAGGGAAATATATGCTTCTTCATATTCTCATTAGCCTAAAGGGAATTGTGCCTGAATTGGAACTGGTTGAATTACATATAACATTGAAGGCATTATAGTAGAAAAAGATCTTAATTCTGAAATAACTTACATATTTTAGGTACAGGGTGTCATGGAATATCTATGCAGTTGTGTAGCAATGGAGATGCCCTGTGTGGAAATAACGACCTTGTTAGAAACAGGTAGCCCTCCAGAATTCAGCCTCTGGTATTGGCCGATTCTTCCAACTACTTCAGAATTGATCAGTCTACTCCAAGCCTGCTTCTTATTAAGTTACTGCAAGCAAATGAAGGAAACAAGTCTCGAGGCTATTGCATTTGTCTCTCTTAAGACACGATATTCATGAGTTTGGCAAACAAATTGTACTTTTCTAATCTTATGCATAAACCAAGCAAGACTGTGTAAACTTATAAAAACTACTAACTACTCAATATATGCCGGTCATAAATTGGATCTAAAAGCTAAGAGTACAACAATAAACAAGACAGACAAAAGCCCTGTCATTATGAAGCTTTCATTCTTCTGAAGCACAGCCACAGAGATATAAATTAATGCATGACTAAAGGAATAATAAGTAAACCATTAAAATTTGCTTTGTGCATAATTAAAATTAGATAATATAATAAATGTTAGTGGGTAACTACATGGTTAGGTGATATGCCAAAAACTGCTAATAACCACCAATATTTTATCTTCCCCTCTTTATCCTGGGGAAACCACTAAGCCTTATTCCCAGCATCTCTTGACATTACTATGACTGTATGACTCAAATCTGGCAATAAAATGTGCGGAATAGTGATAAAAGTCACCTCAGACATGGTCCATAAAGGATTATTTGCAATTCTCCATAGATTTTCTCTTTTCCGAAGGTGATAGAGGCCAGCTACACAGACTTCAAGGGAGATCTTCAGGCCCTATGAAATAGTGAAGTCGCTGCATTGAAGAAACCCCTGAATAACTGCATGAAGCAGAGCAACTCCTCCCACTATACACACACACAGAGTGAAACTGAATTGTTATGTAGGTAGAACATAAGCCTCTGTGTGTGTGTGTTTGTGTGTGTGTGTGTGTGTGTTTCTGTGCGTGTGTACCCACTAAGACTTTGGACTTTTGGCTGACAGCTATATAAAGATATGAATTTAAGAGAATGATCAAAAGAATCAGCCATCTACGTAAAAATCATGGAGATGAGTCTACCATGAGACTATGTAGTTCAACTAGATAGTAGAGAAGAGACGTAGGGCTGGTGAGAAGAAAGCCAGTTTAAAATAAGGTCAAAAAGGTAGCAGGATTAGATCACAGGCCAAAGGAGAATAAAAAATAATTTTAAATAAGTTGAGAGATCATTTGAGAATTTTAAATAAGTACATGACACTACAAAAATACTTCTGAAATACCTTTTTTTCCTATTGTGAAGAGAATTGTTAAGATATGAAATGAAAATGCTACTTAGCTTAGTCCGTGTGAGAGAAGTGGTTTAGTCTGGGTGGCCTTAGTAGAGACTGAAAAAAGTGGATAGATTTTGTCTAAGTTTTAGAGATACAACCAACAGGATTTTCTGGTGAATTAAATGGATGTCATGATGGAGAAAGAAGCATCAAGGACTCTGAGATTTTTGGCTTTGCCAACTGGATATATAGTGATGTGGTTTACTGAGGACGAAAAAACTGAAGAAAGACCAGGATGGAAATGGGGTGGCTTAAAAGTTCTGTTTTCCACATAGTAAATTTTAGACAGTTATTGGTGTTGCGTGTAAAGATGTCAAGTAGAAGCATGTAGAGTGCTTAGGGAAATCAGGGCTACAGAGAGAAACATGGGATTTGCTGACATAAGTAGTAACTGATGAGAGAGAAGTGAATGAGATCATATGTGGAGAGTGCTCAGACAGTGAAGAGGTGACTTAGACAAAGGCCAGGAGGCACTTTAATTCTTAGAAGTCAAGCAAATGAGCTTGGGAAGTAGTAGCCTGTCAGTTAGGATGAAAATAAAGGACATTTATCCTGACAGGTAAGAGGAGACCTGTTTCTGGAGAGGGGGTATGGTCAACAAGGTTAAACACTGCTCAGAGGCCAGGGAAGGCAAAATTAGAGAAGTGACCATCAAATCTGACAACAATAGAGACTTGGTATTCTTGACAAAAGTAGTTTCTGCAGTGTAGGATCCTGAAATAATGCAGTAAATGAAGGAGAGGATGCTATGTGAGGAAGTGGAAACACCAATAATTAACCACTGTATTTAAGAAGGGTAGAGAATGTGGGGTACTGGTGGCAGAATGATGGACAATAAATTATTTTTTCATAAGGCGGATATTCTAAGTATGATAGAGGTGATATTCCCTTCATGTTTCATACTGAAGGGAAGGAGTACAAAAGTAGAAATTAGAAAAAAACCCTGGAAAGTACAAAATTGTCAGAGTTCAGTCATGGAGAAGGTGAGAGAAGGTGATACTAGAGTCTCAATGGGGAGTTTGACTTTTGATGGCAACAGGACACTTGGCCCAGTGTAATAGGAGAGAAGAAAGAGTTTACAAATGGCTTGAACAAATAGGAATGACTTGGAGAAATATTTCCATTGTTTCTACTTCCTAGTTTCAGGAAGCTGTTCTGATTCTTCGCTTTATAATAAAGCCTGGTTCCTCAGCACTTACTTTGATTTTGTGAATTATTTCACATTCCATCAATAAATTTCCTTTTATTGTACCTGACTGGAATAATTTTATTTGTCTTAGTAAGAATTATCCTATTTAATAAGATAGGGAGCATGATGTAAAGATATATCTTCATGAAAATTTGGGAAACATTAAGTAGATAGAGTCCTCTATCCTAAAATGCCTTCCCAAGCTTCCTGGTATAGTGCTTAAGAATCCAGTAATGGAGAATTTCACAATGGATTTAAATATTTTATTTTATTTTATTATTTTATTTTATTTTATTTTATTTTATTTTATTTTATTTTACTTTATTTTATTTTATTGAGACAGAGTCTTGCTCTGTCACCCAGGCTGGAGTGCTGTGGCACAATCTTGGCTCACTGCAACCTCTGCTTCCTGGGTTCAAACAATTCTCATGCCTCAGCCTCCCAAGTAGCTGGGATTTACAGGCGCCCACCACCACACAGAGCTAATTTTGTGTGTGTGTGTATTTTCAGTAGAAACAACGTTTCACTGTGTTGGCCAGGCTGGTCTCGAACTCCTGACCTCAAGTGATCTGCCCACCTCGGCCTTCCAAAGTGCTGGGATTACAGACGTGAGCCACCACACCCAGCGTGTATAGTTTTTTTATGTGGTTGTAGAGGGCTCATTTTTGATGCATGGATTCAGTGTCAGGTAGATATATAATGAAGCAATGAAGTGGTTGTTTCTTCTGTCTCTCCATTTAAATAAGTAAAATTAGTTACTAAACTTTATGTGGTCTCTACTAACAAAGATAAATGCTATTTTCCATACAAAATTTCTATAAAAAAAGCAATAATCATTGAGGTTACAAAGCAGAAAATATTCGGGGAGGTGGGTTTATCTAGGTACTAGTTTTCCTGCTACTTTAGCTATGAAACTGATTCTATAAATGAAAACATTCAAAAATATATTCTGTAAAATTAAAAATAGAGCAGTTTTGTTGAATTAAGAATGGATACGTCTATAAGATGTATGCTCACCCATAGCCCTCATAAATCTATGGCTCTCCTGTAGAATAGTCGGGGATTCCATGGATCTATGTGGCAAAATTCTTTATGTATTGATTTAACAAATGTGAACATGGTAATATACGAGTGAATATTTTATATGTGTAATCTATGAGTAGGTTCCTTGATTATTTCTAATGTAAATCACAATTGAAAATGCTTAATGATTGTACTTTTAATTTTACAACTATAGCTATATTTCGAATGATTGGAATACATGTTTAAAACCTCAAATTAAGTAATACCCATTAATTCAAAAAAATTATATGGATCATTACATGCTAATCATGTGTTTTTAAAAATTTTATCATTTGCATTTTCTCTTTCTGATGATATAGAGTAACAGTGTGCAAAGTAATGTGAGGGTAATACAGTGGTATCACTTAACTCCATGAGGGATAAGTTTAGTTCAAGGCAGCATTAGCTGGCTGTCTTTTCTCTGTGAGTGTTCAGTGTGTATGTTCATTCAGAGAGTTAATTTCTCAGAAAGATAAGGGCATTATTCAGTCACAAATGTATTCCAACTTATCAAATTATTTTTTCCTGCAATTTATGCTGAAAGTATTTGCATTCTAAGAGAAACCTTTATGTGGACAAGATCATTGTATTGGTCCATCTCATGCCGCTAATAATGACATACCCAAGACTGGGTAATTGCACCCTCTGAAGGAATTAAAAGATATTTAATTGACTCAGAGTTCAGCATGGCTGGGGAGGCCTCAGGAAACTTACAATCATGGTGTAAGGGGAAGCAAATATGTCCTTCTTCACATGATGGCAGCAAGGAAGAGTGCCGAGCACAAGGGGGAAAAATGCCCCTTATAAAAACCACCAGATCCAGTGATGAGAACATGAAGATAACCGCCCGCGTTATTGAGTTACCCTCCCACGATATGTGGGGATTATGGGAGCTACAATTCAAGATGAGATTTGGGTGGGGAAACAGCCAAATCATATCAACCATTTTTACATAGTTATTTTCGAAAGAGACCATGGAAGCTGGAGGGGTTAAAAACTACATTCTTAAAAAAATAATTAGCTCTGGCATTTATTTAAAAAAGAGCTAAATCAACATGCCCACTCTTATACTCAGAACCATTCATCAGAGAACAGATGGTCCTCTAAAAGTGAAACTAAACAGTTCTTGAAACATGACAATCCATTTATCTTAATGTGAACATCCTCTAGCAGATATCAAAAAACAACCAAGGCAGATTTATTACTTTTGGAGAGTATTATACATGCACTTGAAATCCAAGAAAGACTGTTCACATTTAATAATCTGATTCATATTGTTAAATGGCACATGAAAATGTATAGTAAAACAATGCTTAAATATTGTGATTATATTCAAAACTACATTAGTAGAACATGTAACATTTATCATCAATATTTCTTTAAGCTTTCTATTCTGTAGTGTGGTAAAATTATCTGAAATTCTCTTCTGAATATATCTATCTGCCTAGATATTTAAAATCTGGATATCTTTTGTTGGGCTGCATACTTTTACATTAAATTGAATAATAAATGTGTATATATTCTATTTTATCTTTTTAATTTATGCATTCATGTTTTTTATTTACTCAGCAAGCAATTATTGGGCAACTACTTTAAATGGTGCCAGAAAACGAAAATAAAGAGATAAATCTATGATTTCTAGTTCTGCCCTTAAGGAACTTACAGGGTAAGAAGAAGAGACAGGCATGTGAACATATACAGTCATATACCGCATAATGATGATTCAGTCAACAATGGACCATATATACAATGGTGGTCCCAGGATATCATAATACTGTATTTTTCCTGTACCTTTTCTATGTTTAGATACACACATACTTACCATTACTTTATTAATACAATTGCCTACAGTATTCAGTTCAGTAACATGCTATACAGGTTTGTATCCTAGCAGCAACAGGTTACACCATAAAGTCTGGATGAGTAATAGTCTATACCCCCTAGGTCTGTGTAAGTATACTCTGTTGTTTGCACAATGACAAAATCTCCTAATGAGCCATTTCTCAGAATCTATTCCTGTCATCAGGTGATACATGGTTGTAATTATAATACAGTAAAATAAGAGTTTAAAAAGTATAGTGGAGAAATGTTAAAAATATTAACTAATGTTTTCTTGTTTCTTGCTTATTCTCAATTCTTCCTTGATACCTCAGCCTCCCAAGTGCAGGGATTAGAGTGTGACCCATTGTGCCCCAGACTAGTTTTTTGTTTGTTTGTTTGTTTTTGAGACAAGGTCTTGCTCCATCATCCAGTCTGGAGAATAGTAGAGCAATCAAGGCTTACTGCAGCCTTGACATCCTGGGCTCAAGAGATTCTTCCACCTCAGGCTCCTGAGTAGCCGGGACCACAGCAGAGGCGTGCACAACACCATGCATGCCTGGTTAGGTTATTTATTTATTTATTTATTTATTTATTTATGACTTCCAGGCTCAAGCAATTCACTTGTCTCTGCCTCCCAAAGTGTTGGGATTATAGGTGGATGCCACCAAGCCCGGCCCATAGACATTTTTTGATGCCAAAAAAAAAAAAAAAAAAAAAAAATCCAGATTGCTGGATAGAGAAGACTGACTGAGGAATAGAGAATACAGGAGAAAAATCTCTGCACAAGGTCATTCTTTTAAGAAACATTACCGGCCGGGCGCGGTGGCTCAAGCCTGTAATCCCAGCACTTTGGGAGGCCGAGACAGGTGGATCACGAGGTCAGGAGATCGAGACCATCCTGGTGAACACAGTGAAACCCCGTCTCTACTAAAACTACAAAAAACTAGCCAGGCGAGGTGGCGGGCGCCTGTAGTCCCAGCTACTCGGGAGGCTGAGGCAGGAGAATGGCGTGAACCCGGGAGGCGGAGCTTGCAGTGAGCTGAGATCAGGCCACTGCACTCCAGCCTGGGCGACAGAGCGAGACTCCGTCTCAAAAAAAAAAAAAAAAAAAAAAAAAAAAACATTACAATAGGATGTAGGAAATCGGTCAGGGTGGTGGGAAAAATTATAGAAAGAGGTGAATCTTCTTGGAAGGCAGGGAGGTTTTACAAAAGCTTCAGAAAAGGATTTGGCTGAAGGCAGCCAGATTCTCTTATCCGATGCCTGAAAGCTTAGGTTAGATAACAAGGGGATGTAAAGAAACTGATTTAAATAAGCTAGTTTACTTAGGCCTCAGAACTTGGTCTTTAATCATCCATGCACAGGACTGCTCTCTCCATGGGGCAACCCACAAGTGTGTTGACTCAAGGCCTTTGTCATTAAATCTGTTCTAAATAAATCCCGACAGAGCCAGCTTGTCAGGGCCATGGCTGCTGATTCTTTACAACACCCTTCTTGGGGTCTGTGAGCAACCCAGTGCCCTAGCCTGTTCTTTCACTGGATACCTGTGTCTGAGTGCATTTTTTCATCCAGTATTTGGCCAAGGTCTGCAGATCAGACCCAACAATACGAAACTTGGGAACTTTTAGTTAAATTGTAAGCTTACTGAGATTTTGCAGAAATATTGGTTATGCTATGGATCTCTATCAGACGATCCCTGTGTACAACTAGTCTTTTCTGTTGTCGTTTTTTGTTTTTGTTTTTGTTTTTGAGTCACAGTCTCACCCTGTTGCCCAGGCTGAGTGCAGTGGTGTGATCTCAGCCCACAGCAACCTCCACCTAACAGGTTCAAGCTATTCTCCTGCCTCAGCCCTCTGAGTAGCTGAGATTACAGGTGCTCACCACCACACCAGTCTAATTTTTTTTTTACTTTTAGTAGAGACAGGGGTTCACCATGTTGTCCAGGCTGGTCTCAAACTCTTGCCCTCAAGTGATCCACTTGCCTTGGCCTTCCAAAGGGCTAGGATTACTAGTCTTTTTTTTTTTTTTTAATGGAAAAATCCTCTAATGTTTGACATTTGGTCAATATACTTGTAAAGAATACGTGAGTCAGGACAAGTCATAAGGGATATTAGAAAATAAACCAATTGAAAGTAAAACACAATAGTCTATTGAAAATGAAAATAAAAACACCAGTCTGAGATAAAATATTAGAGATACAGATATCTGGCAAGGTACTTGTATGTGTCATATTTTTTTAATGCTAGAAGTCATTTTTTTCTTTAGAGGCAGGATCTTGCTTAGTCACTCAGGCTGGAGTGCAGTGGTGCAATCACAGCAGCCTTGAACTGGCCTCATGTGATGCCTCAGCATTTATAAGTAATCATAGCTACTTCCATTTATTCTTCACCAGCTGCCAGTCATCTTTCTAAAAATAAATCTAGCTAGATCACCATTCTTCTAACAAAACTTCAACACTTTTTGTTGCAATAGCATTAAAACTAACAACTCTTTTTATCTTGCACATTATATCTCCACTTCCTGAAATGATATTTTTCCTTCTTGACCTTGCAAGGTCCAATTAATCATTGAGGAGTCAGGAAAGACTCACTTTCTCTAGGATATCTTTTCTTATAACCCTGAGGGAGTGACCGTAGTTGTTCTATCATTAGGTTTCAATGACATGATTTTAGCAGAAATTGTTCATGTTCCCCCATATCCATTGTTCCCTTCTTCCATTTGACAATAAAACTCTCCAACATTAGCCTGGTAACACGACGAAACCCCATCTCTACAAAAACAAAACAAAAAATTAGCCAGGTAGCCAGGAGTGGTGGTGTGTGCCTGTAGTCCTAGCTACTCGGGAGGCTGAGGCATGAGATTGCCTGAGCCTGGGAGGCAGAGGTGGCAGTGAGCTGAGATCATGCCACTGCACTCCAGACTGGGTGACAGAGGGAGACTCTGTGACAAAAAACAACAAAAACCCAACTCCCAAACATTTACCACATAGCTACCAAGATAGAGGGTTGGTCAACCTCCCTTTGAGGTGAGGTGAAGTGAGGCAGCTTCTGTCCAATGCAATACGAATAGAAGTTTTGTGAGCAATTTCTTGATCATATTCTTAAAGGGCAGATACTTCACTTCCACTTTCTCTTTTCCTTTTCTGTAGTTTAAAATATGGAAAAACACCCTAGAAAATGCAGAGCAACAAGAGGGATGGAATCTAGGTTGCAGGTTAACTTTGTGAATTGGAATTTCCCTATGCTCAATGGATTGTCTAGCAGCTACAACTTTTGTGTGAAAGAAAAATAAACCTTCTATTTTCTGTAGTGTTATTATACAAATAATAGAATTACCTGTATAACAGTACAAAAGAATAGTGCTATCGTGTTATTTGGTTCCTACAAAGCTGCTGGGCCAATGTCCTAACTAATAATACATTTATAATCCCTTTGCAGGCCCAACTAGAGTTCACCCTTCAACGACACAGGTTTTAACTGCACATACCCATTTATACTTGAATTTTCTTCCACCACTGAAATCCCTAAGACAGTAAAACCAACCCCTCTGCTTCTTCTTCCTCCAGAGCCTACTCAATGTGGAGATGATGAGGTTGAAGATCTTTATGATGATCTATTTACACTTAATATTAGTAAATACATTTTCTCTTCCTTGTAATTATCTTAATAACTTTTTTCTTTAGTTTACTTTATTGTAATAATATAGTATGTAATACATATAATATACAAAGTATGTGTTAATCTGCCAGGTGCTGTGACTCAGCCCGGTAATCCCAGCACTTTGGGAGGGCTAGACCAGAGAATCACTTGAGCCGAAGAGTTAAAGTTTGCAGGGAGCTGTGATCTCACTACTGCACTCCATCCTGGGCAACAGAGTGAGACCCTGTCTCAAAAACGTATAATAAAATAAAATAATAACAAACAAACAAAACTCCAAATACAAGTTGAGTTTTATGTTATCAGTAAAGCTACTGGTCAACATCAGGACATTGTCAGTTATGTTTTGAGGGAGTCAAAAATTATATGTGAATTTTCAATTGCTCAGGAGTTGGTGTCCCTAATCCCTGCATTGTTCAAGGGTCAACTGTACGTCATCGTACTTATTAGTCTATAGACTGCCTTTGGTTGTTTAAGAAAAGTAAAAAAAAAGAGGAGAGAATGGTTTGAAGAATAAAGAGGTATTTCATAGAAATAACAAAAATCTAACAGCAGGAAATGGAAAATCTGACCAGAAAGCAAAATTATTATTGTTTGAGGTATAATCACTTTTTCTGTGTGTCTTACTCTGCTACCTCTGAATTCAACTTCATTCTTCTACATGGTAATTAAATGCCTTTTCCTTCTTCACACACAATGGGAGAAGTGTCTCCCCCATACCTCTCCAGAATATATCACTTAAATGTAAGCAAAATACTAATGGAATTAGATCCTTTAAGTTCTAATTCCACGTTTATTAAAAGACAATCTCAGCGATTGAACTTGAGTAAAATCTTCAACCTCAATCTAATAATAAAGCCAGAGAGCAGACATTATTTTTTCTCAGGGGGAAAAAAAAAGTGATTGTGGGTATACATTCATACTGAGAGATGTCTGCTGCGGAAATCATTTGATATTAAAGGCCTTGTCAAGGTTTTATTCATTTTGTTATCCTCCAAGCCTAGTGCAGTACCTGATAAAATAAATGTTTGCTGAATGGAGAGTAAATGACTGGGTATGATTCTGATAGAGCAGGCTAATGTACAGCAGCCAGAAGTAGATTTCATCATTTTGGGTATAGTCACAAAATCTCTTTTCCTATAGACAAGAAGTTAAACTCAAACAGTGCAAAACTCAAAGAAGGTATTTTCCAGAATCAGATTTATCAGCAGCAGTTATCAAGAGGCAAGCTATAAAACACAGCAGGAATCACCCTGGGAGTAATGTCATCATCCCATGCAAATCACAGCTCTGTGCCTGCACTTATATTATTTTATTTTATTTCAGAAAAATAATCTAAAAATGATTAACTATCTGCTGTTCTCTTTTTATCCGTGAAAATATCTTGACTATTTTGACAAAAAATACAAAATGAAATATTTAACTGAGTGCATGAATGTGACAATACATTATGAGCTCTATTTTGATTCCTCAGTTTTGCTTCTTCACATTCTTTGGTAGATGGGATAAAGATCTGAATTATCTGAAGTAGAAAACATAATCACCTGGCTAGAAAGAAAAGATAGAGGATTCATTCCAAGATAAAGACATCCAATCTCACTCCTCACATGTCAGAAAAATCATGTCATGGATGTGTATAACATATCTAGCATAGCAGAGAATGATAGACTTGGGAGATGGGAAGACATAGGTTATGTCAGAACAATCCTGAACAGTGCAAGATAACAAAGCGACACATCCATTGCAGTGTGTTTACACCTTCATTTCCAGTGCGGATAATGATCAGAAAGTTAATCCTTCAGACATTTTGAGATTATTCCATTCTCACAGAAAAATCATGGTAGTATCCTGTATTTCAATTCTGGCACATAGTTTGAACAGTAAACTGACTGAGAACAAATAAGGTGACATTATTCATTAACATCCCTGATCATTTTTTAAACCTTTTATTTTAAATAATATCAAAATTAGATTATAGTTATAATAACTGTACAAAGAACTTCTATTTACCCTCCACTGATAATCCCTAAATGTTAAGATTCTACCGTATTTGCTCTATACTGCCTCTCCTCTATTTTTTAAGCTATTTCTAAGTCAACAAACTGACACCCTATCACTCCAAAATATGCTAGTGTTTGTCAAAAATACACACACACACACACAGCACACTCTCTTACATAGCAACAATTCAACCATGAACTCTAAAAAACTATCCTTAATATATCATTACCATCAAATCTTCAGATTTTATTTAGATTTCACCACTCATTCCAGTTATATACTTTACAACAAAAAGATCCAGTTCACAATCACACATTTCATTTACTTGACAAACTTTTTATCACCTTTCAATATAGAAGAGTTCCTTGGTCTTTCCTCAACTTTCAGGCCTTTGGCACTTGTGAAGATTGGACCACAGTTTGGGTTTGTCTGATGTTCTCCCAAGATTAGATTTAGGTATGCACATTTTGCAGAAATAACCCCAGGAAGAATGTTATGTTCTTCCGTGTGTATTGTATCAGGGCACACATAGTATCTATTTTTCTTATTTCTTGTAATGGTAGCTTAGATCTCTTGGTTAACGATGCTGGTGTCCAACAAGCTTTCTTTTTGGCCACTTTGTAATAGATGAGTAGGTTTTGTAGCATTTGTCAAGACCATGTAATTGCCCTGCTACTTCTCAAATTTCACCCTATAGTTTTAGTTTATAGTTTCATGCTACTGAAGTGGAACACAAAGGGGAGTAATCCTTGTGGAGAAACCCAAAGAGACTGTTCTAGAAAACCTGCTGCATTTGTGCAGCTGTTGCCTTTGTAGTTCCTAGCCATAGCTAAATTCATATAACACAATTCAGCACAGATATCTGGTGAGGGGGATCTCAGTTCCTGCTCACTATGAGCTTTAAATTTATTGGCAATGACAGACATTGAAGAATTAATGACAAACAAATTAAAATTGGAACTCTGAGAAGTGCTCCAGAGAGTCACATGGTACTATGCATTAAAGAGATTAATAATATGGCCTCCTGAGACAGTGGTATTTGAATGGAAATCTGATGAAAATGACCTCCATAATATTTCCCTCTTCACATTTCTTTTGTAAGAAATGTGAGCTTGTTGCTCTTTCATCAAGTCACAGAGCCTAATTCTTCTCCCTTTGAGTTTCTGCAGACTTTGGTGACTCATTTACAGTAAAATGAGGCATAATTGATGCTTTATGACTTCCAAGGCTAGGCCAATATAAGCCTTGAAACTTCTGTCTTGATCTCTTGAAAGGTTTACTTTCTAGACGTTTCCTTTTGGATCATTACCCATCGCATGGAGTTGTTCTGGTTGACAATGCCAATTCACCCCAGGCTTCTTGTTATCCCTGCTCATGTGAGTGAAGAAACCATTTTGGACTTGGATCATCCAGTCCTAGTTATTTTAGCTTCTAACGATTTAAACCACCCCTGTCACTTGAATCACCTCTTCTTCCTCACCAGTTGAGTCCTCCAAGTTGTGGAGTTAGAGGTCTTCAGGTAAAGAAACACTATTCCCATGTGGCCCTAGCTGAATTTCTGACTCACAGGATTTGGGAGCGTCACAAAATTGTAAAATTGCTGTTGTATAGTACTAAGTTTTGAGGTGTTTTGTTATGCATCCATAGTAACTGGAATAATCAGTTGTGAGATGATTTCACTAGCCCAGTTTAAAACATACTTTATCTTCTACCTGATTGACATTAAATGTAGAAATGAAAAGAAACAGAGATTCCTGAGAGATATTTACAGGTTAAAAATATAAAAATCTAACTTAGTGACGGTTTAATGGGTGATGGGTGGTAAAGCAGAAGAAAATATCGAGGTTCCAAATTTGTCCAACTCAATGGATGGTAGTGCCTTTCAATGAGGTAGTGCCCATCACATTTGATTCTTCTTCCCATTCTGGGCACATGGAAAACTGCCATCCAATTTCTTAATAGTTAGGTGTCACTATGTGCCTAGTTCTGACCAATGAGTAGTGAGTGATGAATAATTATGAGTAAGGTCATGAAAAGTCTCTGCATGTCTTTCTGATTTGTTTCTTCTTCTTTGGTACTGAGAATGGAAGCAGACTGAATTACTGAGCATAGTATGAACAACAGCTGTCCTGTAGAGTCACTCACTGTAAAGGGGACTTTGTGTAAACAAGACATTAGCTTTGGTGCGTTAAGTAACTGAATTTATAGGAGTGTTTCTCACCATAGATTAGTCTTACTTGTCCTGACAGACCATATGTAAAATGCAAAAGGAGGAGTCTGTTGACATAGAAAGTTGGATAAAACCATGTTTTTTGTTTCCATTTTTTAATTAGGTGCACATTGCCTCAGTTGTGAGGTCACTCATGAATTTTTTAAGAACATTTTTTGCATGTTTGTTTCAAAATTTTCATTTTTTATGACATTATAGAGACAAAATATATCCAAGGCAATATTCTAGGTGATGTGGGGTATGAGGTAGATATAGATATACAGATGTTAGCCTGAAAAAGCATAAAACTTTGTAGAAATTATTATACATAAATATAATTATGATAGAAAAAATAAGTTCTATAAAACTGTTCAAATATAATGGTATGTTTACACAAGGAAGCCTAGAGACTCAAAAGGTGAGAGTGTCTATAATATCATATAAAAAATAAGACATCAAGCCCGGAACAATAGAGAAATATTTGGATATGAAGAGGCCCTTTCATGCAGGGTTATGGTGTGAACATGGTACGGGCTGCATATAGTATATATGGGTAACAAGAAGTAATGCAGTTGGGTTGGAGCTCAAATATATAAGGTGAAGTAGAGAATAAGAGAGAAAATTTGGTTAAGTATCAGATTACAAAGGATTTAAAGATCAAAAACATAGATTGAGATTTTATTTTGTTATACAAGGAGGAACACTGTAGGTATATTTGAGTAAAGGAATTATTATATAAGAAGGAGACTGAAAAAACTATATTCTATATAGCCTATTCTAGCAATATTCAAAGGAAGAGGTATTCAGGACCTGAAGAAGATAGAAGCAGTGTGAATGAAGAATAGACAACATAGGCAAAAATTATAGATGACATTTAACTAGATGATAATATTAATCATTATTATCAACATTTATAACCCCCTTGCTATGTGTTATCGAGCAGAGTTATAGGTTTATTTTCTTTCTCTCTCTATCTGTTGGTCTATCATCTCGCTTTTTGCCTACCTGTCTATATTAAACAGGGTTCTCCATAGAGACAGAATCACTGGGATACAGATAGAAGAGAATTTATTAGAGCAATTGTTTCATGTAGTTGTGGAGGTAGAAAATTCCCACAATAGGCCATCTACAAGCTGGAGAACCAGCAAAGCTGGTAACATGGCTCAGTCTATTTATATTTATATTTTTATCTACCTATCTATCTATCTATCTATCTATCTATCTACCTATCTATCTATGTATCTATCGATATATATATATATATATGTATTTTTGCAACAAAAGCTACATTCAAAGCATGACTCAGCCTAAATCCTAAAATTTCACAACCACAGAAGCTTATAAAGTCACTCTCAGTCGGAAGCCAAATTCCTGAGGGTTCAGCGGGGCAGTGGTGTAAGTCCCAGAATCCAAAGGTCAGAGAATCTGTAGGTCTGATTTCCAAGGACAGGAGAAGAAGAATATCACAGATCCAGTAGACAGAAAGACAGAGAGAGACTTCACTACTCTACCTTTTTGTTCTATCTGGGCCTCAGGCCATTGTACGGTTCAAACTCACACCGGATGAAGGCAGCTCTTCTGTACTCAGTCAACTGTCAGTCATACCCAGAAATAATATTTTACTCACTATCTAATCATCCTTTAACCCAGTAAAGCTGAGGCCTAACATTAACCATCACACTGTCTATGTAAATTTATTTAATCCTTTCAATGACCTTAGAAGGTGAGTTTTATGTAGCGCAAGAAATATAAAATGATAGATAGTTAACTTGAAGGTTGAACTTGAGTGAATGGGAGAACTGTGAATTATAAACAGAAAGAGAGGGCAAAATGAAAACAATCTGTAAGAAATGTATGCTTCATTTAGTTGTTGACATATTTTGTTATAAGATCAACCTGAAATACAGGTATCAGTAATATATACAAATTCCTAATTGAAATGACAATCCCAAATTTTCGTTTTCAGTAGATACAAAGTTGCTTAAAAATTATTCAAATAGATTTATAAATCAGAAAATTTTTGCTACACCACAATTCATCCCAAAACACTATGTTAAAGCAACAAGGCTTTGTCATTTCTCATTATTCTGTGAGTTGGTTGATTGGACTGTTATTTTTTCTTTTGTTTTTTTCCCAGATGTGGTCTCATTATATTGTCCAGGCTGATCTCAAACTCTCCTGTGCTCAAATGATCCTCTAACCTCAGCCTCCTGTGTAGCTGGAATTACAGGCAGAGGCCACTGCATCCACTTGGTTGAGTGCTGTAAAATGGTCCTTGTATTAGTCCGTTCTCACACTACTATAAAGAACTACCCAAGATTGGGTGACTTATGAAGGAAAGAGGTTTAATTGACTCACAGCTCCACACAGATAGGGAGACCACAGGAAACTTACAATTATGGCAGAAGGTGAAGGGGAAACAAGACACCTTCCTCACAAGGTGGCAGGAGGGAGAATGAAAGCAGGAGGAACTACCACATACTTATAAAACCATCAGATCTCATAAGAACTCACTCACTATCACGAGAGCAGTGTGGGGAAACCACTCCCATGATTCAATTACCTCCACTTGGTCTCTCTCGACATGTGGGGATTATGGGGATTATAATTCAAGATGAGATTTTGGGTGGGGACACAGCAAAATCATATCAGCCCTATTCACTTCTCTGCATAAGATATGTATGTTAGGCCATACTTGCATTGCTATAAACAAATATCTGAGTAATTTACCAAATATCCGGGTAACTTATAGAGCAAAGAGATTTAATTGGCTCACAGTTCTGCAGGCTGTACAGGAAGCATAACAGAGGCATCTGCTTCTGGGGAGGCCTCTTGAAGCTTCCAGTCACGGCGGAAGGCACAGCGAGAGCTTGCAGGTCAGATGGAAAAAGCAGTAGCAAAAGGGTATGTGGGAGGTGCCACACACTTTTAAACAGCCAGATCTCTCAAGAATCCATTCACTATTGCAAGGACAGCACCGAGAGAATGGCGCTAAACCACTGATGGGAAATTGGCCCCCATGACTCAATCATCTCCAATGAGGCCCCGCTGCCAATACTGGAGATTATAATTCAACATGAGATTTGGTCAGGGACAAATATCCAAATTATATTAATATGATTGCAATGTTTGGGACCTCTTGGATGGCTAGGACAGCAGGAATAGCTAGCTGGTTTCTCTATCCATATGGTTTCCGACTCTTCAGAAGGCTGACCTGGGCTTGTTCACCTGGTGGCAGAAGGGTTTCCAACAAAAAAAGTTGTTAAACCCTAAAACAAAAGCGCTTTTTAAGACTCTGCATTATCTACATACACTGTTGCCCCAGTGGTCAAAGCAGGGGAGAAATAGCCTCCACATCTTAATGGGAGAGTCACCAAAGTCACATTGCAATGGAGCATACATATCATGAAGCATGAAAAGGTGGTGGTTACTACTGCACTATACCACAGTTGATGCTAATGTTCCAACATTAAGAATACACATTTATAATCGTATATTTTAGTATGTAAGTATAGCAAATTGGGGTAATAATATGCATGGATCTTAGAGGCAATAATATGTATGGATCTTGAAGAGCAAGTATTTTCCCTCAATCTATTGTTTTTTTCTGTCATCTGATTAGGCTGTCATTTTTACCTGTAGAAGAAAAGTAAAAGAGACCAGAATGTTCCCAACAAGTCCACTCCCCACTCCTCACACACACCTGTTCTATGTTATGGTAATATGGTTAATAGGTCTAAAGGATTGGAGTAAGTGAGGTACTTTGTTATTTTCTCTTTTCACATTATAGAATAGATTCTTGTGAGAGCAATGACATAGTTGTTTATCTTAATTTCCATCTCATGAAAGCTAAGTTAATGTACATTATCACTGAAAAATCACTAGATTACTGTCTGTGCCCATTATACTGCAGAATAATAATTTAATCATTCTGTGCAGTAATTCACATTTGTTCATTGACCTAGAGGGCTAGATATTGTTTTGGAACTGTTTTTATTTTAAAATGTTGCCAAATTGTTTACTTAAAAACATTTGTCTTGAAAGATGGGTCTAGTTTGGAATTTCCATTGTTTTTATCTTCAGAATGAGATATAAAATCTGTCTATCTTGATATAAGAAGTAGTCTGGTATAATAGGAAAGGTCATAAAGTCAACTGAGTTAAATTCTAATCCCATTTCTATTATTTACTACCTCTATGACCTAAGACAAATCAGTTAAAAATCTATAGGTCTTAGTTTGTATTTTTTAAAAGTAAGGTAAAATCAAATATTAAAAAGAGGTAAAATAAAACTAGTAATTGGGCTGGTCACAATGGCTCATGCCTGTAATCTCAGCACTTTGGGAGGTCAAGGCGGGCAGATCACCTGAGGTCAGGAGTTCAAGACCAGCCTGGCCAACATGGTGAAACTCCATATCTACAAAGATACAAAAATCAGACTCGCATGACTGTGGGTGCCTGTAGTCACAGCTACTTGAGAGGCTGAGGTGGAAGAATCGCTTGAATCTGGGAGGCAGTGGTTGTAGTGAGCTGAGATTGCACCACTGCACTCCAGCCTGGGGGACAGAGTGAGACTCTGTCTCAAAAAAAAAAAAAAAAAATACACACACACACGCACACACATATATATTTTATATATTGTATATAATATGTTATATATATAATATATAATATATTTATATATTATATATATAAAATAACTCCCCTTTCTATACCATAAAAGTACAAAAGATATATCGTTTTAAAACTTTGAAGCAGCATGGTAATGTAAAGCATTATCTCTGTTAGGGCTATCTGATCTTGTACATAATAGTAACAAAAATGTTGACTTATTTCTGCTGTTACCCATTATTATTAAAATAGTAGAAAACGATAAACAATTTTGAATTAGACTAAAATGTATGATTTAGTATACTTTATAGGCCAAACATTTTCACACTGTATCAACAAATCCTCCAGTGTTTTATTATTATTATTATTATTTTTTAAAGACAGGGTCTCACATTGCCACCCAGGATAGAGTGCAGTGGCACAATCATAGCTCACTGCAGCCTGGCACACCCCTGTGTCAAGCAATCCTCTTGCCTAAGTTACCTGAGTAGCTAAAATTAGAGATGTGTACCACCATACTGAGCTATAATGTTTTAATAGAGTAAATATTTTTGAATGGCACAAATATCATAGAATTTTAAAATGTAAACCCATAAGTATGAGCATGAAGAATAGGAATCACAGGAAGTCAAAACATTGTGAAGGTAACTCTAAAATCAAGATGAAGTAGCCATTTATACCTTAAGAACTTTTAGAGGGGGGCGGAGCAAGATGGCCGAATAGGAACAGCTCCAGTCTCCAACTCCCAGCGCGAGCGACACAGAAGACTGGTGATTTCTGCATTTTCAACTGAGGTACTCGGTTCATCTCACTGGGGAGTGCCGGACGATCGGTGCTTGTCAGCTGCTGCAGCCCGACCAGCGAGAGCTGAAGCAGGGAGAGGCATTGCCTCACCTGGGAAGCGCAAGGGGGAAGGGAATCCCTTTTCCTAGCCAGGGGAACTGAGACACACAACACCTGGAAAATCGGGTAACTCCCACCCCAATACTGCACTTTAAGCAAACAGGCACACCAGGAGATCATATCCCACACCTGGCCAGGAGGGTCCCACACCCACAGAGCCTCCCTCATTGCTAGCACAGCAGTCTGTGATCTACCGGCAAGGCAGCAGCGAGGCTGGGGGAGGGGCGCCCGCCATTGCTGAGGCTTAAGTAGGTAAACAAAGCTGCTGGGAAGCTCGAACTGGGTGGAGCTCACAGCAGCTCAAGGAAACCTGCCTGTCTCTGTAGACTCCACCTCTGAGGACAGGGCAATAACAAACGCAGCCGAAACCTCTGCAGACGCAAACGACTCTGTCTGACAGCTTTGAAGAGAGCAGTGGATCTCCCAACACAGAGGTTGAGATCTGAGAAGGGACAGACTCCCTGCTCAAGTGGGTCCCTGACCCCTGAGTAGCCTAACTGGGAGACATCCCCCACTAGGGGCAGTCTGACACCCCACACCTCACAGGGTGGAGTACACCCCTGAGAGGAAGCTTCCAAAGCAAGAATCAGATAGGTACACTCGCTGTTCAGAAATATTCTATCTTCTGCAGCCTCTGCTGCTGATACCCAGGCAAAAAGGGTCTGGAGTGGACCTCAAGCAATCTCCAACAGACCTACAGCTGAGGGTCCTGACTGTTAGGAGGAAAACTATCAAACAGGAAGGACACCTACACCAAAACCCCATCAGTACATCACCATCATCAAAGACCAGAGGCAGATAAAACCACAAAGATGGGGAAAAAGCAGGGCAGAAAAGCTGGAAATTCAAAAAATAAGAGCGCATCTCCCCCGGCAAAGGAGCGCAGCTCATCGCCAGCAACGGATCAAAGCTGGACGGAGAATGACTTTGACGAGATGAGAGAAGAAGGCTTCAGTCCATCAAATTTCTCAGAGCTAAAGGAGGAATTACGTACCCAGCACAAAGAAACTAAAAATCTTGAAAAAAAAGTGGAAGAATTGATGGCTAGAGTAATTAATGCAGAGAAGGTCATAAACGAAATGAAAGAGATGAAAACCATGACACGAGAAATATGTGACAAATGCACAAGCTTCAGTAACCGACTCGATCAACTGGAAGAAAGAGTATCTGCGATTGAGGATCAAATGAATGAAATGAAGCGAGAAGAGAAACCAAAAGAAAAAAGAAGAAAAAGAAATGAACAAAGCCTGCAAGAAGTATGGGATTATTTAAAAAGACCAAATCTACGTCTGATTGGGGTGCCTGAAAGTGAGGGGGAAAATGGAACCAAGTTGGAAAACACTCTTCAGGATATCATCCAGGAGAACTCCCCCAACCTAGTAGGGCAGGCCAACATTCAAATCCAGGAAATACAGAGAACGCCACAACGATACTCCTCGAGACGAGCAACTCCAAGACACATAATTGCCAGATTCACCAAAGTTGAAATGAAGGAAAAAATCTTAAGGGCAGCCAGAGAGAAAGGTCGGGTTACCCACAAAGGGAAGCCCATCAGACTAACAGCAGATCTCTCGGCAGAAACTCTCCAAGCCAGAAGAGAGTGGGGGCCAATATTCAACATTCTTAAAGAAAAGAATTTTAAACCCAGAATTTCATATCCAGCCAAACTAAGTTTCATAAGTGAAGGAGAAATAAAATCCTTTACAGATAAGCAAATGCTTAGAGATTTTGTCACCACTAGGCCTGCCTTACAAGAGACCCTGAAGGAAGCACTAAACATGGAAAGGAACAACCGGTACCAGCCATTGCAAAAACATGCCAAAATGTAAAGACCATCGAGGCTAGGAAGAAACTGCATCAACTAACCAGCAAAATAACCAGTTAATATCATAATGGCAGGATCAAGTTCACACATAACAATCTTAACCTTAAATGTAAATGGACTAAATGCTCCATTTAAAAGACACAGACTGGCAAACTGGATAAAGAGTCAAGACCCATCAGTCTGCTGTATTCAGGAGACCCATCTCACACGCAGAGACATACATAGGCTCAAAATAAAGGGATGGAGGAAGATTTACCAAGCAAATGGAGAACAAAAAAAAGCAGGGGTTGCAATACTAGTCTCTGATAAAACAGACTTTAAACCATCAAAGATCAAAAGAGACAAAGAAGGCCATTACATAATGGCAAAGGGATCTATTCAACAGGAAGAGCTAACTATCCTAAATATATATGCACCCAATACAGGAGCACCCAGATTCATAAAGCAATTCCTTAGAGACTTACAAAGAGACTTAGACTCCCATACAATAATAATGGGAGACTTCAACACTCCACTGTCAACATTAGACAGATCAACGAGACAGAAAGTTAACAAGGATATCCAGGAATTGAACTCATCTCTGCAGCAAGCAGACCTAATAGACATCTATAGAACTCTCCACCCCAAATCAACAGAATATACATTCTTCTCAGCACCACATCGTACTTACTCCAAAATCGACCACGTAATTGGAAGTAAAGCACTCCTCAGCAAATGTACAAGAACAGAAATTATAACAAACTGTCTCTCAGACCAAATTGCAATCAAACTAGAACTCAGGACTAAGAAACTCAATCAAAACTGCTCAACTACATGGAAACTGAACAACCTGCTCCTGAATGACTACTGGGTACATAACGAAATGAAGGCAGAAATAAAGATGTTCTTTGAAACCAATGAGAACAAAGATACAACATACCAGAATCTCTGGGACACATTTAAAGCAGTGTGTAGAGGGAAATTTATAGCACTAAATGCCCACAAGAGAAAGCAGGAAAGATCTAAAATTGACACTCTAACATCGCAATTAAAAGAACTAGAGAAGCAAGAGCAAACACATTCGAAAGCTAGCAGAAGGCAAGAAATAACTAAGATCAGAGCAGAACTGAAGGAGATAGAGACACAAAAAACTCTCCAAAAAATCAATGAATCCAGGAGTTGGTTTTTTGAAAAGATCAACAAAATTGACAGACCACTAGCAAGACTAATAAAGAAGAAAAGAGAGAAGAATCAAATCGACGCAATTAAAAATGATAAAGGGGATATCACCACCGACCCCACAGAAATACAAGCTACCATCAGAGAATACTATAAACACCTCTACACAAATAAACTGGAAAATCTAGAAGAAATGGATAATTTCCTGGACACTTACACTCTTCCAAGACTAAACCAGGAAGAAGTTGAATCCCTGAATAGACCAATAGCAGGCTCTGAAATTGAGGCAATAATTAATAGCCTACCAACCAAAAAAAGTCCAGGACCAGATGGATTCACAGCTGAATTCTACCAGAGGTACAAGGAGGAGTTGGTACCATTCCTTCTGAAACTATTCCAATCAATAGAAAAAGAGGGAATCCTCCCTAACTCATTTTATGAGGCCAACATCATCCTGATACCAAAGCCTGGCAGAGACACAACAAAAAAAGAGAATTTTAGACCAATATCCCTGATGAACATCGATGCAAAAATCCTCAATAAAATACTGGCAAACCGGATTCAGCAACACATCAAAAAGCTTATCCACCATGATCAAGTGGGCTTCATCCCTGGGATGCAAGGCTGGTTCAACATTCGCAAATCAATAAACATAATCCAGCATATAAACAGAACCAAAAACAAGAACCACATGATTATCTCAATAGATGCAGAAAAGGCTTTTGACAAAATTCAACAGCCCTTCATGCTAAAAACGCTCAATAAATTCGGTATTGATGGAACGTACCTCAAAATAATAAGAGCTATTTATGACAAACCCACAGCCAATATCATACTGAATGGGCAAAAACTGGAAACATTCCCTTTGAAAACTGGCACAAGACAGGGATGCCCTCTCTCACCACTCCTATTCAACATAGTGTTGGAAGTTCTGGCTAGGGCAATTAGGCAAGAGAAATAAATCAAGGGTATTCAGTTAGGAAAAGAAGAAGTCAAACTGTCCCTGTTTGCAGATGACATGATTGTATATTTAGAAAACCCCATTGTCTCAGCCCAAAATCTCCTTAAGCTGATAAGCAACTTCAGCAAAGTCTCAGGATACAAAATTAATGTGCAAAAATCACAAGCATTCTTATACACCAGTAACAGACAAACAGAGAGCCAAATCAGGAATGAACTTCCATTCACAATTGCTTCAAAGAGAATCAAATACCTAGGAATCCAACTTACAAGGGATGTAAAGGACCTCTTCAAGGAGAACTACAAATCACTGCTCAGTGAAATAAAAGAGGACACAAACAAATGGAAGAACATACCATGCTCATGGATAGGAAGAATCAATATCGTGAAAATGGCCATACTGCCCAAGGTTATTTATAGATTCAATGCCATCCCCATCAAGCTACCAATGAGTTTCTTCACAGAATTGGAAAAACTGCTTTAAAGTTCATATGGAACCAAAAAAGAGCCCGCATCTCCAAGACAATCCTAAGTCAAAAGAACAAAGCTGGAGGCATCACGCTACCTGACTTCAAACTATACTACAAGCCTACAGTAACCAAAACAGCATGGTACTGGTACCAAAACAGAGATATAGACCAATGGAACAGAACAGAGTCCTCAGAAATAATACCACACATCTACAGCCATCTGATCTTTGACAAACCTGAGAGAAACAAGAAATGGGGAAAGAATTCCCTATTTAATAAATGGTGCTGGGAAAATTGGCTAGCCATAAGTAGAAAGCTGAAACCGGATCCTTTCCTTACTCCTTATACGAAAATTAATTCAAGATGGATTAGCGACTTAAATGTTAGACCTAATACCATAAAAATCCTAGAGGAAAACCTAGGTAGTACCATTCAGGACATAGGCATGGGCAAAGACTTCATGTCTAAAACACCAAAAGCAACAGCAGCAAAAGCCAAAATTGACAAATGGGATCTCATTAAACTAAAGAGCTTCTGCACAGCAAAAGAAACTACCATCAGAGTGAACAGGCAACCTACAGAATGGGAGAAAATTTTTGCAATCTACTCATCTGACAAAGGGCTAATATCCAGAACCTACAAAGAACTCAAACAAATTTACAAGAAAAAAATAAACAACCCCATCAAAAAGTGGGCAAAGGATATGAATAGACATTTCTCAAAAGAAGACATTCATACAGCCAAGAGACACATGAAAAAATGCTCATCATCACTGGCCATCAGAGAAATGCAAATCAAAACCACAATGAGATACCATCTCACACCAGTTAGAATGGCAATCATTAAAAAGTCAGGAAACAACAGGTGCTGGAGAGGATGTAGAGAAATAGGAACACTTTTACACTGTTGGTGGGATTGTAAACTAATTCAACCATTATGCAAAACAGTATGGCGATTCCTCAAGGATCTAGAACTAGATGTACCATATGACCCAGCCATCCCATTACTGGGTATATACCCAAAGGATTATAAATTATGCTGCTATAAAGACACATGCACACGTATGTTTATTGCAGCACTATTCACAATAGCAAAGACTTGGAATCAACCCAAATGTCCATCAGTGACAGATTGGATTAAGAAAATGTGGCACATATACACCATGGAATACTATGCAGCCATCAAAAAGGATGAGTTTGTGTCCTTTGTAGGGACATGGATGCAGCTGGAAACCATCATTCTTAGCAAACTATCACAAGAACAGAAAACCAAACACCGCATGTTCTCACTCATAGGTGGGAACTGAACAATGAGATCACTTGGACTCGGGAAGGGGAACATCACACACAGGGGCCTATCATGGGGAGGGGGGAGGGGGGAGGGATTGCATTGGGAGTTATACCTGATGTAAATGACGAGTTGATGGGTGCAGCACACCAACATGGCACAAGTATACATATGTAACAAACCTGCACATTATGCACATGTACCCTACAACTTAAAGTATAATAAAAATAAATAAATTTAAAAAAAAGAACTTTTAACATATTTCATTCCAATAAATTTCATGTGAAATGTTTCAATGCCAAATTTCAATGAGTAGAAAAAAATCTAATAATATTGTAATGTATTTTGCAGTATTTTTGTAAAATAATGTAATTAAATGATTTAGGCTTCAAAATCATGTTTTATTTCCTCAACATTCCTGAACAATCCAATTTTCAAACTTGTTAATAATGTTCTTCATCTATTGTTCAATAAACTTGTGAACTATATTTCTAAGTCTGTAATTAAAAGTTCCCATGTGACATCCATTTAAGAAATGGAATGCATTCTTTATACAGCCCTATGATGGAGGAAGCAGACACAAAGAACAAGAAATTATCCTACATTATGTGTGAAGTTCTATGAGGATATATTTAAATAAACAATTTCCTTGGGATTGAAAAGTTAATCATATCTAATCAGTGAGAAGAAAAAAAGGGTATTCTAAGCAAAGGGAGTGGAATGAATAGAGACATATGGGGACAAAATTATGTAGAAATGTGAAAAATTCTGTCTTAGTCAAAACATTCCATAAACTTGGCATTTTTTTTCCTCTAGTCAGCATCCATAGTCCCTTGCCCACAGTTCATTTTGAAAACTTCACCATTTCTAAAACTATGATCTGGTCATTTCAATCTTCTGCATATATGTCTTTGACACCTTCTCAAAGTCAAAAGAAAAAAGCTCAACTCCTTCATTTGCCTTAGCCTCTGAATTCTTCACAAATCATCCTTCGTTTATCTTTCTGACTTTCCCTGTAGTCAGATTTAGAATAAGATATGAAAAATTTTGATAAAACATGACCTAGGTGGCAGCATTTTGTTCCAACCCCTTGCCTTTTCAGAATCCTTAACTTTTTCTAGAGCACAATTTCATGGCTATATATTGCTACTACCAGCAACACCTTAGCCTGACTTTGGTCCTAAGTACTTAACTTTATCCACAGATTCCAGTTTTCATTCCTAACCACTAACTTTATTCTTAGATCCTTTATCCCTTGAGCAAAAAGGTCCATACTGTAGGCACATTATGTTACTTCACAATACTGCATGACAAACTGTGACTAAATCAGTGTCTTAAAGCAACACACATTTCTTATCTCCTGGTTTTGTAAGACATGAGTCTGGGCACAGCTTAGCTATGTCCTCTGTAAGGCTACAAAGGAAGTTTTGGCCAAAAGCAGGTACTCATCTGGAGACTCAACTGGGGAAGGGTCTATTTCCAAGTTTCTCAAATTATTTGCAGAATTTATTTTCTTACAGTTGTAGGATTCATAGTAGTTGTCTTTCTCATAGCTAGTGAAGGAAAGAGACCCCCAAAGCCAGAATGCTAGCAAGATAGAGTCTCTTACAATATTATATAATTAGAAGAATAATAGCCCACAACCTTTGCCATATTTATTAGTTAGAAGCAAGTCATAAGAACTACACATACTCATGGGAGGGTAAATATGGATATGACCATTTATCAGGAGGCAGGCAATATGGGGGAAACTACATATTTATCTACATAACCACCATACATATACAACTGCCTTTCTATCATGTAAAAATGGTTCACACACTTCCTAACTGTCCCCTTCCATTCACACTAGGTGTCTCAAAGTCTTAGTGCAATATTTAGGTTTAATTATTTAAGATATATAAAATACAACAAATGTATAACTACTAATTTATAAAATTAATTAATTGTAGTAAAATTATTCAATTTTATGAAAATTCAGCAGATCTTATTTAACTATAATTTTGGTTTTCAGTGTTTACTATATCCTCTGTGTGTCTGTGTGTGTGTGTGTGTGTGTGTGTTTTAGAAAGTAAGAATATAAAAGGAAAAATGAGAGAAAGAGAGAGAGACAGAGAGGGAAGGACAGAGAAATTGAGGATGATTGGTGACTAGAAAAAAACTCAAATGTTGTCTATTCCAAACTTTTTTATTTTACAGGCAAAGAAAGGGAATCTTTGATGGGTGAAGGGATATCATTCCCAATGAGTTAACAAGAGAACTGAAATGAGAATCTGGAATTCCTAACTACCTTTTTTGGCATTTATTTCCACTCTCCACAATATTTTTCTCAGTGTATTGTAAATCACTATAGAAGAGCAAAGAATAGCATCTCAATGCCTAGCTCAAAGTCTGGAATGTAACAAGTGCTCAATAATAAATTTAATAAATAATAAATGTAACAAGTGCTCAATAAATATTTTCTGAATAAATGCATGGAAAGAAAGGCAGAAGAAAGAAAGGGAGAAAGGAAAGAAAAATTGATTCTACAAAACAGGTCCTCCTATTTATCTGCTTAGCAAACATTTATTTTACTAAAATGTAAAAATATATGATTTCATTATAATCCTCTAAAAATATGTATAGTCTCCATAATTGAAATAATATACACACACATATATAGTGTATATATATATACACTACATATATAATATATATACTATCTATGTAGTATATATATACTATATAACTATACTATATATATACTATATAACTGTACTATATATCTTTATATAGATAGTTAAAAATAATTAGTTAAAAAAGATAGTTAAAACTATAGTTAAAAATAAGATAGTTAAAAATAATTTTAAAAGATAGTTAAAAATAATTATTTTTAAGAGCACATCTCACCCCATAGAAAAAAAATGACAAACTACACAAGAAAATCAATATGGCACTCCACACAGATTTGCAGTTCATTCTTCCAATATTGTTCACAAAATATTTAAATGGTCCTAGGTAAGTTATTCTCAAGTGACTACAGAAGCAAAAGCAATTCTACTCAGAAATAAATATATTTTAAGCAATGCTAACAAGAATTTTAAGATTCCATAAACTGAAAAATAATTAATTTCAGAATAATAAAAATGTGCAAAATATGATGCTAGATTATACGAAGTACAACAACATCTACAAACATTGTGACCATGACGTTAGGTTGTATTATATATTGAAAATTAGAAAGCAGAGTTTTAAGTTAATCAGCTTACCCAATACCATACAATGCTTTAATGTTAGAGGAACAATTGAAATCTCAGTCTAACTACAAACCATTTGTCTTCAGAACATGCAAATTGGACTCACTGCATGTTATGTAATTTACAGGTTATATACTATAATCTTACTATACCACAGAAAAAACACTGATCAAAATCAGATACAAAAAGAAAAAGATCTTGCTTAGTTAAATAGTGATTATATTAGTCCTATTTTACACTGCTACAAAGAAATACCCAAGACTGAGTATTTATAAAATAAAGGGGTTCAATTGACTCACAGTTCTGCATGGCCGAGGAGGTCTCAGGAAACTTACAATCATGGTGGAAGGGAAAGAAGCATGGTGGAAGGTGAAAAAGAGAGGAGTGAAGGGGGAAGAGCCCCTTATAAAACCATCAGATCTTGTGAGAACTCACTCTCATGAGAACAGCATGGGGCAATGGGCTCCATGATCCAATCACCTCCCACCAGGTCTCTTCCTAGACATGTGGGGATTATGGGCATTACAATTCAAGATGAGATTTGGGTGAGGACACAGGCAAACCATATCAGTGATTCAACTAAAATGTGTTTGCTTTATCAACAGTACCATGACACTTTTCATGCTAGACACTTTACATGCTAGAGAGATTGCAGATTACCTTATAAAGGCTACCTCTTTGCTCCTCATATACACAGTCCAGGTAAGTACATCATTGCCCTCCAGGACTTTCAAAGACTATGGCATTCTTTTGTGCCCACAGTTAATAAAAAATCATAAACTATCTTTCAGTCTTGATAGGATAAAGTACAAATATTTTGAAAAATGAACTCTACCTGACTCCAGAAATAATGTTTCCTTAACAGCTTTTTAAAATAATTATTTACCTGGAACAAATTGGTAGAATAAAAGTATAAGAGTATGTCACCTACTCAAATCTGTTGAATCCTATGCCCGAGATGTGAATATTAAATACTGCCTACATCTTTTGGATCTTTGTCTGGGGTGATCACAGCAAGTCCATGTGGCTGAACTTCTATCCTTTTTGCATCTTCTTGATTATTGCTTTGACCCTGTTGTCAGGCTGCTATCAGTGCTGTCACAAAAAAAGTAATGTTACGCTTATTCTTATTGTATGTTGATAAGCATACATATTATACTTTAATAAGCTTAATTCTCATTATACGTTAATAAGCGTAACATTTGGGAATTCAAAAAGCACCCTAGTTCTTCCTCCCATGACCACAGTTCATAAAGTTGTAGCCTAATGATACAATTTGTATCTATTACTATATAGGCAAAATCTGAAGGATCAGGAAGAAGCTTCTGTGGTGAAATCATAATTGTTATTCTAAGCCTGGGGGTTAAATGTAGTCCATCCTATTATATTCTAACTATAATAATGGTGTCCAATAGCTTAAGAATAACCACCTGCATTCTCCAATGAATTCAATGCTTCAGGATAGGAAATGATGTTGCCTTGGTATTCCTTAACCTATTTCTTACTGATAAGTCTCATAACAATACACTTTGCTCTCAATTTCCTTGTTTCAGGAAGGTAGGCACATTGTTTCACAATCTGGGCCCATCATTCTTCAGACTACGCTATGTATGTCAACTCATAAGAGGTTATGTATGCTTATCTCTATCCCATTGTAGGTTGTCTATATTTTGTTTAATAGAAAAATAGGCCAGTCAAAGTGGCCTGTAATTCCAGCACTTTGACAGGTCAAGGTGGGTGGATCAACTGAGGTCAGGAGTTCGAGATCAGCCTGAGCAACATGGTGAGACACTGTCTCTCCTAAAAATACAAAAATTAGCCAGGTGTGATGGCATATGTGTATATTCCAAGCTACTTGGGAGGCTAAGGCAGGAGAATCACTTGAACCTGGGAGGCAGAGGTTGCAGTGAGCCAAGATGGTGCCATTGAACTTCAGCCTAGATGTCAAGAATGAAACTCCATCTCAAAAAAAAAAAAAAGAAAGAAAAGAAAAAAAATTGGAAAAATAGAAAAGGCAGAAACATTAGTAGCACTTGACGAAAATGGAATTCAAAACATTGCATACCTTCCTTCCTGGGCCAATTGACTCTCAGTCTTGTGATCAAGTGCTTGGTTTCATGGTTCTCAAGGTGACTCTCCTTTGACTTGGAATCATCTTTTTAAGCTCACACCAAGTGTTGGTTGATTTGTTTTCATGCTATTGGATTCCCTACTAAATGAGAAACTCCTGAAGACTTTTTCCAAGAAGAGGATCATTAAAGTTGAGACACTGGTTGAGACAACATTGTATATTAATAGGGAAAATAAAGTGGAATTTAGAATATCTGTCATTATTATTAGCTAATGGTGTAATCTTGGGAAAGTTAATCAATATATTGGCATAATTTTTGTCATCGATAAAAGATGGAGTAAATCCAGAAGGTGTCCAGTGTCCTTTTGAGAAATAGGACTAGGTGGATTTCCTAGGCTGACTAAGAATTCCTAGGCCTAGCTGGGAAAGGTGACCACATCTACCTTTAAACACGGGGCCTGTAACTCAGCTCACACCCAACCAATCAGGTAGTAAAGAGGGCTCACTAAACTACAAATTTGGCTAAAGCAGTAGGTAAAGAAATTGTCAAATTATATGTCACCTGAGAGCACAGGGGGAGGGACAATGTGATCGGGATATAAATCCAGGCATTTGAGCAGGGAGCGGTAACCCCCTTTGGGTCCCCTCACATTTTATAGGAGCTCTGTTTTCACTCTATTAAATCTTGCAACTGCACACTCTTCTGGTCCATGTTTGTTACGGCTTGAGCTGAGCTTTCACTTGCTGTCCACTACTGCTGTGCACTGCTGTCCCAGACCCGCCGTTGACTTATACTCTCCAGATCTGGCAGGATGTCCGCTGTACTCCTGACCCAGTGAGGTGCCCATTGCTGCTCCTGATCAGGCTAAAGGCTCGCCATTGTTCCTGCACGGCTAAGTGCCTGGGTTTGTCCTAATTGAGCTGAACACTAGCTGCTGCGTTCCATGGTTCTCTTCCATGATCCGCAGCTTCTAATAGAGCTATAACCCTCACTGTATGGCCCAAGTTTCCATTCCTTGGAATCCATGAAGCCAAGAACCCCAGGTCAGAGAACAAAAGGCTTGCTGCCATCTTGGGAGTGGCCTGCCCCATCTTGGGAGCTCTAAGAACAAAGACCCACCTGCAACACTTTCTAATGTTCACAATTTTTAAGTTCTGTTCATATTCACAATCTTAAGTCTAGAGTGAGTGACTCCTAGTTAGTTCTGAGAATTGCAAGAAGCAAACAAACAGTAACTTTTGCTGAATGAATTGTTAAATAAGTATGTATCATAGACATCAGAGAAAATATGTCCATTCTTTACTTTTTCCCCAGTGGAAACATGATGACAAAACTGATTTCCTTTGATAGCTACACTTGCGATATCCTTCCTGATGTGCTTTGGTTCTGTGTCCTCACCCAAAACTCATGTTGAATTGTAATTCCCAGTGTTGGAGCAGGGGACTGTTGGGAGGTGATTAATCACAGGGGCAGAGTTCCCCCTTGCTGTTCTCATGACAGAGTTCTCATGAGATCTGGTTGTTTGAAAATGTGTAGCACATTTCTCTCTCTCTCTCTCTCTCTCTCTCTTTCTTCCTTCTCTGTCTCTCTCTCTCCTGCTCTGCCACGTGAGGATGGCACTTGCTTCCCCTTCACCTTCCACCATGATTGCAAGTTTCCTGAGGCCTCCCTAGAAGTAGAAGCCTATATAGACCACAGAACCATAAACTGATTAAACCTCTTTTCTCTATAAATTACCTAGTTTTAGTTTTCTTTATTGCAGTGTAAGAACCAACTACAGAAAATTGGTACCAGAGAAGTGGGGCATTGGTATAAAGATACCTGAAAATGTGGAAGCAGCTTTGGAACTGAGTAATGGGTGGAAGTTGGAACTGTTTGTAGGCCTCAGAAGAAGACATGAAGATGAGGGAAGGTTTGGAACTTCCTAGAGACTTACTGAATGGTTTTGACCAAAGTGCTGACAGTGATATGGACAGAGATGGCCAGACTGATGGAATCTCAGATGGAGATGAGAAACTTCTTAGGAACTAGACTAAAGGTCACTTTTGCTATGCTTTATTAAAGAGACTGGTGGCAGTGTGCTCCTGTCCTAAGGATCTGTGGACCTTTGAACTTGAGAGAGATAATTTGGGTATCTGATGGAAGAAATCTCTAAGCAGCAAAATATTCAAGAGGTGCTCTGTTTGCTTCTAACTGTGTACACTCATATGCATGAGTGAAGAGATTATCTGAAACTAGAACTTAGATTTAAAAGGGAGGCAGAGCATAAAAGTTTGGAAAATTTGCAGTCTGACAATGTAATATAAAAGAAAAACCCATTTTCTGGGAAGGAATTCAAGCCTGCTGTAGAAATTTGTGTAAAGAGGAGCCAAATGTTAATAGTCTAGACAATAGGGAAAATGCCTCCAGGCATGTCAGAGACCTTTATAGCAGTCCCTCCCATCACAGACCTGAAGGGCTAGAAGGGAAAAATAGTTCTGTGGGCCAGATGCAGAGCCTCACTGCTCTGTGCAGCCTTGGGACACTGTTTCCTGTGTCTCAGCCACTCCAGCTCCAGCCGTGGCTGGATATATATCTCAGCCCATTGCTCTAGAGTGTGCAAGCTGAAAACCTTGGTGGCTTCCATGTGGTGTTTAGCCTGCTGGTGCAGAGGGCAAGAGTTGAGGCTAGGAAGCCTCCACTTGGATTTCAGAGGATGTATGGAAACACCTGGATGTCCAGGTGGAAGTCTGCTGCAGAGGCAGAGACCTCATGAAGAACCTTAGAGCTGTGTAAAAGGAAATTGTGGGGTTGAAGGCCTCACACAAAATCCCCACTGCAGTACTGCCTAGTGGAGCTGTGAGAAGAAGGTCACCACCCTTTAGACCCCAGAATAGTAGACCCACCAACAGCTTGCACCATGAGCCTGCAAAAGCCACAGACACTCAATGCCAACCTGTGAAAGCAGCCATGGGGGCTGTACCCTGCAAAACCACAGGGACAGAGCTGCCTAAGGCCTTGGTAGCCCACCCCTTGAATCAGCATGGCCTGAATGTGAGGCATGGAGTCAAAGGGGATCATTTAGGAGCTTTAAGATTTAATGACTGCCCTGCTGAGCCTCAGACTTGCATGCGACCTGTAGTCCCTTTGTTTTGGCCAATTTCTCCTTTTTGGAATGGGAGCATTTATCCAATTCCAGTACTCCCATTGTATCTTGGAAGTAACTAGCTTGTTTTTCATTTCACAGACTCATAGGCAAAAGGGACTTGCCTTGCCTCAGATGAGACTTTGGACTTGGACTTTTGAGTTAATGCTGGAATGAGTTAAGATGTTGAGAGACTGTTGTGAAGGCATGCTTGTGTTTTGAAATGTGAGAAGGACTTGAGATTTGGGAAGGACCAGAGGTGAAATGATATGGTTTGGCTCTGTGTTCCCACCCAAATCTCCTGTTGAATTGTAATTCCCAGTGTTGGAGGAGGGGCCTATTGGGAGGCAATTGAATCATAAGGGCAGAATTTCCCCTTGCTGGCCTCATGATAGAATTCTCATGAGATCTGGTTGTTTGAAAGTGTGTAGTACCTCCCCCTTCTCTCTCCCTCTCTTGCTCCACTATGTGAGGATGGCACTTGCTTCCCCTTCACCTTCCACCCTGATTGTAAGTTTCCTGAAGCCTCCCAGAAGTGGAAGCCTGTACAGCCCACAGAACTGTGAGCTGAACAAACCTCTTTTCTTTACAAAGTACCCAATTTTAGGTATTTCTTTACAGTAGTGCAAGAACAGACTAATGCACTTCCCTATTGACAGTCGTACTTACTATATAACTCTATATTTTTGTCTGGAAAAATTGAAATAATGTCTTCAAGACACAATGAATATCATAATAGTTATCACACTCAAATATTGTCAGAATGATTTCTACATACTACATGGTACATAATTGTTTGCTTTTTTAGATAAATATATATTGGTGTATTTGGTGAGTGTTTATATATTCCATATCTTAAGACCAGAAACTGGACTTTAATAATGAGTTACTATGTGAAAATTCATATATGCCGTGTTATTCAATTTGGAGCTAATGCATATTTGAGTACATTCAAAATATTCTATTTTAAGTGTCAGTGAATTTAGCAATTAGAATGTTTCAAATTTCCAGGTTTCTGCTGGAGTTTTGAATAGCTGTGCTCCGGAATGAGCAGTATCTATATAATTGCTACTCTTTAATTGAAAATGATAATGCAGTACAAATAGTCCTATTTTTAAAGCTAATATCAAAACCTTCAGTATATTTAGGTCAAAACTGAGAAAACAGTATGGATCATATGATTTATTTCATAGACTAGCTACAGCTTTAAATTAATTTCTAAATAATTTTCTTCACAGTACCAAGATATTTTCTTCATGTGAACAAGAGTCAGTTAGCAGGATGTTCATTAAAATTTGTTTTTTTTTTTTTTTAAAAAAAACAAAGGTTTGCTAAAATAGTTCAAAAAATATTTTTACTGAATGCTATTAGGAATTTTAAACAACTAATTACTGCTTGTATGCAAGTTTAGTGAAACCTAGTAAATATCAGATCTACGGATTTGCCTATTAAACAAATATTCTTGCTTTATATCAGTCTTACATATCCTGTGTTTATGTGGAAACCTGTTTAAATAAACAGGTAATAAAAGGATCACTGTTAAATAAGTAATTCCCTTTAGTACTAAGTAATGAAATACAATAATTATGTCCACCTTGAATCTGCACTTATACCTTGTTTCAATTCTTCAGAGGTTAATTTTTAAGTGCATATATTCTAAATAAATATGTGGGATGTTTGTGGAGTTAAATTATCTTTGAATTATTACTTTCCAAAGTTGGTTATGTATAGAATAACTAAGGATATACTTATTCAAATGTCATAAAATAAATTTTTGAATACTTATGAAGATTTTGTTCAAATACAGAAGTTCAAAATGAGGGAGACATACAAATGTGTAAGAATTTACAGTGATTATAAAATCTTATCTCAGCTACTAAAGATATCTTGACTAGCTGGATTCCATTGATCTACTATAAAGCTTTGTCAACTAAAGCTTTTTTTTTAATTGATTCTCCATTTTGTCTTCTCATTTTCTCAACAGTGCACAGCAGGAATCACTGTCTATAGACAGAAAAGAGGATCTAGCTGGAGGCATACAAATAAAATAAAGAGGCCCCCATTAAAGAAAAAAACTGCTATTCCTATTTGATCTTAAAATTATTGATATTGTCAATCAGTTACAGACACTGAGTTCCATTTAAATCTATAATAAGTATAATGTTGCAGTTGTATTGCTGACCATTTTAAAAGTTAAAGAAATCTACAAGATAATGTGATGTAATGTTAATATCATTTTGACAGTCTATGTATGTCGGTACAAATTCTATTTCAAAAATGTAAAATCAGTCAAGAATCCCTTGGAATCAGAAAAATCAGGACATCTGTCTAGAGCTTAACTCCATGTGGTTAAGAGAGTGAAGGTTCAACATGGGTGTCGATCTGGTCTCCTTTGTTTTCTTTAGTTTAAAGGGAGAATACTAGTGATAAAGAAGACAGAAGAAAGGAAACATAAGGTACTGGACTGAGCCGCAAGTTGAAAATGGTTTGCAGGAATGCCCAGTGTTGGTTAAAGTGAAGAGAAACACAACTGGCATATTCCTGGAAACATGTAGCTTTCACTTAACATGTAAAACTGGCAGACTCTAAATTAGAATGTTGATCCTCACCACTTTTTGCTTCACCCTTCCACCACTAGATTAAATGTGGACAATTTCTGGTGCATTTGTAACAATTCAACAGCATTTCACCTTCACTTATATTCAAGCCTTTTAGCTCATTAGAAAAGCTGACCCTCTACTTACAAGGCTAACTTATTTCACTTCGCTAGTCTTTCCTTCATACAGTGGGAGAGCTTTGCTATTTCTTTTCTAATAGGGTCAGTAGCATTTTGGAACTTATTTTCACTTAAAATACAAAGGGCTATGCACTGAGTAAGTAGAGAAACATATGCTAATCCCATACAGGCAGAACATACACAAGGTCCTAAGTTGATGCCCTTCCATGGTTTTCGTTGCAGTTTGAATCTGCAATCCTGAGCCTGATTAACCTCAGGACATGCATGGTAATTGCAACTAAGCTTACATCAGGTCTCTGAAAGTTTCATCAAAAAGGACCAAATTACCTATTCAAGGTGTTCCTATCATTCTCTTTGAATTTCTTAATCCCCAAATGGATTTCGTATATAAATCTCTTATTTAATTTCGGTAAAGGTAATGCAGATCTCATGAGTGTTAAAAGAGAGAGATTTGGGAATCATTAGTACTCCATAGAGCATGTTTAAATCTATATTTTTAGTTATGGAAATTGTGAACAATTGCCAGAATCATCATTATAAATATATGGCTAGTGTAAAGGATAGATAGTCTCGAAATCAAATCTATAGCCTTTGAAAACAATATTTGTAATATCCTTAATTATTTTCACAAAATAACACTTCAAAATAGTTTATATTTGTGGGATTTTTTTCCATTAGAAGACATTGTTTATGCAGATACGATACAAAACCGGTTCATCCGTTGAGTTAAGTATGTTTTCCATTGGTTGGTGAAAAAAAAATTAAAAGTTAAACTAACTGTATTTTATTAACTGCAGCTATAATCTAACTCAAAAGACAAAAAAAATATCAGAGAAGCTTAACAAGCTTGGTTTCATAATATCAGGTAGAAAAAAATGTGAGTGTTGATCTGGTCTTCTTGACCAGATGAGCAGTTCTTATTTATTAGTTTCCTCAAGTTTTATGCAGAAAATTATGTACAAAAGTAATCAACAAACTAAATTTTTGTTAGAGCTTAATTTTTACATATAATTTGTATTTGCATAAGAATTTCTAGCTTATAAATAGTTCTTATGTATGCCATTTTAGTTAATACTTACAAGGCTGTGATTTACCATAGAAAATATTATTCCTATTTTATATAAAAGAAGGAAAATGAGGCTTAGGAAAATTGTGATTTAAACAAAGCAGTTAAACAAATGCAAAGTGGAAAATCCCATCTTTTTACTACTACTCAGGGGTTATTCCCACAAAACCAGAATGCTTTTCTATTTATAATATAACCACAAGTAACATAAATTAAATGCTTTGATTTTAATAGTTATAAACTTTGCTATCTGGAAGAAACAAAGAAACACATTTTGAAGTGCTCTAGAAGAAATAAACAGATTTCTAAAATGCTATTTAAAAAAGGTAATAGCTGCCTTCATAGCTTTGGGATATCAGGAATATTAGCATTAACATGGTAAAAATATGTAACCTAGGAAAGAGGGAAAGGCCAGGAAGCAGACTGGACTATCCAAAAGAAGGTGGATCAATCAAAATAGAAATTTATAGCAAGAAAATGCTTGGAGAGAACAGAGCTACATAAAGCAGAGAAAACTGGAGCTAAGCAAACAAAAAAGAAAAGAAAGAGGATATAAAAATAACAGACAAAATATATGTGAAGGACATTCTGAACTGAAAATGAAAGAACTCAAATATAAAAAAAGGATTAAATGCATGTTGGTATTAACACTGTCACTGTAAAATGTACACTAATAAAAAAAGAGGAAGGATTATTTATTTGATATTCTCTTACAATGAGAAAAGCTGAAAACTTGGGTCTAAGAAATTTACCATAGACCAAGAATAGACATTTCTCTTTCTGGAATCTTGAGAAAAATGGAAGCCAAAAAGAAAGATGCACTATGAAGGGCAACATTGAAAGAGAGGCAGGAGCCTGCAAAAATAGTATCAATAAGGCTAAGCCACAGAGTAAGCCAAGCCTTTTGGAAAGCACTAAAGACAATTTAAATATAATTTCTAAGAAAGACTGAGCAAGGGATAGGTCTGATTCCTGGGCCAGATGGTGTAATATCAGCAGATGACATTGGAAGGACTAAACTCCTATTTTGCTTCTGTTTTCTCAATCAAGAAAAAAAATGATCTTCAAACTCCAAAGGGTAGGACAAACAAGGAAATCAAATCCCTAGATAAGTGAGGAGATAGTAAGAGAGCACTTAGCTACTTAAATGAGCTCACATTACCAGCTCCAGATTAATTACATCCCCAAGGACTGAAATAACTTGTAGTTGGACTCTGACTCATCTCATGAACTCTCTGGCTCTTCTCTACCTCCACTGCTATTCTCCAGCCCAGACACTCATCATCTTTCTACTAGATTATTTTAACGACCTTATATCCAGTCTGCTTGGATACAGCCTTTCTTCACTGAGATCAAATCACCACAGTCTCCAAAATGAACTTTCCAGAAACACACACATAATCTTGTGCCTCTCTTACCTAAACATACCCCTGTATTTCTCCAGTTTCTACAGACACACTTCTTAGAATATTATATTAGGCAGGACTTCCCCATTGTAACTCCAGCTTGCCAGTCCGAGGTTATCTCTCATCCTTTGATCACTCAGTCCATAACCAAGCTAGACTACTGTTCAGTAGTCTAGGTCAGTAGTACTGGTTATGCTCACAGCTGCTTCCTTGTCTTGGTACATGCTCTCTCTTCTACCCAAAATATCCTTTCTGGCTTCCCTGATCCTTTTGGATTCATCAAGACCCAGGTTAATGGTAAGTCCCTTTTTTAGTTTGCTCTAGGTCTCAAAGTAGAATAAATTCTATACCTTTCTGTCTTCCTTAGGAAATAGCTTTCTTCTCAAAGTGATTGAGTAAGATTTCTTGATATTCAAATCTTACAGGTCTAATGTTAAATATTTGTTGAGTTAAATGTAATTGTTATTATGCAACTCAGTGTTTCCATAATTGCTTGGAAAATCATGAGAAAGAAGAAATCATTAATATCTTTGATTCCTAAAATTATACTTAGTATTTTTAAGTAGCAAATTGTTATTATAAAACTTTAAATATTACGTAAGTTCAAGTGGTGTAAATTAATATCTTTGTTCTTCTCTCTCTTCATCATGTGACCATCCCTGTAACTAGGGGTAACCATCTGTGTCTGTGTATGTGTGTGTGTGTCTAAGTTGACACATAAACACATGTAAATCTACTTCACTGTTTAAAAAGTTACATAAACATTCCTTAGAGATGCATGTTTTATTATTACATGGGAAGAGAGCGAGAAAAGGGAAGAGATTATTACTTACATACTGTTGTCCTTTTCCACTGGGGCAACTTATCAATGAGTTTATACTTAGGAGTGAGAATGCCATAGGAAAACTAAATTTGTTTTTTTTAGTCAACCTAATTTCTCTTGAAGCTATTATAGTGTAAGTATCTTTCTGTACTGAGAGTAATTCTATTTTTTAAGAGATTTTCAGATATGCTTTTCACTAACTTTAGAACCTAAGTTCCACGAAATATGCAGCTCCAGTATATGAAAACTCCTAAAATGAGTACTGTATAAATATATGTATTTATGCATTTTTGTTTTTTATTTTTGCAAGATGAATTTCTAGAAATCAGATTGCTGAGTCAAAAGACATATGCATTTTAAAATTTTATACTTGTAAAGAACTAGAACTGATTTGATCATGTTATTCATATATTTTTGATTAATGAATGGATATCCACCTAGAAAACCATCTCTCTAAATTTTGCTTCAGCCTCATATTAGCTCTCATTTTCTTAGATCTTGTATTAAAATATAAAAATATACTTATGAAATAAATGTATTATAAAAGAGTGAAGATGACACTAATGCTCTGATAAAACAAGATAAAAACAACTTGATAAGTCTGAATAATAAAACCAATTAAGAATAAAACAGGAATCAATGAAAATATGCAGAGATTCACAAACAATTCAGTGGAAAAATGCTCAGAAGTTTCAGCTGACTAAATTTCTGCCCAGTCAATCAACACGTAATACATTTTTAGGTTATGTTGATATAGTATCTAGAATGTGAATAGTACAAATTTCATTACTTCTCAGAAAGCAAACTTCATCTGGCTGGGCTTGGTGGCTCACACCTCTAATCCCAGCACTTTGGGAGGCTGACACAGGTGGATCACTTGAGTCCAAGAATTCGAGACCAGCCTGGACAATATGGTGAAACCTCATCTCTACCAAAAATACAAAAAATTATCTGGTTGTGGTGGCACGCACCTGTGGTCCCAGCTACTTGGGAGGCTGAGGTAGGAGGATCCCTTGATCCTGGAGGCAGAGGTTGCAGTGAGCCATGATTGCACCACTGCACTTCAGCCTGGGTGACACAGTGAGACCCTAGAAAGAAAGAAAGAAAGAAAGAAAGAAAGAAAGAAAGAAAGAAAGAAAGAAAGAAAGAAAGAAAGAAAGAAAGAAAGAAAGAAAGAAAGGAGGGAGGGAGGGAGGGAGGGAGGGAGGGAGGGAGGGAGGGAAGGAAGGAAGGAAGGAAGGAAGGAAGGAAGGAAGGAAGGAAGGAAGGAAGGAAGGAAGGAAGGAAGGAAGGAAGGAAGGAAGGGAGGGAAAGAGAGAGAGAGAGAGAGAGAAAGAGAAGAAAAAGAAAGAAAGAAAGAAAGAAAAGAAGACTTCACCTGGAATATTGCCTCTCCCTCCCCATACCACATTTTAGAATGGACATTTTCAAACTGAAACCTGCTCAAAAGAATGATGATCAATAATAAGAAAGGTCTCAAAATCATATCAAAAGAGAAACAGTTAAAATAATTGTGTAAGTATCTCCTTCAATAGGAAGAGAAAATGTACACAAATAATGCAGAGGTTTTTGAGTGTTTGAAAATCTGTCTTTAAGGAGAAAATTATTGTAGTTTGTGAAGCTTCAGAGTCGTGGATAGAAATGACAGAGAAACCAATTTTAACTCACTATACAGAAAAAATTTAGCATTTAGAAATTTCCTAAAATGGAAAAAAAGAAAATGAAGGTATTCATGTAAAGTAGTGAGTTGTTTTACTCTCTAGCAAGGCTAAATATCTCCGCCAATGTTTTAGCTGGGGCTTCTATGCTCAGTATTACTTTGGGCTTGATGTCTTTTAGTAGCCCTTTCATCCAAGATTTTGATAAAACTGAACACAACCACCACAATAGCTGATGTTATAGAGAGCTTATAATGTGCCTGTCATGCGTTCTTTACATCTACCATATGAAATATTTTATTTAATCCTAACAATAATCCTGTGTGGTACATAAGATTATTAATATCTCTAAGGCTTAGAAATATCACTGATTTTTGTCCCTAGTTTTGCAACCAGTAAGTGGCTGCCCCAGGACTGAACTCAGGTTGCCCGGCTCTGTGTCACTGCTTTTCAGCCTCATGATGTACCACTCCTCACAGGTGGAACACACATTTTGTCATGTGGTGAGTCACTTTTTAACAGGTTCAAATGAGTGAATGCTAGTGATTGCATATTGTCCTTTTTTTTTTTTTCCTTCTTAGACAGAGTTTCACTCTGTTGCCCAGGCTGTAGTATAGTGGCACCATATCGTCTCCCTGCAATCTCTACCCCCTGGCTTCAAGTGATTCTCCTGCCTCAGCCTCTTGAGTAGTTGGGATTACAGGCACACGCCATCATGCGTGGTTAATTTTTTGTATTTTTAGTAGGGATGGGGTTTTACCATGTTGGTCAGGCTTGTCTCAAACTCCTGACCTCAAGTTATCTGCCCCCTTTAGCCTCCCAAATTGCTGAGATTACAGGCATGAGCCACTGTACCTGGCTGCATGTTGTCCTTTAATAAGCCCCAGTGCCATTTTTGTTCTACTATGTTTATTAAATGTCTGCATTGTATCAGGTGTTCTAAGAATAAAAGCTACAGATTCTGTTTTATTACAGACCCTAACCGTCTCTTCAACCCTTATATTTTTGCTCTGAAAAGTTAACTTCCCAGGCTAATGATATTCTTTTTGTCTGTAACTGGCACACAGTAGTAATTCAGGAAATATTCAGGGATGAGCTAGCTGCATGCTCATTTGTACTTTGGAGTACAGGCTATGATGACAGCAGTGGTTCGGAATTGTTCTCTGCCAATCATAATTCATGTGGCTTTGAGTTAGATCTTAACTTATCTAGGTATAATTTTATTTACCTGTATAACAGAATAATAATAGTCACAACATTTAGGACCCAAAATGTAGATTAAATGATATAGAGCTATAGTGAAGATTACATGAGGAAACACATAGAAGGTTCTTAGCACAGTAACTGACACATGGTAAATGCTCGATGAATGTTAGCTATTATTGTGATGATGGAGATGATGACATCTGTCAGTATAATGCCTTACATTTGAGATCCATGGAAAACAGAATGCACGTGAGCACCCATGCATACTGCAAATCTTGATAATACTAAACTGATGGTGCATATGTTTCTACAAAGCAGTTAACGTAAGTTCCATATTGCAATAACTTCTAAAATGGCCTATAACCAAAAAGTATAGTTCTCGGTACCAAGCAAAGTTCCATAAATCATTAAAAATTCTCATCCCCACTGAGTCTCTCTGTGACACCTCCAGCAGCTCAGCAGTCATTCACGGGCCCAGCAGCTTGAAGGTCGGAGATGCAGCGTCTCCAGGTGCCAGGGTCACTTCCGCATTTAACCCCTAGTCCAGTCAGTTTAAGACTACGCAGATTTGCTCTCTCCTTTGAGACAGGACCCAGCAGGGTCTTTTCAGGTGGTTATCCCCAGGGAACAGAAACTTACTCCAGCACAAGCTAACCAACCACGTCAAATAAGGGCAGACGAGAGACAGTCCCCTGTGTCCCACATGTGAATGTTCTGGAAGTAATGAGAAGGCCTTGAGTGTGTTATGACAAATAAGAGGAAAATAACACAAAAGAGGGCAGTGAGGATGGTTTTGCAGACAGATGGGCCACTGTGGTTGGTTGTCAGAATCTTGAGCAGTTTCTTAAACCTTCTGGCCAGAATAGCAAACAGTTTCAGGGAAAGGAAAATGGCTTTGGGAAGGTCATCTTCTCAGACAGATATTTAGGATTAATGTGATGCTTGTGTTCCCGCATTTACACACAGCGAAGTGATAAAGCTGAAAGCCTAATCTTCACTCCTTCATATAAACATCTCGGGCATTTAAGAAAAAGAGAAATAGATTAAGATTTAAAATCTGTTGTATTCCTTTCTACATGCCATTTTCAATTTGTTTATTGTAGTCTTGAATATCTTTTATAATTAAACTTTTTATTTGGACTTATATAGGAATTAGAGCAATTTTTAAATTTTGGCTCTTGTTTTATTTTAATTCTCCTTTTCAATCTATGAATTAATTTAAAGTGAACCCACAAAGATGCAACCTAACAAGATATGCGCCATCCCTTTCTTTCCATCTAAAAGGATTTTTCTAAATTATGCTTTCATGAGAAATGTTAGGAAGCACTTGCATATATGGATATGTTTGTTTTCCTCATATATACACACATATATATTTATATATAATATATGTTTATATATATGTTTATATATGTATATAAATATATATTTAATATATTATTTTAATATTATATAAATATATCACATACATTTATATGAGCCCAGTAGAAATCAGTTATGAGAAGATGTAGTCCATGATATTCACACTCTCTCACTGGTAAGGATACTTGATATAGATCACCTATATCAAGTATCGATGTAGGATGGATGTATCTATTTTATACATCCTCCTCTTCTACAAAGAGGGAATGTATAAGATATCCCAGGTACTACCACTTCTCATAAACTCAATGATTAAATCATTGACTTACATATGCTGACATTACGGGGAAGAAATACATCTATTTACAAAGATTAAAATGTACAGAAAACATCAGATAGAAGTGGGAAGTTTGCAAAATGGAAAGTTACAGAATAGAGTTCAGCTCTTTTGGGTTGCAATATAATTTAATTCTTGGGGGAACAAAAGGATCTTTGAATCTTTGATAACTTTAAAACCTTCCAAAATAGAAGGTGGAACTTTTCAATCAACTTCTACATATACATTTTAAAAGCCCTGATATCTTAGTACTTGCACATTTTTCTTCTGGCTATCTTTCATTTTAACATGGATGAAATAGAAGTATAGAAATAGCAGTTACCACAATGTATTGGTTTCAATGCTGTGCTGATGAGTAATTGTAGAAAACACAGAGAAATGTACTCCACCTCTAGGATAAGATAATATTCCCATATCCTGCTTTCATTTCCACAAATATTTACTGCTCTCCCACCAGTTACGTGCCGGTTCCTTTGCTAGCTATTGTGTGATGACTGAAGCATTTTTTGCTTTCAAGGATGGAGCTTGTGTTCTATGAAGAGAGAAAACAAGCACACAAATGACAGTGCACAAGGCAGAATCTAGTAGGTGCCAAAGAGAAGTACATTATGAGAGTAGGATCGAACCTATAAAATCAGTCTGTCTAACCTACCTCATTTTACAGACGAGGAAATGAGGCCAAGAGTAAAAGTGTCTAGTTTAAGGTCACACCACCAGTATGGAAAGTCAAGTCTTTTAATATCAAATCAGAGTTTCTTTCAATTTAAACTACATTACCATTTTTGAGGAAATTAAATAACTTTAGTTTTTCTTAGGCTTTGCCATGTTTGACTTTAAGGCAAGAGTATAAAAATAATGTACACCAAAACTCATTCTAGACACTGTAAAATATGTGGGATGAATTAAAACTTTGGCTTAGCAAAGTAAACATAATTTTACAACTTTCAAACCCCATTATTCTTATGTTTGATGCATGTTACAAAGTAGTTGTGAGAATCAAAATTGTTAGTGGAGAAAAGCAGCAAACCCCCATAGATAGGTCATACCAAGAACACTACTTTTGTTGTTCATAGCTGTCTGAAATTTAACTTGGATTCCTGAAAGTAAAGGTTGCCAATTTCTTTAAATCTTTGTGGACCTTCATATGAATGTAGTTTTACACTCAGTGAATGTAGATTGGAATATATATAAAATAACAAAATGCTACTATGAATTCTGGAGCACTTAAATTATAAAATACAGAAGAATCTATGGACATCTGATAAAAAGGTAGTACGTGTGTTTACTCTGCCATATACATTCCTTCAAAAATGCAGACTTTACTTGAAGGTGATATTAACCCCATTCATTTATTCATTCATCATTGATTCATTCCTTCAGGGAAAACTGATCTCATTGTAGTTACAAGACAAAGTATTAATAAGGCATGTGTTTTAAGTTATTTTTCTTTAAAATAGGTGTTTAAAGTTATTTTTCTACTATACAAATAGTTTCATTTCTCCATATTTTTTCAACTGGACTGCCTTGTAACTAGGGGAATAGAGTGTGGAATTTTCTGTGGAACAAAGCAAAGATAGAAAACATACTTGTTTCGCAGGATAACATCACTTTTCTTGTGTATTTCACAGAAGGTGCTAAAAATCACCTATTATCAAGTATCCTTACCAGTGAGAGACCGTGAATACCATGGACTACAAGGTCTGCTCACTACTGACCTCTACCGGGATCAAAATATCCTGAAACTCATTTTTAAATAAGCAGGTATATAGTTCTAAGGGAAAGGACAGAAGCTAAACCGTCTGCATAATACTAATGGGTACTCATCTTTAATTCATATTGGCAGGCCATGTAGATCCCCTTAATGGCAAGAGATCTGAACTCTACCATGTGTCAGGTTTACTTGGCAGGAATCATTTATAGGTTGGCATGGAATACATTTACCCCAGTTACAAAGTCCAGTAACATCTGTTGATATGAAGTGTTCATTTGTTTCTGATTTCCCAGTGCTTCTAGTAGATCTACATGCATTTTGAACTTACTAAATTTTGAAGAAATGAGCAGCCTCATAGGCATTCCGTAGTTATTCGTTCAGTGATCTTTTTGTCTTTGCCTGGAACTTTGGTTCCCTGGTGACAACAACAAACCAATAGAAATGGGGACAAGGCCAATCTGTGCCCATGAAAACTCACATTTTTTTTTTTAAACATTAAAATCAGATTTTTTTCTGTGATAACTGAGGTATATATTTACCATAATTTAAACAGACAGTATTGCAATTGTCTGTTTGCTTTGACTTTCAATCAGATCATCTCTGGTTGGTTGTCTGAACATGGCCGGTCATGTTCCCTTTCTAAAATAAGTATAGTTGAAAAACAGTTCACTGATTCCAAATCATGCCTTTCACATTCGCAATTGGACTTGGATATCCAGGAAGGTCTTTTTGGACTGTAGCAGATTATGGCTGCCCTCTAGTGACAAGACACTCCTGCTGTTTCAGCTTAGGTAAAATAGGGCATGTTTAAAACAGAGTCCTATTTTCTGCTCAATCAGTGGAGTGAAAGAAATCTTGATAGTGATAATGCAATAGATACATTGTTAATTATGCTGAAAATTAGCTTTATTCTAGGAAATGTAGACATATATGAAATGCATAAATACAGATACATATTCCTCAATCATAGCACTATGGCTAAAATGCGTTTCTATAGAAGTCAATCATTTTCAAATTCAACTGTTATCAGTTAAATAATTCTATATTATTTCAATAATCATTGAACAAAGTTAGGTTTTATAATACAGAAAAGCTAATTATCTTATCTTACAGCACTGTTAACTATTGAATCTTCATCCTATCTTCCTAACTTTTCTCCATCATATTTTTTTTTCCAGCAAAGAGAACATAGTCTGTTCATTTGACATGCAATTTGTATTTCCAACTAGCTTCAGACCAATTGCTTTTTTTTTCTCTAATTGCTAAAATGTCCGAAGTTGTATTTCGATGATCACACATGCTTGGGTGCATCAGGCCTCATTTAAAATTCAACCAGCAGGATGGTAACTGCTCCAATCAATAATAGTGAAGCATAGTAATCCAGACCACAACTGTAAGTTGGCTTTCTTATTTCATATCACCTACAACGTACAGATTGGCAATGTTTGATTTGATTAATTTCAAATTAAAGAAAAACAAAACATAGAAGAGAAAGAAAAGAAACAATGCTCTTTGGGCTGCTGCTGATAGAGTTGAATCAAAATAAATCTCGTTGCCAACCAGACTAGAGAAAAATCACCTCTTTGAAGGTTGACAGAAGAGCAAATCATTTTTCATTCACCACCTCATTTTTTTTCCCCATCTCCAAACCATAAGACATTTTCTACAATGGATAGGTGTTGCTTTTCCTATAAAAAGTAAGTTTTCACTGCAAGTGTGAAAACCTAAAAATCATCTAACCATGGAGGGAAAAAATCTTTCTGGCCTGTATAAAATGATAAATTCTCCCCTTTTTAAAATACAATGAAGCATTTGACCCATATCACATACTGATGTGTGTGTAAATACACACACACACACACATACACACACACTCCACACACATTCAGGATAGAAATGCACTAGGAAAAATTGTTGAATCTCAATTGCTGAAGTATCTAATGAAAAATATAGACATTAAAAGTTTGACTAGATAGTCTACTATGACTTTCCACATGGTCAGTCAGCCAAGTGGTCTACTGGATGATCTAAAATTAATAGAGTAAATCCAATCGAGGGACTAATTCTAATTTGGGTATATGTTTTAAAACTTTGTAAGATGACAATTTGTTTTCTATTTGTCCTCATTTCCTTTGTAGGAAAATATACTGTTTCTTCTGTACAATAAAACCAACAATGAAAGCCTTTTGGGAAACCAAATCCAAATTCCCTGGGCTTTGTGGCTATGCTAAAATGGCTAAAATCAACTGGCAGCAATACCAATATCTGGTTTTCTGTTCATTCCTATAATTCCTGGAAGAAAATACTCATTTCATTACAGTTTAGTAAATATTTGTGGAGCTCTGATTCTGCATCAGATATTTTTTTTTTTTCTAGAGTTGAAAATACAGAGATTAGGTCTTTGTTCTCAATGACATAAAAACACTTACATATTGATATATTCAATCATAAGTATACATGTAATATAAAAACACAGTGTCAAATAGAGACTAATTCCCAGACAAGTTCTACTAGAAGTGATGACTTGATGGTGACCAAGCCAACATTTTGAAGGATAAATAAGAAGTTTCTAATAAGATTAGAAAAAGTCACCCCATTTGGACAAAATGACCATTTAAAAAATTAATTATATCAATCCTGAAAGATGCTCTAGTATTCAAAATCTGTTGTAGTTTAATAAATACTTACATCAATAATCAGTTCTTAAAAACTAACTGATTTTTTAAACTCTTACTTTGTGCCACACCTAGATACTGGTGAAGAAAACTAAACAAAACATGATGCATGCCCCAAAAGTGTTTAACTATTTATAAAACATGCAACTCCACCAAAATTGTAGTTAAGAAGTGCATAAAGACAGAGAGAAAAGAGGAAAAGGCAAAAATAAAGGAATGATGCCAACACATTTTTGGAAGAGATAAGGCAAATGCAAAAGTGATAATACCACAGAGTATAGAAAGTTACAATACAAATGCCTAAGGGAATAGATGAGCAGGAAAAGCATGGCAATTTACCCTTGTGAAATTCTGCAAACCTCAAGGTTTGTAAGTATAGGTCATAGGGAAGGTGAGGGTGAAGTTCACACTAACAGCAGGGCATATGTTAGGAGTTTGTAAAGAGAAGAAATGGACCACACCAAGGTCCTGCCCTCAAGTCACACAACTGATACCCTATACAAAGTAGGGGCAAGGTTGAGGTCTGGGTTAAAAAATAAATAAAATGGAAATGAAATCTACATGCTGAACTACGAGATGCTAAACCACTTCCCTTCCATGCTTTCGGAGTATTCAAAAGCGTTACTTCTCCTCTCAGGCAGAAGATTCAAAGATTTTTCTCTAGAATACCTAAATAGTCCCAGAGAAAAGACTTCATATACAGACACTTTAGAGAGCTAAATAATTTTTTTAAGTCAATTAAACTGATCATTCCGCAGTGAAACTCACAAGTCAATAAACCTCATATCCATACTCACAGAACAATCGGTTAGCCTTTCGGTGTTTTTTTTTTTTTTTTTTTTTTTTTTTTTTTCAGTCTGAAGCATGAATAAAGAGTCAAGCACAACTCAACATTTTTTCAGAAAGCCTTTGATAAGAAAAAAAAAGTAATAGGAATAATCTCTCCTCAAAGGAAACTCACAAGAAAGATATCAGGCCAGGAAGAGAAGCCAATAACCATACCTTTAATATACCACAAAGATGAGAGAAAATATATTGTCTATAAAGCAAGAAAAGGAGGGCAATAAATAGAAACATTTAGAAAATATAAAGGAGCTCTTGAAAATCAAAATTTTTATTAACAAAATAATAATTCAATATAAAGTTTATCAAGGTAGGAAATCTCCTAAATGGTAGAGCATAAAGATAAAGAAATAGAAACTATAACGGGAAAAACATGAACATTAAGGTCATTCTAAGAAGATCAACCCCCTCTTAATAGTAAGTATAGAAAGAAAAGCAGGGGTTATTTGAGTGGATATATTATCAAATAAATAATACAAAAACATTTCTCAGAACTAAGTATAGCAGTTTTAAAACTACAAACAGTATTAATGGTCTACATAATACATTGAAAATGAACACACACACACACACACACACACACACACACACACACCCCAACTATATATACTGAAAAAAAAGTCACATACAAGGCAAGGAAATCAAAATGGTTGCTATGAAAAAAGTGAGGCAATTTCATCAAAATCTGAAGGAATGAGATTTTTGACCTAGAATTCTCAATGCAACCAGATGAGCAATAACGCTGCAGAATAAATGCATTTGCAGATATGATTAAGCTCAAAGTCTTAATTTCTCAAGATATCTTTCTGAGGAAATTGATTTAGGATATTCTTACCTTAAGGGAGACAAAAAACCAAAACAGGAGTTCACTGAAATTATGGGATGGAGAAAACAGAGAAACAAATAGAAAAATACCTAGGAAGTCCCGGGAAACAGATATGAAATAGCCTACCAAGTCTGTGAAAAATGGAGGACGAGAAGAGAAAGTTCTTTAGGAGAAAACTTAATTGAAGTTCTAATTTATTAAAGTAAATTTAATTAAATTCTTCATGATATTGAGGAATTGCCTAATACTTGTTGAAAAATTATGCCTTAGCTCTTGAAAACAGCAATAGGTACATAAAAATTTAATAAAATGAGTAATATATTACTGGGCAAAGATGGAATATTGAATATTGAACACACACATCTATTTTTGCTTCCTTTCTATAGCCCACTCTAAGTCAGTAGGGAAACAACACTAAAAAAGTTAGAATTCAGAAAACAATGGTGAGGTAATAAATAGCATATTAAATCTAAGAAAACTGAGTTCTACTCTAGAAGGCAAATCTGAGACTCACACCACAGAATTTCCCAAGGTCTCTAGATTTGGGAAAAAGAAATGAGTACTTTTGAATGTAGGATAATAAGAAATATGAAATTAGAATTGTTTGAAATATCGATTAAGAAGCAATAAGAATCTCAGATCCTTTGCCCTTTTGCAGATTTGTGGGATTGTCTCATTCCAACACCAAAAAAGAATAAGTTTGTTCTTTGGAGCTGGTAAAGTAATTAGGGATTTATAGCTATTGGCCCCATTCAAAAGTGGGTAGATTTAAAGGAATTAGATAAACTCACTGGGCTTCCAGCATGCGGAGAGCCAAGAGATTACCCTCCACACAGAGATTGGAGGATCTTTTCCTAGGGAACCTGACCTATCCAAGAGGAAAGTCTTTTGGAGGTTTTCCTACAGTAAAGTTAATAGTTGACAAGATCCATGCACAGAATTAGTTTCCAATCAGCTTTTTCTTAATAGGATAGTGACTAAAGAGTACAAATGGAAGTTCTGAGATGCTGGTAGTATTCCCTTTCTTGAGTTAGTAGCTGGTAACAGAAGTGTGTTTCATTTGTGAAATTTTATATGGCTGAATACTTGTATAGTATTCCTCAATAAAAATTAAAAATGAGTTAAAATCTACTAAAAGAAGCAAGCAATAATAAAAACATCAAAATACCCCAATAATTACTAGCAAATAGCACAGCACTCTGAGTCATATTTTCTTTTAAATTATTTCTTTCTGTCAGAAATTATCTTGGATAAAAAATAGGTATGATGTCAGTGGAGAGAAAAACTGAACCCCATAAAGTTGGAGAAAATTTCTCTTAAACTTGCACAACAGCACAATAGTATTAATATAACTAAAACTAGTATTGTGACTGTGGCCCACATATTCTTCTAGAAGCTGCAATTGCAGTTCTGTACTAAGTTCCAATTTTTTTTCTACTGATAAAGATTGTTAAAACATATTTTCCTAAATTCCTTTAACCAGTGTCAACTGCATGTGTTTGAACTTGACCCTACTGAAATCTTAATTTTGTCTGTCTATATGCAAATTACCTTCTGATTCTAAAACCTTAGATTTCAGATTCACATCGGAATACTTGAGAGAACAACTAGCCCTTTACCTGGTGCCAATTGCTAAACTTAGATGAAAAGTTTTTGCAGTTTAGAAATTGTAAGTATAGTGTTTGTCACATGGACTAAGATTTATTAAATCATCTTAAAAGGAATGAGGAAGTGTATAACTTTCCACGCTTTCCTTGCAAAGAAAAGTAGCTGAATTTAAGCATTTCCATATGAAGTTGAAGACAAATATCTCTGTGTGCTGGCAACATGTGGATTAATTCATATGCACTGTAAAAGAAAGTTATCTACAGGAAATAATGCGTGTTTATTCTAACAGTTGATTTCTTTACTGTGGTAAATCTGAAGAAGTTTTTACTCCAACAGGATTCTTAGATTTGTGCTTTAGACCTGAGACACCCTTATTACTGTCCCGTGCCCTGTTCTTCTTTGGATACGAATCCAGCCTCAGTGATTTTTCACTGAGCCCTCCTGCTGTAAGCCTGGCGAGACTCCAAGACTTTCTTGCTCAAAGGGCTTTCCTGCTGTGTGCCATTAAATATGGAAATGTTCATATTTTGTGGATTCTGCTAAAATTAGATGCCTCTGAGCTCAAAACATCTAAGAGAATATGCAGGTCTTGCTGAAAGAGCCAAAGATAGTACTGTGTACAAGCTGCTGATTAGAGGCAGCCGAGGGAGGGAAAATACAATCTTTCTGCCTCCATTCTTGCTTCTCTGCTGTTGATTCTCCAAACAGCAAGAGTTTCTTGTGTGAATCAAACTTTGTCGCTCCTCTGATAAAAACCTGTCTTGGGCTTCCCAAATTTTCATCATATAAAATCTAAATGCACTAGGCACTGTGGCTCATGCCTGTAATCCCAGCACTTTGGGGGGCCGAGGTGGGTGGATCACCTGAGGTCGGGAGTTTCAGACCAGCCTGACCAACATGGAGAAACCCCATCTCTACAAAAGATACAAAATTAGCCAGGCGTGGTGGCTCATGCCTACAATCCTAGCTACTCGGGAGCCTGAGGCAGGAGAATATCTTGAACCCGTGAGGCAGGGGCTGTGGTGAGCCAAGATCATGCCATTGCACTCCAGACTGAGCAACAAGAGTGAAACTCTGTCTCAAAAAAATAAAATAAAAATAAAAAATCTAAATGCCTTCATGATAATATACTAGAGGTGTATACAAGGTAGCCCGCTCTATCCTGTGTAGCCCGGCTACAAGTTGTCAATTTTCTTCTCAGAAGCCACACTGTTTATTAATCATATGAAGCACCTGGGCAGGTATCCAATCTCTATGCCTTGGTACTGTTATATTAGTTGCTTATAGATAAGTTGTGTCCCACCAGGAGTCAGGATAATATGACCAATCTAACATACATTTCACTGCAGATTGCAGAAATATGGGTAAAACTTATTTATCCTGTGTCTAAAATTCTATAAGAAAATAGCTCCAACAGACACAAATGAATTCTTCAGACTCAAGAGGCAGGGGTGCCTGATAGGCTGGGATTTTGAGAAACCAAGGAAAAAGAGATTTCTTAATCTCATATTTCAAATTTTCCCAAATTTGTTAACATAAACCATTCTATCAAACTGTGAAGCTTCTGATACATTAAAAGTATGTCTGGCTTCTCAGGCAAGGAGATCAACAGTCTCAGAGCAGTTTTCCTACATTCCTGAGTCTACCACTTCAGTACCAATCATTATGTAAATTCCCACTGGAGAGAATTTGAAATGTAACTTCCAGAAAAATTTGAAATGGACTAAAGCAATATATAAATCAAAGAAATTTTAATCAAAGACCACTCTGTATCTAAGGCTGCAACCCAACTTTCTGTTCTATATTCCAACTCAAATTATGTCCAGTCCCATTGTCCCATATAACTCATTAAAGGTTTCACAATGACATCAACTGCGTACATTTACAATAACAAAATAATGAAAAACAGAGATGACTCCAACCTATTATATAACCCTCATCTTCCTATCAAATGCCCAGGGATAAATTAATATTCCAAAAATATAAAATCAAACTTTGTGAATTCACAAGAGCTAAAATTTAAAATAAAATTCTCAATTATCTTGACCTTGTAAGTTAAAAGTTCAAGAAAGGGAAGTCTAAATTCAAAAAAAAAAAAAAAAATCCAAAATTTCAGTACTGGGTTTTCAGCTAGGAAGTTGAATAGAAGAGTCAAGCTACGCTATGTTGTATATATTCCTTTAGTATTGCTGAAGTTGCTTATCTAAGCTCTCTGATGTTGCTAATCCAGAGTTTTACACTGAAAATAAAAAGGATGCATAGTGTCATCACAGCAGTAGCTCATATCCAAAAAGTTTTACAAGCCCATCCATTATCCCTAGAAATTTTGGCACAAGCAAAACTCTGGCTATATAATGTAGAACTTAGTTACTAAACATCATAATAGAAAGAATAGCAGAGTGAAAAAAGTTTTGTTTAAAAAAAAAAAAAAGTCCTTCCAGGTGTTATCCTCATCAGGTTTAATGATGAGTTTAATCCATATCAAGGTTCCAGACACTATCAAATGTATATCTAAACATACTTGTTAAATATACCACCCCCATCAAAAGGTATATTTTAGTACACTAAGTCAATAACAAACACATGCTCTTTCCTCTCCGAGTGGCATATGTGAGACCCGGCTGACTTTTGCTCAACATTTAAATATTTTAAATATCTTTCTTTCCTATCTATTATCCATATTTACTTCGATTACAGAAGAACCCTCAGTAAATTTTGAACTAAAGTTACTGTTAATTTGTCTCAAGTGTGTATTCCCACTAGTCAGAAAAGAACTGTCCCTACATTGTCATGCCCTCCATGAATTTGATAAACCCATTGGAAAATCATTTTTTCTGCTGAGAAACATTTGATCTGATCCTGGAGGTATTTTATTATAGTTCTACAAAGCATCCTTGTAAGGCCTTAAATATTTTCTTTTTTAATGTAAATTTTCATAGGCATTGTCTTAGTCTCTTTTGGCTGTGATAACAAAATACCATAAACTAGAGAGCTTATAAACAGCAGGAATTCGTTTCTCACAGTTTTAGAGTCAGAGAAGTCCAAGATCAAGGAGCCAGAAGATTTCTGGTTCATAGATGATAGCTTCTAGGTGTGTTGTCACATGGTAGAAGGACCTAGTTAACAGTCTGTGGTCATTTAGAAGAGCACTCATCTCACTTATGGGGGCTCTGACATCATGACTTAATCACCTCCCAAAGGGACCACCTCCTAGTATCATCACCTTTGGGGTTAGGATTTTAACATCTGAAGAGGGACATGATCATTCAGACCATAGCAGGCGTGCTGTGTACAATAAATATAAAACACTGAAAAGTCATAAAATTTATGTCTTGACTATTTCATGCTGACCTTCCCTGTACCTCCTCTTTGATCTGTTTAGACACTCAAAAGATGTTTCCTGTGTTGCTATTGGAAAATTACAGGGAATTCTACATCAGACGCTTTGAAAGTCTTCATCTAAATGTAATCCAGGTTCTGGCTTCCTCTGGTGGAGTCATTCAAATCTGCTATCTTAGATTTGCTTTCTTCTGTCAAATGTCATTGGGCTTCAGTCACTTTCTGATCTGTAAAGAACTTAAATATCACTCCCTTTTCTAATATCCTTTTTAAAAAGTTTTAGTTCAGTGCTTTATCTTTGTAATACATCAGATCTGAAGAAAAAGGGAGAAAAAGAATGGATCCCCCATATCTTCAGTTTCGTTTCCAAAGTTTGCTTACTAGATACGACACTCCTCCTCTGTGAAGAAGTAGTTGAGAGGACAGCTATAGGTCAGATTACCCTAACGGATACCATTGGTTATAGGGTAAAAGGAAAAGGGAAATTACCTTTTAGCAAATAAAATAAAAGTAAAGTTACAATTACAAATTCCTCAAAAAGTAAATAACAGCAGCAACAACAAAACTGTATGAGAAATTTAAGATTTAAATATGAAGAAATCTTTAAAAATCAAAACTAGAACTTGAAAAATTCAAATAATAATAAAATAATAGCAATAAGTATATTGAAGAAATTAGCTGAAAAACATTATGAATATAGTAGAAAAAGCAAAAGTTTATTCTAATAGTAAGAAAAAGGAAAAGTCATTTGAAATATTAAAACAAATAAACAGAAATCAATGCATGAGGCCAGACTTCTGGGTAGCTGAGAACAATGGCAGCAACAAGCCAAGCAGCTCCAAGAATGTTCTCCCTATCCATAAAAAAGAAATAAAAAGGGAGACATAAATTTTGTAAAACATTATGCCTTTTTCATGTTTGAAGACAGAGAATGTCAAAACAGCAAAATAAATGTGAGGAAAAATAATAAAATGACTAAATTCCAATCTCTTATATGTCTCTTATATGCCTGCCTCACACTTAGCCAGTCTCAGTGCATTGTAATGACCAAAGGCAGACTGAAAAAAAATGCAGGAAAGACAAATAACAATGTCTGACAAAGGAGTCTAAGTAGGATTTGAACAACTACACTAAATCTGAAAATGTTAGAAAAATGTTTAAGCAGTTCAGAGCTCATACTACAAGAAATAACTTTTAAATAGAAAGTAAAGGGTCTTGGGTGAAGGGCTAGATACAAATAAAGATGCTCATAAAAATGCAGATAGCTTCTGGGGAAACAAAACAGGAAGAAGTGTCATTTGGCAATTGGTTAGTGATAGCAAAAAGTAGAAAAGGGGAGAAAATTTAATGTCCTGCTACACTAAAGAGATTCATAAAATCGGAGGACTCACCTCTTTCTCCACATGAAAACAAATAAGATCTTTTCAATTATTTGGATTTTGCTATACTGAAAGAAGAGGTTTTTCTTACACTGGGAATATTATTAAATTGTCCTAATGTCATAAAAATGAACAGAAACAAAATACTTATTAAGCTTTTGAAAAAAAATTTACACGTATCAATGGAGGAAAATACACCCTTCCCTCTAAAAAACAACAACAACAAAAAACCAGAAGTGTATGAATCAACATTCCAAATGTAATTATACACACTCCAATAAGCATTAAAGGTATGTGACAACCTCTTTTGACTCACAAACTTTAAAAATAGAACTATGTATAAAAAGAGGCAGAAGTGATAAAGAGAGTGGATTGAACTCTGGAAAGAAATGGAAGAACCTGGAAAACAGGCCATAAATTCAAAATAAATGTCAAGACTAGACACTGTGGCTCACACCTGTAATCCCAACACTTTGGGAGCCTGCGGTGGGAGGATCGCTTGAGCGCAAGAGTTCAAGACCAGCCTGAGCAACATAGCAAGAGCCTACCTCTACAGAAGTATTTTAAAATTAGCCAGGTGTGGTGGTGCATGCCTGTGGTCCCAGCTCTTGGGAGGCTGAGGTAGGACGATCTCTTGAACCCAGGAGGTCGAGGCTGCAGTGAGCTGTGATTGCACCACTGCACTCCATCTGCGTGATAGAGTGAGACTCTGTTTGAAAAAAAAAAAAAGAAAAGATTTCAAAAACAAATACCAAATAGAATGTAATGAAACATGTAAAAATGGCATGAAAACAATCCAGAAATAAAAATAATTTTAAAAGATGATTAAGAAAAATAAAAGAAATATTAAAAAGACCTAAGAGCAAGCAGTAGGAATGGAAGACAGGAGAGAAGGAATTCTGTTACTATGATTGGGGTTCCTGAAAAAGGTAGAAAGTCAGTAAAATGCAGCTAATATAATCTTAGAATACAAATACAACAAAATAAATATAAGACATAACAAAGTAAACATAATTATAAGATATAACAAGATAAGACCGGGGGCGTGGTGGCTCACGCCTGTAATCCCAGTACTTTGGGAGGCCAAGGCGGGCAGATCACCTGAGGTCGGGAGTTCGAGACCAGCCTGACCAACATGAAAAAACCCCGTCTCTACTAAAAATACAAAATTAGCTGTGCCTGGTGGCGTGTATGCCTGTAATCCCAGCGACTTGGGAGGCTGAAGCAGGAGAATCGCTTGAACTGGGAGGCGGAGGTTTCTGTGAGCCGAGATCAAGCCATTGCACTCCAGCCTGGGCAACAAGAGCGAAACTCTGTCTCAAACACACACACACACACACACACATACACACACACACACACGATATAACAGGATAATTATATGATATATAAGATTTGGTATTAAATATATCTGTCACATGAATAAAAATAAATGAGCTTAGCTTACCTAGTTAAAAAAAAAGATTTCCATTTAGGCCCACAAAAGAAGACTCAGTAATATGCTGTACGTAAAAAAATACACCTAAAACAAAGTAAGTCAGAAAGGTATGGGAAAAAAAATGTGCCGGGAAAATGAAAATAGAAAGAGAAAAGAAATTGTGATCTTGATATCAGACACACAAAAGTTAACCTGAAAACCACTAAATATGACAACAAATAGCACTTTAGTTTTCAACTCTATACTAGAAGTATTAATCAAAGCGATTAAATAAAAGAAATCAATTATCAGAGTAACAATGGGTAAGATATACTATCTGTGTGCATATATGATAGTATGTCTGATAGCACAGATAAGCAATAATAAAATTAACTAGAACAATAAATGACTTTAGAAAAGTATTGAGCATAAAATTAACATAGAAAAATCAATAACCTTCACATATAGAAACAATAAGCAGCTAGGTGACAGTATACTAGCAGAAACTTCATTTACAAATAGCAAAAGATTAAATATTAATAATAAATTTAACATAAAATCACAATATCTATTCAAAAAATTTTAAATAAACACTCTTGAAACTAAAAAAAAAACTAGACTTGATGAAAACATATCCTGCATTTTTGAAGAGGATGACCCAACATTAAAAAGATATCAGCTTTCACTAAATTATCAGTGATCACAAAATATATCATCTAATATTTTATGGAGTTAAAGAATTTGATACAAAAGTACATATGGAAAGTCAAGCATATTAAAATACCATAGTAAACACTGACAAATAAAAGCTATAAAAGGACAATAACTCTATCACATATTAAAACATACCCCTATAATTAAAGGTGTGCTACAGGGCATGAAGACACAAATAGATTATTTAAATGAAATAGAAAGTCCAAAAATAGATCTCAAAACATTAAAAAATTTAATGTGTGACAAAAGTGGTATCCCCAATCTCTGAGGTAAAGATGGATTTTTAAATAAATGATACCAGGACAACTGAATATTTGTTTTGAAAAGATAAAATTAGACTTATTTCCCCTGCCATATACAAAATAAACTGCAAGTGGATTTTTTAAAAGTGCAACCATATAAGTATTGGAAGAAAACATGCATGGATTCCCCTTTAACCCTGAAGTAGGGAAAGACTTTCTAAAAATAACTGAAAATACAAAGGAAAAAGAGAAACAACATAGATGCCATACATGAAAGATTGATACAGTTGACTACCAAAAACCAAATACTTGTGAAATCTCCATTAAAAAAGTTGAAAAATTGGGAGAAACTATTTGCAAGATATAGTTCAGATACAAAGCTCTCATATATAAAGAATTTTTTTTAATTAAATGACAAAAATACAAACACCCAATAGAAAAATTAGAAAAAAGACACACACAAACATGAAAAACATTAAAATGCACCTCAAACATGAAAAAGTTTTCAAACCTACTTATAATTAGAGAAAAACAAATTAAAGCAATACTGAGATACCACTTTTTTTTTTTCCAATTACACTGGTAAAATTCCCAAAGTGGAATAAGACCTTGTATTGGGGATGCTGTGGGGAAATAGTCCTCACACATTGCTGATGGGAATACAACAAACTGGTATAAATATTAGGAAACGTTAGCAGTATTTTACATAACTACATTTGCACTTACCTTTTGACCCAGCAATCTCATTTCTAAATATTTGCTTTTAGGAGAATCATGCAATAATACAAAGCTATGTATGCACAGATTATTTATTGCAACACTATTTCAATTGAAAAATACTGCAAGCAGCCTAAATGTCCATATATTTGTAAGTGGCTGATAAGTTTTGATGCATCCAAAATAGGAATACTATACTACTGTTAAAAATGAGAAAATATCTGTTACTGATTTGTTAGATATGCAGAATGTAAGTTAAATTAGAGGTTTTTAACTTTTTCATTATTATACCCTGAAAATCCTTTTTAGATATTTTTCCTAATTGTCCGTTTATTAAATGTTATTGTCATAAATATGCTGTCTATTGTTTACATACTGTGTGTATATACAAAGAGTAAGATTTTTTAAAAGATTTTTTCTCTTCCAAGAACCAATTTTTGCCCCCTTGTGGGCAATATCACTGCTGCTGGGAATTCAGGCATTAAATGAAAAAGCAAAACAAAACAAAATCAATAGTATGCTAGTATTATTATAAGAAAGAAGAGAACACAAGAAATATACATATCCCTGCTCCCTTGTGCAACAGAAGTACAGGAAGAGTCAGCTAGAAACTGAAGAAATTAATTACTGACAAAGGTTGGATGAAAAAGGAGTAGAAAGGAGAGGTCTGCTGTCACCTTGATCTTGAACTTCCCAGCCATCAGAACTGTGAGCAACAAATTTCTATTGTTTAGAAATTACCCAGTCTATGGTATTTTTGTTATAGCACCCAAATGAACTAAGACAGAAACTGATACTGAGAGGTGGAGTACCACTGTAACAAACACCTAAAAGTGTAGAAACACCTTTAAATTGGGTAATGAGCAGAGGCTGAAATAGTTTGGGGTGGTGTTAGAAAAAGTGTATATTACCATGAATGGATCATAAAGGGAAATTCTAGGGAGGGCTAGAAAGAGAGCTGTAGAGAAAACCTCAGCCCTCTTAGAGATTATCTACAGGGTCATGAACAGAATGTTGGTTGAAATAAAGATGGTAAAGGCAATTCTGATGAGGTCAGGATAGAAATAAGGAATATGTTTTTGGAAACTGGAAGAAAACCAACCCTTGTTATAAAGTGACAAAGAACTTGGCTGAATTGTGTTTATGTCCTAGCGCTTTGTGGAAGGAGGAGTTTATGAGTGATGAAATAGAATATTTGAAGGAAAAAAAAACCTAAGCAAGGTGTTGAGGATATAACATGTCCTGTTTTGACTGCTTAGAGTAAAATGTGAGAGAAACTAATTAAAGATGGAATTTATAGTTACAAGGGAAGCAGAACTTAAAGCTTTGGAAAACTCTGAGCTTGTTAAAAATGAGAAAACTTGTTCGGGAGAGGACACCAGGAGTGTGGCCAAGTAAACTTTTGATAAGGAGATTAGTACGGATGAAAGGAAGCCACGTGCCAAGTAAGCATGGAGATAATAAAAGAATGATCTGAAAACACTTCAGAGATCACCAGGGCTGTCCTGTCTATCAGAGACCCAGAATGCCAGGGTTTTGGAGACAAAAGTATTTCAAGTCTCTGCTTCCTCCATTCCAGTGCAGCTGTTCTTGGCTGCCTCAACTGTGGCTTAAGTATTCCAGGTTCTACTCAGGCAGCCCCTCTGAAAACATCAGATGGTAAACCACAATTGTATCTGAATAGTACCATCTTCATGTGTGCACAAGATGTGTGAACTGTTGGGGCATGGTACTCTCATCTAGATTTCAAAGGATGCCCCGGGGAGCTTCAGAGAGTAGACAGAGAACTACTACAGGGGCAGGGTCATTGCAGACAGCTCCTCCTAGGACAATGTCTAACAGAGCCATGGGGATGGGGTCTACCCCATAACCCTAGACTGGTAGAACCACTGATGTGTAACTCAAGCCTCGGAGAGCAACAGGCATGTAACTCCAACCCTTGTTATAAAGTGATAAAGAATTTGGCTGAATTGTGTTTGTGTCCTAGAGTTTTGTGGAAGGAGGAGTTTATGTGTGATGAAATAGGGTATTTGAAGGAAAAATACTGTAACTGCAGCTTGGGCCATACCCAGAAAAGTCATGGGGGCCGGGCTGCATAGATACAGGGCCCAACCCTGATCCACTTGTGTCTGAAAGATAGAACATGGGCTCAGAGGAGATGATTCTCCAGCTTTGAGATTTAGTATTGTTTGCCCTATAGTGTTTTTTACTTACCTGGGACTAGTTAGCCCTTTTTTCCTTATGATTTCTCACTTTTGGAATGACCATATTCGTCCTATGCCTGTTCCACCATTCACTGTATTTTGAGAGCATATATCTTGTCTGATTTACAGATTCGCAGCTGGGGAACAATGTGTCCTAGGATTAATCACACCTTGAATCTCATCCTTGTCTGATTTAGATGATATTTAGATAAGACTCTGGACTTGAGACTTCTGAGTTGATGCTGAAATGAGTCAAAAGTTTTGAGGCTAATGGGACGGAATGGATGTATTTTTCATTTGAGAAGGGCATGAATGTTGGTGGGTTGGGGCAGAACGCTACAGTGTGAATGTTTGTGCCCCGTCCCCCGCCACCAAATTCATATGCTGAAACTTAATCCCGATTGTGATAATATTAAAAGGTGGGGTCTTTGCGATGTGATTAGGTCATGATAGCTCTGCCCTCATGAATGGAATTAGATTCCTTATAAAAGAGGCCTGGGGAAGATTATTCACCCCTTCTGCCATAGGAAGATGCAGCCACAAGCCACTATCTTTGAAGAAAAGAACAAACTCTTACCAGACATTGAATCTGCTGGTGATTTAAACTTGGACTTCACAGACTCCAGGACTGTCAGAAATAAATTTCTGTTGTTTATAAATTAACTAGTCTAAGGGATTTTGTTTGAGCAGCTGGAATAGACTCAGACAAGCAGCAATTAGAACTGATTATAGGAGCAAGGAAGGATATGTCTTTTGAAGTGTGCCTTTTTGTATAGTTTTGACTTTTAGAACAATTGTAATGGTTCTCATACCACAATAAGTAGATAAATAAAATCCACCAGAATGTGGGGAAAACCAAAGTAGAAGATAAATGGTAACAAATAAGCTTAACTATATCTAACTATATTACAGAGAAAACAAAACAAAAATCTATAACCACACTCAAGGGAATAGGGAATAAAAGTTACAACCGAAGCAGCTTTGGAAAACAGCATTTTGATAGGTTACCTATAGTAGTTGCTACTATCAGGCTAAAAGACAAAAAAAAAAAAAAAAAAAAAAAAAAAAAGATGGATCACCTATAGTAGCAGCTACTGTAAGACTAAAAGGCAAACACTGTCTTCTGGTTAATAAGTCTATTTCTTATTGGGACACATGTTAGCAATGTTGCACATAAATTATTTGTATACTGGGACTGAACAAATAATTAAACATAGATAATGACAGGCTGATTTTTTCAGAGGAATTTGTTGCAAATAAGCAAAAGATGACTCCTAGAATGAACCAAATTGATTGAAATCGGATATATTGGTATTAGTTTATGGTTTTTGAAGATGATACATAGGTAGGTAGGTAGATAGATAGATAGATAGATAGATAGATAGATAGATAGATAGATTGATAGATGAGAAAAATAAATATACATGCATGTGCCTAACTTGTTAGTATAAATAACGTGCATTTCCTACTCTCTGGAGATGGTGGGAGGCCTGGAGACATGATGGCCTAGCAGCAATGAGCACCTAGTGCTCAAATCTTGGTTACTAGATGTCATCCTCTAATAAAGTGAATCTTAGTTCCTTGTAAAGAAAAACGATCCCAGTTATAGGGTAGGGGAAATATAAGATGTACCTGGAACATCTTCTTAGGCAAAATATAAAGTGCTTAAGCGAAGTCAAGTAAACAAGACATAACTCTCACTGAAAAACAGATAGTAATGGGCAAAGATGGAAAAACTTGAGCAACCAATTAAGTAATGATAGCATTACATGATAAGTTATAGAATAAAATAAGCATTCTTGGGTCCATACTAATACAAAAAATAGATAATATATAATTAAGTAGGGGGGAAAGAGACAGCTTCCTCATACAGACAATTTCAGTAAAGAAATGTAGAAGGAATGAGACAACTATGAAACTACCATTGGGCAAACACCGTATTATTAACTATTACAGCAAGATTCACTGATGTATGCCATAATCATGGTTAACAATTAAAGAAGATGTTAAATATTTGCATAGCCTTAAAGGATTTCCTACAAAATATTTACCAATTACAAAGAAAAAACAGTAATTCTACAGTGCTGAAACTTATCAAATACCACCTTAAACAAGTGATTAAGGTTAAAATCACTGAAATAAAAGCACATTGACCTTACATACCCCTGAGTGAGAGTCAGTGAGGACACACGTGAGTTCTGTGTTATTCTTGTTAAGAATGCATAACCACAACCTACTCGCAAGAAAACACCAGGCACTCAAATTGTTAGATATTCTGATCAATACTCTTCAAAAGTTTTGAAGTCATGGAAGACAAAGAAATACTAAGGAGCTGCCTGAGAAGAGAAGTGCATGACAAATAAATGAAATGTGGGGTCCTAGTTTAGAACCCAGGAAAGAAGAAGAACATTCAGGGGAAAGCTGGTGAAATTCAAATAAGGTCTATAATTTAGTGAATAGTATTGTGACAATGTTAATTTGCATTGTGATTATGTAAATTGTTAACATTAGGAGAGCTAAATGAACAATACATGTGAGCTCTCAGTATTGGTTTTTCAACATTTCTCAGTCTGAAATTATTTAAAAATTAAAACAAGTTAAAAAGAGTGCAAGAAAAGCATGATCCAAATATGAAGCGAATTAAATTGCCATGGTTTTGAGCAATTAGTGAAGTGTAGAGAATCCATTTGAACGTTCCCATTTGAGTAGCACAGGGATTAAGGCATTAGAAATTTAGAGAGCTTGGTATATTCATATCAAAATACTTACCCCTGCAGTGAATCACAATTACATAGTTGTAATAATGTAAATGATATTGACGCATTTTTTAGCATTTGGAATCAACCTATAAGACAAAGCACTGAAAGTATGATTGTCCTTATAAAAGTTAATATAAATATTCACATTCTTGAAAATATGCAAGTAAAAATAAAACTATCAGAAATTATGAGATATAAATAGGGAGGAGAAATGAAGTGTGGAGTACTAATAACATCATTCAAAAGTGAGAAGCTATGAAAATTTCTCTATTGTTTGTGAGCCAATTAAAATAAGTAAAGCTTGCAATAGAATGATATTTCTATTTTGGGAATAGGGGATGTGGAGTCAGGCAAATGAATTAAGTCTTCATTTAGTATGATCAAAAGTTAAGAGAAAATATCTAATGTTTATAAATCAAAAAGCACATTTAAAGATTATAACCATCAGTTACATTATGAGTAGTGATGATTATATTAACAAGTAAATTTCTCTTGGGAACAGGACTCAAAGTGGGCAGTCATGAACTTTGTGTATTTTGTATATATGTGTTTTTTAACATTTCAAATTATATGACATATTATACTATGTTTTTAATATTATAAAATAATACAACAATCACAACTTCTAATATAGTTAATGTTCTTCAACTGCACAATCATCCTTATCCAGTTTTGCATCACATACAATTTTACTTATCTTTCAGGGCTATGCTCAAAGATTAGTTTTATCTATCCCAAAATTTACTGAGTGATATTCATGTGCTCATAATTATTTTTCTTATTATTCTAGATAGGTTTACTATTTTACTCTTCTGTACTCCAATAATACTGTTCATAATTCCAGTAAGCAACTAATCTTGCTGGAATTATAAGTAATTTATCTTATAATGATATTATTTATTTATCTTATAATGATTATAAGTTATTTATCTTATAACGATTTCTCTTGCCAGAGTAAGAGTACCTCAAGAGCAGGTGTTTAGTGTCTTACCCATGTTTGTACTTCTAGCACTTAGAGTGACTGAATATATTTTTCATATGTAAGTATTTATAGAAACTAACAACGGCATTTATGCTCCTGAAAGCATAAAAGAGCACCTTCATCTATAACAGAAGGGAGTCAAATACTGAAAAAAAAATGGTCTTGGTTCCATTATTTCTGTGTTTATATCCTTCCTTCATTCCTTCTTCCATGTCAGAATTGAAAATAATTTGGAATAGACTAGCCAAGACTCAATACCTATTTTTCTTCTTAACCTGGTTATATTCCATGATGAATACTTGCTTAATGGTGGCAGAGGGGGGAAAAAAAACCACACTAGATCATCCATTATAGGCACTGTTACTAGTTAGATTATGTCCCCACAAAAGATGCTGAAGTTCTAATCCCCATACCTGTGAGTGTGACTTCCTTTGGAAATAGGGTCTTTGCAGGTGATTGAGTTAAGATAAAGTCATTAAGGTGGTCCTAATATAACATGACTAATATCGTTATATAAATAAAAATTTTGGACAGAGAGATAGACCTGCGCACAGGGAAAATGCCATGTTAAATTTAGAGGTATGCTGCCACAAGCCAAGAAATTTCCAGAAGCTGGGAGAGAGATCTGGAACAGATCTTTTCCTAGCATCTCCAAAGGAAGCTTGGCCCTGCCAACACCTTCATCTCAGATTTCTAGCTTCCAGATTTGTGAGACAGTAAGTTTCTGCTGTTTAAGCCATTCAGTTTGTGGTACTTTGTTACAGCCACCCTAGTAAACTAAGGCAGGCATAAAATGGGCATTATTGAAATTTTTTTCAGGGAGAGGATTAGAAAGATGAGGCATATTTTCTCTCCTGTTCTCTTATCTTCCCTTGAAGAGGATTACAATGATGAGAGTACAGTTGGATGCATGGGGTTCTTCAGGAGAGAGATCTCATGCCTGCTACTCTCACTTGTTATAGGGTATGGGGAGTCTGGTAAAACAGGCTGGTGTATGCAATCTGAGCTTGAGTGCCAGCTCTCTGGAGAAATTATTTGGGAAGCCCAAATTTAAGCACCCCACAATTTCTCTAACAATTTAGGGAAACATTACAATCAGGCTGAATGACCTCCTCCTAGAGGGAAAAGCACTTTTTCTTCTTGTTCATTTTCTGCAACTCATGGAAGAACATGCCAAATCATTAGACAACAGTTCTTGGTTTGCCCTAACATTGCTTTTTTTTTTTTTTTTTTTTTTTTGGCAAGCTCACATTGATCGGATGTACACTATATATTAGGCATTATGACTCTTCTAAGTGTGTGTATGTGTGTGTGTATGTGTGTGTTCTTTTTTTTTTTACAATGGTTCTTATGATGGATTCATTTATCTTGAAATGACAGGCAACCACAAGTGAGTTCCTCAATCTACTGTACATATCAAGCAATTCAATGTTTTCTTGTAATGTCATGCCTTTTCCCTGCTTCTTGGGAGTACTTCCAGCATCACTAGTGGCGCTTCATATGGTTCCCCTGGTGTTATTCAAAGTTTATAGTATTGTACTAAATGCAATGAAAAATATGCAAGAACTAGGCAAAATATACAAGAACCACGTGAGAGACCACTTTTTACTGTAATATACAACTTGCTGAAGGGACAAACTACTCATATGGAGGTGATTAGCAAAAGGCCCTTTAAATCAGAACCTTGCAACACTTGATCTTACTACGATAGCAAGAGAAGGTGGCCACTACATTATTATAGTAGCACAGTAGGTGCTTTCTGTTTGCTTACATTTCTGCCCACTGTGTATGGCACCGTGTATGGTCTTCAAATGTTTATGTCCTCGAATTTTAAGACATTTTAACTTTGTATAATAGATGTGTGTATATTTTACCGTACTAAATAATTAAATACACTAGCATCTTCCTATCTTTTATGTGTTCAGGACATATCTAACTTTTTCTTAATTTTTTTGACTTTTCTAGGCTGTGATATAATAAATCATCATTGTTTAAGCCACGCCAGTTTGTAGTACTTTGTTACAGCAGCCCTAGGAAATTAATGCAAATCTGCATACATGAATGAACAGTTGGCATTCGAGGAACTTACCATCTATGATGGGGAAATAGACTTGTAAACAGATCTTACAGATCAGTGGAGGACAATAATGTTTCCTCAGTCAGAGAGGCTTCCAGTTAAAGTCTGAGAGAGGAAAACCCTATCCACCTTCCCTTTTCCCACACCTCTTTCAAGATTTCATTGCACTTTTCTTTGAAATATTTTGAGGATTCAATTCAATTGCCACATTTGAGAAATATTACCTGGTAATATCTTCTCTCTCATTCTGAGTAAAATGCCTCTTTTACATATTCCTAGAGAACCACATGCTTCCTGTACAGTAACAATTATAATAATACATTTTATCTCTTCAAAATACACATACTGAAGTTATTTGTTCTCATATTAGAGAGTGACTCTATGGAAAAGAGGGCCAATATCTTATAATAGCGTCCACGTTCCAAGCTCTTAAAAGGATGGTTTAATATATTTTAGTTGAATGAATAAAAGCATGAATATCATCTAAGTATTTATACAAATATTACCTTTATGGAGCACAAATCCTTTTGTTTTCAAGCAGCTTTATAGCTTCCAAAAATGTCTACAACTGTCATAGAAATCCAGTTTGAACTTAACAGAGGATGAGGAAATATATGAGTTAATTTTCCTGCTACTGCTCTGTGTACTTTCCTGGGTAGATAGTGTAGGACTGAGAATAGCATTCCACTTGTTTGAATGATAGATTAATTGATCGATTATTGTGACAAATGGCAAATGCTAGTTGCCAAATTATAACTTCAAACAACTTCTGTCATTCAAAATTGAATTGAAATATATTCCTAGGACTATCTAATCCTAGGGAAATATAAGAAAAAAATTATCTAAAGTGCCACTGTGTTCTGTGCATATTTCTATTTAGGAATAATAAAAAGAAGCGTCCAAGTCTAGTAAGATCTCACAAGGAAGTTTCCATTACCACTAAGATAGCAATGGCAATGCTCTGGTCAGCGAATACACCTGTTTCCCTTGCAGAGAACAAAGGAAGAAAGGAGTGCAATGTTATTATCACTGCTTTGCATGGAGGTGGGTATCTGGAAATCAGAGTCCGTACACAACTTCATTCTCAACCGCTGCTTCTGCTGTTTGAGCATAAAGAGCATAGACGCTTGGCGTCTGTATAGTCATAATTTTACATTTATTCCACTTACCACCCGGGGATCTAGTCTATACTCAAACAGTAAAACATACTGTGCAGAATTGGGAAACTATGTAGAGCTTGGAAAACTATGCAGAGCTAGATATTTTTGATTTTTTGGTCTATGACAACCCAAAGTATTTTGAATGCAAAAATGGACTAGCAGGCAGACAACCTGGGTTTCTGTTCTGGCTTTGCCTCTTGGTATTTAATTGCATAGAATAAATCTATACATCATATAACTACCATAGATATTTTAAAATTGTCTTCCTAGCATTTCATTAAAATTGTCTTCCTAGCATTTTGTTCATTCCATCTAGCCTCTCCATTCTTTCTCATATTAGGGAACATAATTTCTACCTAAGCTCTTGAAAAGATCTAGATTTCTAACCAATCTGTCTCTCTCTTCATCTATCTGTCTGTCTGTCTATCTATCTATCTATCTATCTATCTATCTATCTATCTAGCATATAATATACATATTTATCATAATATTACCTTTATGGTGCCATATATGTGTGTGTGTGTGTGTGTGTGTATGTGTGTGTGTATATATATATATAGAGAGAGAGAGAGAGAGAATATAGCATGTGTGTTTGCGTATATGTGTATACATGGATATGTCTATGTGTGTTTCTCTTCATAGTACTACCTTAATATCTTGTGAGAAGTAAGGGTTAGATATTTGAAGAGTAACTATGTCTTTTAAAAGTGTCCTATAATCTGTTTAAACCATGTACATTTCAACAAAAAAAGTAAATTGTATTTTTTTAAAAAAGAAACATTAAAGAAAATATTCTGTTAACATCAAACTGAAATGAGATTCTTAGAAGAATTATAAGAGACCTAATTTGAGGTTAATTAGTTCAGAGAAGGTAGAGGAATTCATAGGAAATTGAATGATGAGTTTGAAGCAGCCATTTTCTTTTCCCAAAGAAAATCTCCTCTGGCCCTACCCCCTACTCCTAGCCTTTGTGAGGTGTCCCTTAAACAGGTTTATACTTGGTAGTAGGTAATACCTGAACTTTCTTGATATGTGCTCCATAGCAACCTATAGCACTCATCAAACTGTATTCAATCAACCTTAGTATATCATTAATTCTCTGATGCGGGAAATAATATTATATTCACCATGTGGCCCCAGGCTCTGGTACATGCTTATCACTTGATAGGTGTTGAATAGATCAATAATGGAAGAGTGAAATATAAGACCCACTTGAGAGTCTAGTACTGATATCCATGCTTTTCATATGAGAAGAAAAAAACCCAAATGCTTTTTTTCTCTTGTCCCAAGGTCTGCATCTACAAATTTTAACAGTCAGCATTATCTGGGTAAGATGTTTGTTGGTTGTGAGCCATTTTATGTATTTTAAGATATTCTCATTAGCACATGCTTAAAAAAGGGCAATGTGCAAGAAATTTTATAGTTGGATAAATGCCCCTGAAAATCTAGGTATAGTCTGTATTCAAGAAAGATGATATGCTATTTGAAGAAATCTCTCTTCAGAATTTTCTGTAAGTAACCTAGCAGTAATTAGTTTACCTGATACATGCTATTTAGAGTGTTTATGTGACATGACCTCCTACAATTGAAGAAGCCACCCTACCGAGACACTTATCATCACAACAGTCATGTTTTCCTTCTTGCCTAGGTTTTTAAATCTCATCACAAAGACACCACCCCAGGAATCCCACCATGGCTCATGTCTTGTGTTCTGTGCATTGCTCCTCTGACATTCTGAGAAAGATCAATTGATCAATTTTTTCCACCAGGAACTGAGTGGCATGGCATCACCATGAAACTTAGCCTTGTTCTAGAAAACCAATTGAGCTTGACCAAAATGAACAGCAATTTATTTTCAACCGGGGAGGCTTAGTCTCTAAAGAGTTTTAAATATTAGATACTACTGCTGATGTTGGGTCCAGGAGTACCTATACAAAACTAAGAAGAGAAGGGTAAAAGAAGATCAATGTGCTCATGTTCAATAAATCACTAGCTTAATCTAAGTGGGATTTTGCAGCTGTGAGTGAAAAATAAAAGGAGATCATTACTTGTATTTAAAAGTGCAAAAGCGAAATCAATATTTAAAATCAAGGTTCAGGAGAACTAACTGATGAAAGGGTAGATATATAGAGAATTGAATAAATTTTAGAATTAGAAAAGCTTTTGCCATGTCCTGCCACTTATTATGCCAGTGAACTCCGCATTTGTGAACTCAGTCTGAGTGCAGTGTGCAATGCATTTCATTTCATTAGTAATCCATGTAAAAGTAGCTTGCATTGCAGACTGTTTATGAAGAGATCAGTCTCACTAAGACTTTTTTAAGCACTCTTTTTTAACCTATAATATCAATATGATACTAATGAAACCTTCTGTTACTGTGGTTTTTGGTTATGTATGTGCAGTTGAAACCACTTTCAGCACATGCAGTTATGTTACTTGGGCTTAATAGCTTCCTCAGTCCAAATGATATTATGTATGAATATTACATTTTCCAAGAAAATTTTTGAAACAGGCACAATATAATTATATTATAGTGCTTTATAATTTCTATATTTTTGTTAAAAATTTCTGTAAACCAGTATCTCTGAGTAGACACAAAATAATATATTCCTAGATAATTATAAATACATTAGCTTGCTAAACTTACTTATGTCCCTCTCATATTAAATACACATTTATTTAAAATAAGGTATTTCATGTCAACCATGTATATCACAGGTACTTGATAATTTGAATACAGGCAACAATAGTTAAATAGAATAAAGTAGCCATTGCATCATAAGTGCTATGCAGTGATAGAAATAATTAGTGTGATATTAAATGGTTAAGAAAGTTTGTGAGAATTAAACATGGATTTGAAAAACTTTTTTCAGCATTGGTAGAGGAAAAATTGGTAACACATTTCACAGTGTGGTGATGGTATGAACAAAGATACGTAAGTTGGAACAAACAACATATGTTTTTCTATGAGTGTTTTATAGAATTCCAGAAGCAGCGTTTCTCAAAGGCATAGGTGAAATTAAAATCACCAAGGAAGGCTGTTAAAAGATACATCTTTGGATTTCAATTCAGACCTTTTTGGGATACAGGTAAAGAATCACTAGTGATTATCATGCTTGCCATAATTTGAGGGCCACCATATATGGGTAAGCTTTAGTAGACTTGAAATTCATAAAAACCACTATTAGTACACACCAGTCAATACTGGCACTCTCTTTCCAAACACAAATAAAAATTACATAGAAAGAATCACCCTCTTTCTCTTGGGGAAAGACATTATATCCAAGTGGTTGAAGGCAAAAGTTTTGGAATTCATCTGACCTAATCCGAATTCTAAGGGATGTCTTTTTTTTTCTTTTCTTTTTTTTTTTTTAAATTCATCCTACTAGATTGCATATTTTGAAGGCAGGGGTCATGTCTGTTTAGATTATAGTATTCTCAGCACCTAGCTCAATAAATTATTGTGGATATAAACAGATTATGATATTCATTATTAATTAAATCAGATATGCAAATCTCAGTGAATATATGTAGAAAGCACTCAAAATAATGGTAAATGATTCAATTATAATAAAAAGTCATCCATTCATTCTGTAAGTACATTTACTTATTTAGACTTTCTGTCTCCAATCTAATTTCTGAGGATAGAAGGATAAATAAGACAAGATCCTTGTTCTCAAATATCTTACTCTTTTATAGAAAGAAAGGCAAATAAATTGAGAATTGAATTAAAATGTAATAGAGAAAAGAACATGAGATAACATGAAAGAAACTTCTCGGCCGGATGGAGTACTGAGATGAAGTGCAGAGCATGGTGAGAGAAGACTTTTCTGAAAACAGGACATGATATCCACATTTGTTTCCTACGACTGCTGCAGCACATTGCCATAAACCAGGTGACTTAAAAAAATAGGAATTAATGATCTCAGCTCAGAAAGCCAGAAGTCCATAATCAAGGTGCAGACAGAGCCAGGCTACCTCTGAACTATCTAGGGATTGCCTCTTCCGAGTTTTGATTGCCTCCCAGCAATCCTTGGCATTTCTTGGCTTGTAGCTGCATCACTCCAATATCTGCCTCTATCTCCATCGGGCCTTATTCCTTACACGTATCTCTGCATGTCTTTTCCTCTTTCTGTAATGACAGCAATCATTGGATTTAGCTCACATCCCTAATCCAGTATGACCTCATCTTTACTAATTCCAAATATGGTTACATTCTGAGGTTCCCAATGGAGATATATTTTTAGCAGGCACTATTCCATTCACTACAGCATCTAAATAAGAGTTTTGAACTACAAGTGAAGGTTGATTTGACCAAGAAGGTGGAAAATAACCTACCTGCAATACACTCTGCATTGCTATTAGTAGCCTGGCTACTTAGAGACTCTGTTACTTTAGAGTCACTACTATCTATACAGAAATTCTAGACTCAGAACCACTTTTCCATCTTGGGTTCACTATCTATCTTTTGCAGCTCCTAGATGCTATAGTCATGCCAATCAACATTGTCATTCAGATGTCAGGTCTAATGTGAATATTGATAAGCCCTCAACCTTCATGCATCACTGAATTGGGAGAATCATTTTGCCTTCTAGACTCATGGATTCTTCTTTATAAAAGCCGAGATTCTCGTTGTAATTTCTTTCCAGGATAGAAGTCGCCTTGGTTTGGCTAAACAGACAGAGGCCTTTCATAACATCATCTATTCTGCTTGTGTCTCTGCCTCCCCAAAACCAGAAGTAACAAGATTAATGTCAGCCTGCTTTTTTCACTTCTTTTAGTAGCATTTATCATAAAGGGAGCAGGAGGAGGACTTGATGAAGGCGAAGAAAGCAGTATGGTACCTATTTAAAAATGAGAGAAGGAGGCTTGTGTGCTTCAGTTGCATCTCCTGCTTTCATTCACACTGAGTCCTTGGAATAGAAACAACTAATATATTTTCTCCTCTATTTCTAGAAAATGATCCAGAAAACATATTCATTTATTTTCCAGGTTTCACAGTAAGTTTTGCGTATACAGATTGTAGGGTCTAGTGAAAGAAATCCCTATGACAATGAGGATTTCCTCCAAAGTTTTGCCTGGGATCACTGAGTTATTCTGCCACTTTAACCTAAATCATTGAGTGTGCCCTACTACCCCCTGTATCTTTCTGTAAAAAAATACTGCCTTTCTTGTTGCCTTTATTCTTCAGTTAATGGCATCCTTGTGAGTAAAACAGCCACCTGTTCCGCTGGAGGAAGGTGACATGAGCAGAATCAGACTTCATGTACAGGGTATAGCACCTGTGAGCAGAGAACAAACACCTTTGCAGTAGACTCTTTTTTCATCACTTTATCAAATTATTTACAAATTTAATCCAATCCATATTACCATTAGATGTGCCTTTTTTCCCCCGACTTTTCAGTAACCATGGGCTAAGCAAGCAAAGTAAAAAAAAGAAAAAAAAAAGTGAATTGTATTTACTTGTGGAAGAGCTAGTACACAGGCAGTAAATAACTGCTAGTTTATCTGAATATAAAGCAAGATTAAATCAACCAACTTGGTAAAACTGAATTTTAAGTGGAACATTCTTCAAGTGATATACTAAAATTGCTTCCAAGGAGAGCAGCTATGTTTATTTATTTTAAAATGAATATCATCATATTATCATATTTGAATGCATTTTGGATCAGGCACTTGTTGAATATTTAAAGAAACCACTTTAATATAAGAGTGTTGAAATTTGATAATATCCTTTTTGTTAAAGATTATTTACACTTTTTGAAAAATAATTAAATATCAAATGCAGCTATGTAAGCATAGAGCAACTGTTGCCGAACCAGTAACTAGAAGCAAGAGGAATGGCATGGTATTCTCGCAAAAATATGTAGGCATAAAAAAATAGTTGTCAAGAGGCATAAACTAAACATAAAATACTACTTTTTTGGAAAATCAAGAGTTTTAGATATTTTGCAATATTTCTTAATATTGCATTAAGAAAACATACTCTCTATTATAAGATTTGAGAAAATCAGAATGTTTGCTTTCTGCAAAGGTGAATACTATATTTCATTTTCATTATGATCGTATCTATGTAGCCATTTCACCTCTCCATTAATTCTCTTTTTAATAACATTACATACACACACACACGGTTTTCAAGAAAAGCAAAATGGTTCCAAGTAAAGATGACAAACTTTCATAACTGACAAGCTAAAGAGCCTATGTGAGATACTACAGCTGCAGTCTTAGCTTCATCTTTGGAGAGGCCTTACAGTGCTTAAGACCAGGTGCCCTGCCAGTGAGAGAATAACAAATTAATACATTATAATTGCTAATACATTAATTAATAAATCTAATATTTATTAAATTGGTGACTTCAGTCAGGTTAGTTAGTCTTTCTTTACTTAGGTTCCTCATCTGCAAACAGGGATTCTAGTGTGTATCTCACAGGGTTGTTGTGGTAATGAAAGAGTAAATACCTGTATATCTTCAGTGCTTAGAAGGATGCATGATCATACATACTCAGGGCATGCGAGCTATTATTATTACCTATACATGGAGATGTTAAAGCCTCTCAGAATTCTTGAGTTAATTCAATGAGATAATATGCATACAAAACCAATTATATTTACTGGTACAAATTTCAATTGGTCATTAATTGACTGGACAAACAAGTACGCTCTATCACTTCTGCTCTTTGACCATAAAATGAACAGCAAGTATTTTAACCTCTCAGAGCCTTGCCTTTAAAGTTCCTGTAGTTGCTTTGAGGGTTCACATGAAATCAATTTAGAGAAACTAAATTTTTATAAATATAATTTTTTCTCATTGTCTACACCAGCAGTTTGTATAGTTACTTTTTTTTTTTTTTTTTTTTTTTTTTGTATTGACACTATAATATTGTGGTATGGATAGAACAGATACTGTCACCATTTTTATGAGAGTAAACCAAGCTTTGAAACATCAGAAAGTTTTTCAATGTTATTCAAGCTCTTTGTAGCATAGCTGGAAGTTAATGCAAGTTCTCCAAATTGAAGGTCAAGAAATTACACTTTTAGAAAGAAAAGCTCTGTGACTACATTATATTTAAAGCAACACAGCCAAATGAAATTTCTTTCCAGCAGCACACTTTCAGTTATAGAGCCAAAGAATAAGTACTAACAGGACCCATTTTCACCAAACCCGATGGAAAAATGATTTCTAGGATTGCCAAAGTGTTGCTGAAAGCTTTCACTGCCACCTGATTGGCCTAACGGATCCCTGATGATTATATGCTTTGCTTAATGACTGGGATATGTTCTGAGAAATGTGTCTTAGGTGATTTTGTTGTTGTGTGAACATCACAGAGCGTACTTAAACAAACCTAGATCATATAGCCTACCAAATACCTAGGCTAGATGTTATAGCTTATTGCTCCTTAACTACAAATCTACACAGCATGTTACTGTACTGAGTATTGTAGGTGGTTGTAACACAATAGTAAGTATTTGTGTATCTAAACATATCTAAACATTAAAATGGTACAGTAAAAATAAAGTATAAAAGATAAAAATATGTAGGGTACTTACCATGAATGGAGAATGCAGGACTGAGAGTTGTCCTCGGTGAGTCAGTGAGTGAGTGAGTGGTGAATGAATATAAAAGCACAGGACATTACTGTATACTATTAAAGATTTTATAAACATTGGATATTCAGGCTGCGCTAAATTCATTTAAATATTTTTCTTCCATAATGAATTAACCTTAGCTTACTGTAACTTTTACTTTGTAAAATTTTAAATTATTTTAATTTTCTACTATTTTTATAACAGCTTATAGCTATATAAAAACATCTATCTACTTTTTCAACTTTTGTGTTGAAAACTGAAACAAAAATACATATATTAACCTAGCACTACGCGGGGTTAGGATCATCAATTTAATTGCCTTCCAGTTCCATAGCTTGTCCCACTGAAAGATCTTCAGGGGGAATAACATGTATGGAGCTGTCATCTCCTTTGATAACAACGCCTTCTCGAATACTCCTAAAGGATCTGCCTGAGGCTTTTCTTGAGGAGGTGTTTTTTCAGAAGGGTGGTCAGTTTGCATTGGTTTTCCTTTTTTAAATCATAGATTTGCATGAATAATGCTTTGCTTTATGACATTACAACAGCTAGGGCATCTGTAGGCCATAAGCATTTTTTTAGTTCTACCATCATCGTACAGGACCACCATAGTATATGCAGTCCTTCATTGACCAAAACGTTGTTATGCAGCTCATGACTGTATTTAACTCCTGGTGTAAGATTTTAGTGAAATCTTGGTTCAACAGCCATGTTCCCTAATCATTATACCTTTATCTTTGTTTTCTTTCCAGATGTAACGTCCTCACACTTCCTCACCACCCTTGGCGGTCCACACGTGCTGTTTATAGGTAGGCACAGTTGCTTTTAGGGAAAGAGACAGGTATAAATAAATACATACATGAATAAGCCTGTTCACTATGTAGTTGCTTCTGTTTTATCCTATTGTATTGGTTAAGAAGTATTGCTTTATACATGCCATCGGAAGATACTATTAGAGCATAATTCAGACATTTTCAATGTTGGAATCAACTATTCTTGTAACCATAGTTATTTTTTAGTGAACTGAAGCAAAGGGACTACTTGAGGAAGCCGGCTATGTTAATTATTACAGAGAACCAATTGAGTTTCACTCTGTAACTAGAAATAATTTTAAAAATCAGTTCTTGCATGTTTATCTTTTTAATTTTAATGTAAGTTCTTAATTAAATTATGTAAGTAAATTTGATAACTGCTAATAAAATAGCAAAAAAAATTTTAAAAAGCAAAAATGCATTTTTTATTTTGGTAGAAGCTACTATGTCCTTGAAAGTTTTAAGTTCTAAAGGGGAAACTCCAGGCTTGCATATAATGTTTATTCATCAACTCATTTATACTATTGTTAGGTAATATTCTGAGGGTCCTTACAAAAAGTGGAGAGAAAAATTTTCTAGGGAGGTTAGACTTCTGTTTTTCCTTCAGTTGTCCATGATGTATTTCTTAGGCACTTGGCTTCAGATTTTAGATGTATTAGGAAGCCTCAGGTTTTAGCTATTTCTTTATGTCCCAAAGCCTTAGCTGTCATATTTAAGCCCAGGTTTTGAGGGAGACCAAATTAGTGATCTTTGCCTGAAGTAGCATGGTTTTAAGACAATGATAGAATGTTAGATTTTCCAGAGTTTTATATTTAATTTCATATGATGTATTATAGACATGCTTACAATCTTCAGTGAAGTACAGCTCTAAGTAATTAATAAATATTAATTTAGCTATTTTCTCAAGTCTCTAACATATGAATCTTCTGGATAAAGACACTCTGGGTGTGCATCATCAAATCAATAAAGAAAGCAGCTTTTGATGTCCCCCATTGTTCTGTATATTGAGAGCAGATTGTGATAATATGTGACAGTACTTTGGTATACCGGTCATTTCCATAGGTCCATTATAAAATCATAGAAGACCTGGCATTTCATTCTCCTCCACGGTTGTATTAGTCCATTCTCACACTGCTAATAAAGATATTCCCAAGATGGAGTAATTTATAAGGGAAAGAGGTTTAATGGATTCACAGTTCCACGTGGTTGGGAGGCCTCAACATCCAAGTGGAAGGCAAAGGAGAAGCAAATGCACATCTTACATGGCGGCAGAAAAGAGGAACTTGCATTTATAAAATGATCATATCTTGTGAGATTTATTCACTACACAAGAACGTATGGGAGAAACTGCCCCCATGATTCAATTATCTCTACCTGGCCGCTCCCTTGACACATGAGGATTATTACAATTCAAGGTGAGATTTGGGTGTGGACACACCCAAACCATATCAATGGTTCTCTATATTGTGCTGCAATTTTTACTACTACAAATCTATAGGATAGTTTACTAACTAAAAGATCCAGTTCCAAATGGTGCATCTCTTAAGTGAAATTGTTTGGGTATTTAGAAAACTACTCATATTTATTGTTTAAACTTTAGTTCTATGCATGGGGGAACTACCCTTTATCTACTCATCAGTTGATAAACATTTTAGTTGTTTCCTCCTTTTGGTTACTGGGGATAATGCTGCTGTTAACATTCATAAACAAGTTTTTGTGTGCATATATGTTTTCATTGCTCTTAGGTATGTATATCCACATACATATTTTATGCTAAACATTTTGAGAAACTGCCTATTTTAGAAATCTTCTGCACTATTTTTCATTATCCCCAGCAATGTATGAGGGTGCTGATTTCTCTACTTCCTTGCCAAGGCATGCTACTGTCTGTCTAGTGAGTGTGAATTGGTATTTCATTGTGGTTTCACTTTGTGTTCCTCTAATGATTAATGATGTTGAGAATCTTTTCATGTATTATTGGCCATTTGTATACCTTCTTTGGAAAAATATCTGTTCAAATACTTTTTCCATTTTTTAATTTGGTGTTTGTCTTTATATTTTTGAGTTGTGAGGGTTCTTTGTACATTCTGGATAATAAAAGTCCCTTATTAAATAATATGATTCGTAAACATTTTCTTTCATACAGGGGGTTGTCTTTTCCCTTTCTTGAAGATATCATTTACAAAATAAAGTTTTCAATTTGATAGAAATTTTTTTTTCTTTCTTTTGTTGAATTTTTTTTTTTTTTTATAGCTTGCACTTTTGGTGTTATATCTAAGAAATTATCACCTAGTTCAAATTTATAAAGATTTACTCCTATGTTTTAGAGTTTTTGCTCTTATATTTGGATCTCTGATTAATTTTAAGATAATTTTCATGTATGGTATGAAGAAATGGCCAAGTCTCTCGCTCTCTCTTGTTTTCTTTTTTCTTTTGGATATCCAGTTGTCTCAGCATCGTTTGTTGAAAATTATTATGCCCCATTTTATTTTCTTGCTACCATTGTTCAAAATCAATTGACTATAAATGTAAAGGTTTATTTCCTGACTTTAACATTCTACTCCATTGTTAGCTGTCTATACTTGTACCAGCACCCCAGTATTACAGTGCATTGATTACTGTAGATTTTTCTAATGTTTTGAAATTGAGAAGTGAGAATTCTCTGACTTTGTTCTGTTTCAAGACTGTTTGGCTCTTCTGTGTCCGTTGAATTCTCATACAAATTTTTGGAACAGCTTGGCAATTCCTGAAAAACAAAAAGCCTACTGAGATGTTGATAGGATTTAGTTGAATTTATATGTCAACTTGGATAATATTTTATTTAAACAATATTAAGTCTTAATTTATGAAGATGGAATACCTCTCCATTTATTTATATCATCTTTAATTTTTTTTTTTTTAATTTCCATAGGTTTTTGAGGAACAGGTGGCTTTGGTTACATGGGTAAGTTCTTTAGTGGTGATTTGCATACACTGTACCCAATTTGTAGCCTTTTATCCTTCATCCCCTTCTTGCCTTTTTCCCCTGTGTCCCCAAAGCCCATTGTGTCATTATTATGTCTTTAAGGACTCAAGTAACTTAAGGTAGACGGGTGAAAAAGTCATTCTATGCAAATGGACACCAAAAGCAAGAAGGAGCAGCTGTTCTTATATCAGACAAAACAAACTTTAAAGTAACAGCTGTTAGAAAAGACAGAGAGAGACATTATATAATGATAAAAGGCCTTGTCCAACAGGAAAATATCACAATCCTAAATATATATGCACCTAACACTGGAGCTCCCAAATTTATAAAACAATTACTACCAGTCCTAATAAATGGCATAGACAGCAACACAATAATAGTGGGTAACTCCAATACTCCACTGACAGCACTCGACAGGTCATCAAGAGAAAAAGTAACAAAGAAACAATGAATTTAAACTATATCCTGGAAGAAACAGACTTAACAGATATTTACAGAACATTCTACCCAACAAGCACAGAAAATACATCTATTCATCAGAGCATGGAACTTTCTCCAAGACATACCATATGATAGGCCACACAACAAGTCTCAACGAATTTAAGAAAATTGAAATTATAGCAAGTACTCTCTCAGACCACAATGAAATAAAACTGGAAGTCAACATCAAAAGGAACCTTCAAAACTATGCAAATATAGAAATTAAATAACCTGCCCCTGAATGATCATTGGGTCAACAATGACATCAATATGGAAATTAAAAAATTCTTTGACCTGAATGACAATATTGACACAACCCTTCAAAACCTCTGGGATACAGTAAAGGAGATGCTAAGAGGAAAGTTCATAGCATTAAATGCCTACATCAAAAGTCTGAAAGAGCACAATATAAGGTCACACCTCAAGGAACTAGAGAAACAAGAATAAACCAAACCCAAACTCAACAGAAGAAAATAAATATGCAAGATCAGAGCAGAAGGAAATGAAATTGAAATAAAAAAATTACAAAAGATAAATGAAACACAAAGCTGGTCCTTTGAAAAGATAAATAAAATTGATAGACCATTAGCAACATTAACCAAGAACAGATAAAATCTTCTTTAATTTTTTAAATGAATGTTTTATTGTTTTCTAGCATTATACTTGTTTTGTTTATTACTAAATATTTTATTCTTTTATATGATTGTAAATACAATTTTCTTAATATTACTTTCAGATTGTTATTTGTTAACGTATAGAAATTCAATCAATATTTGTATCTACAATTCTGCCAAATTTTATCATTTCTTATGGTTTTCTAGTGGATTATTTATATATAAGATCATATCATTTGCAAATAAAGTTTTACTTATTTATTTCAAATATGGATGCCTTTTCTTTTTCTTTTCTTTTTTTTTTTTTTTTTGACTATTAGTTCTGATTAGAATCTCCAATAAAGTGTTGAAAAGAAGAGGCAGAAGTAAACATACTTGCCTTGTTGCTGATCTTAGAGGGAAAGTAAGCAACTGAAGGAAACAAAAATATCTCACCCCAAATTACAATTTCATGACATAATTCAAGATGGCTATTTAGAAGGACTGAAAATACAAGAATAGCTAAAATGTGTCTTTTGTGGGAGGATTTTTAACTGTAGAGAATATCTGTCATTGACACAGCTAGACTTTTTTCTAAGAGCTGATCTAGGAAAAATTAACTCACAAGCTGACACCTTTGCAGGTCTGAAAGAAATATTCACCATTTATTCTCTCTGTTGGCTGCTACTGTGAGGTTTTATCTGCATAACAAGACCACCTTCACTAGCAAAAGCCTTCTCTTCTCCCTCTACAATAACCTGTTTTGTCATGATCCAGGCACTCATTCTTTCTGTAACCTCAAAATGTTATAAAGCTTAGTACTCCATTGTTGAGGTAATCATTCTCTGGTATTTCCACATGCATGTTAATAAATTTGTATGCCGTTTCTCTACTAATCTGCCTTTTGTCAGCTGATTTTTAAAATTGAAAATCAGAAGGTGAAGGGGAAATTTTAACATGATCTATATACAATTTTTCATTATTAACATGATGTTAGTTGTGATTTTTTAATAGATGCGGTTTTTAAGGTTGAGACAGTTCCCTTGTATTTTTGTTTGTTTAATGTTTTCATCATGATAGCTTACTCAATTTTGTGAAATTATTATTTTTTCACCCATTGACAATCGAGATAATTGTGTGTGATATTTGTTCTTTATTCTATTAATATGGTATATTATATTCATAGATTTTCAAGGTTAAAACAACCTGGATTGCCCTGTGAGAATCTCACATGGTCATAAAGTACAATCCTTTCTCGAATTTCTAGATTCAGCTTGCTAGTTTTATTTTATTTCATTTTAGGATTTTTGTGTCAATATTCATAAGAAATATTGCTCTGTAATTTTCTTTCCTTGTTATGTCTTTCTTTGGTTTTGATGTCATGGTAATACTGGCCTCATAGAATTACTTATATTCTCTCCTCTTTTATTTTTTGAAAATTTTGTGAAAAACTGGTATTAATGCTTATTTAAAAGGTTAGTAGAATTCAATGGTGAAGGCATCTAGGTCTAGGCTTTACTTTGTGAGTTTCGTGGAATATTTCTTAGACTTTCTTACAATAACCTTGACAGTTTTGAGGAATTCTTGTCAGACATTTTGTATAATGCCTCTCAATTTGGGATTTTTCTGATGTTTCTCTCATGCTGAAACTGGGGTTAGGCATGTTTTGACGGGAAAGTTTAAGTACCATTTAACCACATTATTTAACCACATTGTTTCAAGGGTGTATACTATCAACATGACATCACTATTGATATTAACCTTGATTAACAGGTTGAAGTAATGTTTGTCAGGTTTCTCTACTGTAAGATTACTCTTTTATTTCTACATTTCGTACTCTACTTTTTGGGAAAAAAAGGCTCTATGGGTAAACCACATTTAACTCCACCACCTTAATAACGTAGTATGTATACAAATTATTTGGAATTCTTCAGTATGAGACATTTATCTTTTTCTCTATTTATTCAATTGTTTGTTTATTTCAAGGTAGACTTATAGATATTTATTTAATACTTGGTTTATAATCCAATATAGATTTATTTATTTTCTTGCTCAAATTGTTCTAGTGTTGGCCACTCTTTCATTTCATTCTTTGGAAGCTCTTTCATTTGACACTTGTGTTTTGACATACTATCAACATTGTGGGTTTTATTAATATTATTATCATTGTTATTTTTATTGTAATTAACATTTTAAGACTTTCTTATATTCTGGTATTATGAGATGCTCCAGACTCATTTTAAATATTTTCTTTCCTAGTCTTAGAATTAGCCATTTCTACAATAAACCCTGGTTTCTCTTATTGGAGAATACTATTAGAACCCAAAATTTGGACCCTAGATGTGTTTATTGTTTCCAACATGTCATTGATTCTAAGCCTTCTTAACCGATGGAGCAAGGAAATAAGTGAGTGCATACTAATCCATGTATATACATGTATCTATAAATATTTCTATGTGTAATCATCCGTATCTATGTTAAACTAAACATGAGTTATTACATATGTCTCTGACTCTCATACCACCTTCTTGCCCTCCCATTGATCTATAAACTCCCACTTTTGTATTTTTTTAAGTATTAATTCAATTTCTTTGCTTGTTAAAGGTTCAGATTATTTGTTCTTATATATTATTTATTTTTATTTTTACTTTTTTATTATACTTTAAGATCTAGGGTACATGTGCACAATGCACAGGTTTGTTACATATGTATACATGTGCCATGTTGGTATGCTGCACCCGTTAACTCGTGTGTGTATATATATATATATTTGTTCATGTATATATGTATACACACACACACACACACACACACATGTTTATTCTTCTTGAATCAGTTTTGGTAGTCTGTGTCTTTCTCAGAATTTATCCATTTTTTGTCTATTTTATCTTTGTAAAAGACAGGAAAAAAACAAACTGTTTCCTCATACCCATCACTCAACACAGAACACTTCTATGAATAAAATGTGTGTAAGTTTTCCCTAACATCAAGCAATTCTCTGGCAAATCCCAATTGGGTGTCCTATAATTCAATTCAATTCTGACACTAGCTACCCGGAATTACAGCCAGACCTCATGGAATAAGGGCTCAGTCCTACAATACTGTCCCCTATTTTAGGTGCAAATCGAAAGTAGCAGGCTGTCACTTATATTTCTGACCAACCAACATAAATCAGGTTCCCACGACCCCCTCCTTAGGTTTAAATCATTTGCTAGGATGGCTTACAAAACTCAGAGAAACATTTACTTATGTACACTAGTTCATTATACTAATGAAGGATACAATAAATGATATAGAAGAACAGCCAAATGAAGAGATACATAGGGTGAGGTTTAGAAGGGTTCTGACTACAGGAGCTTTCTCTTCAGGTGGATTTGGGGTGTCCCATCCTCCAGGCACATACATGTGTCCATCAGTTCAAAAGCTCTCTAAACTCTGTACCTTAGAGATTTTTATGTAGACTTCATCACGTAGGTATGATCAATTATTAACTCAATCTCCAGCCTCTCTTTCCTTTCAAGAGAATGTGATTTGGGCCTGAAAGTCCCAAGCTTATAATCACGGCCTGATCTTTATGGTGACCAACCCTCATCCAGGAGTCCACCAAGAGAGGCCTCATTAGAACAAAAGACTCTTTTGTCATCTGGTAAATTACAAAGGTCTCAGGAATTCTGTGTTAAGAACTGAAGTAGAAGACAGAGCATTAAAACAAAAGTTTCTCCTTGTCCATATCTATCCATAAGGATATTAGGGGCTCTGTGTCAGGAATAAAGGGCAGAGCCACACACACACATATATATACACACACACACACACACACGTGTATACACACATACACACACATATATACACATACACACACATATGTATGTATGTGTATACTCCTTTTAAAAATGATTGTTGTCAGTAGTTTGCTCCCAATTTTATTCCTAATTTTAATAGTTTTAGTTCTCTCTCTCATCAGTCTTAGTTTTTGCGGTATTTTTGTATGTTCAATTTTTAAAGAACGAACTTTAGTTTGTTGACTTTCTCTTGTTCTTTTCTCCATTGCATTTCATTTCTCACAATAATCTTTCCAATTTTCTTCCTTCTGATTGCTTTGTGATTAGTTTCTCTTCAAGTTTCTTAGAACGAAAGATTAGATTGTTTATTTGAGATCATTTTTCTTTAGTAATATAAGCATTTATAGTTGTAAATTTTCTCGTAAGTACTGCTTTAGCTGAATACCATACATGTTGGTATGTTAAGCATTAATTTTCACTTATCTCAAAAATTTTCTAGTTTTTCCTGTAATCATTTTTGATCCATTGGTGATTTAAGACTATGTTTTTTAATTTTTACATATTTATATTTTTCTCAAATTTTATTTTGTTATCAATTTCTAACTTAATTTCATGTAGTCAGAGAATATATTTTACATGGTTTCTATCCTGTTAAATTTATTGAGCTTGATTTATTGATTAGCATGTGATCTACTCTGAAAAAATATTTTATGTGTACCAGAGAGGAACATGTATTCTGCTGTTGTTAGGACATAAACCCTTTTATCCTTTTAAAATGTCCATCTTTGTCTCTAGTGATTTTTTTTTTTTTTTGGTTTGTAATCAGTTTTGATTAATTTAACTTAATTTAATTAATTTATTTTTGAGACAGAGTTTCACTCTTATCACCTATAGTCACAGCTACTCAGGAGGCTGAGGCTGGAGAAACACTGAACCCAGGAAGTGGAGGTTGCAGTGAGCTGAGATTGTGCCACTGTACTGCAACCTGGGCGACAAGTAAAACCCTGTCTAAAAAGTAGAAAACTAAAAATAAAAATAAGATAGCATGTGTTTTGTGTCTCCTATAGACAGAATATAATTTGATTTTGACTTTTTTGTCATCTGACAATTTTTCTGGTTGATTGAACTTTTTAATCTATTCACATTTAATGTTATTAATAATATACTTGTATTTAAGTGTTTTCACCATTATCTACATAATTAGAGTAATTGAGGCTCTTTGTTTTTTAGTGTGGATTTGAAATATTGTGTGGACCCACTGAATTTAATCCTGAAAAACTTCCTATAATATTTCTTTTAAGACAGTATGCTAGCGGTGAATTTTCTGTTTTTGTTTATCTGATAATGTCTTATTTTGCCTTCATTTTTGAAAGACAGGTTTGCTACTAAAACATTCTTGGTTGACAGTTCCTATTCTCTTACTCTTGCTCTCTCATTCTTTTAATATATTATCCCACTCTTTCATGGTATCTCATGTCTCTGATAAAGATCAACTCTTAATTTGATTAAGAATTTTCTTGTATATTATGAGTTACCTTCTTTTGCAGATTTCAAGATTTTCTCTTTGTCATTGGCTTTCAACCTTTTGGCTATGATGTATCTGGGTATGGGACTCTCTGCTTTTATCTTACTTCGAGTTTGTTGAGTTCTTGAACATATAGATTAATATTTTTCAGCAGATTTAGAAAGTTTTTAGACTATTTTGTTGAATACTTTTTCTGCTTTTCTCTCCATTTTTTGTTCCCCTTATTACATGTTTGTGGGTTCACTTAAGTATATCTCACACTTCTCTGAGTCTCTGTTCATTTGACTTCATTTCTTAAATTCATTTTAAACTGTATTAGATCATTTTCATACTGCTATCATTTATAAAGATAAAGAGGGGTAATTTATAAAGGAAAGAGGCTTAATCGACTCACTGTTCCACATTGCTGGGAAGGTCTCAGGAAACTTACAATCATGGTGGAAGGCAAAGGGGAAGCAATCGCACACCTTACAGGGTTCAGGCAAGAAAGGTGCAAGCAGGCGTAACATCAGATGCTTATAAAACCATCAGATCTCATAAAAATTCACTCATTATCATGATAACAGCATGGTGGCAACCACCTCCCATGATCCAATCACCTCCCTCGAAATATCTCCTTAGACACATGGGGATTACGAGGATTACAAGTCAAGATGAGATTTGGGTGGGGACACAAAGCCTAACCGTATCATTAACCAACCAAACAAGCAACAAATGATGTCTTCATTTTTTTCTCTCTGTTCTTTAGATTGCATAATCTCTATTGATTTGTCTTCATGTTCACTGATATTTTTCCTCTCGCAGCTCAAATCTACTGGTGAGGCTCTCTAGTGCACTTATTATTTTAGTTATTGTACTTTTTGCCTCCATAATATCCATTTGAATCTTTTTAAAAAAATAATTTCTATATCTTGATTGATACTATCCACTTAATAGAGACATTGTTATTACCTCTTCCTTTAAACCTTTAGACTTCTTTAGTTCTTTGAACATATTTATAGTATCTGCTTTTTAGATTTCCATTTACTAAATCCACCATTTGAACTACCTTATAGGTGGTTTTTATTGCCTGCTTTTTCTTCTTTGCACAGGTCACACATTCTTGTTTCTTTGCATTTCTCATGAATTTGTGTTGAAACCCAACATTAAGAAAAATGCAGTGTAGCAACCTGAATACTGACACTCTCTTCTTCCTGCCTTGTACAGCCTCTATGTCATTCCATAGATTATAAAACCTTGGGCATGCGTTTATATGCACACTTTTCCTGAACACCTACTTTGGTCTGCTTCTATTGGTATCACAGCCAACTGTCAGCTTCTACCAGTTTCTAACTGATTGCTATATTGCTATATTGTTTTCACATAAATGCCCTGGAGCCTAAATTGTTCCACATTCCGATCCACTCAAAATAGTGCTCCTTTCCAAGGACAGGGTGTTGTCAGTCTTTGAGGCTGCTCTTACACTTGAGAACTATTTTGAGCACCTCTTTCCTGGTTAAACTTCTAGCTATTCTAATATTTTGTTACCATAAACCTCAAGTTGTTAAACGAGATTACTCCTCTTAATTTCTCACCAATATCTCTACTGTTTCCAACAACATCCTGAGGAATAAACTTAATCACACTTTGTACCAAATAAGGTCAGTGCCCTTAAACTGAACAATCAAGAGCTTTGTTCTTATGGCCTGGCCTTCCCCCTAGTCAGTACTTTTGTGCCACTGCACTGCAGCTGGGATTGGGACACCATCTGCTTCTCACAGTTTCATCCCTATTCTATAAACAAAGAACAGAGTGGGGCCAAAAGCCTCTGATATTCTCAACTTACCCCTCATGACATGAACTTTCTGTCCTAGAATTGTCCTGAGCCAGAAACTCAGTATTCTTTTTTACGTTAAGAGGGGGTACATGTGCAGGTTTGTTGCATGAGTAAGTTGTGTGGCACTTGGTTTGGATGTACAAATGATCCTGTCACCAAGGTAGTGAGCATTGTGTCTGATGTTAGTTTTTCAACCCTTACTCCCCTTCCAACCTTCCCTCCCTTTAGTAGTTCTCACTGTATTATTCCCATCTTTGTCTCTGTGTACACTCAATATTTAGTTCCCCCTTATAAGCAAATTAACACAGGAACAGAAAGCCTAGCATTCTTGGCCTACTGCACCTGGGGTAGAACTTTTGTCACCCTGAAATATGGAGAACGTGGAGATTAAATGTCACAGACTTTGACTGTTCTTACTGAGATTTAGTGTATTTTCATCAATAGATGTTTTTCCATTTGCTATAAGCCTTTAGTATAATTTCCAGAGACTTTAGTTTTTGGTTTATTTGTTTGCTTAATTACTTTTCAGTGGTAAATGGCTATTTCACTAGAGAGAAAGTCTGTAGCACAACTCACACCACCATCTGTAAGTCCATCTCTCTCTCACTTGGTCTTAAGAGCATTTTTAAATTTAGACACTCTATTAGTCCATTGTCACATTGCTATAAAGAAATACTTGAGACTGAAGTAATTTATAAAGAAAAGAGGTTTAATTGGCTCATGGTTCCTCAGGATGTATAGGAAGCATGATGCTGGCCACCTGCTTGGTTTCTTGGATGACCTCTGGAAACTTACAATCATAGCAGAAGGTGAAGAGGAAGCAGACTTATCTTAAGTGGCCAGAGAAGGAGGAAGAGAGAGAAGGGGGGAAGTGCAACACACTTTAAAACAGCCAGATCTTATGAAAACTCACTCACTATTACGAGAACAGCACCAAGGAGATGGTGCTAAACCATTCATGAAGGGTCCACCCTCATGATCCAATCACCTCCCATCAGGCCCCATCTTCAACTTTGGGGATTGCAATTGAACATGAGATTTGGATAGGGACACAGATCCAAACATATCAGATATGGAACAGAATGTGACTGTGTTATTAAAATATTTATTTGTTTTTATGAATTATAATTCTTTAAGAGTTAGAACTTAATGCATCTAATGAAAATCACCTAGCCCTTTCCCTTGTCAAACAAACTAGTAACTTCAGGAAAAACTCTTAGTTTAATACATTAATGGAAAAAACATATAATTTTGTAATATTTTAAAATATGCACTTTGTCCATCAAGAACAGATTATCTGTATTCAAAATTTCCACAAAATATTGTTTTTTGTTTTATATAGTATACATTTGAAAGCTCTAGAGACAGGAAGATTAAAAATAATTATAACATTCTAAATTTCTAAAGTAGATAAAAATATTGATAAAATGTAAATGCTCTTCCCACCAATATTACTATGGCAGTTACTATTAGTGTCTTGCCAATTTGCTTCTTCCCACTGTACAATTTCACAGGATAATTCCTGTACCCAGCGGTATGTTCTTACCTCATAAATCTGCTTCTTTTTACTTAAGGAGTTTCTCAAGCTGCAGTATATCTCTGACCCATGCCCTGGGTAAGACTGGAGGTTTTGTTTGTTGGCTTGTTTGTTTGTTTGTTTTTGAGACAGAGTCTCACTTTGTCTCCCAGGCAGGGTGCAGTGGCTCGATCTTGGCTCACTGCAACCCCTGCCTCCAGGGTTCAAGCAATTATTCTGCCTCAGCCTCCTGAGTAGCTGGGATTACAGGCATACTTTATGCCCAGCTAATTTTTGTATTTTTAATGGAGATAGGGTTTTACCATGTTGGCCAAGCTGATCTCAAACTCCTGTCCTCAAGTGATCTGCCTTCCTTTACCTCCCAATGCACTAGGATTACAGGTGTGAGCCACCGTGCCTGGCTGGACTGAAGTTTTTTAGGGAGCTTATATTCCCACACATACAACCAGCCGCAAATATCCACCAATGAGCAACAGAAGTTGCTGGATAAATAGTGCAATGCCTCGGTGTCTCTGTGAATGAGCCCATCTCATATCTGAGCTAGATTCTTGCTTGTGGGATCTGCTTCTGGTGTCCACAGTAATAACCCATTCATCAACACATCCTGCACTGGCTTTCTTCCCTTTTTGTTTCACTTTCTTATTCCCTCACCATGCTTTCAAATGAAGTACTTGCATTAAAATCTTTATCTCTGGTAATGTTTTTGAAGGGACCAAACTATGTTATTCACCATTTAGAAACTCTGGTAAGTAATCTTCTGAGGCTTATTAAAAAGACGGCAAAAGTGCATTCCATCAGAATCTCAGTATCTCCCATTATTTTAATTTAGCTGGTAACATTTGGTTTTATTTAATTATTAAACTCTGAATTCAAGTCCTTATTTATTGATGTAAAAATCGTGTATAAAAGTCTATGTTGTATCTGTTAATGATATTTATAACCTATAAGAAAGTTCTATATTTAACTTAAAATTTATATTACTTTTCTTTCTGTAAGATGTACTTATTTGTTGGAAAGAGTATTTATAGCCTTGACCATCCAGATTAAGAGAGAGCTGAGGGGTCTCTCACTGGCAGAAAAAGAATAAATAAAACAAAACTATACAGCAACCCAGGAAAATCTTGCTGTCTCTTACATTTCTACTATTTTACTTGGAAAAGAAAAAGCATAGTAACTAAAAATGCACCCATCACAGCATCTAAATATGAGACCCTGAACATAGTAAGTGATCACTAAATCTTTGCTACATGAAGCTTTAAACAATTGCAAAGAAGTCAGGTGAGTTGAAACATGAAAAGAGACAAAGCAATGTCTAAGAGGAAGTCAACTCTAGAATAAGTAATAATTGAACATTGTTTATTAAAAATTTACCCCATAAAGGAAGTGTAACATAAACTAAGTTTTAGAGTAGAAATAAAAATTATCAGATAAGACGTTAGAAATCAAGAGGTAATTTGAATTTTTCAGCCAAAAGGCTGAATATAACATGTTCGTTAATCTTTACTGGTTCTTTCCCCCAAAACACTGACAAAAGAGGGCGACAGCGTTGTCTGACCAAGGGAATTGAGCAGACAGCTGAGACCTTGATCTGGTTTTAAATGACTCTGAGGGATCTATCTGTTCAATAGACTCCCAAGATCTCCTGAGATTATCAAAAGTTATCCACAAAGAAATTAATTCAATGACTTAATTTTTGGAACATGTTAATATCTGCTAATGACCTTCAGTAATGACATTGTAAGGTGAGATGGTAGAATGTGAATATGAAGATTCATGGTAACTGCAGAATTGTGACTCTAGAGTGTGGGAAAATTGCTTTGCTCATACATCAAGACATGAGAAACCAAGAGCCCTAAGAAATAAGAAATGAAAAGCTAGTCCATTTGGGGTTGTGAATTTTTTCCTTCATGTACTTGGCGTGTTTGTGGAGAGAGGACTTTGTACAAAGCAGATGTAAAGCAGACTGTTTTTCTCATAGCAGATCACAACCTACAAATGCTTCTTAATCCACCTTTCACTTTGAATGATAACCCCCAGCCCCTAAACACTTACATAAAAATAAAGTTAAGAAACACATTTTTTTAAAGATCCCTTTATGCCTTAGGGATATGCACTACCCAGAGCTCAATTTTCTGCAGTAGCGTATAATTAAATGGCACTTCCAAGTTTGAATGACAATATCATATTAAATTCAGAAAGGACAACTGTCAGCAAAATGTAGATTATTCACTTTGTGAATTCAAGGTTCTTGATTTGAATGAACTGCTTTATAAAATGTGGGAAAGAGGGCGGCAGATGAAACAATTGCAAAATCCTGATGAATTATACTGTTTGGAGAATTAAAGTTTTAATGTTAACTAGGAAAAACTGGTGAAGCTAATATAGTCTAAAGAAAACTATCAAAGATTCTCTTCTAGGCAGAATGCCAAACAGTTTGAGCCAGCTTTCCACAGCTCTACCTTCAGGTTTTATTTAAATTGAAATAAAGCCTGTCATCTTAGCTTTAGCTGGCACAATGAAATGCACAGTTTCTTGCTCAATTCCAACATTAGTCCTACAATTGCATCTAGTGATATACATTTGCAAATATATATGCTGCAGCATTTTTACACAGCTTGCCAAAAGTTATTGTTAAAACTCATTATTCAGCTAAAAGTAAAATAAATGAATAGATGCATAAATGACTAAATAAATAAATAACACCAGTAGCTTCACAGTTGATTTGCCAAAAGCAGCTCTGCTGGGAATGGAAACATCTGGAAATGAAATGGATGTATCATAGAAATCAGGTTGACCTAATTAGGGTCATCTGGAATGATTCCTTTACGTGACACCATTTTTTTTTCCTGGTATAATCAGAAATCTCATCTTCAACTCACTTCTTAATGTCTTAGGAGATAGGTGTCCAGAGATCCTTAAGTCAATCAAGTTGATTGACATTTTGGAAACATTTCTCAAACTCAACCACTTCTGCATTTTGCTTAATGATGGACCTTAAATCAAATAGTCATTGCAGTCTTCTAAATATGATTTTTCTGTGTCCACATAAATCTTCCACTTATAAATATTTTCAGCTATTCACATCAAGTACATTTACTTCTATCATATCCCTCTTATTGGATATATTGTTATATTCAATATAATAGAAATAATCTCATTGTTATATAAAACTATCCATTTCCTTGACAATTTAACTTTGATCTCAATGTGTTTTACTAATGCATTTGGAAAATAATTTAGTTTTATTTATAATTTTTAAAATAGTGTTTGAACCATACCATTTTATTCAATAAGGTAAATAGTATTTATTATCTACTCTGTACAAAACATTATACTATCTAACACAGAGAAAGCTGATATAAATGACAAGCATAGCTGGTACCATAAGGCCCTTGAAATCTAATAGGGAATAAAAGACTATCATACTTGGAAAGCAAACTAAGATCAAATTAAGAATGAAGAGGAAATGGAATTAGTCACATTTTTAGAACAGTATCTTGGCATTATGATTTGAACCAAAACTTGAAGAACAAAAAGATTCAGAAATGGGTATAGAATGGTAGAAACTGTATTTTGTGGGGCGATATTTTTATATTCAAAGATAGCTGGATAATGAGATGTGGACTAATACTAGAATAAGTCATCTGGGGTAAAGGAAAGATTTCAAATTGAAGATCAGTAACAGAAAAACTAGTAAGAAAAGACAAGTTGCTAGATCATGGAAAGTTTACAACGTGACCGACTTGTTTATACGAAAAATTTTAAGATATGTTTCTAAACATGAATAGAACAGTGGATTAAGTATAGTAATACACTATATTCATCTTTCTAGTATACCTTCTTTTATAGCACATGTTGAAAATTAGAACTACATGTCCCAGAATCCCTCACATTTAGTTGTCAAGACACAAATTAATTCCCTTCATATAGATGCACTTGTGCTTGATTTAGAAGATGGAAATTAGAATGATGTTTTTCCCTGTCTTAGTCAGTTTGAACCGTTAGAACAAAGTACTGTAGACTAGGTAGCTTACAAACAACAGAAATTTATTTCTCACAATTCTGTATGCTGGAAGTCCAAAATCAGGTTGCCAGCATGATGGAGTTCTAGTTGGGGTCCTCTACCAGGTTCACAGACGGCCATCTTCTATCTGTGTCCTTACATAGCAGAAAGGCGAGAGGACCCTCTGACTTCTATTTCATAAAGTCACTAATTCCATTCATGGGAGCTTCACCCTCATAATCTACCTCCTCAAAGTGTCACCTCCTAATACCATCACATTGGGAATTAGAATTTCAACATATGAATTTTGGAGGGACACAAACATTCCGTCCACAGCACCTCATCTCCTTCCTTTGGCCGTTGCTGCAATGTATAGTCATGGATGCACCAATTATGGATGCTGTATCTCTGCAGCAGCACTCCAAGGTCCAGGTACTAATTTGTGTGTCTAGGAAACAATGACCACAATGGTTTGGATAGCTCTCTATTTCCTTAATTGTAGCTCTAATAGAGTCTCTTGACTTACTTCTTTTTGATTCTAGCAGAAATAGCATTACTGATGAACAATTTCAGTGGTGTGGTTCTAAGACTTACAGGATCTGGAGGCTCAAGGTAGAACCTACTTTTGCAACCATCAAAAATGTTTATGAGCCTATAATCTGATGTACCAATTAACTTTTATACCAATAAATAAAGCAATTTGAGTTTTCTTTACATACTGACTATTTGAGCAACACTAAAAAAGACTTTCATTGATATTCAATATTTATTTTCAGTGGGAACTTTGGAAAGCTATGCTTGAAATCTGTCAACTCAAGACTAGAATAACTTCTGATAACATTAGTATATCGGTTTTGTATAATTTGTCTTTATTGGAGAGTTTGGCTAAATAAATTATTGATTATCCTTTCAGCTTTAATTATGTGGATTAAATAGCATGCAGTTTTAGTGTGTAGTGTTCTATTTCAATCATCAATACCATTCCACACAGTAAAACCTTGACCTTCTAGAATTCTTAAAGAAAAAGAATTCTAGCTGAAAACATTCCTAGATAGACAAGAGCAATATTCACAATTATTTTACATATACATATAACTATAATATATATAACTATTATAACTATTATCTAATTACAGAATAGAAGAGTGAAACCTTAACATTGTTGAAAACAGGAAAAATAAGAAATAACACAAATACTTTCACAATTCCACTAAATAAATACATCTGCCACTAATTTTTAAGCGTATGTATTTTTATTTGCAGTAATGGGCATTTATTGTTCATATTGCTTATAACTTACCTTTTTAAGTGAAATGAACAATGATTCATGATATATCATAAATATATAACACTAATAATCACACTTTGTTGTCTATTATGTCATTTTAAACTTATTTATAATAAATATTACTGTGATATGTCTGGGATGTTTAAATTTAAACCTTTTCATGAAAGTGTTTTTGTAACTATAACCAATATACAACTATCTGTAGACAAATAATTGAATGTGATTGAGTATTCCTTGATAACTCAGAAGTAGTCTGTAAATAATGGTTATGTGACATGCTATTAGATTGAGATGGAGAGATGGTACATGGAATCAATATCGGTGTCTATTGACTTCAAAGATGATCCTGTGTTTTTTTTTTTTTTTTTTTTTTTTTTTAATGGTTTCTTGAAAGAAAATCTTTAACATTTCTTCACCATTGACCTTAGGGTTTGTTGGTTTCTTATCATCAGTCAAAGTATCTTTAGACTCTGAATACTACTACTGTTAGGGGACCTCTTCTTCTGTCTTTTCCACGCTGCATATTAGCAGGAGTAAGGAAATATCACTGCTCATTTTCAAAAATGTTTATTAATATTTCATGTTGATATTCAAACTGGGAAACATACTTCAAAGCAAAATAACAGTTTTGTTTTGTTCTGTTAAAGCTGAATTAAAATATTTTGCTTGGTCTTGAGAACAAACACTTTCACAAACCTTCCCGAACTCACCCTGTAAATAACTTATTGAAACAGACTACAAGAAAAGATTTAGCTGCATGTAAATTATAGCTTGTTTCACAAACCAATCATGGGCAAATTCAGAGTTAGAGACTTTTCAATGTCAACAATGGGCCTATTGTACTTTTGTTGTCTTTATTTCATTTTTAAATTTTTTATCTTAAAATAATTCTAAACTTACATAAAAGGATATAAGAAGAGTATAAAAATTCCTTTATGTCTTTTACTGGATTCTCCAGTTGCTAACATTTTACCACATTTGCCTTATCATTCTATTTCCATATGTATTTATGTTAATTATTTTTTTCTTTACCATTTGTGAGAACAATGATTATTTTTCCTAAATACTATAGCATGCAGTTTCTTAAAACAAGGAATTACTATACATAACCATAATAGAACCATGAAAATCAGAAAATTAAATTGATAGCATACTACCATCTAATACATAGGTTTCATTCAAATGTATTCAATCATCTCATTTATATTCTTTAAAATTCCAAAAGCAACAGATTATGAAATACAATTTTCAACATTTATTTAGAAGTTTCAGTTGTGTCAGATTTGATAGCAAATATGCCCTTAAGTTTGTTCTTGTGTCCTTTTGACATCTGGCATTATGCCTCTCATGTTCTTTGGTCATGTTCTTTCTTCTGGCACAAAAAATGTTTCAGGCTTAGCTTATAATTTATTTGACCCAGCTCTGGAAGCAGCCATTTCTCCAAGCTCTGGTTTCTTTTATTGGAGGACTGAATTTGAAAACCAAGATACAGATGCCCACATGATCAACACTTATCTACTGAACTCCTACCATATATAGGATGGTCAGCTACTTGTTTCAGGGAGTGCATAGAACTAACTGTATTGATATGCTTTTTTAAATTAGTATAATTTAACCTTATCTTATTAGAGGACTTCTTTATCATCTGTCCTGTCATCATTGGTTATCTTCTGACCTTTCTTATTGTGTCTGTTTTCACACTCCTTGTAACCTCCTAGTTCTATGATGTCAACCTGACTTGACCAATATTATAATCATGGTGTAGCACTTCCCAGAATATCTGCAAGTGTCATGATACAGGACAGGTTAATGCTATCCACCTGTATGCACTCCTGAATTAGTTCGTGGAGGCAGGTTTGATTAACAATATTTATGCATGTGTGTATATACTCACACCACATGCACTAAGAAAAAATTAAATGATGGCAAAACAGAAGCCCACCTATTCCAACTTTGCCTGCAAAACTCTTGTCTGCTCCTAATAGATATGTCCATTATTAAATTCTTAATAAATTTTGGATAATATTATATATAGTTTTTTTTCTTCCCCAATCACACCTAGGAAGGATAAACCCCTAAACTATGATGAGAGAGCTATACTATTTTCTCTCTCCCAGATTCTATTCTTACTTCCTCATCTTTCTGACTATTCCCACCAGTTTAAATACCATTGTCTATCTTCCATACCTCAGAGCAGCATATTCCTTTAATTTGAGCAAAAGGTAAGCATAGGTAGTTTGGCAATTTGGAGCCCAATGAATGGAATCTATAAAGCAACACTCCCGCTGTGAAACCACAAACACTTACACTTTACTACAATTTATCTCCCATTTGTATGTTTTCTATATGTCTCTGTCATCCCACTTCTCACAATTTATAGCAACTATTTATTTACATATTTATTCACGGGCTTATTTACAGTAGTAGTAATAAAGTCAGCCGGGTAGGGATCAGGGAATTGCTTTGTATGTGTTCAAAATGGAAGTTCTTCTTGCTTTACTTTTGTGTTAATTTTTGCCCATGGTACATATGGACTTCATCTTTTATAACTTCCAGCCCAGATCATGACACACTGCCTAGCAGAGCGCCTAGTAAGGTCTCAATAAATACAAAAATATTTAGTGACTTAATGAATAGGTCTGAATTAATGTATTACAGTATTATTAACTGCCTTAGTAAAACAATTATTGTCTTACAAATATAAAACAGTGTTATTAACTACCTTGGTAAAACATTGTTAACATTCTTAAGCATGCTAACCATGTTAACATGCTTAAATATGTTAAGCACACAGCTTAACATGCGGAAATAAGTCAGAGCAAGAACATGCTCCCTAAGGCTCTCTGCTATTAAAAGGGGAAAGAACCAGGTTTGAACCTGATTTCTGTTCAAATGTAAAACTTCTTCTAAAAAGTATTGATGGCTTTAATTAGTGTGTTTTTAGAAAAAAAGAAAATCTCTAGCCCTGTAGACTGGTAGTATGTAGTTAGGTTTTTGTTTTACCAGGTTTGTATTTTTGATGCCTTACTTATTCTCCTCTGTATTATAAGTGATTTAGGATAAATCTTAAAGGACCGCCATTCCATTGGTGAGACATGGGGAACAGGAAACAAAATTAGATCTAATTTTTTTTTCTAAAACTAGACATAGAAGACACTGTCTGATTATTTCAAGCTCCAGAGCAATACATTTATAAATTCATTAAAGATATTAAGACATATTTTTTCTCTGGGACCAATTACCTGGTTAATGGAATTTTGCATTTTAACAAGGAGCTATAATTGCAATATTTTTTTGCATCAAATTTAGGACATTTTTACTTTCTTTGTATAGTATTGGTTCTATTTTTCCTATACACAGATTTTCCACTGTTAAAAATGCTATCTTAATGCTGATACTGATCCATAATATTTAAAATCATTATACATATCCTCAAGATATGTGTGAAAGAATAGAATAAGTCATCTCCCTATTCCTTTTCTAACCTATGCAATTGAATATATGTAAATTTTCATTTTCTCACACAGACCTAACCTACCTTATTTTAAATTCATTGTAGGAACTTCACTTGCAAGGAAAAAAAAATTATAGAATATTTTAACATCCTATTGCTGTGGAGATTTATGCAAATTCCTTATGGTAATGTAGACACAACTTTGCCTTCATCAATAATGATGCATATTTTCATGTGAAATATGTGAAATACAGGCTGCACCCCACCATCAATATATGAGACCTCTCCACTGTACTTATTTTATAAAAAACATTGGTGACATTTCATTGAAAAATACCCTGATGCTAATTTAATATTTTAAATGACTTAAGGACTTTTAAACACTGGATTCCGATGTGGAAATGAAATCCTTTTATTTTCTCTGTGAAGGTGAGGGAGGGAGGGGAGATAGCTTGGAAGGGTTGGAAATCAAAGAAGGTTTTAATAAACATACAAGCTATTAAGAATCTTATTCAAATTAAGGAGTCAACAATGGCAGGTATAACAAGGTTTCAAAAGTCCTATATTTAAAATACACAGTAGTACTAGTATGCTTTGACTATTCCTTTTCCACTCTAAATTAAAGTTATGATTTTGAACACTAAGGAATGTTAGTGAATGAAATAATCAACTGCAAAATGGGAAATCACTTGTTCTGCAAATCTTTCCTCAAGTGATTTTTGGAATAGAATGTATGCAATAGAATTTTTCCTTTTCTCCAACTGGGGAAAGGAAAGAAAATATAAGTTTTGAAAATTATCATATTAAAACACATATGGCATAAGGCCTCTTTCTACTTACCAAAAATATTTTTGACAGAAAAAGAAAAGGGCTGGAATCTGGGAGGGCAAGTCGACATGTAATTTTTAAGTTATATTACATTGATTGATTTCATAAAAGAAACAAGCTATTTAAAAATTATATTCCATTTAGTTATCTCCTTGCAGTCTTCAACAGATGGCATCCAGCAAAAGAGGCATGCTATCAATCATTCTATGTCTTGCCCAGCACTTTTTCTGTCCCACTTTTCTTCTGCCTTTCAGCGCCATTTGCCACTGTGGCAGCTCTACATATCTGTTTGCTGAAACAGTCAGATGCAATAGCTTGGCTTCAAAAGTTGCTTGGCCTCAGTTTCAGTCTCTCTCTTGAGAATAGCTAGGCACAACGCATTGTATCCACATGTTCATGTCAATAAAATATCATTTGTAAGGGAGGTGAGCAAGGAGGGCATTGGTCCTGAACAATCGCTCCAGGGTGTGCAAGAGTCTGTTAGTCTTTATTGTTTCTAAAAAGTTGGATTTTATGGTGCAACTTAATTTGGTGGCTTGGATCCACAAACTCTTGCATTCAGAAGCATCGCCAAGGTTTTGACAATTCCTACCAATTAAATTCAAATGTGTCACAAAGTGACCCATCTGACAGTATCTTGTCAGTCAGTTAACAACAAGTTACTCCTATTGCATGAATTAGAGACACAATCAACTCCCAAAGGCTTCTTCTAAAGGGCAATAGCAGTAGCATATTACAAGAGTATAATATTTGCATTTAAAGGAGAGAGGAATTAACTTTCACTAAGTTAATAAATGCCTACACTCTTTTGAGCACTAATAGGTGTTAGTTTGCACTTAGAAATCCATTCTAAGTGAACAGATGCTACGTAGAAATGTTAGTGCCACAGTTGAAAAGCATAATGACCATAGAATTCTAATCATCTTTTCGTTGGAGTAGAGGGATCAACCCTATTTAAATATGAATAAAGACACATTAGAGACAGGACCATTTGCAGGAGTAACAAAACTCTTTACATAACCTTTTCCTTTTACAGATGATGAATTTCATTCTACTATAACCTGTTTGTTTAGACAGAGTTTTCCTTTCATTCTGTAGGGAAGAAAACGGACCGATACTATCTTTTTCTCAACCATTGCAAGAGTCGTGGCTGAGACCCCTATGACAAAGCACAGATTAACAAGAGAAAAGCATACAAATTTGTTTAATAAATTTGATGTGACATGGGAGCTTTCAGAAATGAAGACTAAACAAGACAATGAAATCTGTATGTTTTTACCAGCAGTCATGCAGAGTATGATTGGAGGACAAAAGTGTATAATCTAATGGTAGTAAACTGGGGGAAATATAGCAAGGCCTGTATGCTCAGGATCCTCTTGGTGTTCCTGTGTGACAGTCCTACCCTCTAGGTACGAGTAAGGACATCTCTCACATGAGGGTCTTCGGGGAAGAAGAGAGCAAGAAGGTCAGAGAGTGACCATCCTACATTTTATGATTTGCTTCAGGAAAGAAAGGTGAAAGGAAGGTGAAAGTGTCCATCCTCCTTCTGCTGTTTCCTCAGTTTTCAAGGTGCCATATTTTGGGGAGCATTTCCTCTAACCTCATCAATTCTATCAGGGATTGTTAATACGATCCACTCAATTCTTACCACATACTGCCTTACAATATCACTTTTATTTGATGAAGGTCCATCTACATAACTCATGAGCCCAGTGCAAAATAAAAATGCAGATTTTCTTGTTTCAGATTATTAGGATTTTCCAGAAAGTGACAGCAGAGCTTTAAACTGGTCACAGGGCCCTGTACATGTACATCGTATATTTCTCACTACAGTTTAAAATCGTTGAAGACTGATGCTTTTCTCTTCCTTCAGTTATTTTGATCAGCATGCTGAAATATGCTTCAAAATCAAAATGTATAAAAGGAAATAAGTGAAAATTGAGCCACCTTCCTGCCCGAAACCTTTATTCATGTTGCCCAGGGTGTATCACGGCTGATAGAGTATTATGTGAGATGTGCTGTATGAGTTTTTACATTTACTTAGTAGAAATTCAATAAATATTAGTTGATTGCTACATTAGAGTGGATATAGCACAATGGAAATAAGTAATAGGGTGAGACATTGCTTGATAGTTAAGCTGAGGAGGAGACCTAAATATGCACTTTCATTTAATAAGTGAGCACAGAATATCAATAGTTATCTCTTAACATTAATTGTGTTCATTTATAAAGCTTATTGAAAATTAACTTTAAGAGATACTAATTATACTGTACCCATACAGAATTCACTGTTGGCTTCATAATGGGACTCACTTGACAAAAATCAGCTACATTGAGAGCATCTTTAAATCCTTATAAGAGTGAACCTGATTAATTTACATTGAACTGTTTGACTTAGATTAGGTTAAAATAAAACACTGTAGACCAAAAATAAAATCCTAAGCCCTTGAACCAAATTAATGGACCCCCTTTTGGATAAGAAGACCTTAGAGAAACCTGAAAAATGAAATTCCCATCCATGACAAGAAGGGAGGACAGATATACCTCATAATATCCCCTCCCTTTTGTGGTTTAGGTACAACTGACCAACATTAACATTAACATGGAGATCATAAGATCAATGTAGAAAGAAGATGCCAAATTCCAACCTGACTCTGGTATAATATATCACATGACAGACAGATAACCCTGAAGGAAATAAAAATATTTTACCCCAAAATATATTTATTTGACATATTTTGAAATGGCCGATATTTGAGTGGGAAATTTGCACCTGAAGAGAGTCTCCATTAATTCGGCCAGATCTTTCCAGAATCTGGGAGAGATTCACTGTCTGACACCTTTAAGGTTTGAAAAAAGGCCTGGTACTGTGGTTCACACCTGTGATCCCAGCACTTTGGGAATTGAAGCAAGAGGATTTGCTTGAGGCCAGGAGTTGGCTACCAGCTTGAACACAGCAAAACACCATCTCTACCAAAAATAAAATTAGCCAGGTGTGGCTGGTGTGTGCCCATAGTCCTAGCTACTCGAGAAGCTGAGGCAGAAGGATTTCTTGAGCCCAAGAGTTCAAGGTTTCAGTGAGTTGTGATTGTGCCACTGCACATTAGCCTGACCGAGTGAGACCCTGTCGCACAAAATAATAATAATAAATGAGGTCTGAAAAGACACATTTACCATCTGTTCTCTCTGAAGACTGCTACGTATGAGGCCTCATCTACAAAACAATAACATTGATCTACACAACTCCCCTTATATTAACTCAAACATTTATTTCTACTGACATCAAATCTTTATACGAAACTTAACTCTTTCAACCAGTTGCCAATCAGAAAATCTTTGAACCACCTATGACTTGTAAACCCTCCTCCACTTCTGAAATCACCGTTGCAGAAATTATCACCATGAGAAAATTATAACTGAAAGAGATATGATCTAACCAACTCCATCTTGCTTCTAACCCCCAAACTGTCCTTCTTCATTCCTGAGTGTAGGCCAAACAAATTTTGTGAGGAGCTTAGTTGATAGTTTAACTTTGAAACAAAAATGATAATAGCCCTTTCTGAAAACAAACTCTCTTCTTGCCTGTGGACCACTCTGCCTTTGTAGAATGTACAGATTAGCCATAAGATTAGAAATTATGGTATAGGAGTCATGCAGCCAGAGGCTACAAGATTTCAAACCTCCCCAAATTGCTCCTGGGATAACATCACTGTTGTAAAACCTAAGATTGGTGCTCAAGATATTTTGCAGACCTGTGTTCCCATACACCAGCTAGTGCAACCTAGACTGGTAATCTGGCTCAACCAGTTTTACCATCCCACCCAGGAACAGAATACAGCAAGAAAAAGCCACTTGACCTCCTATGATTTTATCTCTGACCCCACCAATCAGCACTCCCAACTTCCTCACTACCTACTCACCAAATTATCCTTAAAAATCCCAGTCTCTGAATTTCCAGGGAGACTGATTTGAGGAATAAGAAAACTTGGGTCTCCTGTACAGGCAGCTCTGCGTGAATTAAACTCTTTATCTATTGCAATTCCCCTGTCTTAATAAATTGGCTCTGTTTGGGCAGCGGGCAAGTAGAACCCATTTGGTGGTTACACGTCAAGACATCCGCCTCTTTAGGTTGAACCAATGTACAGTTTTCTTGCATTGACTTATGATCTTACTTATAATTCCTGTATCCCTAAAACATATAAAACCAACCTGTAACTAACCTGACTGCCTCGGGCACACATTCTCAGGCCCTCTTGAACTAGACCATGGCCACTCATATTGGCTCAGAATAAACCTCTCTAAATATTTCACAGAGTTTGGCTTTTTCTTCAGCAACACACTTGAAAAGTCCAACTATGAAACAGAAAATTTAATTACATTATCATGCCATCCCTATGCATTAGAATTTGTCATCACAACTTTATAGGAAAAAACAGGAAAGCCTAAAAAATGGAAGGAATCAGCTTAAAGTCATTTAAACAAGGAAATGGTTCCAAGTTTGAACGAATGTAGTTCTTATATGACCCCTTGAGTTTCCACATTGTAGAAAACTGTTAATAATAGTTTGTCCATACTTATATTCATTACAATTAGCGAGCTATTATAAGTTCCTAAGGCAAATCAATAATTTTACTGCTAAGATGTTTTTTATTTGGAAAAACTCCATCAGAAATCATCAACATTAGTAAGTTTGTGAAAGGAGAAAATCAACACAACTTATCTGTAACCCTCAAAAACAAAAACAGAAGGAAATAAAAATAAATACCCAAAGACCTGTGTTTGAGCATTATTTATTTATTTATATGCTGGATTTGTATCATGCCTTCTTTCTGAAGAGCTGATTTTAAATCTTACATGTGTTACACTATGAAAGAGAAATTTATAAAATCAGCCTGGGTTTGAAGGTAGATCATCTCCAAAATATGTTCAAGGCATTGGTGGATATGAAAGAGTTTGGCTGCCACCTTCAATGGTTAATTAACATTTACTGAGCAGTTAACACATTTACACCTGCTTTTCTCTCATTTTTCCCCCTTCCTGTTAAAAAAATGAAGCTTTTAGTGGTGATGATGTGTTGTCCGGATGGATATGGCTAAAAGAAAAAGTAATCTGCAGTCTTTTCCAACCAGAGCACATGCAATGACTACCCATTATTTCAAGCCCTGGGGGAATACAAATGATCTTTTGCATCATTTCTGAAGTGTGAAATGAGAGATGTATCTCTGGCAGTGTTTAGATTTCTAACCACATGAAGAATTAAAAGTGTTTTTATTCTAATGTTTAATGAGAAGATGGCGTGATTTCAAAATACTCATGTCTGGAGAAAGGACCGAAAAAATGCATTTTTTTCTTAAGGTTCTTATTCAAAATAGGCCATTTATTTATTTACTTACTTATTTATTTCTATTTTTTAATGTCTACCATATGTAAAACAGGATAAACACAAATATATTTAAGGCATGCTCCTAGGCATTTAAAGAAAGTAAGGCAAAGATGAATGGATATGATTACAGGGAATGCACTTCACAGCAAGATGATATTTGAAGCAGCAGAAATGGACCCGTATAATGGGCTGGGTGTGGAATTAGGCAGTCTCAATGCCTACACTGGAACCTCGGTGTGAGGTTTTCTGGGGAAAAGATAATCTTATGAAAAACTAGCAAAACACATTTTGACAAGCCATCCTTGAGATGTGTTATGCTGGCAAATAGCAACTTAAACATAAAGGGAAACAGGCAAGAAGATGTGAATATACCACACTGGATGAGATCAATTCTAAAAGTGCAAAAGGTTCACCAGCTGATATGAGGGCCATAGCCATTGGCCCTCTAAAGATTCACTGAAAAATCCGTCACAAGGCAGACTGATTAAAAGGAGATAAAGCATATAAATTTCTTTGACATGTACACATGAGAGTCTTCAGAGTGAACACCCAATTTCCCAAAGAGTTACAGAAACTTTTATACCATTTTCAAGTTATAGAAAGAATGAGGGTTTGGATTCTTGTGAAACAGGTTATGGGAGGGAGAAAGAAAGAGGCTTAGCTAGCAAAGGTGGCCTTGTTATGTAGATGAGGCCTTTTTTGGGAGAATAGATGGTAAAGGGTGTGTTTTTTGTTTTGTTGTTTGTTTGTTTGTTTGTTTTTACTTTTAAAGATATCAGACTCTCAGTCTCTACTGGATCCTGGAAAGGCATAAGAAGTGGAGGCATGGCTACATTAATGGAGATTCTCTACAGGTGCAAATTTTCCCCACAAAAGGCAGCTTTGCAAAGGCACTTGGGTTTGTTGGCTCAGTGATGGTCTCTTCAAATAAATGTCAAATAAATTTATTTTGGGGTAAAATATTTTTATTTCCTTCACTGACATGCTTCTGGATAAGTTGCTCGTTTATAATTAAATATATTTTCTCCTTAAGAATCACTCTAAGATGGACTCTAAGCCATTTGATACTCCACCTATCCAGTACTGTTTATTTTTATGTGATACAGTACTTCAAACTCTAAAACTTATTTTTCTCTGACACTGACATTTTTAGTGACTAATTTACTTGGGGAAAATCTTCGGTCATCTATTCTCTATTTCTGTCATTCTCAGTGAACTCATTTGCTATAGGAAACATTGTTTCAGTACAGAGGTAAATAAACTATGATAGAGCTCATTATGTTTATAACCTTTTATTGCTGCAAACAGTAGAATATAAGGTTGCTGATGAAAAAGGGAAGATGCTTCTCTTTGTAAAAACGTTTGTGGAAGTCCTTTATACACCAAATTAGGAAAGACAATGTATAGTATATATATGACAAAACAGTGCTCCTAAAAGAAAAACTAATTTTTGTGTCTTCCTGCCTCAAAAATCTTCTGTTGTACTAACCTTTACAAAATAAAACTTGATCTCGTAACATTAGCAATCAGCATTTCTTTTTTTTTTTTTTTTTTGAGTCTGAGTTTTGCTCTGTCACCCAGGCTGGAGAGCAGTGGTGCAATCTCAGCTCACTGAAAGCTCCGCCTCCTGGGTTCACGCCATTCTCCTGCCTCAGCCTTCTGAGTAGCTGGGACTACAGGCACCCACCATCACGCCCAGCTAATTTTTTGTATTTTTAGTAGAGACGGGGTTTCACCATGTTAGTCAGGATGGTCTCGATCTCCTGACCTCGTGATCCACCTGCCTTGGCCTCTCAAAGTGCCGGGATTACAAGCGTGAGCCACCGCACCTGGCCAACAATCAGCATTTCTTACAATTTAATCCAAATTTAATTAATGTTATGTTTTAAATTTGTTTGTTTGTTTGCATTTTACACTCCAAGTAAAGTAACCTTTTTTGTGGATACCTACTTATGTGTGGAATATGCTTATTTTCATATATTTAAATTCAACCTGAGGTTTCACACCCAGATCAAATTTCAGCTCTTTCCATTTCTGTTTATTTCGACCTTAAATAATTTTGCTTTCTTTGAACATGCATTGTACATTATCTGAACTTCTTTATGGCATTTGTCACTTTCAACCCTGTATAATAGTTCTCTGCATAACATGAAAAACACATCCTTTATATGCCTTTTTTTTATGTTCTCTTCAAGATAATAAGTTCACTGAGGCTCATGTCTATATTTGTCACTTTATCTGACATAGGAGGAAGCCATTTGCTTAGCACTTAGAAGGTACATTGTAGATATTTTTTAAGTAAATGAATGAATGAAGATTAAGATTATAAATGATGAAATAGGCAGGTAGCTTTACAATGATTTTCCCAAAGTCACAGAGAAAATCTGAAGAAGTAAAAGTAGAAATTTCAGTTCAGTAAATGCCATGAATTAAAAACATTATTGGGAGTAAATATTCATTCACTAAATATTCCAGATGAATTTTTGACCTAGTGTCAACCAATCATCATTTTAGGGGATAATACAATCCTCTCCTCAACCTCAGCCTCACCTTAATTTTCTCATAAGATATCTTAATTTCCCTAAGGATTGCACAGTACATGGGATTATCTGAACACAGAGATGTATAACTTGAGCATTTTAGAAATTAACAGCTCACATATGAAGGTTTAAAAAACTCTTGATGAACAATTTTGAAGTTGGATTTATTTTTCATTTTGGTGTAAGTTAACCTCTTCTGAAAATATCACAATTTCATGAGAAATACTAAGCTATTCATATTTCATTGCATCTAACCACAGAGTTAGCCTCTTCTGGAAATCTCACAATTTCTTGAGAAATATTAAGCTATTAGTATTTCATTTTATCTAACCACATAATCCTTGACATGTGGTGAAAATGCTTACTTTTTAAGCTGTCTTGCCTTGTTTTGTTACAGGCCACAGGCTCGTAGGCTCCTCTTGTAATGGAAATTAACACAGGGCCAGGCAGATTTAAGCAGATTTCCCAGGCAAGGTTTTTATTTCAGTTCTTGTGCTTGAGTGCAAGGGAGACAGTGGAGGTGCAAGGATTCTCTGGCTGGCTCCTTGAAAAGAGTCAATAATGGGGTCTTTTTTAGGCAAAGTGCAGGAATTGACATCAAGGGTAAGCTATAAAGGCTGGACTGGGTAAAACATGTGATGGGTGGTGGATGCAGGTCAGCATGTCTGGTTGCAATTGTTATCTTGAGTAACGGGCCACCTAGTGGACTGGCCATTGGTAACAAGGCTGTAAATCAATTGTTCAGCATTTCATCCCAAGTTGGGACACTGTAAACTTGGTTCATTATTTGGATCTCCTAAGGCCAGTTTCTGTAAGTCTTTAAGTAAAAGGTATAGTTAAACCCTATGAGAGCACAGAAAAAATTCTTCATACGACTAAACTTTGGAGTTAGCAGGTATAACATTAGTAAGGTAGTGGTGTGGATTTTGTGATCAGTGGGACAAGTAAAGAAAAAAATATGTGAGGGAGGAATCACATCCCATTGCTATCTTATCTCAATTTCAGTTACATATTTCACAAAGAAAATATTTCCTTTTTTTAATAAGAGGCAGGGATGATGGTTGTTACTCATAATCATAGCATTGTAGTGTGTGATGCTGATCACCATCTGATCCTCCCTATACTACTGCAGCTGGTGTGCTCTTGAAAGTGCCATCTCCTGGCTGGAGGCCAACCAACACAAAACCAACACACGTAACAAAAATACAACCAAGGGCTCTTACAGAGTCCACTTCACTTCCCTGCTACCTCCACTGGAGCAGGTTCTGGTATACACATTGAGAGCCTTTATTATCCAACTTATTGGACAATGCCCTAAATTACCCTCTCTGCTCTTGTTTATATCCAGTCTAGTGTTTTACTATCTTAACTTAGAAGTAACAAACAATCCACCATAAGGAAAAATTGTCCTGCTTTTAAGCAAACATTGAATAGCACCAGGGAACAGGCAGAAGCTTATTTCATGTTATTTCATTTACTACTAGTGACCAATGTCTATTTTCCAGGTTTTTTCTCACAAACTCTGACATCTCTCTATTTACCATATATTTTTGTTTTGTTTTGTTTCATACCTTTAAAATCCAGATGAGATACTGAAAAACATGTCAGTCTGTATTCACAGTTTAAAAATTAGGAAACTCAGGCTCAGAGGTGACTTATTAAAATCCTACATTTACAAAATCCTCTGGCTTCTTTTGGAGTTGGTCAGTTTATTAGAAGGAAAGTTGATGGGAGGATCTATTATATAGGTAGGAGCAAAGATGTCAAGATTGACAGAGTGAGGTACATTACTGAATTGAGAAATAAGGGAACAATTTGGATCATACGTGAAAAGAAAAACAAAACCCAGAAAAAAAATATGAGCCCCGCAAGAGGACTAACTTGCAGTTCCCACTCAGGTGGACAGAGCAGCATGGGGAGACCCACATCATTCACTTTTGCTCCAAGAACTACCACAAAAACATACCAGGAAAGCCAAGAGAATCCACAGACCCTTTAAAGGAGGTGGATTGCTGTTCCCAGCTCTGTGAGGCAGCCGAGGAACTGTGAGCTGGCTTGCTTACTCAGTTCGTACGCTTGTAGCCTGGGGTAAGCTCTCAGTCCTGCTCACTGGCTGCCTGGAAATAAACTCAGTACAGCTGGGGGGTCAGTGCATGCTGAGAGTGAGACCCATCTTTCAGGCTGTAGGCTGCATGGGAGCTGGTGACGCCTGTGACTGTCCACTTTCCCCCACTTCCCTGGCAACCTGTGTGATTCAGATGAGGCAGCCATAATCCCCTGGGAACATAACTCTATTGGCCTGGGAACCACCACATCCCCATCCTCCACAGCAGACACAGGAAGCCCCACCCAAGAAGAGCCCCACCCAAGAGACACACCCAGCTCTGCCCTCACCTGATGGTCTGTCTCTACCTGCCCTGGTAGCCAAAGACAAAGGACATAATTCTTGGGAGCTCTATGACCCTGCCCACCACCTGATCCTTCCTATACTACTGCAGCTGATGTGCTTTTGAAAGCGCCATCTCCTGGCTGGCGGCCAACCAACACAAAACCAGCACACTTAACAAAAATACAACCAAGGGCTCTTACAGAGTCCACTTCACTTCCCTGCTACCTCCACTGGAGCAGGTTCTGGTATCATGCTGAGAGATCTGAAGACAGGTCACATCACAGGACTCTTGGCAGACAGTACCTAGAACTACCTTGGAGCCTGGTAGCTCTGCTGGATGACTAGATTCAAAAGAGAAAGAACAATCACTGCAGTTTGGCTCTCAGGAAGCCCAATACCTAGGGGAAATGGAAGAACACCACAACAAGGGAGCACCCTGTTGGACAAAAGCATCTAAACATCAGCCCTTGAGTTCCAGTTCTTCCCTTTGACATAGTCTACACAAATAAGAGGAAACTAGGAAAACAATTCTGGTAATGTGACAAAACAAGGTTCTTTAACACACCCAAAAGATCACACTAACTCATCAGCAATGGATACAAACCAAAATAAAATCTCTGAATTGTCAGAAAAATAATTTAGAAGGTCAGCTTTTAAGCCAATCAAGAAGGCACCAGAGAAAGGTGAAGTCCAACTTAAAGAAATCAAAAAAGTGATACAGGATACGAATGGGAAAATCTCCAGGGAAATAGACAGCATAAATAAAAAACAAACACCACTTCTGGAAAACAAGGCCAAACTTACAGAAATGCAAAATGCACTGGAAAGTCTCAGCAATGGAATCAAACAAGTAGGAGAAAAAACTTCAGAGCTCAAAGACAAGGCTGTCAAATTAATCCAATCTGACAAACATGAAGAAAAAAGAATTTAAAAAATGAACAAAGACTCCAAGAAGTTTGGGACTATGTTAAATGACCAAACTTTAGAATAATTGGTGTTTCTGAGAAAGAAGAGAAATCTAAAAGTTTGGAAAACATATTTGAAGGAATAATCCAGACAAACTTCTCCAGCATTCCCAGAGATCTAGACATCCAAATACAAGAAGCTCAAAGGGCACCTGGGAAATTCATCACAAAAAGATCATCGCCTAGGCACATAGTCATTAGATTATCTAAAGTCAGGATGAAGGAAAGAATCTCAAGAGCTCTGAGACAAAAGCACCAGGTAACCCCTATAAAGAAAGGTAAACCTATAAGATAAACAGCAGATTTCTCAACAGAAAATCTTACAAGCTAGAAGGAATTGGGGTCCTATCTTTAGCACCCTTAAACAAAACAATTCTCAGGAAATAATTTTGTATCATGAAACACAAGAAAGTATAAAACTCACTGGTAAATCAAACACACAAATGAGAAAGATAAAGGACCCAAACGTTACTTTTAGTACTAAGGTACATGTGCACAACGTGCAGGTTTGATACATAGGTATACATGTGCCATGTTGGTTTGCTGCACCCATCAACTCATTTGCATTAGGTATTTCTCCTGATGCTATCCCTCCACCAACCCCCACCCCTGACAGGCCCCGGTGTGTGATGTTCCCCACCCTGTGACCTCACATCTGCCCTGTGTTCAAGTGTTCTCATTGTTCAATTCCCACCTATGAGTGAGAACATGTGGTGTTTGGAATATAATGTTTTGTTAAAGTCTATTAGGTCTCTCTGGTCTAAAAATCAGTTTAAATCCACTGTATTTTAGAAAATCTGTCTTACGTTGACAGTGAGGTATTTAAATCTCCCACTGTTAGTGTATTGCAGTCAATCTGAATCTTTAGATCTAGTAACATTTTTTTAATGAATCTCTGTATTCTAGTGTTAGGTACATTTATATTTAAAGTGGTTATTTCCTCTTTCTGAATTGATTCCTTTATCAATGTATTGTGACCTTCTTTGTCTTTCTTTTAATATCATTTTTGACTTAAAGTTTGTTTTATCTCATAAAAGTATAGCTCTCCTCCTCACTTTTGGTTTCTGTTTTCATAAAATATCATTTTTCATCCCTTTCCTTAAATCTGTATGTGTCTTACAGGTTAAAGTGTGTTTGTTGTAGGCAACATAGTTAGATCATGTTTTTTTATTCATTCTACCAGTTTATATTTTTTAATTCATTTGCATTCAAGGTTAATATTAATATGTTAGAATTTTTCTATCCTATTGTTGTTTTCTGATTGTTTTGTACATTCCTTTTTACTTTCTTTCATTCTTATTGATTATCATTTTGGTATGGTGGTTTCCTGTAGTGGTAACATTTGGGTCCTTTATCTTTCTCATTTGTGTGTTTGGTTTACCAGTGAGTTTTATACTTTCTTCTGTTTTCATGATGATAAATGTCATCCTTTCATTTCCAGGTTTAGGATGCCCTTCAGCATTTCTTTTATAACCAGTCTAGTGGTGATCAATTTCCATTTGCTTGTCTGAGAAAGACTATTTCTCCTTCATTTATCAAGGATAATTTTCATTGATATAATATAATTGGGTGGCAATTTTTTTCAGCACTTTGGAGATGTCATCCCATTCTCTCCTGGCTTGTAAAGTGTCTGCTGAGAAATGCACTGTTATTCTGATGAGAGTTCCTTTATAGGCGTTATAGGTGACTAGATGTCTTTCTCTTGCTGGTGTTAGAATCTTCTCTGTCTTTTGACTTAAAACAATTTGACTATAATGTACCATTTGCTATAATTTGTATTGTATCTGTTTGGGAATTTTGAGCCTCCTATATGTGGATGTCTAAGTCTCTTGCTAGACTTGGAAAGTTTTCATTTATTATTTTATTAAATAGATTTCCTAACCCTTTCATTCTCTCCCCAAAGTCCCCAGGATACCTATAATTCATATGTTCAGTCACTTTATGTTTTTCAAAATGTCATAAAGGCTTTATTCATTCTTTTTTCTTTATTTTTGTCTGATTGGATTATTTCAAAAGACTTGTCTTCAAGTTCTGAGAGTGCTTCTTCTGCTTGATCTAGTCTATTATTGAAGCTATTGAATGTATTTTGTATTTAATTCAATGAATTCTTTAGTTCCAGAATTTCTCTTTGGTCATTTAAAAAATGTCTGTCTCTTTGGTGAATTTCTCATTCATATTCTGAATGTTTTTCTGTATGGTTTCTTAGAATTCTCTTGTATCTCACTGACCTTCTTTAAAATCAGTATTTTGAATTCTTTATCCAGAATTTTATAATTTTTTTTTAAATTGGGATTTGTTGTAGAATTACTGTGTTTCTTTGGAGATGTCATATTTCCTTGCTTTTTCTTATTTCCTGTGTCCTTATATTAATATTTATACATTTGGTGTAATAGTTGTTGATTCTTCCAATTTTTTGATTTTGCTTTTATAGGGAGGGAATTTTTCCTGATAATTATATATGTTGTTTGGGTAAGACATTTTGGTTTTGATATTGTGTGCATGCAGTAGTGTTGTCTTTGTATGATTTCTTTCATAAATAGCATCAATGGTATCTGTGATCTCCTCAGTGGCTCAAAGTGCAGTTATTGAAGATGTGGCAAAGTTTTGCTGGGGGCTAGGATGCCAGGTGGACCAGTGAGGGTCCCAGCAGTGGCAGCAGTGGGTCGATCATGCCTGCACCTAAGCCCCAGAGCAGTGTCTGCTGGCTCCGGTGTTAGCAGGACCAGGAGGGCTTATTCTTGTTCTCCAGGCTACTTGCTTGGGTGCCAGCCATGGGCCAGGTATATGGTGAGGTGCTTGAGCTCTGGGGAAGTGGGTGTGATGTGGGCAATGGCAGTAGCAGTGATAAGGAAACCCACTGGAATCCAAGTGGTCCATGCTGGTATTGACAGTGGCTCTGAAGGATTAGATGAACCAGGTCCCTGGCATGCAGGTGGCTCACGCAGGTGGGTGACAGCTGTAGTGATAGCAGCAGATTGGGTTGTTCTGACCTCAGACCCTGGGAGGACATTTCAGGTGCCAAAAGTGCTGGACTGTGCTGGGTGATACCTTGGGTGTTGTGCTTGAGTACTGGGGGGATGGGAACAGTCCAGCAAACTTGTTTTTAGGTCCCCTGGTAGTGTGTTCAGGCACAGACCATAATAGGCAGGATGGGCTGTGACGTGGTTTGCCTCTGTGTCCCTGCCCAAATATCAAGTCAGATTGTAGTCCCCAGTGTTGGTGGAGGGGCCTGGTGGAAAGTCATTGAATCATGGGGGCAGACTTCCTCCTTGCTGTTCTCATGATAGTGAGTTCTCACAAGATCTGGTTGTTGAAAAGCGTGCAGCACTTTCCCCTTCAATCTCTTCTTCCTTCTCTGCTCTGTGAAGATACACCTCTTTCCTCTTTACTTTCCAACGTGATTGTAAGTTTCCTGAGGCCTCCCAAACCATGTTTCCTGTACAGCCTGTGGAACTGTGAGTCAATTGAACCTCTTTTCTTTATAAACTACTCAGTCTCAGGTAGTTCCTATAGCAATGCAAGAATGGACTAATACAAGGTGATTTCCAGGTCACTGGCAGAATGCTCCAATGGGGGCAGCAGTGGTTCTTCTGTGGGCCTGCTGCCAGGGAGGATGGTGCCACTCTCAGTGCGAGCTGCATAGGCAAGTAGCTGTGGGTCACACGGTTTGCTCATGCCATAGTCCCACAGAAGCTTGCCGCAATTGTGGTGATATTTGTCCCTGGGGCATGTAAAAGTGCCCAGTCTATGCTCCTCTTCCAGGAACAGCAGTAATGGCATCAGCCCTAGGGCAGGACATAGTTATTTGGAGGCTGGCCTCTCAGTATGGTGCTGGTCACTGGCCTGCCACCAGGCAGGTGAGGCCACTATCAGTAGGCACAATGTAGGCAGGCAACTGTAGGGTGCAAAGTTTGATTCTGCTTTGTTCCCACGGCAGCCAACAGCAGCAGTGGTATTCAGATTTGTCCTTGGGGCTCATGAAAGTTCTTGGCCTCCCCTCTCCTTCTTTTGTCCAGAGTCAGCAGTGGTGGCATCGGCCCCCAATTTGGAGAGCTCAGCCCTCCCCAGTCTTTTGAAGGCTGAACTCTCAGAATGGTACCATGCTGTAGCTGCTCACGACTCAAAAGCTTGCGGTACAAAACATGAGTTCCCTCTCTGGAGCAGTGCCTCTGTGCAATTTCGAAACGTCTCCCTATGTTACTTTCCAGGCCCTCGAAAGTTGAGGGGTTCTCTTGTGGCTATGATTGTGAAAGTCTGTGGAAGGAATATGGAGTTCTGGGGTTCTCTCACTTACCCTTTCCCCATGTCTGGGAGCTTCTCAGTCCCCAGCTGATCCTGACCAAACAGGCTGCTGTGCTTTCCTCTTCTTCTTTGCTATCACTTTCCTATCACTTCTCTGTTGAATCCTAGTGTTCTCCCTCAGATGATGTATTCTGTGATTTTTTTTTCTTTTTTCCTTCCTTTCTTTCTCTTTTCTTTTCTTTTTTTTTTTTTTTTTTTTTTTTTTTTTTTTTTTTTTTTTTTGAGATGGAGCTTTGCTCTTGTTGCCCAGGCTGGAGTGTAATGGCATCATCTCGGCTCACTGCAACCTCCTCCTCCCAGGTTCAAGTGATTCTCCTGCCTCAGTCTCCTTAGTAGCTGGGATTACAGGCATGCACCACCACACCCAGCTAATTTTGTATTTTTAGTAGAGATGGGGTTTCTCCATGTTCGTCAGGCTGGTCTTGAACTCCCAACCTCAGGTGATCCACCTGCCTCGCCCTCCCAAAGTGCTAGGTTTCCAGTCATGAGCCACTGTGCCTGGCCTTTTAAGTGTGATTATTTACCTGCTATTTTGGTTCCTCTCCATGAAAGAGGTATGTACTAGCTGCATCTGGTCAGGCATCTTGCCCCTTCTTGGAATGTGCTTTTAGATGACCCAAAATTTTCTTTGTCCCAAAGTGTGTTTCACCAAGCTATAGAAATATTTGCTGTACTTCAAAATAGTATAACATTAATACAAGGATTGTACAGTTATCTATAGTAAGATTAGATAAATTTTAATAAAAACATGAATTATCTTTGTGTCAAATTTGAGTGTGGTAAAAGTATCCATGCTGATCAGATGCTCTCATTGGAAGATGTTTATGACTTTGGATTAATAACAAGAAAAAAATGTTTTTATCCATCTGACATTTGAGAAGACTGAGTCTTAGAGAAATTAGATGGTTTAGTTCAAGGTTATGAAGAAGGTAGATTTTTAAAATAGTATTTGAAGTCAGATTTGTGTTAATCCAGAGATGGTTTTCTTTCCATTGTACTATGTTGCTTTGTTGGAAAAACTGTATATTGCAGCTCAGTGAAGCTGAATAATAGTGGGAAATATCTCATTGCTGATTCTTGTTTTGTTTTTCAGTGTTGCTCTTTTCTTATATAGCTAATTTTTAATATATGTTGATATATTTATGTGTAAACCATCTTTCTTAGAGGATAACCTTCATGTGAATAAATTTTGCATTTTAAAGCATTTTGAAAAGGCTCTAAAATAGACCATAAGATGAATAATAATTTTTAGTGCGTACAGTATTGAATACATCTTATCTACTGAACAATATGAAGCTTTCTTTAAAATAGGACACAAGGGTTAGATGTATTTCATAGGAATCACTTTTTTTTTCTGAAACTTAACTATTATTGGTCAAACCACCCTATCTTTAATCTTGACTCATTCTTTCACTTTATACAATACATAGCATGATAGATCATGCCTACAAAGCAGTATTTGGTTTATTGCAAGAGGCCATTGTAGAACAGCTCTTATGGATCCTGACCTAGAAGACCCATGTGATTTCTATAGTAAAAATTATGGAAAATGAAGTAGGTAAATAAGATATACCTATTTATATACTAAGAGGTAATATGTAATAAAATATTAAGTGGTTTAAGGTTTAGTGAAGATAATCAAGAAAGTGATCGAAAATTGTGCAGCTAAAATATTTGGAGAAGTTTTTGTTGATAAAAAATATAGCTTGTTCTATATTGTTTTTTAATAATCCTGTTTTGTGCCATTTCCTTTTCATGCTGTGACTTTTGGGCTTCTTTGGCCTACCATTTCTTCTCTTGGAGCTAACTAATCAAACTGTAGCTTTTGGTCTTGAAAACTACAAACCTTCCTAACTGCAGTGAAAGAAATCTCAGCAAGATACAAAGGAGAACTATCCCCTCCTCATTTACAGCTGTAGAAAAACAGATGTAACTCTGCATTATACAACTGTTTTTGAAGAGTTATTTTAACAATTCTAAGAATCCTGAACTAGGGGTATGTTCGCTATATCTTGTGAAAGTAAGTCTTAACCTCCTTAACATCTGTGATTCTGATTGGTTGTAAACTAATAATTTGTTGCCCTTGGTAATATCTAATACAATATCTCTGTTTTGACATCTCTGTTTTCCAAAACAATGAAGTCTTATACATTTTCTCATCAACCAGCAGAGAGTTACTGACATCTCCTTTCTTTCCCACATGCTTGGAGAGGAGGAGAAAACCCAGTCTATGACTCTGCTATATTTCTTATTGAAATAAAGGTTGAGATGTTTTGCCTCATTTAAATTAATGGTTTCTTGGAGATGCTACTGCAATTAAATTTTTTAAAAGAGAAGAAATTTTAAATAAATACGATAGAAGAATTGAGGAAAATAGTGTTGATTAATGCCAAGAACACACTTAAAATTTACAAGGAGGAGATGGTTCTAGCACTGATTCTACTATTGGCCCACTATTTATTCATTCATTAATTCAGCACACTATTATTGAGTTTCTATTTGGTACCAGAAGCCCATTCAAGTATTTGAAGAAATGAAGTTGGAGTCAGAGCCATTTGGGTATAGAAACAGAATCTATCTCAAAATAATTACGTGGCCTTGAACAAGATAATTGACTTCTATAACCCAGTAATCTTTATTTCATGTTTAAAATGGGACAATGATACACTGTGATTAGATTAATATGCAAGGTGGACAATAGTTACTTTAATAAAACAAATAAGAGATACCACAGTTTATAGAAAAACTGAGAGATGGATGGAGAAATAGATGTATACGTGAACAGTTGTTATTCAACATTTTAGAAATCAGAAAAATATTATGGGGTTCATGGTAGCATATTCATGGTAAACAAAAGGTTTGTGCTAGATACTAAGATTCTCTGGTGTACATTTAGGAGAGTAGAGTCAAGAGTGTCAATGCCTCTACAGATGTTATTTTGATTGGAAAATGTTACTTTTTTGACCTTAATATTCTTATTTGTTAAATGAGTGAGTTTAATCACTAGGGTCTCTTTGAAAACCCAAACCATGTAGTTTTATTTTCTCCACGTTTGTTTGTGTTATTTGTTAGAAGCATATCTTTTACCATATATAAGTCAGAAAATCACCTCTTCTATTATTATTTTGTAGTCCTCTCATGACTAAGTTTATGTACCAAAGGATGAGAGAATCATAGGGCTTATCCCTAGCTACACTCTTACTTTGAAGATGTGGTCAGCATCAAGATTATTTTATCATCAATTCTGTCATGCAGCTATTTGCTATTCAGCTGTTACATTGCTGGTCCTTCCTGGTTAAATTGCAATTGTTTCATGTTTCTAAAATTCTTCAAGAAATTATAAAGTGTTTACATTATTTTCTTTGTGTTATTTTAATAATTGTTTTTAATATTTACTTTCTCTCTCAACTATAAAAGATTGAGAGGTCTTATAAAATATTTAAAGTACTAATACAGAGATCAGCGAACACTTAATATGTTTCAATCAAACAAAAAGTGGGTGTGAACATCTGCTTGAAAATGATTAATTAAATTTCCTTTCTTGTAAAATATAATAGGTGAAGAATTTCACTTGATTTTGAACCCAATGACGACAGGAAGAAAAAGAGATTTAGTTGAGAATTGCCTCAGCAGAGAACTTTAGCTCTTATAATAGTAAGCAGAAATAAATTCTAGGCACAAAGAACAGAAAGTCGCTGTGACTCTTAAGTCTCTACATTGTCTGATGAACAGGAGAAAATGTTCTTTCTAAATACCATTCCTCATTTCAAACAAGCTGTAGCATTTCATCTTCACCATATCACAAGGCAAAAGCTTGTATAGGTTATGGTCATCAATCAAAGTCCCTGTTAAAAAGTTCTTTCTATTTTAACTACTCTAGAAATTCTCATTTAGGGGATTCAGTTCACTGAGCCAGATCAATCCATACTAATGCAGTTATCATGACCTTTATTTTCCTCTTTCAAAAATGAGATATAAACATAAATAAAAGAAGAACCAATTCCCATAAAGCAAACTGTCTTTCTGGTTTGCTTCTTTCATTGTTGATTTTGTTCTCTGTGTGGGTGTGTGTGTGTGTGTGTGTGTGTGTATCTGTGCATGTGTGTGTTTGGCAGCGAAAATTGAGTATCTTTTATCCAAAATACTTAGGACCACAGGTGTTTTGGATTTCAAATTTTCTTGGATTTTGAAACATTTGCTTTATACTGGGGGAATATCCCAAATTCAAAAACCAGAAATGCTCCAATGAACATTTTCTTTGAATGACATGTTGGTGCTCAAAAAGTTTCAGATTTGGGAGCATTTGGGATTTTGGGTTTTTGGATTTGGGATACTCAACCCATCATTTGAAAATTCTTAAGTTATTTTCTGTCTTTCATTTTATAGTAGATGCAATGATATTTTATCCAGATTTTGCTTACAGGACTGAAACACTTATATCGAGGCATCAAGCCTGGTGGAGTGGGGATGTACTAGTCATTGAAGCACTCTCAGCTGGGTCCCTCTCCAGGAACCGGGCCAAAGTACCCTGCCCAAGACTTATTTACCCCAAGGAAAGCAAACATCCAAAGATTAGTAAATAAAGGTAAAAATTTTGGCTGTTTTGCCTCAATTATGGCATACACTGAGGGGCCATGCCAGCCCCAGTGCCAAGGACTTTGTTGCTTCTAATTTCAATTCAACTCCTGCGATCCAATTCTACTTCATCTATTACCCAACAGTTGTTTAACCTGAGAGTTTCAATATCTTAATAAACCTAGGAAACTGACCTAAGACAGCATGAAAATGTTCTTTCAATGGTAGTATAGAAAATTATGAAATTCTTTTCAAATAATACACCATCATTTCTTTTTCTCAAACACAAAGATTACCTGAAGTGTAGCTTATTGCCTTACACAGGGACTAACGTTCAGGAAATGTAAGGGGAGTGAGTAAAATGATGTAAGATATAATCTAAGACTGTTAGAAAAGCTTTGCTGGACTCATTAATTTTCTGGTAAAGATTGAAATATGCTTTCCTCTATCTCTTACATCTATAGCAAACAACCTCATAAATGGAGTCTGTAGTTCATCATAATGTAAATGAAATATCTTGTTTTCCACTCCCTGCCTATTTCAGGTTTATAAAACCTTTTTTTAAATGGCTCCATCATTTTTCACCTTTATTGAATAGTATCCTGTATTGCTTCCTCCCCTCCAGCTATGCTCGCCAATATCACCAGTTCATCACCTAAATTACAAATACAAATATGTCACTCCCTCACCTTCAATAGCTCCCTATCACTGACAAGAAAAAGTCATCATTTTTTCATACTGTATGGCATACAGGGTCAATGTAGTCTACATTTATTGCTTTAACCCTGCAAAAACTAGAAGTGACAATAGTTATTTTAATACAAGGGATGTTTTTAAAACAGAGATTGGTCCTATTTCCAATTTTTCAAAACTTTTTAATAAAGTTCTTTATTCTCCAAAAAAAGATTCAATTGTAATCATTCCAAATAAAGCATAAGTAATAATTAAAAAGTAGTATGTAGAAGATAATTAGTTCCAATAATGAATGTGTTTTCCACCATTTTATCTTTATAAGCAGTTCATATTACATAAAGTCAAGGCTGGTAATATACTGGAATCAGAATCACTAAACTGTATTGTTTTAAAGAAGTAACCTTGGAAATTTGCTTTTATTTAGATGTCAGAGTGATTAAAAATATCAATTGAGAATGAATGTTCATATAATTAATTTTGACTACCAACCTGCTTATTAAATTATAAGATTATTAATCAAAAATATTTTTAAATTATAACATGTATATATTTAGCTGCAACATACAAGCACAGATATACATACATAAATATTTTAATACAAATATCCATGTAATGCTTTCTCGCATGACAAAATGTGTCAACAGAAAATTATATCTTCTGAATTTAACTCGAGACAATTCAGAGTATTTATTGAATATATGGAATTCTGCTAGCTAGGGATTCATATTATAAACTTGCCACAAGAAACATTTTTCTGTGTAGCATATAAAATTAAGATAAAATCTACAAATCTAAAAACAATACACAATCTTTTATTTCAAAGGGTTACAATAAAATTCTAAAATGTATATTATAAAAACCTATAGAAAAGTATTTGCACGAAGGAAGAGTTCAGTGTTTATTAAAATGTGTAGTTATAACTTCAAACTTATTTTTTTTGAAATAAAGAATAGTGTGTATTATGTATTAAAAATTTATTCATGGAATTTATTTATGACATTGAAACATGCTTTCATTCATGAGGGCCATTTTTTGAGAACTGATAGTTTAATATTTGCTTTCTCCACGTAAGCGATATCATGTTTTTATTTTTAAACAATTTTTATCGAAGTATAATTGAAATATAAAGAACTGCATATATTTAATGTGTACAATTTGATTAGTTTGGACATCTGCATGCAACTGTGATACCATCTCCACAGTTAAGGTAATTGACATATCTAATACATTCCAAATGTCATTGTGTCCTTTGTTTTTGTTTTCTGTTTCGTTGTTTGTTTTGCTTCTTTGCATGTAATATGAACACATAACATAAGATCTACCCTCTTATGAAATTTTAAAGTGCACAATACCATATTGTTAACTATAGGCAGATGGTGTGCAGCAGATCTTGAGAACTTATACATGTCACATAACTAAAACTTGATACCCATTGAACAACTCCCAATTTCCCCAACCCTTATCACCTGCAAACCACTAATGAATTCTTTAACTCTATGAATTTATTATAGATAATCCATATAAGTGGAAGCATGCAGTATTTGTCTTTCTGCGACTGGCTTATTTCATTTTGCATAATGTCCTACATGTTTATTTATGTTGTTGCAAATGATAGTATTTCCTTCTTTTAAAGGTTAATACTCCATTGTACATATAGACCATGTTTTCTTTATCTATTCATCCATTTATAGAAATTTTTGTTGTTTTCATGTCTTAGCTATTGTGAATAACACTGCAATCAATGTGGGATGCAGCTAGCTCTTCATGATAGAGATTTTAATTATTTGGAATCGCTAGATTGATATGGTTTGGCTGTGTCCCCACCCAAATCTCATCTTGAATTCTCATGTGTTTTGGGAGGGACCCAGTGGGAGGTAATTGAATCAAGGGGGCAGGTCTTTACCATGCCGTTCTAATGATAGTGAATAAGTCTCATGGAATCTGATGGGATTATAAGGGGGAGTTTCCCTGCATAAGCTCTCTTTTTGCCTGTTGCCATCCGAGTAAGATGTGACTTGCTACCCCTTGCCTACCACCATGATTGTGAGGCTTCCCTAGCCATATGAAATTGTAAGTCCAGTTAAACATCCTTCTTTTGTAAATTGCCCAGTCTCATGTATGTCTATCAGCAGCATGAAACCAGACTAATACAGCAAATTCGTACCAGTACAGTGGGGTGCTACTGAAAAGATAACTACAAATGTGAAAGTGTCTTTGGAACTGTGTAACAGGCAGAGGTTGGAACAGATCGGAGGGTCCAGAAGAAGACAGGAAAATGTGGGAAAGTATGGAACTCCCTAAAGTCTTGTTTACTGACTTTGAACAAAATGCTGATAATGGTATGTACAATAAAGTCCAGGTTGAGTTGGTCTCAGATGGAGATGAGGAACTTGTTGGGAACCAGATCAAAAGTGACTCTTGTTATGTTTTAGCAAAGGGACTCGCAGCATTTTGCCCCTACTCTAGAGGTTTGTGGAATTTTGAACTTGAGAGAAATGATTTAGGGTATCTGGCGGAATAAATTTCTAAGCAGCGAAACATTCAAGAGATGACTTGAGTGCTGTTAAAGGCATTCAGTTTCAAAAGGGAAACAATGCATAAAAGTTTGGAAAATTTGCAGCCTGACAATGCAATAGAAAAGAAAACCCCATCTTCTGAGAAGAAGTTCAAGCCAGCTGCATAAGTTTGCCTAAGTAACCAGGAATTGAATGTTAATCCCCAAGACAATGGGGATAATGTCTCCAGAGCATGTCAGAGACATTTGCAGCTGCCACTTCCATTACAGGCCCATAGGCCTAGGAGGAAAAGGTGGTTTTGTGGACTGGACCCAGGGTCCCTGTGCTGTGTGCAGTCTAGGGACTTGGTGCCTTGCATCCCAACTGCTCTGGCCATGGCTGAATGGGGTTAATGTAGAGTTTGGGCCATGGTTTCAGAGGGTGCAAGCCTCAAACCTTGGCCTCTTTCACATAGTGTTGAGACAGCGAGTGGACAGAAGTCAAATATTGGGGTTTGGGAACCTCTGCCTACATTTCAAAAGATGTATGGAAATGCTTGGATGTCTAGGCAGAAGTTTGCTATAGGGGCAGAGTCCTCATGGAGAACCTCTACTAGGGAAGGGCAGAATGGAAATATGGTGTTGGAGCCACACACAGAGTCTCTATTGGGCACCACCTAGTGGAGCTGTGAGAACAGTGACACCATCCTCCAGACCCCAGCATGCACCATGTTCCTGGAAAAGCCGCAGACACTCAATGTCAGTCTGCAAAAGCAGCCAAGAGGGAGGCTTCCCTCGAGAAAACCACAGGGTCGGAGCTGCCCAAGACTGTGGGAATCCACCTCTTGCAATCTCACATCTTGTGTAACCCGGATGTGAGACATGGAGAAAACAGAGACCATTTTGGAGCTTTAAGATTTGACTGCCCTGTTGGATTTTGGACTTGCATGGGGCCTGTAGCCCCTTTGTTTTGGCCAAGTTATTCCATTTGGAATGACTGTATTTACCCAATGACTGTACCCCCATTGTGTCTAGGAAGTTACTAACTTACTTTTGATTTTACAGGCTCATAGACAGAAGGGACTTGCCTTGTCTCAGATGAGACTTTGGAGTTGGACTTTTAAGTTAATGCTGAAATGAGTTAAGACTTTGGGGGACTGTTGGAAAGGCATGACTAGTTTTAAAATTGAGGACATGAGATTTAGTGGAGCCAGGGGTGGAATGGTATGGTTTTGCTGTTTCCTCACCGAATTCTCATCTTGAATTCCCATGTGTTGTGGAAGGAACCCAGTGGGAGGTAATTGAATCATGGGGGCAGGTCTTTCCCATGCTGTTCTAATGATAGTGAATAAATCTCACAAGATCTGATGGGATTATAAGGGAAAGTTTCCCTGCACAAGCTTTCATTCTGCCTGTCGCCATGCAAGTAAGATGTGGCTTGCTCCTCCTTGCCTTCAGCTCTGATTGTGAAGCCTTCCTAGCCATGTGAAACTGTAAGTCCAGTTAAACCTCTTTCTTTTGTAAATTGCCCAGTCTTGGGTATGGACTGACACACTAGATCACATGATAATTCTATTCTTAATTTTTTGAGAAATCTCTATGCTATTTTCCTTAGTGACTTCACCATTCTCCACATTCTCTCTGTGATGGTTAACTTAAGGTGTCAAGTTGATTGGATAAAGAAATAGCTAGAGAACTCATAAAGCATTACATGTAGGTGTGTCTGTGAGTGTTTTCATAGGAGATTGGCATGTGAGTCAGTAAACGGAGTGGGGAAGACCCAACCTCAATGTCAACAGGCACCATCCAAATTCGTTGGGTCCTGGATAGAACAGAAAAGGAGAAAATGATTTTGTCTCTCTCTCTCTTTCCTTCAGCACTCTCCTCTTTCTCCCCTTGGACATTAGAACTCCAGTCCCTCTGGCCTTGAGATTCCAGGACTCACATGAGCATACCCCTAGATTGAGAATTATACCTTGTCTTGCCTGATTCTGAGGCTTTTGGATTTGGACTGAGACATGTTATCAGTGCCACAGAGTCTCCAACTCACAAACAGCCTGTCATGGAACTTCTCAGCCTCCCTAATCATGTGAGCCAATTCCCCTAATAAATCTCCTATTAGATATCTATATTTAATATATCCTATTGCTTCTGTCTTTCTGGAGAACCTTAATACGCTGAACAACATTTGTTATCTTCTGACTTTATGATAACAGCCACTTTAGCAGGTCAAAGGTGATACCTCATTATAGTTTTGATTTGAATTTCCCTGTTAATTAATGATGTTAAAAACCTTTTAATACCCTTAAAGAAATGTCGTATAAGTTATTTGCTCATTTTAAATTTTTTTCTAATGAATCAGAGTAATTCCTTGAATATTAACCCCTTATCAGATATATGGTTTGCAAATATTTTCTTCCATTTATAGGTTGCCTTTTTATTTTATTGATTGTTTTATTTCATATGCAGAAACTTTTTAGTTTGATATCTTTTCACCTGTATATTTTTGTTTTTGTTATTTTGTTTTTGTTGTCTTATGCAATAAATCATTGTTGTATTATGCCAACTGTAGTAAAATTAGTAGATTGACTCCCAAATCTGAATGCACTCTGGAAACCCCACATTTCCATACTCAACATATCAAAAGCAATTCTGCATTTCATCAGAGGTGGTACAAATATTAAATAACAGTAACAAAAATAAAGCTCTATGTTCTGTATGGTTGCAGAAAAACTTACAAAGTATAATGAATATAAATATTCTCTTAATTGGCTAAATTACATATTACATACATTTTGTGGAAAATTCAGCTGTAAATTATATATATTGCCTTCAGCCATTTGTTTTCTGAAAAAAAAATTCTAGATAAATAAGTCAAGATCCAATAATTGAATAAAAATTGACTGAATATAATAGCATAAACTTTATTATTGCTTTGTTTTTTGACTGGCCTTCACAATAGTTTCTAACTAGTTCTTATTTGTTGTGAAAGGCCCTATAGCATTTTATGTTAATTTTTAAAAATCTAAAAATTAACCCAAGGAAAAAATTACTCATTATGAAACAAACAGGAATTTTTTAAGATTCATTTTTGGGCAAATAAAAATGTCATTCAAAGTATGCCCAAGAATCATGAGTAAATAGCAGTTTATAAGGATGATATACTTAACTAGCAACATTAACTCTTTTTGAATCTAATTGGTGAAATCACTATCTTTGAAAACTCCTTCAAGGTTTGGGCTAATTGAGTGCTTCACACTGTAATTGGAATATTGAATTCTAAGGTCTGTTTTGGTTCACTTAATAAATGTTAATATTTACTGATTACCTAAGTGTCAGGTGCTTTTCTAAGATTGTGGGATATATTGAAGAACAAGTAAGACAAAGAAACCCTGTCTTCATGGAGCATACATTCTGGTGCTTACCCTTTTTTTTTCCCTTGGTTTTATATTTTTTATGTCCAGAAAAGAGGGGGAAATACCAGACCTTTCTTTACAGTGAGATAGTCAAGATTTTATTTCACCATTTTTTGGAAGAATCATTAAAGCCTCCATCTTTTAAGCTACATAGTAGTAAATAGAATTTCCTCCCCCACAATTTTATTTTAACTAAAAATAGGACTTCAACTTCCTAATGCCAATAGAAGTTATTCCTAAGTCACTAGTATTATGGGGTCTCCTAATCATCTCATATTAATTATAGAATTCCAACAATTGTAAAGTTACACATTATCCTTCAAGCAAGGAAAACATATTTTCTAAAACAAGCTAAAAGTTGATATCAAACTGGAAGTAAAGCTCACAACTTATCAGAATTATCAGATTATCAAGATTCTGATAATTCTTATCAGAATTATCAAGATGGCATACATTTTTCTTAAATTCATATCTAATTTTTTTGCCATTGCACAAGTTTCATTTGGTGACTTTGCCACTTAGCCTTTGGGAACAGAGATGCCAACTTCTTGCAATAATCCTGTACTCATGGATTCATGAAGCGAGGGATTTCTTTACTGTTACCACTGTACTTAGAGTCCACGGTTATTAAGCAATCCAGAATTTCCCAGAACGTGCTATGTGACCTAGCCCAAATTACTTGTTCTCTTTGCTACAGTATTTTCATCAGTGATACAGGTATTAATGAATCCCTCACAACGTTGTTGAAAAGCCTGGTCAGTGACCCTCAGCATAATCCAGGGCAGGTGTCTTTGAAGAGTGGTGGCAGCCAACAGCCAGCTAAAGAACACAGAATTTCTATGTTCCACCATTTCTGAGTCTGACCTGATACCCTAGTTGCCAAGCACAAGCAGAAACTCTAAAGTCTTGATTGTCAGGCATTCTAAATGCAGACAAAATGATAATCATTCAACCATTTATATTACTTTATTGCCATATTAATTCAATTCATTCAACATTTGTTTTGTCTATTATATAGTGGTCATTATGCTAGGCATTTATAACAAAATCTGTGCCAGCATATCAATGTTTTATATTTAACAAACAACAGTAAACATTATTTCAATTTATTGTAGCCTATTACTTTTATAGTTATAACTTACCATTTTTTAAAAGGCACATGTCTAAAAAGATTTATTGACAACCATATGCAATTTATTGTGCTAAAATAATAATAATTATTACTAGGTTTCTACTAGATTTTTATTCTGAAATTAATAGGAATTTCTTATTTATCCTTTCTCTTTTGCATTTGGTGCCTAAAGAAACTTGAATTGTTGCAAAGAGAAGATGTCAAACACCTAAGAATATTGTAAAATTATCGTAAATTTGGTCTTATAAAGTACTAAAGGAAGATAGTTTTAGTTTATATGTCCTTGATGAATCAAATTAGAACTGGAGGGTGAAAAGCATCAACAAGACAGGTATTCTTTCCAGTTAAAGAGACAGAATCAGTACCTAAAAGGAGGCAACTCCCTCAGCGGATGGTGAATTCTACGTTACAGAAGAATTGATTCAAAGCATTTGTTGAAATGTTATAGAACAACACTATTAAACAAAACTTTCTTCTATAATGGAAACATCGATGCTTCTAATCCTGAGTCACTAGTAACACAGTTATTGAGGTTTTAAAATGTAATGGGGTTAAGGAGCAAAATTTGTATTTTAATTAGTATAAATTTAATTTTAAACATGTAGCTAGAGTCAATTATTTTGGAAGGCAGAGTTATTGAATCTATTCAAACATAAGTATCAAGTGACATTTAAGGTTCTATGTCACACAGAGAGTCGATGCTTCTGTGATTTTTTAGACAATAAAAACTGCTGACCACAAGGTCCTCTGTCCCACTTTGCACATGCCTTCATTACACAGAACTTATCTCTTTCCCTAGTGAAGTGGGGTCCTGGATACTGAATATGTTACATTTTCTATGTGTTTGGAAAGGAAAAATAAGATTTTCATAATACTATTCAAATTAACTGCTTTTTAAAAATCACATACTAGTTTGTTTCCCGTGGGGTCAACCTTAAATGGTTTACAAATTAAGAGGTTTCTGAATGTTTAAAGCAAATTCATCTGGCAGAGATGTCAAATGACCAGTATTGCAAAAGCTCAATGTTCCCGGTTCTTACTTTCAAAATTTATTGTTCGTGGGACAAACGAAAGATAATCTAATCACATAGCAAAATTTTTCCCAGGGCCAAAGAATTTTAAGCGGTCGACAGGTTTGTTTTGTTGTTGTTGTGTTTTGTTTTGTTTTTGTTGTTGTTGTTTTCACTTAAAGCTTGATTCATAGAAAGCTGCCAGAGGGAAAAAATAAAGTAAACCTTGTGCCGTATTCTGGATGTACCATATAAAATCCAGACTTCTTAACGTGACATAAATTTTCAGCCAAAGTAAAATATTTGTTTTCGTCATATAGATTCCATTTTTCCTGCTACATGACTTTTTTCATATGGCTTTCTCTGCTTGAAATGCCCTTCCTCACAATTTTGTACATTGAAAGCATATGTAATTCTTAAAATCCATATCAGTGCCACTTTATGTCTGGTTTTCTTTACTACTTCTGCCTGGAGTGTGTGTGTGTTTTCCTCCTAGACCTATTTATATTTGTAGCCTGAGATAATACAGATGTTTATCCCCTAGATCACAAGCTGGTCATTATTGATGTCTCAGACGTCTTTGTAACCTCCACAGTGCTTCAAACAATGACATAATATTACATGGAAAACAAATAGGATGAAGTAGCAAACAAATGAATGGAAGAATGTACCAAAGAAGGAGAAAGAAAAAAAAGAGAGAAAGAAAAAGAAAGAAAGGAAGGAAGAGGAGAGACAGAAAGAAAGATAGGGAAGAAAAATCCTTAAGGAATGGCTCACCGGTAATGGTGTCTGAAAAGTGAGTTAAACATTAATTGAAAATGCTAACCATTTCTGAGAACTCTACATTGCAAGATATATAAAACATTCAAGCAGATGTAAATGCATCTGAGGAGGAGAATTTATTGGGTTAAATAGCTTGAATGGTCTTTGGAAGATGGGGTTTCAGCGCAGTTGCAGATAAGGCATGAAATGACACCCTCAGACTGGATCCTTTCTTTCCTTTGGCTCTGCCTCCTCTGCCTTCTAAGGGTTCCATTTTGTCTGCCAGCAGCTGCAGGGGCTATATAGTTATAGCTTTACTTCTACTTGACAAGTGATGGACGTTTTCCCTCTCTCTCTCTCTCTCTCTCTCTCTTTCTTTCTTTCTTTCTTTTTTTTTTTGATGGAGTTTCACTCTTGTCTGCCAGGCTGGAGTGTTCTCCTCCCCTGGAAGTTTCCTGTAGAGTAACTCACAAAACTATGGACTAAAAGTGGAAAAAGAGTGATATCTTTCCTACCTCTCACTCCCAAGCAATAGGGTCTGCTGCCTGAAGAAGAGGAAATGTATACTGGGGAAACAAATAACAAATGCCTATTTTAACAAATGAAACAATATTAAATAATTAATGAGTCATATACTTGAGGCAGGAAAATAGTGTCTGGAGGCAGGGAATGTAAGGTCAATTCACACTTCGGATATGACAGTAAATATCCTCTTCATAAGGTGTACACCAAGTAAATCTTTGTATCTTTACTTCATCCTTTCATTTACATAGGGTGTAAACCAAGTAACCAATGGAAACCCGTAGAGGGTATTTAAACCCCAACAAATCCTGTAACGGGGCCCTTGAGCTCCTATGCTTGGGTCCGCTCCCACCCTGTGGAGTGTACTTTAATTTTCAACAAATCCATTCATTCTTTCTTTGCTTTGTTTGTATGTTTTGTCCAATTATTTGTTAAAGACACCAAGAACCTGGACACCCACTACTGGTAACATACTTTGGTGAGCCAGCCAGGAGAAATTTGGGAAGAAAGTAGGCCCAAAGTGTGGGATTTTTCTCTTTTACCCTTTCCCTTCTGTTCCATACAAGGTAATCTCTCTCTCTCTCTCTCTCTCTCTCTCTCTCTCTCTCTCGCTCCCTTTTCTACTTGGGCCCCTTTGTGGGCAGTGCCTAAACATGGAAGCAACTGCAAGTTTCTGGCTGTGTCCAGTGAAACTCAGGGGTTTCCACGTGGAGGCTCCTAACCGCCACATCCCGATTCACTTAAGGGACCTGGATCTTTTTCATTTCATTTCTTTTTTCCTTTTCCGTCTTTCAGCAGCTATTTCCTAGAAGCTCCTTGGAAATTGAGGGCAATTGGCTGAGGTCACTTCCTGGTACTGCCTGAAGGCGTAGGAATGAATGGGAATAATTGCCCTACCCAGAAAGGGAAATGACTCTTTATTTATTTATTTATTTTTATCTTTTCCAGGTGTGTTCCCTGATCCCTACATGTGGCACAGTTCAGATCAAACTCAGCACGTGTTTCAGGAGACTTACACCTTCTTTTCATATGCTAAATTCTTCCTTTTCCCTGTTCAACTGACTAAGGGCAAAAGAAACCCACCCAGTCTCTGATTCCTGTCATTAAAGTTCATGGAACAAGAAGCGTGGGAAAGAATGCTAAAAGTTGGGGATTACACCCAGGGACCAAAGGAAAGCTCATAGGTTCTGGAGAGAAAGCTTGCAAAGTGGCAATGGTGTCCACCTAAGGTCAGAGACATCTGACACTCTAAGATTGGACCCCAAGGGAGGACACTCTTGGGGATCCTGAGGACCTCAACCTCCCCAAAGGGAACGCTCTTGGCAGAGGTTCTGAAGTCTGGTAATAAGCCTTCCTCAGAATTTTCTCTTGCAGTTGCAATGCTGTTTGGCCCCAAAATTGTTTGGAATCTGGAGTTTACGGTCAAATAAAGTGAGGTGGCATTGCATACATCCAGGTTTTTATGCCTTAACATGTGACACCCTCCTTTGCTGCTGTTTGGCCCCAGTGATCTTTGGAGTCTGGGGAGGTTTGGCCTTTAAAAGTCAAACTGTCATGGAGATGGCTTTACCTGAAATTTTGATTCACAGCCTTCATTGGATTATCTACTGGGGCAAACAAAGTAAAACCGACAAACTTGTATTGCTATCTCATGGCTAGCCATTGGATTTTCATGTATGTGTGTGCATACATGTCTAGATGTGTTTATTTGTATGTACATTTATTGTTATATGTTGTGTCTATTGTGTCTACCAAAATTGGCTTATAAGGAAAAGAGTGCTCATAAATAAAGTAAATAAGTCTATGCAATTTTGCAATTTTCAAGTTTACATGACTTAAGTATAACTTTATTAAACAAACTAGCTTTAAAATTATTGGTAAAATAAAAATAGAAATGCCTTCAGAATTGTCAGCATACATTTTATCTGAATTTTATGTTTGTCTTTGTTAGATACTTTAAAATGTCATTGTTAATTCAAGCTGGGAAAGCTTAGGGCAAACCTGCCTCCCATTCTATTCAAAGTCATCCCTCTGCTCATTGAGATAAATGCATATCTGATTCCTTCCTTTGGAAAGGCTAATCAGAAACTCAGAAAAATATAATCATTTGTCTCCCATCTACCTGTGAACCTAGAAATCCCCAACACTCCCCACCGTACTTTGAGTTTTCTCGCCTTTCTAGAACAAACCTATGTACATTTGACATATGTTGATTGATGTCTCATGTCTCCCTTCTTAAAGGTGAAAGCATTGAGTAAGATGAATGGGATAAATGTTTTCGGTAAACTTTTGTGTAAATTAAAATTTTATTTTTCCTCATTTAATATCTGGGTCATTTCTGATTAAGAAAGGGTTATGATATGGGAAAATATATTTTTTTAATTGTGGAATTGTTTTACCTATAAATGCCCATATCTGATAGTTCAGAATTTCTTGCTTTTTAGGGTTTCGCTAAAGTTTTATGTTACTAAGGATGATAATTCTAGTTAACATGTAATTCTGTATATAAAATGTGCCAGAAAGGGTTATGTTATTAGTGAGAAAAAGAATAATTTTGTCTAATTCAGAAGTCATCTATGGAAGAAGTTTAAATAATATAATATTTTTAAAACCTTATAGAGAATTGGAGACATTTGGCTAATTAACATTCTTAGTCTTTTTTTAGTTTGTTTTGAAATGGAGTTTTGCTCTCTCATCCAGGCTGAAGTGCAATGGCATGATTTTGGCTCACTGCAACCTCCACCTCCAGAGTTCAAGCAATTCTCCTGCCTCAACCTCGCAAGTAGCTGGGATTACAGGCACACGCTACCACACCTGGCTAATTTTTGTACAGGTTTCATCATGTTGACCAGGCTCATCTCAAACTCCTGACCTCAGGAGATCCACCTGCCTCAGCCTCCCAAAGTGGTGGGATTACAGGCATGAGCCATCGCACCTGGCCAAAAGTTCTTAGTCTTAATTAAAGCAAAGTAAGAAGTATTGTTTAAAAAAATGCATTGGCAGTTTGACAATTTTTTTTTAAAATACAGTTAAGCATGAAGCTGGATTTAGTGAGGAGCCAAATTTCACATACATGCTTGCATCACTTCACACTATGTTTACTGTTTTGTGTGGATAGTGCTAGAGTACTTATTGGTCATGTGCCTTAAGTGAATTTCTTGATTGCACAGAATGTATAATAATATTGGTGAACTTAAGGATATCACATTTTGTATCAGAAGTAAAATATTCATCATGTGGGGTTTTTGGGGCCCTATGTAACACTGTAGCCTCCAGGGTAGATTAACAAGGAAAAATTTAGGGTTGGTTTTATGTTTATTTGTTTTTGCTTCTAGTTTTCATTTGGTTGCTGTTTACTTTCCATTTATCTTGAATTCCTAGGCTACCTTTGTCAGGCCCGCAGGAAGTGATGGAGCACACCAGTCTTTTACCCTTCAACTAACTTTTTGGATTTTAAGCTTCCTGATACTTTAAGTGTGTTGAGTATACTTTGGTAAATAGAATTTGAGTCATATTTATTTCTCTTGCCTAATTTATTCAAAATTTGTAAACTCTTTGTGAATATTCTTAATTCAAGGCAATGTGTTTGTCTGCATACAGTCAAGCACAGCCACTAGAGCCGCTCAGGGAGACATAACCCTAAACCTGACATGCCAGCAAAAGTGTGAAAATTTCTACCAGTCTCTGGCCTCTTTCGCTCTGTGCAAACTGGTTAAATGAAAGGTTAAAGTTATCTCTTCTGTAAAGTTTTAATTAATACAAAAGAATTTTAATTAATTGGTTTAATAATTAAAAGAACTTCTATTGTTATAACATCAGCCCTCTTGCATGGGAAAGCTTTTATACAACCAGAAAACATGCATTGAAAGTAACAATTGGATGAAATCCCTTTACAAAATGTTTAATGTCCCACCAGGTGACCAAATGTACCTGAAGTTTTAATTGTTTTCCCAGGAATATGGGGCCAAGCATTAATTATTAACTATTTTAGTAATTTGTAAGTTACCACACCAATGTATTCAATTTGGATTATTTTATTATTTTATTTATTGGTTCACTCCTTCTAGCCCACATGATGAGTTAAAGAGAACATTGCCAGTAGGCCTTCACTCTTCCAGAAGGGCATCATTCGTTAGGCCCTTTTCCCTTAGTTTAAAGTAAAAAAGCAATGATTAGAAATGTACCCCTCATGATAGACTTAAATTTTACTGTAAAGGCTACAGTTACGCAACAGACTTTAAATTGTCTTGTGAAAGTTATAATAGGATTCGCTGAACAGAGAATTATCTGTGCAGTTGCTGGCACTTGTGGCCTGTGGAAAAATACATCAAATGAAGATTATAGAAATTCAGTGATAGAGAATTTGCAAAGGGACTGCTTAGTTATGTGAGTAAACTGTTTATCTAGCTCATTCTTTGATCTATTTTATTTTAGGAGGTTCAGTTTATGGGGACCCTGGGTAAGGAGCATACTCCAAACTCTTGATATTATCTTCCCATTAGTCATAATAATAGTCTTCCTGGTATGATGTATTCTCTCAAAGGTTTTAAATGCTTGCATGAAGCCATTTCTAGAGTGTCATATGGTCTCTCTTCAACTGGAATAACCAGAGCTGAAACAAATGAGCAACCATCAGGATTTGTATTTTAGCAACATCTCCATGGTCATGTGGGAGAATAAATTCCAGGGAAAGGCAAAGTCAAGAATGAAGACATAAGGCTCAATGAAATGATTATTCATGTAACACAGGTAAGAAATACCTTCTCAATACAGTTACAGAGAATTTGGACTTCAGGGCACAGATAAGACAGTACTTGGTGATGGATTAAATAAGAGAGTAGAGACAAAATGTTTATCAGGTTTGAGATAGTACATGGAAAATCATACCATTCAGTCTGATGGAAATAGTGAAAACACAGCCATTTTTTCTGTCTTAAATCCATCATTCTCAAAGCTAAGTCTGTACCTTTCTAACATGATCTTTCTAAAACACTTTTGATCACAACAGTCCATGCATAAGAAATTTGTTAATGGATAACCAATACTCACAGAATAAAGTCCAGACACTATGTTCAAGTATCCGCATAATTTCTTTGTAACTCACCTCTTCTCTCTCATTCTCTTACCCTAATCATAGTCTCTGAGCCTCTTTGTGTGTGTGTGTGTGTGTGTGTGTGTGTGTGTGTGTCAGAGAGAGAGAGAGATAGAGGTAGAGAGACAGAAAAAGAGAGAGAGAAGAGAGAGTTATTTGGCCTCTAGTTAAATCTTCCTAGAACCTTGCCCAATTGGCAAACTTGTATCTGTTTTTTGACCTAGTTAAAATAGTACTCCTTCTATCCAAGTTTCCCAGATGTCTCCTTCATGCCAAATTAATTACATCTCATCCTTTAGCTGTCATAGCAGCCATAATCTTATTTTAAAAAATATAATGTTGCATCATCAGAATGTGTTTCATGTCTTTATGCCATTAGACTGTAAGTTCCCACATGGCTGAGATTCTCTTACTCTTGTACTGTACATCCACCAATGCTGAATACTTTTCTTTACATAAGGAGGTACACAATAATGTTTAATAAATACAATAAACATGGGACAAGTGTGTTAGTACAAGCATGGGCATAGACTTGCGTGGATCCTTTTTGTGGACCATTTTTTTTCTGACTCTGTACACACTGTTTTATTTCTAGTTTGTCTAGGACTCTGAGATGACAATGACCAGAAATGGCAGGAATTCACTTGACAGAAAGATAATTTTTTTAATTTCTCAAATTTAGACAATGTTAAATTTTGACAGGGCTTAGTATATGCTAACACTGTCCACTGCTGTCATTCAGCATCGCCATTCACTGAATAACATCATATTTGAAATATCAAATATTTTAAATGTATTTGTTTTAATGACGTTTGCAAAGTGTTCTAGATTTTGCCAATATGCAGACTTACACATCAGAAATCCTCTATTAAAATTTCCAAGATATTTGACACATTATAGTTGATTTGAAATTTCTAATATCTGTGACAAAATTTGGTCTCATCACCTAAGTATTTGAAATACACTTGTTTGTTATGCATTATTCATATCTATGTATAAAGTATATTTATTATAGTAGTCTTATTAAGTATGAATAGAATTGAAGCTTTATGTTGTGGTTTTTACACAGATTACATGTTTACTGTATAGCACACAGGTGATACATATACATCTATAAATCTGATGACCAACTTTTGAAATTTGAAAATAGTCATCATATTTCAGTGTATATACCTAGTTATTTTGTTTTTAGAGAGAATAATAATATATATGTAACATTTGTTATACAATTACAACTGCTAAATATATTTTCAATAATTAATATTCCATAATATAAAGCTATATATATATTAGAGAAAATATCTAACTCTGTCAACCAGGCTGGAATGTTGTGGCATGATTATAGCTCACTGCTGCCTCAAACTCATGTGTTCAATCAATCCTCCTACATCAGTCCCCTGGGTGGGCACTATTGGCTCAAGCCACCATACTTACTTAGGTTTTTTGTTTGCTTGTTTCAGAGACTGAGTGTCTTGCTATGCTGCCCAGGCTGATCTCAAAATCCTGGTCTCAAGCAGTCAACCCACCTCAGCTTCCCAAGTAGCTAGGATTACAGGTGCAGTGGCTAAAGCAGTATTTTTTAAAATCTAAAGCCACTTCAAGAAATAGGGAAAATACACATAATTAAATTAATGTAGAAGAGCTATTCACACAGTTAACTCTACAAATACATCAAAATGTATAGAAGACTAGATACTTTAGAAGAGGGCACATAGACCAACAGAACAGAAAAGAGAACTCTTAAAGCCTCATACCTACGGCCATCTGATCTTCAACAAAGTCAATTCAAGTAAGCAATGGGGAAAGGATTCCCTATTCAATTAATGATGCTGGGATAGCTGACTAACCATATGCAAAAGAATAAAACTGGATTTCTGTATTTTACTGTATACAAAAAATTAATTAAAGATGCATTAAAGATTCATATGTAAGACCTCAAACTACAAGAATCCTATAAGAAAACCTAGGAAACAACATTCTGGATATCAGTCTTGAGACAGAATTTATGACTAAGTCCTTGAACGCAGTTGCAACAGAAACAAACATTGACAAGTGAGACATAATTAAACTAAAGAGCTCAGCACAGCAAATGCAACTGTCAGCAGAATAAAGAGACAGCTTACAGAATCGTAGAAAAAATTCATAAATTATGCATCTGCCAAAGGTCTAATATCCAAACTCTATAAGAATTTTAAACAATTCAACAAGCAAAAAGCAAATAACCCCATTAAAAAGTGGAGAAAAAACATGAATAGACACTTCTCAAAGGAAGACATATGAGTGACAAAAAAAAAAAAAAAAAGAAAAGATGCTCCAAATCAGTAATCACTAGAGAAATATAAATCAAAGCCACAATAGGATACCATTCCACACCAGTCAGAATTACTATTATTAAAAAGTCAAAAAACAACAAATGCTGGTGAAGCTGTGGAGAAAAGGGAACACTTATACACCATTGGTAGGAGTATAAATTAATTCAGCCACTGTGGAAAGCAGTTTGGAGATTTCTGAAAGAACTTAATACACAACTACTCTTCAGCAATCCCATTATGGGTATATATCCAAAAGAAAATCAATTTTTCTAACAAAAAGACACATGCACTTACATGTTCATCGCAGCAATAATCACAATAGCAAAGACATGCCATCAACTTTGGTGCCCATAAACAGCAGACTGGATAAAGGAATTGTGCTAATATACACCATGGAATACTATGCAGCCATAAGAAAGAACAAAATTATGTTCTTTGCAGCAACATGGATACAGCTGGAGGCCATTATCCTAAGCAAATTTACTCAAGAACAGTAAACCAAATACTGCATATTCTCACTTATAAGTACGAGCTAGATATTGAGTATTCATGAACATAAAGATGCCAGTAATAGACACTGGGAACTACTGGAGTGGGGAGGGAAGAAAGGAGCAAGAGTTAAAAAACTATGCGATACTATGCTTATTACCTAGGTGACGAGATCAATTACACCTCAAGCCTCAGCATAATGAAATATACCCATGTAACAAGCCTGCATGTGTACTCCCTGAATCTGTAATAAAAGTTGAAAGTAAAAAAATAAAATAAAACAAACCAAAATGAACAAAAATTGAGTACAGTAACCATTAATTTTAAAAAATATTTTATTTTATTTTATCTTATTTTATTTTAAGTTCCAGGATACATGAGCAGGACACGCAGGTTTGTTACATAGGTAAACATGTGCCGGGATGATTTGCTGCACTTTTCAACCCATCGCCTAGGTATTAAGCCCGCATGCATTAGCTATTTATCTGGATGCTCTCCCTCCCCTCCCAACCCCCAAAGGTCCCACTGTGTGTTTTTCCCCTCCCTATGTCCATGTGTTCTAATTGTTCAGCTCCCAATTATAAATGAGAACATGCAGTATTTGATTTTCTGTTCCTGTGTTAGTTTGCTGAGGATAATGTCTCCGAGCTCCATCCATGTCTCTGCAAAGGACATGATCTTGTTTCTTTTTATGGCTGCGTAGTATTCCATGGTGTATATGTATCACATTTTCTTTATACAGTCTATCGTTAATGGGCATTTGAGTTGATTCCATATCTTTCCTAATGTGAATAGTGTTGGAATTTTTAAAATTATGAATGTCTTTTACTAATGAATGCACATGCCTAGTGTGTTAGTCCATTTTGCAATACTATAAAGGAATACTCAAGACTGGGTAATTTACGGAAAAAAAAAGTTTATTTGGCTCATAGTTCTCCAGGCCCTTCTAGCATGGTGTAGCATCTACTCAGCTTCTAGTGAAGGCCTCGGGAAGCTTACAGTCAGTGAAAGGCAAAGGGGAAGCCAGTGTAATTCATGGTAAGAGACGTACCAGGTACTTTTAAATAATCAGCTCTTGAATGAACTCATAGGGTGAGAACTCACTCATAACCACGGGAAGAGCATCAAGCCATTCATGAGGGATCCACCCTCACGGCTCAAACACCTCCCATTAGGTCCACCTCCAACATTGGAGGTCACATTTCAACATGAGATTTGGAAGGGGCAAAACATCCAGACCATGCCACCTAGAAAGCCATTTTTTACAACTCATATTTTGTTAATACTGAATTTGATGAAAATTTATGATAAAATATTGGGATTTAATATATATAAACATATACGTGTGTGTGTGTGTATATATATGAATAGGAAAACTAAAAAATTTTGTAGTCAATTCAATTACTTCTTTTGATTCTGCCCTTCTCTTAAACTACGTAACTGTTGAAAATACTTTGAAAGATTGGTACCTCTGCCTTGCCAAACTTAACGTGTTACGCTCTTCCAATATTTTAGTGACATGTCACTTTCATACACTACCTTAACCAAAATTATCAACCATTTTGCTTAATAGCTATGTATTTGAATATAGCCAAGTTTATACCAATATCTTTGAATATTTCTTCTTATTGCATTTCAGTATATACTTCTAGGCTGAAGTTGTTTTTCTCCTGAAATACATATTTGAATTGTTCTTTTAATGAAATTCTGGGAGAGAAGTTTTTTTATTATTTTAGTTGCTTATAAAAAGAGATTTGGAACTAAATGATACTGGCCCTCACCCCCTCCTGGGATAATGGATGTTCTATTAAAATAATGATCGTTTGTTAAGTCAATTGCATTCTTTCTGCTTATACTTACTCTTTCACTCTATATTGCCAACTGATTGAATTTATTCACCTATAAAACGTATGACTTTCTTCTTCTCATCCTTCTCTATTAAAGAACCAGAATAATACAACAGTAATGATGTCTCATTCAGAGATAAAATATAGTGATCTAGCTTGTTAGGCTGCATGAGGAAAGTAGCAGAGATGGAATCTTTTCGTAAAGTTTCTCTCTACTAATATTAGTTTCTGAATAACTGATAAAATAAAAGAATACTGCCCATAAATGAGACCATTGTACTTTTTCAGAGTCATGCCCATAAATGAGACCATTGTACTTTTTCAGAGTCAATTTCCTAATATTTCTTGAAGTCTTCTCTTACTTAGGAAAACAATGATAGCGGCATTAATCGGTATGCAATTATAGATGCTATATGCTAAGAAGGTTTTGAATTAACGTCTAAATTTCACTAGTGTCAGCTACAGTATTCTTCTTCATTCTAAGAGAACTAAAGGGTCCTTCTCTCCACCATAAGCTATCTAATCATGTAAAGAATAGAGATTAACTGATTATGATGAATAAATTAATCTCAGAAGAAGCACAAACTCAGAGATTTCTAATTAGCATAATTTTCCTGGGACAACTAGAAAAATTCTCTATTCTTATTAACAATAATCAACAGAACAATAACTAATTTTGGGCAGTACGCTATAAAATTATTAGAATCATCTTTAGGACACAGATTAAGAAGTTATAAATTCATATCAAAATTGTTTAAAAACTAACCACAAGCAACGACCTAAAGAGCAACCTCTGTTTCGACTTACAAGATTACTCATATTTGTTTGTTAGACTTTTATCATCATCATCACACTGATACACTGAATATTTGGCTTGCATTATGCTATGCATTCTGTATGATGAAATAACTTTAATCCCTACAACAACTTAATAGGGTCAGTGTCAGTATTGCATCCAATTTAATGATCATGCACAACAGCAACCTTACTTTGCTTGGCTCTCATTAAAGTATAATTTCTCTAGAATAGCTATTTTTAGATTTTTAAATCAACTATTATTATATATTAATGATTTTAAAATTTTTACTTAAATGTTTTAAATAACTATGTTAATACGGAGCTAGGCAATGTGAAAATATATAGAAAACACATGAGATAGTTCTGGTAATTCTCAATATTCCATGTTTCTAGAAAGAATACCCTGCAGTGTAGATTTGACATAACAGTTTTTGTTTTTATCTGACCAACAAATCAGAATGAAAATGAGGACTAGAGCAATGTTAGAATATATTGTTTCATGATATTTAAAGCAGAAATATGTAGGCATAACAGGTCAAATAATAGAAAACAAGATTCCAAATTCTTAAGCCAAATGTGATTAATAAAATCATTAGGAAAATAACAAGAATAGTTACATAAAGAGAAACAAACAAAAAACTACTTTGACAAATTATCTCCCTTAACAATATAAAATTACTGCATCCAAATAACTACATTTAAAAGTATGATAACATGGGGAAGAGAAAATACTCTGAATTTTATTTTCTTTTACGTGTCAGACATTAAAATGTGACCTTCATCATAAATGGACTATATCTGCTCAATGGAATGATGTGTATGATGTTCATATTGACTTTTAAATCTTGAAAGTACTCTAGAATTCAAATATTGTGTTCTATAGTGTTTCATAAAAATAAACTTACCAAACAAGAGGATATCAACAAATAATATGTATTAACATATTTAAGTTTCCCATGACTATATATGAACATCATAAATATATATATATATACAAATAGTGTATGTATAATAATATAAAAACAGCCATCACAGGATATCTTGTATTTTTGTGAGCTTTTGATAACGAATTATTAAATACTTGGCAAAGTGCTGGGTTAGCAGATAAACAAAAGCAAATGTGTTTGTCACGTACATGGGAGATCAATGTGAAAGAACCATAAAGCATATCTGCCAGTGTAACAAGGTAAGAGAAAAGAAGCACATGTCTGAAATATACATGCAAGAAGCAATCAAATGTCCATTATGGCTCTTCATAATTGCATCTCCATACCCCCTCACTCTCTAAACACCAACCATGCTGGCATTCCTGTTCTTCCAATGATACTGGAACCATACTCATGCCTTAGGATCTCCTTACCTCCCTTTCCTCTGCCTGTATCCTGGATTCCCATAGACAGCCTGATTGTCTTTCTTTTGCTAGATTTTGGTAAAATGTCACCTTTTCAGTGAGTTCTTTCGTGGCCAACTGCTTGAAAATGGCAACCACTTCCCAGTCTTCCACATAAACTAGTAATTATATTACTAATCACCATCTAAAATTGTTATTGCTGCATCCACAGTGCCTAAAATCATGCTATCTTATAATAGGTGATATATAAGTGATACATATTTGTATACATACCTCACAGTATGATTTTATAAATAGTTTTATTAAAACAAAGCCACACCCATTTGTTGATATTGTTTATGACTCCTTCATTCAATGACTCAGTTCTATAGCCCTAAATATTACCTATTATGTACTGGATATATAGTGATAGCTGCACATAAGTGATATACAGTGATATCTTGTTTTATTGCACTTTGCTTTATTGTTCTTTGCAGATATTGTGCTTTTTAAAAATTAAGATTTTTTGGCAACCCTACTTCGAGCAAGGCTATCTATGCTTTTTTTTTTCCCAACAGTATTTTCTGGTTTAGTGTCTGTGTGTCACATTTTGATCATTCTTGTAATATTTTAAACTGCATATTGTTAATATATCTATTATGATGATATGTGATCAGTGATCTTGATGTTAATATTGTAATTATTTTGGAGTGCCATAAACTGCACCCATGTAAAACGTCAAGGTTAACCAATGTTGTATGTATTCTGACTGCTCCACTGACTAGCCATTTCCCCATCTCTCTCCCTCTCTTCAGGTGTCTCTATTCCCTGAAATATATTGAAATTAGGTCAAGTAATAACCCTACATTGGTCTCTATGTGTTCAAGTGAAGGAAGAGTTTCAAGTGTCTCACATTAAATCAAAAGCTAGAAATGATTAAACTCAGTTAAGAAGACATGTCAAAAGCAGAGAGGCTAAATTTTAGGACTCTCGTGCAAAACATTTTGCCAAAGTGTGAATACAAAGGAAAAATTCTAGAAGGAAATGAACACACCTTAGATAAGAAAGCAAAACAGCCTTATTGGTGATATGGAAAAGTGTTTTGTGGTCTGAAGGGAAGAGTAAATCAGCTGTAACATTTTCATAAGCCAAAGCCTAATCCAAAACAAGTGCCTAACTCTCTTCAATTACATGAAAGTTGAGAGAAGCGACAATCCTGCAGAAGAGAAGTCTGAAGCTAGCAGAGGTTGGTTCATGAGGTTTGAGAAAGGAAGCCATCTCTATAACATAAAAGTGTGAGGTGAAGCAGCAAGTGCTGGTGTAGAAGCTGCAGCAAATTATCCAGACAATCTAGCTTGGATAATTGATGAAGGTGGCTACACTAAACAACATCATTTCAATGTAGATCAAACAGCCTTATACAGGAAGAAGATGCCATTTAGGACTTTCATAACTAGAGAGAAGTCAATGCCTGGCTTCAAAGCTTTAAAGGACAGACTGACTCTTTTGTTAGGGGCTAATGCAGCTGGTGACTTTAACTTCTAGTCAGTGCTTATTTGTGATTCTGAAAATATTAGGGCACTACAGAATTACACTAAATCTACTCTTCCTGTGCTCTATAAGTGGAACAACAAAACTTGGATGACAGCACATCTGTTTATAGTATGGTTTACTGAACACTTTAAGTCCACTGATAAAACCTACTGCGCAGAAAAAAAAAAAAGGCTTCTTTCAAAATATTGCTGTTTATTGAAAATTCAATAATCTGATCAATTTATTGAAAATTCAATAAACAGCAACATTTGGTTACCCAAGCTCTGATAGAGATGTACAAGAAGATTATTGTTGTTTTCATTCCTGCTAACACATCATCCATTCTGCAGCCACAGATCAAGGGGCAATTTCAATTTTCAATTCTTATTATTAAAGAAATACTTTTTGCAAGGCTATAACTATTACAGATAGTGATTCCTTTGATGAATCTGGGCAAAGTAAAACTTTGAAAAGGATTAATCATTCTAGATACCATTAAGAACATCTGTGATTTATAGGAGGAAGTCAAAATATCAACATTAACAGGAGATTGGAAGAAGTTGATTTCAACCCTCATGGATGACTTGGTGGGGGTTCAAGACTCCAGTGGAGGAAGTAATGGCAGGTATGATAGAAATAGCAAGAAAACTAGAATTAGAAATGAAGCCTGAAATTATAGCTGACCTACTGCAATCTCACAGTAAATATTAAACAAGTGAATAGTTGCTTCTTATGGAAGAGCAAACAACTTGGTCACTTGAAATGAAATCTACTTTTGGTGAAGATTCTGTGAATATTGTTGAAATGATAACAAAGGATTCAGAATATTCCATTAAATTAGTTGATAAACCAGTGGCACGGTTTGAGAGAACTGACTCCAATTTTGAAAGAAGTTCTACCTAGGGTAAAATGCTCTCCCGCAGTATTGCATACTACAGAGAAATCATTTATAAAATAATCACTTGATGTGGCAAACTTCATTTTTGTGTTATTTTCAAAAATTGCCACAGCCAACCCAGACTTCAGTAATCATCACCCTGATCACTCAGCAGCCGTCAATACCGAGGCCACACCCTCCACCAGCAAAAAGATTACAACTCATTGAAGTCTCAGATTATGTTAGCATGTTTTAGCAATAAATTATTTTTTAAATTAAAGTATCCACACTAAAAAAATAGTAGCACTGCACAGTCAACAGACTTTAGCATATTTAGTAAATAATTTAGTATATTTAGTATATAATAGACATACCTTTTACAAGCACTAAAAAAAGAAACCTTTGATTTTGTCCTATACATTTTTGGGGGCCCATTGTACCTTATGAAAACTATTACTTTCTTCATATGCTCTGCATACAGAATTGTTTTTTTAACATCTAGTAGTTTTAATTATGTATATTAACTGTGGAAGACAAAAACTTAGAGTGGTCATCATTAAAGGTACAATTGACCAGAAAATATGTTTATATTTCTGTAGCAAACAATGACCTAACATAATAAACATAATTATGACTCATAACATATACCAAGACATGTCAGAATTTAAAAATATTATACAATTTTGGATTGTATTCATGTATTAATAATGCATTTATATAAATATAACTTAAAGAACACTAAACATCATTTTAAAATCATGCTTTCTGTATAATTTTAACATACCAAATAACCCTAATATGTCTCTTTTGGCTTTCCAGGAGTTCCTGTTATGTCCAAATTAGTTTGGGTCAAAAAGACTTGATTTTAGAATTTCAGATTTAACTTTGTGAAGCTTGTCAAATATCAGAGTTTTAAAGCATTTGATCAAAAGGGGATCATAGGACAGTATGAATTAAAACCAAAATGACAAAAGATTTTAAAGGCACAAAGCATAAGAAAATATCTTCATGAAACATGGAACAGAACCTCTGTTTCCTAGGTCAGTTACCTAAAAAGTTAATAAAAACCTTTTACAATTTTCTACTAAAGAGAATATCAATGCTGTGAGAAAACCTTGTTCTTCCAACACAAGAGCCCAGATTCTAACCTTCTGTCAGTGTGCTTTTGATATTAATGTTCAATTTTTAGAAATAAATATGAATCATTTTCTTCTAATTTCAGCAAACTTGATCACACATAAAATTTTTTTCTTGAGATTAATCTTTCACAAATCTTCTACAACTTACTTTAACCTTTGGTTTTTCCCTTTACTTCTTTTCAGGGGGCATTCTACCTTGGAGGAAAAATTACTTTCTTTATATGCTTTGAATATAGAGTTGTTTATTTTATATGGAGTAGTTTTAATTATGTATATGCGTTCTTACTAACCCTAATTTTCTTATGAAAAAATTAGAAAGTGAGTCATTTTGAACTGTTTCATACCAGTATTTGTTGGTGAAAACCATTTTATAATTTAAGTCTTAATTTTTTTTTAATTAACAAGTCTAAATATATTTAGCTTTTCTGTACCATATAAAATTAAGGTGTCAAAGTATATAAACATAAATATATGTGTAATAATTAATGTTTCAGCATTTAACATACTCAGAAATGACTCAGACATTTTATAATTATCTATTACTTAATTTAACGTAACATGCTATTAAGATTTTAAATTATTAAGAAGAATTTTGAAACTATGATACAGACATCCCCCACAACATCTTCCTCAGTTTCCCTGTAACCTCAGTATCCATGTGGTACCCAAGGATGGCTAAAGGAAAGAGCCTGACTGAGTGCTAAATTTACATGAAAGTATAGAGCATAGGACAGAGGACATATCTGAAGGATATAACCTCTCCTAACCTAGCCAGGAGACAAAGATGGGACTAGGAGGACAAGGACATATTGGGCTTGATTCTGATTGGTGCTGGTGGTCTAGATGCTAGGATATGTTCCCAGGCATTACCATATCTACCTCTCTAGATCCTAGGGTGCAGAAGCTTAAAAACAAAGACAAGCTTACACTAATATGTGTACAAACCTTCAGCAGTGCTCAGCAGCCAATTCTTACAGCTTTAATTCACAGAAAAATCAAACAAGCAATAGTTTTATGAACTTAAAACATCCAGCAGAAATAACCTAAACCTGTCTGGCCAGTAGTCCCAAGCAAAATGCGTGAATCATTTCATAATACTGCAAATTCCAAAGACATTCTAATTTTATTTTGCTAACAATCTTAACCTAGTTTTATTTTAAAAGTATTACTAAATTTGCATTAACCAAATGGCATTTGACTTAACTGAGGATGAACTAGATATAAAGCAGTCTTTGCAAGATTCAGAACAACCCCAAAGACAGCTCAAAGGAAAAACAATCTTGCTAGTCACAAATGGAATACAACCCATACCTCTCTGATCATATTCTTTAAGGTGTCATCCTCTCATCTGAGTTCCTATCCATACAGGCCCAAAAGCTTTGCATACTCCACAGACAGAAAGGACAGAAAATTAAAAGCTATCCATTGAAAGGAAAAGGATGAATAAAAAATGGGTATACCTAAAGGTTAAGGGTCATACAAATAATTTAAAACAAATGATATCAGTTATCTGACTGGGAATTACACATGGAGGTAACCAGGAAAGTGCAGGACCTTAGCCACTGGAGCATAGGGTGAAGTGGTTTTTGGTAGATTATACAGGGGATCCAAAGAGGCAGTTTGAGTATACAAAGGATTTGAACTTCGTTTCAGGTCAGTTTTTTGCTCTTCATTATCATCAAGAGAATTTCTAAGGCTAACCATGGCACAATTATATGTGTTTTAGTGTAAACTTAATCTTTTCATGACTATCAATAAAGCAGTTTATTAAGAATGATATATTTATAAAAAATTCTTTAAAATTTAGGAGTCTAATATAAATAATCTATCTTTTGGTCATTGACAGAATTTCCAATGGGGTACTCATTTTAATAGCGATTCAATTCAAAACCAAAATGTATCCCAGTGTGGCTATATCCAAGACCAGACAACAAATTATTTTTTCCCATTAATCATGATTTTGTAAAGGAGACAAACAGTGATTTTTATTTTTTTTACCATCTGCTTGACTAGATCACAAAAAGAGAGCCTGGGAGCCTAATCTGTAAGAAGTTCTTACCCTTCTATTGGCTTATCAGGTCCTTGGTTCCCATTACTATGACATCCAAAAGAGCAGAGTGGCTTTGGTGATAACTGCACACAGTTTCAAAAGTACAGGATCAAGAGAAACCTCCCCCTTCACTCTCTGAGGGTTTACTAAAAAATCAACTCCCAAGGGATATTAAAGGAGAAATGGCACACACATTTATAAACATGCATACATCACAGAGTGATTGCTCCCTTAAGGGAGAAATGAAAAGTCTGAAGAAATGAAAAGTCTTAAAACTTTGCCAAGGAGTGAGAACAACTGGCTGAATAAAACTCAGCACTCAGCAAACTAGAAGGTCCAGGACTCAGGGGAGACTCAGGAGAGACTCAGAAGGGACTCAGTCATCTGCAATCATGGAGTAGCCAGAGGGGCTCGAAAGACCCATACTGGTACCCATCTGTGGGTTCTTGCAGTGTTCCTGCTGAAGATGGTTGTGGTTAGAAGGGAAAATTGAAATGTAAATAGGGGAGCAGGGAAGTACAGGGCTCTCTGTTTTATGGTCTGCTTTACGAGTTTGGAGACATTGCTTAAGTCTTAGGATTAGTCTCCTGTGACAATTTTGTCTCCTGTGACAATTGCAAATTCTGTTTGGATGTTTAAAAATGTTGGTTAGAATCATAGAGTCAGAGGCGAAGCAAAATGGCCAAACAGAACCCTGTAGCAATCATTCCCTAAAAGGAACATCAAATTCAACAACTGTTCACTCAAGAAAGCATTTTTATAAAAACCAAGAAATCAGATGAGTAGTCACAGTACCTGGTTTTAACATGATATCAAGCAATGAGGCCTTGAAGACGGTAAGAAAGACAGTTTTGCTTGCCTATATCACTTCTACTCCATCTCCTGTCAACATCATGCAGAATGAGGGGAGATGGAGTAAAGTATATGTGGAACTTTGCATCAGAATTCAGTGCTGTCATTGTGGAATACAACACAGGGCAGCATTCTTCTGGCACTGACGGAGCATTTAGACCAGCTCTGCACCAGAAGGGAATTATCTGTCCCAGTGAGAGGAATATGAGTCCCCGCATGTTCCACCCCCAGCTGCCTAAAGTGGCCTGGGGTCCAGAATCAATTTGAGAGGCAGCCAGCCAACAAGGACTGCAGTCCTTGGTTAAGCCTTGGAACCTCACTGGTCTTGGGGATAGCGGAGTTGGGGTGCATGTGACCTAGTATGCTACCAGCTATGATGGACAAGAAAGTGCTTACATCACACCTCCCCTGATTCCAGGCAGTGCAACTCAGAGGGAGCCTCCTTTTGTGTGGGAAAAGGAGAGAGAAAAACACAGAGGACTTTGTCTTGCAACTTGAATTCCAGTTCAGCCATAATAAAATCAAGCAGCAAGCAGATTTCTGAAGGTCCATTTTCAGGCTTTGGTTCCTGGATGACATTTCTAAGCCCACCCTGGGCCAGAAAATAATCTGATGCCCTGAAGGGTAAAACCCACTCCCAGCAGGATTCATCGACTGCTGACTAAGGAGCCCATGGGACTTGAATAAGCATCAGTGGTAGCCAGGCCATAGTTAAAATGGGCCTTGGGTGAGGTCCAGTACTGTGCTGGCTTCAGGTATGATCCAGTGCAGTGCCAGTTTTGATGGCCACAGGAGTGGTCACAGCATCCTTACCCCAACTCTAGGCAGTCCAGCACAGAGACAGACTCCTTCTGACTGGGGAAAGACAGGGAAGAGAGAAAGACTTTGCCCAGTAACTCAGGAAATTCTCCCTTATCTTACACAAGCCCACTAAAGTGGTGTCTCTAGAAGTTGGCAAGAGTTGCAGCATTGTTGGGCACAGTTCATCACTAGTGCTGATACAACTACAATGACCACAAACTTAGATCACAACACTTTGCATATATGAAAAGTTTTCTTAAGGACAGCTCAGACTGTGAAGATTTAAATAAATACCTAACTTTTCAATGCTCGGACAGCAATGAACCTTCATTCAGAAGCATCAAGAATATCTAGAAAAACATGACCTCACTAACAAATTACATAAGGCACCAGTGATCAATCCAAGAGTGATGGAGATATGTGACCTTTCAAACTGAGAATTAAAAACAGCTGTCTTGAGGAAACTCAGCACACTTCAAGGGTAACACAAATAAGGAATTCAGAATTTTATTAGACAAATTTAACAAAGACATTGAAATAATGAAAAAAAAAATGCAGAAATTATGGAGATGAAAAATTCAATTGAAAAACTGAAAAGTGTATTAGAGACTCTTACCAGCAGAATTGATCAAGCAGAAGACATAATTAATTTGAAGATAGGCTATATGAAAATACACAAAGGAGAAAAAAAATAAAGCATACCTATAAGATCTAAAAAATAGCCTCAAAAAAGCACACTTATGAGTTACTCACCTTAAAGAGGATGTAGAGAGAGAGAGATTTAGGTAAATAGTTTATTCAAATAAATGATAACAAAGAACTTTCCAAGCCAAGAGAAACATGAATATCCTGGTACAAGAAGTACATAGAACACCAAGTAGACTCAATATGAATAAGAACCTCAAAGCATATATTAACAAAACTCTCAAAGTTCAAGGATTTAAAAAAATCATAAAACTAGCAAGATAAATAAGCAAAAAACATGCAATGCAACTTTGATACGAATGCAGCAGACTTCCCACAGAAAACTTACAGTCCAGGAGAGTGTGATATGACATATACAATGTGCTGAAGGGAAAATCTTCAAACCTTGAATATTGTATCCAGCAAAATTGTTATTCAAACATTGAGGAGTACTAAATACACTTCCAGACAAATAAAAGCTAAGAGATTTTGTCAATGTCAGATTTGTCTTATAAGAAATGCTAAAGGCAGATCTTTAATCTGAAAGCAAAGGACATCAGTAAACAATAAGAAATCATATGAAGGTATAAAAATCACTAGTAATACTAAGTACAAAGACAAATGCAGAATATTCTAAAACTATAATTGTGGTATGTAAGCCATTCATATGTTTAGCAAGAAGACTGGATGGCAAATCTATCAAAAATAATAACTACAATGTCTTTTTAGGAAATAGATAATATAAGAAGACAGACAACAAAAAGTCAAGAAGTAGAGAAGAATAAGTTAAGTTATGAGAGTCTTTTAGTTTTGTCTTTGTTTTTTCTTTTCTTTATAATTAGAGTTAACTTGTCATCAGTCTAAAATAATTGATTATAAGATGATATTTGCAAGAAAAGCAATAAATTAAAATATACTAATATGGTTTGTCTCTGTGTTCCCACCCAAATCTCACCTTGAATTGTAATCCCCATGTATTGAGGGAGAGACCTGATGGGAGTTGATGGGATCACGGGGCAGTTTTTCCCATGCCATTCTCATGACAGTGAGTGAGCTCTAATGAGCTCTGATGGTTTTAAAAGTGGCAGTCTCCCCTGCACTCTCTCTCTCTCCTGCCGCCATGTAAGATACATGCCTTGCTCCCTCTTTGCCTTGTACCATAATTGTAAGTTTCCTGAAGCCTCCCCAGCCATGCAGAACTTTGAATCTAATAAACTTCCTTTGCTCATAAATCACCTAGTCTCAGGTAGTATCATTACAGCAGTGTGAGAACAGACTAATAAATACACTATCAGGCAAAATCACTCTTACAGAAAGGAACACAGAAAGGAAAGAAGAAAAAAAGAAAAAGAGGACCAACAAAACAACTGGAAGACAAATAACAAAATAGCAGTATTAAATGCTTTTTAATCAATAATAACATTGCATATACATGGACTAAATTAAATCAAAAGACATAGAGTGGCTGAATGGATATAAAAGCAAGACCCTATCATGTGCTGTCTATAAAAAACTCACTTCACCCATAAAGACATATAGACTAAAATAAAAAAGGTATAAAAAAAGATATTCCATGCCAATGTAGAGCAAAAAGGAGCTCTAGAAGTGCTAATAATTATATCAAATAAAATAGAGTTCAAGAAAAAAGCTGATAAAAAAGAGGTAAAAAGGTCATTATATAATGACAAAGAGGTCAATTTTGCAGGAAAGTATAACAATTGTAAACTGTGTATACACCCAACACTGGAGCACCCAGATGTATAAACCAAATATTATTTGAGCTAAAGAAAAAGAGAGACCCCAATATAACAATACCTTGGGAGTTCACCCCACTTTCAGCATTGAAAAGGTCATACAGACAGAAAATCAACAAATAAACATTACACTTAATCTGCTCTATACATCAAAGGGACCCAACAGATATTTATAGAATATTTTTCCAAAAAGTGAAAAATAAATTCTTCTCCTCAGCACATACACATTCTCAAGAACAGGTCACATGTTAGACCACAAAAACATTCAAAAAGAATAAAACCATATCAAGTATTATTTTAACCACAATAGAATAGAACTAGAAATCAATAATAGGAGGAATTTTGGAGCTATATAAACACATGATATTAAACAATATGCTCCTCAATAATCATTTGGTTAATAAAGAAATTAAGAAGAAAATTTACAAAATATCTTGAAACAAATGAAATTGGAAATAAAACATACCAAAATTTGTGGAATACATCAAAAGCAATACTAAGAGAGAAGTTTGTAACAACAAATACCTACACCAAAAAAGTAGAAACACATCAAATTAGTAACAGAATAATGCATCTTTAAGATGTAGAAAAGTAAGAGCAAACCAAACCCAAAATTAGTAGGAGAAATAATACAGATCAGAGCACAAATAAATAAAATCAACACTAAAAAAATAAAAAATAAAAGAGCAAGGAAATGAAAAGTTGGTTTTTTGAAAAGATAGAAAAAAAATGTCAAACCTTTAGCCAGACTAACAAATAAAAAGAGAAGACCTAAATGAATAAAATTAGAGATGAAAAATGAGACATTATAACTGATACCAAAGTAATTCAAATGATCACCAGAGAACATTATGAGCAATTATATGTTGATAAATAAGAACCTACAAGAAATGGGCAAATTCCTAAACATATACAACCTTCCAAGATTTAGTCATGAAGAAATTCAAAACCTGAAAAAGCAAATAACAAGTAATTAGACAGAAGCAGTAACAAAAAGTCTCCTATCAAAGACTATCCTAGGATCTGAGGCTTCACTGTTTAATTCTATCAAACATTTAGAGAATAACTAATACCAATTCTGCTAAAACTATTCTAAAAAATCAAGGAGGGAATACTTTCAAATTCGTTCTATGAGACCAGTATTACCCTGATACTAAATCCAGACAAAAACATGTCAAAAGAAAAGAAAACTACAAGCCAATATCACTCATGAACATAAGACGCAAATATCCTTAATTAAATATTAGCAAACCAAATTCAACAACACATTAGAAAGTTTATCTATAATGATCAAGTGAGATTCATCCCAGGAATGCAAGAGTGGTTCACCATATACTAATAAATTAATATGAGACATCACATCAACAGAATGAAGTACAAATCTATTAATATATGATGATTTTAGTTAATGCCAAAAAGTTCATTAGATACAGTTCAACATCCTTCCCTGATAAAAATTCTTGTAAAACTGGATATAGAAGAAACATACCTCGACACAATAAAAACCCACAGATAGTATATTGAATAGGGAAAAGCTGAGAGCCTTTTCTCTAAAATCTGGAACAAAACCAGGATGCCCACTTGTATCCAACACAGTAGTGGAAATTCTAGCCAGAGGAATTAAACAAGAGAAAGAAATGAAAGGCATCAAAATTGGAAAGAAAGAAGTGAAATTATCTTCATTTGCAGTGGTTATAATCTTATATTTGGAAAAATTTGAAGAACCCACCAAAATACTATTAGAACTGCAAATTCAATAAAGTTGCAAGATACAAAATTAACTTACAAAAATCTGTAGCATTTATATATGCCAACAGCCAACAATCTAGAAGAAAAAGAAAGTAATCTCATATATAATAGCTATAAATAATGTGAAACACATAGAAATAAACCTTCAATTGAAGAAGTGAAAGATCTTTATAATAAAAATAAAACATTGATTTTAAAAATTGGTGAGAACATAAAAACTGGATAGTGTAGGAAAAGCTGAGGCAGGAGCTCTTAGCTTGGCATAGCCTGTTGCAACTCATGGAGGAATATGTCACTGAGCCACCATGATGCCTGGGCACTTACAGGCAGGCTGTGGCTGCATGGTCACCAACCACTTTGACCAGTTGTGTGATGATGAAGTGGACCTCTTTGAGGTGCTGAAGTCAGGGGAGAATAAAAAATAAATGGCAGCAGGAGTGACAATGGGAGCCCTGGAGCCAAGAGCACAGCTCAGGCCCTCCAACATGGCAGGCAAACAGCTGTGTAAAGAGTCCTAGAAAGACTGCAAGAAACCACTGCGCCCCAGCGTTGGCGTGGTTGACGAGAAAGAGACACAGGTGCTCATCGTGCTTAAGAAAGAAGGAGTAAGATGAGTTGGAAGAAGACCTGATCAACAACTTCAGGTTGAAGGAAAAGTAATTAATAGAAGAACAGGAAGACAATCACCTCTAGAATAAAGATTTGAAAAGTCACTTGAAGAAAAAGGTGGACGCAAATTTTTAGTTGATAGACAGATTATTGACTGTCGACGCCGTGGTGGTCTTGGAAGAGGTCGAGGGCGCTGCGGACATGGAATGGGCTGAGGAGATGGATTTGATTCCCATGGCAAATTGAATTTTATAGGCATAACTGAAGTGATAGATCTGTCCTGAAACACGAGGACAAACGTGGAGGCGGTAGACCTCACTACTGGGGAATTGTGAAAGATGAATTAACTGATTTGGATTGATCAAATGTGACTGAGGAAACATCTGTAGGAGAAGACCATCCAGTGGCAGACACTGAAAATAAGGAGAGTGAATTTGAAGAGGTAAAGAAAGAGGGTCCTAAAGCGATGATTCTCAATGAGTGGAAGACTATTCAAAATAAGGAGTGGTCAAAGTGGAATTTAATATCTGAAAACCAAATGAAGCTGAAGGGCAGTGGAAGATGAAAGTTGTTTTTCATAAATCAAAGAGTGAAGAGGCTCATGCTGCAGATTCTGTTATGGACCATCTTTTCCAGAAGCCAGCAAATGATGTAATGTCTCAGTTGAAGGTTAATTTTGGATAACTTGGCTGCCCAGAACCTGATGGTGAGGGAGGATGAGGTAGACATGAGTGTGGCAGATGTCTGAACGGTGGCAGCAGGACCGACAAGTGAAGTGGTTCTGCTCCTGGATGACCCAGAGACATTTCCAGCTCTGGCTTAACTGGATACCACAAGACAACCCCGGTTTCTCTGTGAACCTTTATGTTCAAAGCTTTTGCAGGCTTAAGGATTCCAAATGACTAAGAAAAATTTTTTAAAAGACTGTCATTCATACTATTCACACCTAAAGACGGAATATCAGTTGTTAAAATGAACTTCTTTTGCTACACAGAAGAAACAAATATGGCAGGCAATTTTGTATTTAGAAATATATTGGTAGCAGGGATGTTTTCATAATTTTCAGAGATGATGCATTCTTCATGAATACTTTTTTATTGCTGCTTGCAAATATGCATTTCTAAATTTGAAATATAGATGTGAACAGTGTGTATCAGTTTAAGGCTTTCACTTCATTTATGTTTTTTAATTAAGGATTTAGATGTTCCCCCCAATTACAAACTGGTTTTACATCTTGGACATATCAGTTTTAATACCTGCTTTGCATTTTCACACATGGTCAACTGGGACATATTAAACTTTCACTTGTCAAATTTTATCTCGTGTGAAAAACTATGTGTATTTTAATTTAGTTTTAGTATTTTCATTTTGGGAAAAATCTTTTTTCACTTCCCATGTTAGCTGTAGTATATATATATGATAAATCTTTATATACAGAAATATCAGTACTTGAACAAATGTAAAGCACATTGGTTTATTAACCCTTGCTGCTTGCGTGGTTCATTAGGTTCAAATTATAACTGATTTACAATTTCAATAGTTTACTTTTTTCCCATTTTAAAAACCAAATTAGAGACCTTATTGGTGAAAGTTGTTTAAGCTACTTATTGATAAACACATCCTGTCAAGTCAAGTAGTTTTATAGTTATGGTTTTTTGCACCCTCACACGGTGAAATAAGTTGATTTGGCTAAAGTGTAATAAACTGTTATGTAAAATCAGTGTCTTGCCATTTGGTATGATTTCTGTGTGTGAAAGGACCTGAAATCAAAATAGTACATGCATAACTGACAACTCTGTAACCCTTCCTTGTTCTAAAAAGACCCAATGGGCACTGGTTAGTATGGCGAGATGGGGTAGTATTTTAATTTCTGGAATTTGGAAAACCGACATCTTTATAAGGTTGGAACAGCAGCACCATCCATGAAATATAAACCAAAAATATAAACCAAAAATCTTTGCTCTTTCTGTATTTCCTAGATTGCTATTATTTGAAGTTGATGAGTATTTATTCCACAGAAAGTGATAATTATCTTTTCCCTGTTCCTCTATTAGAAAATTAAGTTAATAATGGATTCCTTCAATGGGAGCATCACCACTTATTAAAACACACATAGAGAGAATGATGAATAAAAGAGGTTTTCTAGGATTTTCTTTTATTCTTTTGCCATATTTATTGATAAACGGGGAAGGAATTTTTAAATAAGTTTTAAGAATCTTTTATCACTTCATTTTCAGTAATCTTCCAGTAAACTGGCAATGTTCAGTTTAAAAAATATTGGAGATCTTCAATGTTAAATATGTCTATTTAGTCAATTGGTCCTCACATATATTTCTAAAAGAGAAATTGTATGTACAAGAGTTATTCATTTGGATTGAAATTATTTATCTATTACCTACTATTCTGACATTTTAGGAAGGAGGTAATTATTTTTAAATTATGGATAAACTTGTGCTGGCGTTTTGGATCTTATGATGCTGAGCATGTTCTGCACTGGTGCTAATGTCTAATACAATTTTATAATACAAGCATACCTGCCACCCAGAGGCAAGCATTAATTTAGTCCATATGGCCTATTAAGCTCTCTTGAGATTGCAACATATGCATTCCTAAATCAGTGAGTTTAGACTTTTTAAGTATCTAACTCATTTCTGAACATGTATCATGCTAATAAACCTCTTGATTTCCAGCAACATACTATAGAAAATACCTGCTATTAAAAACAGTTCACAAGTTAAAAAAAGGACACAAATGGAAAGATATTCAATATTCATAGACTGGTAGAATAATAATTATTAAAATGTCCATACTACCCAAAGTAATCTTTAGATTCAATGCAATCTCTCTCAAAATACCAATGACATCCTTCAGAGAAATAGAAAACGCAATTCTAAAATTTATATGAAACCACAAAAGAGCCAGAATACTGAAAGACATGCTGAGCATAAACAACAAAACTGGAAGAATCACATTACTTCAAATAATACTACAAAGCTATAATAACCAAAACAGCATGGTGCTGGCATAAAAACACACAGACAAAAAGAACAGAATAAATCACCCAGAAATAAATCCATGCATTTATCGTCAACTCATTTTTGACAAAGTGACCAAGAACAAACATTGAGGAAAGGACAGTCTCTTCAAGAAATGTTACTAGGAAAACTGGATATCCATATGCAGAAGGATAAAATTAGAACCCGATCCCCTGACCATTTACATAATCAAATAAAAATGTCTTTAAAACTTAATCTAATATCTGAAGCTATGAAGCTACTAGAAGAAAACACTGATAAAACACACTAGAACATTGTTCTGGGCAAAGATTTTCAGAATAAATCCTCAAAAGCTCAGGTAGCCAAAGCAAAAATGGACATATGAGATCGCATAAAGCTAAAAATCTTCTGTCCGGTAAACAATAAACAAAATGAAAAGCCAATTCACAGAATTGGAGAAAATATTTGCAAACTAACCACTAACAAAGATTAATGACCAGAATATATAAGGAATTCAAACAACTCTATAGGAAAAACAATAATAATATAATTAAAAATGAGCAAAAATCTGAATAGACATTTCCCAAAAGAAGTGGCCAACAGGTATACAAAATAATGTTCATCAGAGAGATGCAAAAAAAAAAAAAAAAAAAAACTACAGAGTTGTTATCTGATCCCAGATAAAATGGCTTTTGCCTAAAAGACAGCAATAATGAATACTGGTGAGAATGTGGAGAAAGGGGAACCCTTGTACACTGTTGGTGGGAATGTAAATTAGTACAATCACTGTGGGACAGTATGGGGGTTCCTCAGAAAAACCTGAAAATATAACTACCATATGATCCAGGAATTCCACTGCTGCATATATATCCTCAAGAAAAAAAATCAGTATATCAAAAGGATATATGCACTCCCATGTTCATTACAGCATTTTTCACAATAGCCAGCTATGCAGTCAACCTAAGTGTCCATCAAAGGATGAATGGGAAAAAAAATGTGCACTTACACACAAAGGAATATTATTCAGCTATTAAAAACAAACAAATGAAATTCTGTCATTTGCAACAATATGGAAAGAACTGGAGGACATTATGTTAAGTGAAATAAGCCAGGCACAGAAAGACAATTATCGCCTGTTCTCACTCATACATGGGAGCTAAAACAAAACTAAAAATTGAACTGAAAGAGCTAGTGAGTAGAATGATGTTTACCAGAGGCTGAGAAGGGTTAGTGGGGAGGGGAGAATAAAGTAAGGATGGTTAATGGGTATAAAAATACAGTTAGATAGAATAAGATCTAGTATTCAGTAGCATGATAGGGTGGCCATAGTTAATCACTTGTTATATTTTAAAACAACTAAATAGAATTGGAGTGTTCGTAACCCAAAGGAATGATAAATGTTTAAGGTAATGGATTTCCCAATTACCCTGATTTGATCATTACACATTTAAGACTGTATCAAAATATCACATGTACCTCATATATATTTATAATTATTATGAGCCCATAATAATAAAAAATATATATTTTTAAAAGTCCTAATTAAAGGAAAGCCTCTTACTATCTTTGAGAAATCCAGACTCCTCTTTGCTCTAATCGTATGTATAGATATTTCAATTTAGATGCATCTCTTGGATCATTTTTATCTAGCCTTAATCTTTACATTTTAAATTTGAAATACCCCTGGAGTACCGGATGTTGGTTGGCTAGAGACCAAGCTGCCGGAATATCTGAAGGTGGCTGGTCAGAGGCCATTCCCTTAGGACCTAGGTTACCTATATTACTCACTTTAGGAAGGCATTCCTTTAAGTGCAACTAAAGTTTGAGCGTTCTTGCAAAACTGAAGTGAGAGCGTATCCCATGAAGCATGAGAGTACCCTGCAAAGTGCAAGCATACATCATAAAGTGCGAGCATACTCCACAAATGGGTACTCCATGGAGCCAGATGGGCAGGCTTCCTGAAGGAAATAGCATCTGAGACACTATCCTAAAAATGAGCGATCTTGGATCTAAAAGGGCTTACCCATGTTAACTTAAAAATCACAAGAATTATGAACTTAGAAAAGGAGACTTTATTTCTTGTAAAGAGTTACAGCTTGCAGTGTGGCTAGCCTGACAGTCTAGGAAGTGCAGCTTCCAGCAGAGCCCTGGAAATAGGCACTTTGTAAAGGTTAGGGAAAGGATTTAGGCTAAATGGGCTGGCCAAGTATACATACTCAACTGATTATAGGACGAGATATGTCCTGACACGTGAGTATTGAACAAACATGCATATGACATATGACCTATGTCCATATGGGGGCAGGGGTTTAACATTTAAATGTATTACAATTAGGCCCTATACATAAAAATACATATAAACATGTCATTTCAAGACATGAATGCACTCAAGTGCTCAGCCTCTATAAACTGGCCTGAACCAGCCCATAGTGAGTGGTCTTCTTATCAGGAGAGAGTTACTGAAATCAGTCTCTTGTCCAACCAAAACTGTCATTACGGCTGATGAAACAGGGAAGGGGAGCATCTGTTAGTCAGCATTTAATAGTGGGTGAGCTACAACTGTTTTGCCATTGTTTATCCCAGGACCAGTCCTCATTTAGTTGCTAGGAAAAAAGAAAAACCTTGTGGCAATGAGAGCATAGTTTATTCTTTAAGTGTCAGGGTGTGTGACTTAACCCTTGCCTGGCATGACCTTAGGTCTTCTTTATAGCTTGGTATTTCATTGCCTTAAAGAGTCCATTCTGTCAGTCTTAGGAGCTCTATTTTAACATTAATGCTGGTCAGTTGTTACATCTAAACTGCAAAAGGGAGGGAGGATAATGAGGCATGCCTGAGCTCCTATTCTGTCATGGCTGGAAACTCAGCTTTTAAAGTTTATCTGAGGTCTCCATGGTCAAGAGAGAGGCTATTCGCTTGATTTGGGGCCTTGGGTTTGTATTTTTATTTTATACCAAAGTCCTTCCCAGCACAGCCAGGAATATAACTGAGCTCAAAGGGCTCTTGTGAGCACTAATGCCTTGGGCCAGATAGTGTTAGGAAGAAGCACAGGGGCCACTTCATTCCATCCTCATCACCAAGACCATGAGATTTACAGAGGAAAAAAGAGAGAGCCTTTTTTTTCTATAGGAAAATAGTCTCCAGATTAGGGAGGCACAGCCTTCAATACAAGTAAATTGTGCTCTGAAGAACAAAGGGAGGAGCTGGCTTAAACAGGGGAAGTTCTCACTTAGTTTCTCAAGCAGATCTGTTTATGCAAATGAAAATTTCAAACTTGTTCAGTTCTGATTGGTTAAAATAGTTGAGCCCTAATTGAGTAGTCTCTATGGCCCATATCAGAAGTCTCTGTCAGATGTTTCTTTCAAACAGACAGTGGTGGGAGGGAGGGATATGGTCCGGGACACAGTTAATCTTGGCATTGACAATAGAAACTGCTTTGGCTTGATTGTAGACGGGGAGGTCCTGTGACACTTCTACTTCTACATCTTCCTGATAATGAAGAGTATGTAAATGCTCCCTCATCCAGCCATGGCCACCTGGTTCTGTTTTCATTTCGAGCACCTCAGTTAGCCATGGATAATTCATTCTGTCTGTCAGCTCAGGGCACACTTTAACAAGTAAAAGAGTTTTGTGAATTTTAATGCCGGTTCTTGTGCCTGTTGACTATGCAACATGTGGGTAAGTGAGAAGATCATTTAGAAAGAAGCCCATGAAGAAATTCACATGGCTAAGGGCAAAATGTGTATTATCCAAGAGATTTCCCAGAGTGTTATACCCTTGATTGAATGCAAGGAGGTTCTTAGATGAAACTGAAAGTCATTGAGTAATAGGGACTATAAAAATACTTTATGTTAATACATTCTTCAGAGTACTCTGATCTTAATCACTTTGCATTCATTTAGGTTTCTTCTGTTCTAGCATCCCCTTCTGACTGTTTGGGCTGATGACAGTATCTCTGAAGTTTCATTAAGAGGGACCCAATGTCAGCCACCACAGAGTTCCAGGATTGGCAAACTTTTTTGTAAATGTCAAATAGTATTTTTTTAGGCCATAATATCCCCTTGGATCTACTCATCTCAGTCATTGAGTAAAAGCAGACATTGTCAACATGGGTGTGGCTGTGTTTCAATAAAATTTATTTACAAAAAATCAAAAAACAAAAAACACAGACATTAAGCTACATCCAGCCCAGGGGCTACAATTTCTTGTCCCCTGGTTTAGATAACCAACAAGTAATAAGAATAACAATGTTTTATGAGTGGTATGTTCTTGCAACTGATCCAAGTTTATATTTCAGCATAGAAAAATCCTCTGAGGTAGGAACAACTATTATACCTTTTCTCATTTCACAGGTGAAGAAACTGAGTCATAGATAAATTAATTCACTTTGGCTGAGGTCCCTCAGAAAGAGGCAGAATTGGCTTCCGGACATGGGTAGCCTGACTCCAGGGCCCGTGTTCAAACCAGGGTTCTGAAGAACTTCACTATGTACGTGTCATTAAGTATTTTTTAGAGTGAAGTAATTTAAAACTGGTAAAATGTAGCACTAATTAGCTGCCTTCGATTACTTCAAATAGAAACTTTAAAATATATTGATTTGTACATTGTCAGTCACAGAAATTTAATTTTTTAAAGTGTCTACCCCCACCGTCCCCATTGCTCGAAAAATATTCGACGTGTTAACTCTGAATGCGTTCTCCAGCAGCTATTACAATACATCAATAAATAAAATTTAATCATCCTGTGGGATATTTTATTTCACTTTTTTTAATCAAAAGAAGTTTTCAAGGAAATGAGTAATACAACTATTAACCTTCTTTTTTTCTGCTCGAGAGCCAACAAATTCATTATTTAAAATGAGAGCAAATAGAGCATTTCAGTGAGTACAGTATTCTCCTAGGAATATTCCTTGCTTGAAAGACATCAGAAGTTTTCAAATTGAGGTAGGGAAGATCATGTCACATTCACAAATAATATTGTGCCGGAAGAGTCAGGTTACTTAGCAAATACAGGTCTGTTTGGTGTCACTGAGTAGTTTCCTTTGTCAATAATGACTTGAGGAAAGCAAAATGGAACAGCTGCATTTTACTTGTAATGGGAACTCATGAAAGTGAACTTTGTGATGGATATAAACTGTATAAACCTTAGGACTTTTAAATGATGTCCATACTTCACTTCTTGCCTCTCTGGATTCATGGGTGGCTGAATTAATTAAAATCTGCAGTCTAGCTGGTTTTCTAACATAAACATTCCACTAAGAAAAGACGATAAATTATGCAACAAAGAACATGTAAAACCTTTGTAAAATTAAAGTTACCTAGTTAACTTCTAGAGATCTATTATGCAACAATTTGTATATAGTCAACAATATTTTTAATCTAATTTTATGGAGGTTTTATGTTATGTGTTTTTGCCACAATAAAAAAAAAAAAGTACCTAATTACAAAGAGATGCTAACCATATTTATGGCCCACCCATTTTTTAAAAAAATTTTATTTCTGAGGGAATGACAATGATCCACTTACTGATCACTTTTGTTGTTGGCTAAGAGAGAGAGATAGCAAGAACTTCTTCCAAAAATTATAAACTCATTCCCTTATACTGTGCTTTTTTTTTTTTTTTTTTTTTTTTTTTTTGATGGAGTCTCACACTGTCGCCCTGGCTGGAGTGCAATAGCGTGATCTTGACTCATTGCAACCTCTGCCTCCTAGGTTCACATGAGTGTCCTGCCTCAGCCTCCTGAGTAGCTGGGATTACAGGTGCACACCACCACACATGGCTAATTTTTTGTATTTTTAGTAGAGATGGGGTTTCATAATGTTGGCCAGACGGGTCTTGAACTCCTAACCTCGTGATCTGCCGGCCTTGGCCTCCCGAAATGCTGGGATTACAGGCATGAGCCACCACACCTGACCTTAAACTCTTTTTTTAAGGCAGTGCCCGTTATTAGACATGTCACATACATTCATGTCTTCTGAAATTTTCTCACGTCATTAAAGTGTAAACTATTGTCCAAAATTATGCAGAATTATGAACGAATGTGCATCATGATCAATAATAAAATCTTTAAATATTTTAGAGTTTAAGCTTAGTTTGAACGTCTTAATATATGAATGTTGCCTTGTAAGCATAAAAAAGTCTTACACTAAAAAAGACCAAAGTATACCATTTATGATCAAACATTAATAAAATAATATATTCAGGAAAGATGATTATGTTTCATGTGTATTTAAGCAGAATTGGAAGACCTTAATAAAATTGCTTTTTCCTCAAACCTGAAACCGACTCTTGGTGGACTTACACATTCTGGCTGCGTGATTGTCAAATGAACTCATCTTGATCAGTGTTGTAATGGTATCAAACGCATGTATGATGATAATTGCTTAAAATGTACCTTTTTTGTGTAATAGCACTAATTATCAGCCACCCTTACAATGAGTAGATAATTGCTATTAATTTCTTTGGCATTCACTGTAGTTACATTAATCACAGTGAGCTCATTTGACTTTAATGTGAATAAAATATGTTATGCTATTAGAATTCCATTGTAATTTATCAGTAAATAATGCCCAATGATTGTGAAATATCACTGTAAACTTCTCTCATAGAAAGTAAAGGCTTTTGTAGCTGCCTCTCAAATCTAAATAGCTGTCCTTTAGTTCATGATAATGAGGCGTTTACCGAAATAGAAGAAAACTTGAAGAGAAAGCGTCTATCAAGCTAAAAGATTAAGTTTCCAAGAAAAAGATGATTAAAATTTTGTTTATTAGTTTTGTGATGACCATGATAAAATAATTTTTCCAACAGCTTGAAAGTATGTTCACCAATAAGATGATTAAAAGTGAGAAGTCTAGACACAGGCTTCCAGGTTGTGTAAGTTGCTAGCTGTATGACACTGGCTATTGACCACCTCTGTTAACAGATTTCTTAGCTCTGAAATGAGAGTAAGTGCAGTCCCTAAATTAGAGGAGTTTGTAAGAATTATACATAAAAACATTAAGCATGATGTCGGGACATAGTAAATACTTGATAAATGCTAATTACTAATATTACTGACAGCAATAAAGAATAAACTTGAAGTAGATGAAATCTATGAAACCTCTGTTTTTTAAAATATCTGTGCTGATTTTAGAGATTTTTTTTTTTTTTTGAGATGGAGTCCCACCCTGTTGCCAGGCTGGACTGCGGTGGTGCAATCTCAGCTCATTGCAACCCCCGCCTCCTGGATTCAAGCGATTCTCCTGCTTCAGCCTCCCAAGTAGCTGGGACAACAGGTGCGCACCACCATGCCCAGCTAATTTTTTGTATTTTTAGTAGAGACGGGGTTTCACCATGTTGGCCAGGATAACCTCAGCCTCCCAAAGTGCTGGGATTATAGGCGTGAGCCACCAGGCACAGCTGATAATTTTATAGGACTATTAAATAAGCAAGTTTTACTTTATCCCAATTTTTATTTGTTTACCACCAAGAATGAGATTTCTCCACAATTGGTTACATTTGGCCCTGCGGTTGGTCAAACTGGATTATTAACACAGCCACAGGCTGCATTTCTCCCCTTTGTCCATCGCAATGTTTTCTGTGTATGTCAGTCTGCTGCTCATACCAATGAGCTATTCTAAGTAGGATTGTTTTTGCCTCTTTATATCAATCTTACCTTGTTTCAGTCTCTTCAAGTTAATCAAATATATGTTTCTTCCTCTAAGTGAGTCCTTTGTTTAAAGCACTTTGTTATGTCAAGCTAAGTAATGTCATTTATAACAGAAGAAGAGCATTGTTTGTCCAAGGAAAGCAAAATATCCTCTTGCAAACTGACAGATATTCCTGTTTGCTGACTGGCTGAATTTAAATTGACTTGTTTGGCATAGACCTCCCTGACAGAACATTCTTTCTGTGCTAGATGCTTCTGCTGACAACACTTTCTTGCACATGCATACCATTAAATAATTGCTTCTGGACTTTACTTTTCCTTTAGCTGTTAAAGGAATATATATATTAGCTTATAAAGTTTTTTTTTTTTTTTTTTCCTAAAACTCAATCTGAGATGCTATATAGAGAGAGTAACCTCTGGATGAGTCTTTTGTCTGTTTTCCTATATGTTAGGAGAAATTACTCATGCATCAAATGACATCATGGTTTTTCATCCTCCATGATTTACTGGTATATTTGAAAATTTGGGGAAAAGTTCCCTTCAAGTCAGTTGAATTTTTTTCCCCTCAAATGATGTAGAATGAGATGTATTGATTTTTGTGCACTGAGAGCATAATCCATTCTAACACTGTAGCCTCCCATAAAGTATCTCAAAATTGTTGTGGAAACAAAGCAAATCTTATGTCAGAATGAAGGGTACAGTATAAAATAAGGGTTAATGAAAATACATTTTAGAAATAGGAAATACGATTAAGGGTGACATATTATTATCTGCCATGAGGGATTCTTCAGGCAGCCAGGAAAAACATGCACACAGCTCTTCTGGTTTTGTCATCATACCAGACTTCCAATTATTAAGGAATTCAGAAATAATTGTCACCTTAGGGCTCTAAAGAGTAGCATGAATTAAGGTTGGGTAGTTTTAAACACTGCTATTGGAGGACAACCTGAAGTTTGCATACCTTGTTGCCTGAGAGAAAGCCCAGGGTCAAACAAACTCATATAAGTTCTTCTGATTTTTAAAGTGCAAAAAAAAAAAAAAAAGTTATTATTATAACACAAATATTTATAAGAACAGTAGTTTCATTTTAATCTGTAGTACATGAACCATATTAATGTTCAATTGTCAAAATTTTGTCACCTACTGAGCTCTATAAGGACATAAATCTTTTTACATAATGTGCCGTGCAATGTAATCATGCCAGATATATCCACTTAGGATAGAGAGCTCTTCAGGTCTTATGGTAATGGCACAACTGCTAAGTAGAAACAAGGAGATAAGTTACAAATGTGGCGACGTGGAAACTACCACACTTGATTGATTAGTTAATGGGGATAAATAAAAGATGGTTTTAAAGAGTCGTGGGGCAAATATTTGTGGGATAAAGCTTAGAGACTTGTGGCTTCAGAGCTTTAAGATGCCTTTTATCTGTCTGAAATTACTGAAGTGGCAATTGAATTTATGCGATTAAACAGTTATTTCAAGGTTGTGGGAAACTATGAGTAAATATAAGTGATTGTTACTCAGAAAGATTCTGCACCAGCCTGTGATTTCTTTTGCTGTTCCAAACCCCTGAGACAATTTTCAAATGTTTATATAATTGAAAAATTGTGTCATTTTGAACATGGTCAGCCATGTTCTTTTGTAATATATTTTGTAATATAAACTAACTAAAACGTAAGCATTATATAATTTAAGTTTTACAAAGGCAAGAATGTCTGTCTGTTACTTTGTGATGTATCCCAGGAGCCTAGAACAATCCCTGGAACACGCTAAGTGCTCAGTAAATATATGTTGATTGAATGGAGTTTGTCTCTGAGAGAGTATGTGGTAGGTATCTTTACTAAGACTATTAGCTTAAACATTAATTTCCTTATAAAAAAAATTCTCTGGTTCTTCTAACCATGAGATGTCAAAAGAAAATTTTCATTTGTTTTCTGTTTCTATGTAAAATGGACACAATTCCTCCGTATTGTGTGTTAGTTAAACACATGGGCTCTGTAGCCAGAGTGCTTGGGTTCCAATCTCAATTCTACCTTTTACTATCTGTATTACCAAGGAGAAGATACAAAATTTTCCTGTACTACTGTTTCTGTAACAGGAAAAAGAGTTTAGTAAGAGTAGCTAACTCATGGAGTTATGAGGATACATTTAAAGTGCCTAGAAGATAATTTAACACATAGAGAACACTTGGTAAAGTATGGTCAATCTTATTGGTGGTATTACTGTGTAACATCTACAATAAATTTTCCTTATGCTGGACATCGCCATTTTGGTAGAATTATTCCACTGACTAAAGCTGAGTTATTTTGTTGGCAGTCAAGAACAATCTCAATGCTGTGAATTGATTGTATCTATATTCACATGGCTTATTTACACTTACACAGTATTATTGTAACTTGTTTTTATACCTAAATTTTCCACTTCTACACCACAGCTTTTCTGGATAAACACCTTGACTTTTTTATTTTTCTTTTGTTGAAGACAGGACAATGTCTGATATACAGACTAGAAGCTTATACAATACGTTTTGACTGATGAATAAATGAATGAATCAACACGCAAGTATTTGTCTTCTCTGTGTATTCTTCTAAATACACGGATAGCACTTTTACTTCTCTGGTCCATATACCAGGAGATTAGTTGGTACAAAACTAAATCTTATACAAAATGAAGATTTAAAGTAACAAAAAATTCACATTAATTTCTAAAGGTCAAAAATTTAAAGATGTAGGTCTGTGTACCTCTATTCACATATTAAAACATTATCTCTTAAATGTTTTATAAAGTTATTTTTATTATACGTTAAGTTCTGGGGTACATGTGCAGAACTTGCACATAGGTATACTCATGCCATGGTGGTTTGCTGCACCCAATTACCCATCATCTACATTAGGTATTTCTTTTTTTTTTTTTTTTTTTTTTTTTTTTTTTGAGACGGAGTCTGGCTCTGTCGCCCAGGCTGGAGTGCAGTGGCGCGATCTCGTCTCACTGCAAGCTCCGCCTCCCGGGTTCACGCCATTCTCCTGCCTCAGCCTCCCGAGTAGCTGGGACTACAGGCGCCCACAACCGCGCCCGGCTAATTTTTTTTTGTATTTTTAGTAGAGACGGGGTTTCACCGTGGTCTCGATCTCCTGACCTTGTGATCCGCCCGCCTCGGCCTCCCAAAGTGCTGGGATTACAGGCGTGAGCCACCGCGCCCGGCTACATTAGGTATTTCTCCTAATGCTATCCCTCCCGTAGCCCCCCACTGCCCAACAAGTCCCAGCGTGTGATGTTCCCCTCAATGTGTCCATGTGTTCTCGTTGTTCAACTCCCACTTAGGAGTAAGAACATGCAATGTTTGGTTTTCTGTTCCTGTGTTAGTTTGCTGAGAATGATGGTTTCCAGTTTCATACCTGTCCCTACAAAGGACATGAATTCATCCTTTTTATGGCTGCATAGTATTCCATGGTGTATATGTGCCACATTTTCTTTATCCAGTCTACTGCTGATGGGCATTTGGGTTGGTTCCAACTCTTCGCTATTGTGAACAGTGCTGCAATAAACATACGTGTGCATGTGTCTTTATAGTGAAATGATTTATAAACCATTGGGTATATACCCAGTAATGGGATTGCTGGGTCAAATGGTATTTTGGTTCTAGATCCTTGAGGAATCACCACACTGTCTTCCACAGTGGTTGAACTAATTTACACTCCCACCAACAGTGTAAAAGCATTCCTACGTCTCCATATCCTCTCCAGTATCTGTTGTTTCCTGACTTTTTAATGATTGCCATTCTAACTGGTTTGAGATGGTATCACATTGTGGTTTTGATACGCATTTCTCTAATGACCAGCGATGATGAGCTTTTTTTCATATGTTTGTTGGCCACATAAATGTCTTCTTTTGAGAATTGTCTGTTCATAATGTTTACCCACTTTTTGATGCGGTTGTTGTTTTTTTTCTTGCAAATTTGTATAAGTTCTTTGTAGATTCCGGATATTAGTCCTTTGTCAGATGGATAGATTGCAAACATTTTCTCCCAATCTGTAGGTTGCCTGTTCACTCTGATGATAGTTTATTTTGCTGTGCAGAAGCTCTTTTAAATCCAATCTATCAATTTTGGCTTTTGTTGCCATTGTTTTTGGTGTTTTAGTCATGAAGTCTTTGCCCATGCCTACGTCCTGAATGGTATTGCCTAGGTTTTCTTCTAGGGTTGTTACGATTTTATGGAATTTTGTTCAAAACACTGTACAGAAAAAAAAAAACTTTCAAATTTCAAACATAAAAATGACTTGATTAATTCAAATCTGTAAAACTGAGTAGTTACCTAAAAGAGTATTTAGTAAAGATGTAAAGAAGGTTTTTTGTTTTGCTTTTGGTTTTTTAGTTGACATTAGAAATTACTACTAAAAATTAGATATGTGAATACAAATATAAGTTTTTCAAAATAAATAACCCCCTGCTGTTCATGATATAATCTCTTAATTAACCTTTAGCATCTAACATAATGTACCTGGACTTTGGGTCACTGAGTTTTAATTAAAAAATTCAGAGAACTCCTTTCTGTATTAAAAGAATAAAATTTTTAGCATTCTTAGAAATGTTAAGAGTAGACTTTGAATATGAATTCTCCTCATTTTCTTCATTCTGGAGTTTACTTTTGTATATCGAAAGTATTAAGTTTCTGTAGCAATATGTTTTGGTCATACAAAAAGATACTGTTTCACGTACGAAAATCATATATGGAATTTCTTTGGGAAGCAATCATTCTAAATTGTTGATGCACTTCAAGTCACAGAAAATGTCAAATGCTTTCAAAACTGTAAGAGGCAGATTCACGTTCAACAAAAACTTTCAGGGTTTTAATCTTTAAGTAAAGCAGCAAACCTGAGATTTGATCCATTTTTTTCCTACTCTCTGTCATTACCTTCTCAGTACCTATGACATTTTGACATCTTATCAATGATTACAAGCATTTACATATTATTCTCAATCATTCTTTTTGTATACTCAGTAAAAGACATAATGGCAAAATTCAATACATTCAAAAAATAATACCTTGTTTCAATTATATTCAGATTCTGGCTATTATTTTTGGCAATGTCATTTTATTCATATAAAATATGAAATCTTCAGGTACATTTTAAAATTCTAATTTTATCAGTGCAGAAAGCTCTTGCACATTTTGTATTTCAAATGATTAAAACCAATGTTTTTTTTTTGCATGATAAGGCAAATTAAATTAGTATTATAATCTAATAAAATTATATAGGGCAAATTAATTTAAGGGCTGTTGTTCTTCTGGGTTTAGTAAACAACTTTTCTTTGTCCATAGTTGTATTTTAATGAAAAATGTGTAAGAATTTTATTTACTGAATAGTGTTTTTTAAAAAAATTATTCTAACTTAGAGTTTTAGCTCTGCAATAAGTTAGTATTTTGACCTATCTACTGTCATTTTATGATTATAAATGTTTGGAAACAGGTATAATTTTTGAAACAGGTATAATTGCAACAGGTATAATTTATTTTATTCCTCATAAAAAATAATCTGTGTTCTTATATGTTATATTGCACATAAATAAGTAGCATGTTGTATTTCAATGCAGTGATTGCACCATGTCATTTAATTTGCTTTTTTTATTTGTTTCTATTTGGGGCATTGGCTAGCTAGATTGTTATTCCTTAATGCTATTGATTACAAATAGATTAATATATATTATTTGACTACCATATTCTAAGACATTTTCTTTAAGACCCAGTTAACATTTCTTACTTTAAAAAATGTCCTTGTCAAAAATCACTTATAAATAAATATTACACATTAAAAAGCACAATTTTCAAAAATTGCATGAAATTATATTCATTATTCAACCTTCTTAAGCTCTGATGATTGTCTTAGCTGAAAATAGTGTAGTCTTGAAGATGTTCATTTTAGAGCTCATGAATGCCAGGATTTATAGAAAATGTAAAATAGCTTATAGCATGAAGAGAAAGAACACAGTCTCCTGCAGAGAATAAGTGTCTTTAACACCACCACTAGCTTGTCTTGTCTGTGCCTGGAACAATAGATACTTCCAATCTAGCATGACATTCCGATGACAGTCTTTATTTTACATTGTCAGTAAAAATACAGAGAAGAGTTTTCCTTGAAATTTCCCCAAAGTACCAGATATACTGTAATTCCCAGTTGTGCACTTGTTTGCAAGGCAGAACTAAAGTCAGCTAGAATACTCCACTACTTAGTTACACAACAGGCACCAGAGAATTTCACAAATGTAGACTCACCCATTGTGTTCTTTAAGCCAAATCTGCTAAGTTATTACGTAAAGTTTGGACAGTGAAGCCTTCTCATCTCTAAATGAAGAACCATTCTGACTAATGTTTCATTTTAAAATTATTCTGGTCTAGTGTTTAAGAAACCTAATTTAAAATATTGTAGCCACAATAGGCTTATTGAATATATTTTGAGTGACAGCTGGTAAAATTTTCAGACTCTGAACACATATGCACATTTTCATCATTGTTATTTTGCCAATATATTAAGAACATCTAATTTCAAACATTATGACTGTCATCAAATATATTTGAATTATTTTAGAAGATTTTCCTTTAAATAAAACTGATTTAGTAAAGTCAATACTAAAATACTATAGTTTGCTTTTACTAATTTTTATTACAAGTATATATCATGATGCTTGGTTAATTTAAATAAATATATTTTGTAATGGCTCAATTACACAATACAAGCTAAAACATAAAGATAATATAAATTCAATGAAAGATTAATTTTAAATGAGAAAGACTTATGCTCATAAATGTATATTATAAACTATAAGTAATATTTCTGCTTTATTATAAGTAAAAAATATATCTTTTAAAAATGTGTTTTTGTCAGGAGTAAAGAGAAAGTAGTCCAAGATAATGCAAGGAGTGTGATTTGTTTGATTCTTCACTTCTGTTACTAAATTTTAATCAACTTAAAATGATATACAGGGAGCATATCAGATTTATAGAACTTAACAAACATTTAAGGTTGTATTATATATTTATTTCAAAACTAAGAAAAAGGTACTGAACTATTTAATTTAAAATATTTTCATCCAAGTGTTACTGCATTCTTATGTCCATAAAAATACTAGATAAAATTCAAACCACATAGATTTATTTTGACCTTCTTTGTATTTATCAATTTACTAATAACACTTAAAACTCAGATCATAGATGTTGTTGAATAGCACAGTAAGTCTTTGCTTAATTTATCTAACTGCTTTCCACATATATAACATCCATTTTATCCACTATATGCCCTCCACCACTTTTATGTTGTTCCCCTACCAGGTGTAATTTACTACTTCCTTTTGACCTAACACAATGCAGCCTTAAAGACACGCTCCCACTTCTCTTACTCATTTATTCATTCATTCAACAAAATTCCTTCGAGTACCTTGTAAGTGATAAGTGCTTGTCTTGAGCTTTGATGGTAAAGAAGACATAGGTCCTGTCTTCTGAGAGTGACTCCTCAAAGATTCAGAAGTTCTCCTGAAACACCTAAGATGGAAGAAAGTTCTCTATCCTATAGAAACGCTGTAGCTCTCACAGTCTGTGAAATCTTTTTGGAGGTCAAGTATTGTTCTGTCACCCAGGCTGGAGTGCAGTGGCTCGATCTCAGCTCACTGCAGCCTTGATCTTCTGGGCTCACGTGACCCTCCCACCTCAGCCTTCTGAGTAGCTGGGACCATAGGTGCATGCCACCATGCCTGGCTAACTTCAGTATTTTTCTTAGAGATAGGGTTTGGCCATGTTGCCCAGGCTGGTCTTAACTCCTGGGCTCAAGCAATCCCCCAGCCTCAGCCTCCCAAAATCCTGGGGTTATATGCATGAGCCACTGTTCCTGGCCTCATCTGTGAAATTTTATCACTGAGTTTATTCAGCCACTTGTTAAAACAAATATCTTTTTTTGGCCAGACGCGGTGGCTCAAGCCTGTAATCCCAGCACTTTGGGAGGCTGAGACGGGTGGATCACGAGGTCAGGAGATCGAGACCATCCTAGCTAACACGGTGAAACCCCGTCTCTACCAAAAAAATACAAAAAACTAGCTCGGCGAGGTGGCGGACGCCTGTAGTCCCAGCTACTTGGGAGGTTGAGGCAGGAGAATGGCGTGAACCCGGGAGGCGGAGCTTGCAGTGAGCTGAGATCCGGCCACTGCACTCCAGCCTGGGCGACAGAGCGAGACTCCGTCTCAAAAAAAAAATATATATATATATATATATCTTTTTGTGTGTATATCTTGTCCTTAAAACTAGATTACAAACACTATTTCCATGATACCGCAGTCAATCGAGTATTACACTAAGTTGGAAATCAATAATTACTTGCGGAATTTCTCTCTGCCCTGAACTTTTTTCATCATAGAACTTCCTACCGCATCACCCTCTGTCTCCTTATCTTGTTTGATTTTACTTCACAGTACAGATGAACTACCTGGTGTATGACATGTTTGCTAAGTTTTTTTCTTTCCTGCAAAGTAAATTCCATGACAGCAAATACTGTACAATCGTGCTTTATTTCCTTTGTCTCAGAATGTCTGGTACATTTTAGATGCTCAATTAATATTCATTGAATGAGTGAAAAAATTTGTTTTGTGTCCACTCAGAGGCCTTCTTTTATTTATATTTTTTGCCAAGAATAAAATTGGGGGAAAATTAGTGTTATTCTAATTACATAGAGTGTACTATTTTTTAGATAAAAATTAATAAAATAAAATATAAAAAATGATTTCAAAATTTGAAACTAGATTTTCAAGTACAACTAAATCTGGTACATGTTTATTGGAGCTTGAAAATATGGACTGCCTAGCTCTAATTTGAGCACTGACAACCTTCTATCCTGAGGATAGTATGTATATTTTTAAATGCCAAGAGCAAATTTAACACTAGCTCTTGGGATGCAGAGATTTTGAACAATATTCGCATGCCATTTTTTTCAGTGTTGTTAGAAAAAAATAATCTGGTTTATATTCATATTTCATGATAATTTTTATGTAAATTATTTTATTGCATCATTGTTACTGTAATTGCCCTTCTTCCTTCTCTCAAACAGGCATGGGTTTATGGCATACATTGTATTTTCACAGATCACTTACGTGATGCATTTAAACATGTAATGCAGACTGAGCAGATGGCACATTTTGCAGCTTCATTTAAGCTGTGAAATAATGCTTCTAGAATTTGAGTACACATTTTTGATCCTAAATTTATGTTTAAAATTCTAATATATCACTCACTATATTTGATCCATCCTTAAAAGATGATGATAGGCTGTCTTGATTTTGATCATTTTAATAATGTAAATATAGTCCATTAAATGTATTTAAAAGAGTTAACTCTCAGTCAATCCAATAAAGTAAAAATTTATCAGTCAATTTTGGCAATTTGGTTAGTTGGCAAATATTAACCAAATCATTACAGATATCTTAGAACAAAAACTTTAATTGTTCATTTAATTTGTCTACTGACTCTGTTTTTCCTTCTTTTAAAGTACCACGTTTCTTCCTGAATCTAAAGCTATTAATCCATTTTTTTTTTTTAATTTTGCCCTCTTGGTGTTCATTTTGTTGCTCACTTCCATAAGGATACATTGCATTTTCTTCTCAGTTCTGGGGTGTTTACTAGTGGCTACTTATGGCTTTGTATCTTTGTTTCTCTTCTTTCATTCGGGTGACAATGTTCATTACTAAAGTGATATATGTTTTTTTGTTTGGTAGGTTATTTGTTTCTTTTAGAAAACACTGTCTGCTGGTTAAGAGATTTGTATTTTCCTGACTGAGAATTTTTCCCTCCTATGGGTAATAATAACCTCTCTATGGTGGTCCTTGGTTTACCATTCTGTTGCCCTATATCATGCATGGCTTCTGCATAAAAGTTTTCTGAACATGCTGCTGTAATCAAAAGGCTTTGTGTGATTGCTTTCCTAAAGAATATTTTTAAACAATTTCTGCCTTTAGAAAAAAAAGTTGTATAATCATGTTTGTGTTAAATCTTATTTATTTACAAGATGATATAATTTCTTCAAGATGTCTCTGTATTTGCGGTCCATGTTAGTTCAATGTATCATGTTTTAAGAACGCTCTATGTTTCTTTTTAGCTTTACTTAATTGCATCCTCATATAAGTAAATAGATTTGATAGTATTCCAGGCTGTATTTGAGACTGTGAGAAATAATCATCACTAAAAGTTTCCAAGCTTATGAGGCAGGAATCTCTTAAGGTGCAGCACAAAGAGAAGCAGAAGTTTATTCACTTGAGTTGCATACCATAATGCATTTGGCATGCATTACGGGTTACAGGCTTACCAAGCTAACATCTGGTTCTACAACCATGAACATATATGGTATGGGGAAATATATTTCTCACAATATAAGAAGCTCCCAGACAAAAATGTGTGTATGTACTACTATTTGGGTCCCTTAGGGCTCTTTTTAGTTATTTTTCATTGAGTAACCACATCCTCTTGTTTAGAGCATTGTGCTAAACAAACTTTTCAAAACTCCAAATCTCATTATGATACCCCCATACTTAAAAACCAACAAAAGAATTTCCATCATCTTCAAAATAAATTCTCAAATTTTTTCCAAGATAAACAAAATCTTTTATACTCTGGACTTTGACAATATTTTCAGATTCATCTTTCTCTACATTCATATATCACTGTTTACATTGGTTATATTTAATTCTTGAATTTTCCTTAAATGAGCTGTTACCTAATTTCCTTGACTAACAGTATAATATTCTTTGATCCTGGAATGTGCTCAGCCTCATTTCCTTATTCTGTTCAGAGCTAATCTTTTTTTAACTTTAGGGATAAAGTCAAGAGACAATATTTGATGACATCTGTTTCTCTATGAGTTCAATTTTAATTAGATGTCCATAGTGTGTGTGTTCCCATTACGTGACTTTATATTTGTTATCTGGCAATGTGAAATTATTTAATACATTTTTCTGCAAATTTGAGTTTGTATTTTTTGTAAGCAGGAAACATGTCTTAAGTATCCTTTTTATCTCCTACCCTTGGGAATGAAATATGCTTAACAAATGTTTCCTTAAAATAGTTATATAATATTTAAAATATATTCAGACTATCTTTGGAATAGATTTCAGAAATAAGATACTTGTGTGTTGGCTGGGCATGGTGGCTCACGCCTGTAATCCCACCACTTTGGGAGGCCAAGGCAGGTGAATCACCTGAGGTCAGGAGTTCAACACCAGCCTGGCCAACATGGTGACAATGCATCTCTACTAAAAAGTACAAAAAATTAGCTGGACATGGTGGCAGGTGGCTGTAATCCCAGCTACTCAGGAGACTGAGGAAGGAGGATCGCTTGAATCTGGAGGCAGAGGTTGCAGTGAGCCAAGATCGCTCCACTGTACTCTAGCCTGGGCAACAGAGCTAGACTCCATCTCAAAAAAAAAAAAAAGATACTTACATGTAAGGATACAGATATTGTGATGTTAGATTATTTCACCGAAGAATGAATTACCAAGAATGAATTTACCATGATATACATAAACTATGTTATAATTTTTAATGTCTTTGTCAATACAACAGGTAAAATGTGACATATTAAAGTTGTTTAGGTTTGTATTCTCTAATATTGAATTCTTACATTATTAACTACTTATATATTTATATTTTTAAATTGCTTTTTTTATGTGAATTTTATATCAGGTTTTGATAATTACAGATATTTAAAACTTAGTGTTTTCCTATTTTATTGTATCCTCTTAATTTTAACTTTATTATCATGTACTCCATGTAAGTTAAAATTCTTATATATTTCATGTCAAAATTTTGTTTTGAATTTTTTATTTCTGCAAAATTGAGAAAATTAAAAAGTAATTCCAAAGACCTGACTAATATTCTTCATATTTTATGCTATTTTTATTATATTTTATTTTATTTGACATTTCATAAAAGCTTTTTAACTATGAAGAATAGATTTTTTTTACAATATTCACATTTAGCTTCCCCTAATAATAAGTTGTAAATTATCCTTGATTGCCTTTTTATTTTAAGAAATTTACTTTGTCATCCATTAATCTATTATTGCACAAATTTAACATAATCTCAAATCAGAAAAACAAATAGTCCTTATTTAGAAAACAAATAGTCCTTATTTAGATTTAAATATGGTAATGTACTAATTTATCCAAATTACTATATTTCAAAGTATCTCTTTAATAATTCTTTATTGGAGTTACAAGAAAGGTAAGAGTTAACTTTGAAATTCCAGGTTTTAAATGGCAGAAGAATACCTCGTTTTCTTGCTGCTTAAAGATTACTTAAAAACAAAGAGAAAAATGGGAAGAACATACATAATCTTCATCCATAAGGAAACTAGAAAGGAGATTCCTAAATGCCGAATCACCAAAACTAAGACTGACAAAACGATGAATAACAAAAAGAATACAGGGCACCATTCTCCAAGGTGAGGGGCAGGAATGGGTTGGGAAAAATCTAAGGGAACTTTACTTGCAACTATGAATATAGGATGATTCCGCTACTGATGGTTTTATTGATGACTGTCTCATCATGTCAATGAGTATAAAAGAGCTAAAGTCAACTATGAGAATAAAAGGTTATAGTTTTTATCACAAAATAAATTATATTTGTGCCACCTAAGCCAAATAACAAACCATGAAACTCATAAAATTAAAATATAAGAGAAAGACTTTCAGATTTTCCAACAAAAGGAAATCAAAAACTTCAAACTTATTGTTAGAGAAGGTCAAATTTCTGGTGAAAAACATTCAATGACATAAAGAAAAGCACTTTCCTTGATAAAAGTTGTGTCGCACTATGACATTAAAAAAATCTGTACTCCAAATAACATCATTAATTTTAGTAAAGTAAAAAATACACAATTATACAAGGAATGATGCACGGAAACACTTAGTAGTAGGAGATATGATTAAAAGAGACTCCATTTATAGCAACAAAAATAATGTAATACCTAGGTATCACCTTAACAATAAACATGTAAAAGCTATGTGAAAATAGCTATGGAATGTCATAAGGCACAAAAAAGAAAAATAGTAACAACATCAACAAAAATCCAAAATAGGAATGAACAAAATGTTTACCACATTTTTGTTTTAAAAGACTCAATGTTAAAAAAATATGAATTATCCCAAATTAACCTCTGATTGTAGTTTGGTTTTAATAAAAATACAAACAGTTTCTTTTAAAAAACAAAGCACAGAACTGTTCTAAAATTCTTTCGGAAGGAAAAATGGCAAGGAAGTATAGTCAAGAAAAGTCTAAATTAAAAGAGAACAATGTAGGCTACAGTGAGTTGTGTTCTTGCCACTGCACTCCAGCCTGGGCAAAAGAAGGAGACCTTGCCTCAAGAAAGCAAATAAATAAAAAGAAAAAAAAGGAGATTAATTTGATAAACTAAATCCTCTGCTCCCGTATTCAAAGATATTATACAACATCATCAATAAAGCACTGTGATTTGAAGCCTCAATATATATACAGATAAGTGAAAAGTCAATTAAGAGTCCAAAATAAATATTAAAAATTAGTGCATGATAAAGGTGGCCTCTGAATCAGTATTGGCTAATGATACTGATATAGTTGAATCAACTCTATGAGAAATGAAAAATAACTTGAATGATGCAACTTACACAACAAGAATAATGAAAAAAACAGACTTCAAATTTAAAAAGAACTATACAAGTATAAAGAGAACACACAGAATATGTTTTTAATAATGTAGAAATGGGTAATTACATCAATATTGATATATGAACTGTATTTAAAAAAGCAACAGTGGAAAAGAAATCAAAATATAAATGACAAACTAAGAAAAAATAATTAATTAGTAATTGAAATCACAGAGTAAGAACTAATGCTTGGCCGGGAGTGGTGGCTCATGCCTGTAATCTTAGCACTTTGGGAGGCCGAGGCGGGCAGATCATGAGGTCAGGAGTTTGAGACCAGACTGATCAACATGGTGAAACCCCGTCTCTCCTAATAATACAAAAATTAGCTGGACATGGTGGTGGGTGCCTGTAATCCCAGCTACTCAGGAAGCTGAGGCAGGAGAATTGCTTGAAGCCGGGAAGAGGAGGTTGCAGTGATCCGAGATTGTGCCACTGCACTCCGGTCTGGATGACAGAGAGAAGGTCCATCTCAGGAAAAAAAAAAAAAAAAAAAAAAAAAAACAACAAAAAAAGAAGGCTTTAACTATATATAAAGAAGGCACTAAAATCAATAACAAAACATCAAAACTCCCATTAGATAAATGGACATATGGAATGAATAGGGAGAGAACATAAGAGGAGCTAAAAACAGCCTTAGGTGACACATAGCAGCTTCAACCATAGAATAAAAAATAAAGCCTAAAACTTCATTTTGAAAACCATTTTTTTAAATTACTCTGATTGGCAAATATAAAAAAAAAAAAAGCTTGATAACAGAACGGATGATGAGGGAGTTTAGAAACAAGAACTCACATACACTTCTGGTCAAGGGGTGACCTGAGATACCCTTTACTGTGTATTCGAATACAAACCAATTAGAATTTTTGTGTACTTGGTCCTGTGGACTCCATTTGCAGGAATACACTTTATGAATTTATTCACTCATGTAGGACATTAGCATTGCTTGCAATGGCATTTTGTGTAAAATTTATCTGATTATATGCCAGATAACAGCAGTGGAATACAATATTATTTCTGCAATATTGGTTCTACAATTCTGAATTAGCCTGTATGGACAGATCACAACAATTTTCCTTAGTGAAAAAAATGCTATCTACAAAATAGAGTGTGCATTTTTCTCTTATTTAGTAAAAATAAAATAATAAAGAAATGAAAGAAAAAATGTTTTATTCATTAATCAAATATTTACGGAATGTGTTCCATCTCAGACTCTGCTCTATGAACTTGGGATAAATAAGCAAACAAGACAATTTCTACTCTCATGGAGCCTTCATTTTGGTTTACACATTTTTTTTGTATATGCTTAGAATGTCAGAAGTGTACACAAAATAAAGTAATAGTGATTTATTGACAGGAAAAATGCTGCTGAGTTGTTTTTGCTTGTTGTTTGTTGTTGTTTTTAATGAGGAAAGCACTAAAGTAAGGGCTGAGAGAGAAATCAGTAAAATTATTTTCTGTGAAAAGGTAAATCGCTATTAGATGTTAACATAAGTAGAAGGCATGTATTGGCAAATAAAAAGTGGTTTAGTTCCGGGAACCTGGCAGCATAAGCAGGAAAGATGGCCGTAGATTAGAACCCAACTCGTCTGGCTTAAGTGGAAAGGATATTAGAGGGATTAATGAGAAATAAGGCAATAAAAATTGTACAGGTAAGATCTTTTTGAGACACTAACAAAGAGCAGTTTGAGTTTGGAGAGGGAAATGATATAATGAAATTGATTTATGATGATGAAGCTTTCAAAGAACTCCAGACCACAGGCAAGAAGGAATGTAAAACATGCTATTCCAACCAGCAGACAATTAATAAAACAAAAAAAGTGAAGTACTTGCCCAAACTCACACAACTACTTGGTAAACAAGGCTAGTAAACAGATTTCCTACACAGCCTTTGTGAATAATTGTGTAACAGACAAACTGCAGTGGGAGAAAATATGAGAGATGAGGCAACCAGAAAGGAAACATGAAGTTTTGAATGAGAAAAAGCAGTTGTCATAAAACTAGAAGCCTACTATTTATATTTTTCTCTAGTAATTTTAATGAAGATAAAAGAGTTCAAGAGAGAAATTGCACAAGGAGTAGTCTCTACAGAACGTGAGTTTGTCTGAAGGAAGGGGAACTGCAAGGTTACGAGGCAGATATATTTCAGATTGTAAATAGAGCCTGTAGTATTTTGAAATTCATTTTACACATTACTTATTCAAAAATTAACTAAGTTGAAGAAAAATAAAATAAACGGGAGAAGTATAGATATCTTTCAACTAGAATTTTGTAGATAACTTTCAACTGGCATTTTGAACTGTGTTACAGAAAGAATATTGGATTAAAATGCTGAGTCTATCATTTGCAAGCTAAATTACCCTGGGCAAATTATTTAACTTCTTTGAATTCCAACTTCTTTGCTTATAAAATTAGAATCACAATCATTCAAAAATTCCTTCCTTGGACTGTATCTATGTATGTACATTTATATGTAAAAATGGTAAATATTTATAACACATAAACATTTGTGACAGAATTACATGATAACTAATTTTTTTGTAATTTTTCTCAAGCCTGATATAGTCTATGCATAATCTTTTGTGTATATAAAGGGTAGTAAACATGTCAAACACAGAAGTTTCTTTCATTAATAATCTCATAACCTTAAAACAACAAAATAATTACTATGAAGTTGTTAAATACACAATGCAGAATAAGAACTGCTTATAATTAACTATGGTTTCCTTAATTAGGCTTACAGAAATAAATAATGTAGATCCTGGGTACATTTCAAAAATCTTTATTTTAAGTAGTTCCATTGTTGGATTTTTAAAGTCTAAACTCCAGTCATATTGAACAGCTTTCAGATTCCTAATGCTTTGTGCTTCTGTAAGATTTTTCACACGTTTGAACATCCTGACTCTCTTTCTCTTTAGTTTCTGCCTTATTGTGTGTTCCATCCCCTCTCTTATTCCTCTACTTCATGAACTTACTTTTTCCTTCAACTAGTCACTTCCCCCAGAAACCATCCCTATCATCTGAGTCCAATGCCTTTTTAATATATCACATATCACTTATACCTACTCCCACTAACAATAATTAAAATAATGTCGTACACTGATTTATTACAATATGCCAAGATTCTTTTGAATATTTTGTATGAGTTTCCCATTTACTGCTTTAAATAAACCTTCCAACATCTGAACTATTAATATTTCCATTTCACAGGTATGGAAAACAAAGCTTGGAAAGGGGTAACTTCCCCAAAGTCATGCAGCTGAAAAGTAATAGAGCTAGCATTCAAACACAGGTTGTCTGACTCACTCTAACTCACTCCAGTGATTCCCACTCACTTGTGCTACCCTGCTTTTATGCATCTCTCAATGATCCTTAAAGATTCCTGAGGTCAGAGATAGTACCTTTTTTATCTCTAATGTTTAACAAAGTGCCTGACATCAAGGGTCATTCTCACTTACGGCCATTGAAGTCAAAGTAATTACCTGTGATGGTATTTGGAATGTATGAGGAGCCAGGAAGTTACACTTTATCCAGTAGGAGATAAGGCAACAAGAAGAAAATAAGGAATCATTTGTGGAAGAGTGGCTGCATAAGTGCCTGTCATCTGACACTTCTGATTGTGTCATCATCATTTGCCTTGTGATCACTAATGAAGCAGAGCCTCTGACAGGAAATAGGAGTGCCTGTCTTTGATGGGCTAAGGACAACGGCAATGGTGCCCACAACAGGGCCAAGCAGTCTCCCACACCCATGCTCACTCAGACTGCTTCTGAGCCTTGTGTACCTTGAGATATGGCATTGATTATTTCTTAAATGACTAAAAAGATTCAGCATTTTTAAGTTTGTCCAGATAAACAGAGAGAGAGATAATAGACAGATATAGACATTTATAGATATGTAAATTGAACTAGCAGTGATGGTTTGTTTCTAATTTTGATTTCAAATTTCTTCTTTCCTCTAGTTAGGCCTGTATTGCTGTTCTTGATCATGCTATTCAAGTCCCATGATACTTTTCTATGTGGCCAAATCATTTTTATTGCTTGCCTTTCTACGTGTTTTTTGTTTTGTTTTGTTTTGTTTTGCATTAAGGCCCTTATTAATATTTTCACACAATTTCTTCTTAAAAAATATTTCTTTAAATAGCACTGTAATTTTAATTCTTTATGGTTCAATCTACTTTACAAAGTACATAGCATGTAATAATTTCCTTGGCTCACATGTTGCCAAGTTTGTGTCCCTCTCTGCAGACACACTTTCTGCTTTGTCTTCTCTGTGTTTCTCGATGTTTTGGCCATGTGCCTAGTGTATGAAATGACTGTTGCTTATACTAAGGCAATGGGTGGATGGGAATTTTAAACCATCTTCACTTAGTGAGATGAGTACTTTCCAGAATGAGGAGGTTTGAAAGTATATACCCCAAAAGGTAATAACATAGATAAAATGATTCCTACACTTGCATGCAAATACATTACATATTAATTTTACCTATAACAGCTCAGATGTGCATGAGTTCTTAACCATTATTATCTTACTCTTATGCAGATTACTTACAGATACTAATTTCCAAATAAAAAATGCTGAAAGGTGTGTGTGTGTGTGTGTGTGTATGTGTGTGTGTGTATATGTGTGTATGCATTCTTTAGGCTGTGCCTTATACATTCTAAAATATTTTAATAAAAATAAAAATAAATAGAATTGAGGTTAAAAATATTTATGGTTAACTGAGTTAAATATTTAAATTACTGATCAAGTTTTAAAATGTTGGTTAGCCTTTTATTAAAGTTGTTGGCAACACTGCGAAAGGACTAACTGGTTGACATCTTTTTCATTTCGTATTAATATTCAAGTACAGCTAGACCTCTCTTAATATTCAGGATGAAAATTTACATGGAAACGAAGCAGAATACATAGAATATGATGGATTTAATATTTTATTTTAATTATGTGTCATATTTTGTCCATGACAATTTATGCCTCTTTTGAACTGAGAATCTAGCTTCAGATTCAAGGGTATATTTAAAAAAATTTTTTCCTGCAAAGTATAAATAAACATAGGTAAATTTTAAGTCAGGTTTGAAGAGTAATGTTCTCCCCATATGCATAACAGGCACTTAGCTGATAATGAAGTTCCTGTGCAATATATTAAACCTTTATGTATTATATAGAATTCTATAATGAAGTATCTAAAAATGTAGTTGTCATAAGCCTAGGACCTGGATAAATGTTTTCTTTGTTATAATTGTTCTAATTTTATATCACCATTATTAATGATTTCATAAGCACCCAATTCTTTCTCCCACCTGAACTGAGAAATAGGTAATTTTTCAAGCCCATAAAAATTTTGTGTTGAATTAAAACTATGCTCATTATCTTAAATCAGAACTTATTCTTCGGATATGATCACCCTGCCTATGACACAGATTTTCTTTGCTATTTAATAGTAGTTTTACCTTTACTATTATAAGCTACATAAAGTTATAACCAATTAATCATCCTCCTAATTTATTCTTATTATCGTATTTATTGTTTCTTCCTTATTATTTATCAGCTATACCATCTCTTTTCTTGGAAAAGAAAAATCTACCTAACTCTTTCTCTTCCTAATAGTTAAGGATGTCTTGGAAAGATTTTGAATTTTCAAGGCATTAATCTTTCCCCAAATCTTGGTACATAAAACATTGTAAATGAATAATTTATTTCCAAAGTTAAGTAAAAAGATAAACAAGGAAATTCTTAATAAAAAGTCCAGTATTTTATTTTAATAGTAGGTATAGCTGGCAACCACAGGCCAGCTTACTTCAGACAAGGTGTCCTGCTTATAACAACCAGAAAAGCTGGGCAAAAGTTTAAATTATCTATTTTAAATAATCAGAAAACTACCAAGAATTTGAGGACTTGTGGAATCACCATTCTGGAAAAAAAAAAAAAAATGAAGACCAGAATTCTGAAACTAATTTTTGAAACTTTTTTTTTTATTGTGGCACTTGCCAATTCAAAGGCAATATCTAAGAAACTAAGAATCTGAGTCCAAGCAAAAGGTGAAACAATCAGAGAAGCTGGGCAGTCTTATAGTCTCTCAAGCCTGAGGGGACAAAAAATGAGAGTTTGGGGGCAAAAATGGGAGTTCAGGGAATGCAGGATAGAGGGAATTCTGTGATCATCCAGACTTTCTCTTCAGACCCCGAGGGCCATATTCTAGGAATAAGAGAGAATTATGAATAGACTAGTGCTTGCAAAGACTGGAGTCCAGCTTATAATCAATACATTCTTGCTTATGGCTACCAATTTACCTGCCCTTGGGAAGCAAAGGTAAATTCTCTCTATACAAGAAGAGCCTCCCTTATAGTTGTTTTCCTTTTTAAACAAAACATATGACAGTCAGTCAAAAATTTTAGGCATACAGACAGTAAAGAATTGACTGGAAACCCATAAAAACCAAAAATGAAACAAAATATAAATATAACAATAAGCTTTTTGATACATATATAGTGTTATCTAATGTTTTATTAAAATGTTATATTTTATGTGTGTGTTCATATATATATATATATAGAGAGAGAGAGTTATCAGTTCAAGATAAGTAGGCAAGAATAAGTAAGGATATAAAATGTTTAAACAATAAAATCAATAAGGTAGATTTGTTAATATACACAAAACTTTACACCCATTACTAGAGGATGCATGTTTTTCTCAAGTTTAAATGAATCATTTTGAACAGTTTATCACCTGTTGTATTACAAAAAAATCTCAATTTTTTTAAAATAAGCATAAGATAAATAACATTCTCTTATTCTAATGCAATAAATATTGAAACATAATAATCCTGGAAACCAAAAAATGTCATTCCGCATGAAAGCTTAAAAAAATCTCTTTCCATTGAATAATTTCTCAGTGAAAGAAGAAATATGGGCCAGGCGCAATGGCTCACGCCTGTAATCCCAGCACTTTGAGAGGTCAAGGCGGGCGGATCACGAGGCCAGGAGATCTAGATCATCCTGCCTAACACGGTGAAACCCCGTCTCTACTAAAAATACAAAAAAAAAAAAAAAAAAAAAAAAAAAAAAAAAAATAGCCAGGCCTGGTGGCAGGCGCCTGTAGTCCCAGCTACTCGGGAGGCTAAGGCAGGAGAGTGGCGTGAACCCGGAGGGCGGAGCTTGCAGTGAGCCGAGATAGTGCCACTGCACTCCAGCCTGGTTGAAAGAGTGAGACTCCATCTCAAAAAAGAAGAAGAAGAACTATAAATGAAAATTGCAGAATCTCTAAAAATATAATATTGATTAAAGATAGCACATAATAGAATCAAAGTAATACATATAAATCAGTAATCAGAGAAATGCACAGTCTGAAATACTCATATCAATAGTTTTTATAAATAACAAATAAAATAAGTTCTAAATATTAGAAAAAATTTCTTTCTTTATGTAATGTAGTAATAGCCTTATATTCAAAAATCATCAATACATAGTGTATCATCAGATAAAAAGACAAAAACACACCTATGATTACTTCTATAGATGCTGAAAATGCCTTGAGACAATCCAACACCCATTTTATATTTAAAAAATAATACGGAATATGATAGGAATTGAGAAATACTTTTGTAACAGAAATATATATACATATATTTGTGTGTACATATATGTCTAACATATTAGTTGTGCATGTATAGTGTACCGTATGTATACACGCCATATATGTGTGTATTTACAGCTGACTCTTGAAGAATATGACTTTGAACTGCACAATTCCAGGTACATACAAATTTTCTTCTACCTCTGCCACCCCGAGACAGTAAGACCAACCTCTCCTTTTTCTCTTCCTCCTGCTCAGACTACTCAACATGAAGACAGAGAGGCTGAAGAGCTTTATGATGATTCACTTCCACTTATTGAAATGTAAATGTACTTATCTTCTGATATGGTTTGGCTGTGTCCCCACCCAAAGCTCAACTTGAATTGTAGTTTCCCAGATCCCCATGTATCACATGAAGGACCCGGTGGAAGGTAATTGAATCATGCAGGCAGCTACCTCCAGGATGTTCTCATGATAGTGAGTGAATTCTCACGAGATATGATGATTTTATAAGGGGCTTTCCGCACCCACCTGCTTCACTCTGTACTTCTCCTTGCTGCCACCACGTGAAGAAGGATGTGTTTCCTTCCCCTTCTGGCCACAATTGTAAATTTCCTGAGGCGGCCCCACCTATGCTGAACTGTTAATCAATCAAATCTCTTTCCTTTATAAATTACCCAATCTAGGGCAGTTCTTTATATCAGTGTGAGAATGAACTAATACATCTTCCTTATGGTTTTCTTAGTAACATTTTCTTATCTCTACCTTGTATATACAGTATATAATACAGTAAATGGTACATATAACATACAAAATATATGCTAATTGATTATGTTATCATAAGTCATCTGGTCAACAGTAGGCTATTAGTAGTAAAGTTTTGGGGAGTCATAAGGTATATGCAAGTTTTCACCTGTGAGCGGTGGCAGAAATGTGTCCCTAACCCCTGCTTTGTTCAAGGGTCAACTATATATGGGAATATAAATATAACCAAATAAAGGAAAAAACCTATATGATCATAAGAACAGATGCAAAAAAGGTGTTTGTTAAATTTGTCACCCGTTTATAATAATAAAATCAAATTAGAAATAGTGATTTCTTTAATGTTATGATTTAAAAGTGACTACAAATGCCTAAAGCAATTATATATTTAATGGCCAAATATTTTAACCTTCCTTCTGGGTTTGGGTAAAGAATGAGAATGGTCACTTTCATCACTTCTTTTTGACTTGGATTGGATCTCTTTTCAGGGCAATAAAGTAAAAAAAAAAAAAAAAAATCAGAGTTTGCAGTTAGAAAGAAAAAAGCAAAATTTGTATTACAGATAACTTTGTACATATAGAAACTTCAATATTTCTATAGGGAAATTTATAGAATTAAGAAATGACTTCGATAAGGTCACTAGACAGAGGTCAATACAGAAAAATTTGTTGTATTAATGGATATTTGCACAACCAATTAGAAAATAAAATGTAATTTAAGATATCATTCAAACCCTTCCTTCTGGTTTGGATATAGAATGAATGTGCAAGTGCAAGATACACAGGAATATAATAAACTATGTCCAAGTTGTCTATGAACAAAAGTATAAAATCCCATGTTCCGACCCTAAGGAAAGTTTAAGTAAACTAAAAGATTATACTGTGTTCATAGATGTATAGATTATCTGCAATTCTGATTTTAAAATATCAGGGTGGGGAGCAGAGTACTGTATGTGTACATATGTGTGTGTGTGTATATGTGTGTGTGTGTGTGTGTGTGTGTGGTGCCATTTGACAAACAGATTATAACATTTAAATAAAAATACAAAATGCCAAGAATAGTTAGAAAATCCTTCAAGAAAGAAAAGCTTGAAAGACTCGCTTCTTTTAGCTCTAAGTAATAAAACAATGCTGCCTTGGAACAGAATGATATAGACATATATAAACTAACATTATATCATACAGAGTCCTAAAACAAATATGTGTGTATGCAGAAACTTGATATATGACAAAGGGTGTCCTAGGTAGGTGGGAGACAAAGAAATGCTTTTATAATTGACTTTTGAAAAATCAGCTATCAGGTTAAAAAAAAAAAAAAAGGTGCAATTGATCTTTAACATCCCATGTATAGCAAAATCAATCTTGAGTGGGTTAAAAGTCTAGATGTAAAAGAAAAATTAATTCATAAATACTACATACAGAAACACTTCTGAAATTTGACAAGAAAATCTCTAATCATTGAAGGAAATATTGCATGTCTGCTTTATTAAAATTTAGAACTTTTGAATATTAAGAGAAATGGTTTGGAACATGTACATTATAAAAAAAACTCCTGCAAAACAACACAGTCCAACAGATGAATGGGTCAAAAGGCCTATACAAGTATATGACAAAAGGAAAAATCCAGATGACCAATCAATAAAACAAAAAGTCAAAAAGTCATCTATCTTATTATTTATTAATCAGGGAAGTATAAATTTAAACCACAATGACACACTCTTATAAACCAATCAAATGGTAAAATCTAAAAAATTATAGGTGACAATTGGGGAAACAGAAAATCTCACTACCATTAGGAGAGTAAATTAATAGATTCAGTGAAAACTAGGTTAACCTTATCTAGTAAAGTTGAAGATACATTTACCTATGACAGAAATTCCTACTTTAAAGAGGAACTCATCCACACGTGCATCAGTGTCCACATATAAAAAGGCTCCCAAATAATTTATGTAACAGTCAATCCAAATACTGCAGAAGGAATTTGTACTTCTTGGTAGAGTTGTATGATGGAGCATTGTACAATCGTGAACATGAACTCCATACAATATCATGGCTGAATTTCACAAATATAATGTTGAACCAAAGAAACAATATACACACGTACACACAAAGTTCAAAAAAGCCCTAAACTCTAATGTTTAAGGGTTTATACACAGATGTTTAAACCAAAAAGAAAAGTAAGAGAATTATTATGAAAAACATCAGGAAAGATACCTTCCAGGGAGAAGGATGATTTTGTGATCAATGAGGGGCACAGAGAGACACCCTTATGTGACTGTCAATGTTCTTTTTATTTACCCAGACAGTGGTTACGCAATTATTTCCCTTATAATTACTGGTAAAATATGTGTTTATGTGCTTTTTACATCTATATTATGTTTCACAGGAAAATCAAAATATATTTAGTATGATGACATTTTGGGGATATATCTACAGAGCTATCTATTACAAAGTAAACAATAGTTATTTCTGGGTGGGAAGATTGGGAAATTTTTAAATTTCTTCTTCACACTTTTATTATTACCTGGTATCATTAAAAAAAAAAAAAAAAAAGAAACAAGCTACTTTCTAGAAAAGAAAAGGTAATGTAACTTTGGTATAAGAGAATTTCTTACTTCCAGTACATAAATTTTTACTTGGGTGTGAGTAGCTCTCACATAGGAATGTCGGCAAACCTGACAAAGAAAATATTTCTATCCACACTGTAATCCTGGTTTTGCTATCTTCATGATATTTGCAGAATGTGTATGTTAAGTGTATAAGAATTAAGGTGACTCCCATTGAAGTATTTGGATCGTGTCATTTAATATTCCAGTGGTTTTGAAACATTTTTGTCTCTTCTATTTTACAGGAGACAGAGAAAAAGAAGTATGCTCCAGAAATTTTAAATTTTAATTGCTTCATTATTAAGAATATAATGATATATTATAAAATTACTTTCATTAGGAAATTTTACTCAGTAATACAATTAATTACCAAATACATATTAATCAATAGATGGGATTAAAATATTGTTTCCATTTTTATATTTTGCTGGTAGATTATAATTTAAGATCATCCATTTTGAAATTTATTTTACTGGAAAAATGTGAAACTTTTTTTTTACCCGTAAAGAAAAATCATTGAAAAAATAATTTTCACTAACTCAATTTATCTTTCTATTTAAAATTTTGCAAAGATACGAACTCAATTAAATTAAAATCTTCTTGGAAAATCAATTATAGATCTCACTGGGGCAAGAATACATAAATTAGCAATATGTTTAAATATGTTTAGATTATACCTGTAAAACACACTTGATATATAACAACTATTTACTCACTTGTGAACAAGTCATATTAAATATTTAATGGTCAATACTAGAAAAGATAGCTTGGAATGTCTTTTTTTTTTTTTTTTTTTTTTTTTTAGACGGAGTCTCGCTCTGTCGCCCAGGCTGGAGTGCAGTGGCCAGATCTCAGCTCACTGCAAGCTCCGCCTCCCGGGTTCATGCCATTCTCCTGCCTCAGCCTCCTGAGTAGCTGGGACTACAGTCACCTGCCACCACGTCTGGCTAATTTTTTGTATTTTTAGTAGAGACGGTGTTTCACCGTGTTAGCCAGGATGGTCTCGATCTTCTGACTTCGTGATCCGCCCGCCTCTGCCTCCCAAAGTGCTGGGATTACAGGCTTGAGCCACCGCGCCTGGCCAGCTTGGAATGTCTTTGTTCCAAGTCTCTGACCCCCAGGAGTCAATGAAGCTTTTATTATTGTCTTCATGTTTAGACTTGTGTCTGAGTATCACCCAACCTTTTGCCTACTGACTGAAGCCACAGGTTGCTTGTTTGTTGAGTTTCTACGTTATCATTTGAAAAATCACAAAAACACACACACACACACAATTTTAATTTACCTAGATACTTAAAAACATGAATTTAATTTGGCTCACATGTGTTTTGCAATACCTAGTCAAACTTTGCTTTTTTTAAGAATTTCATTACTGTAAGTCAGTGCTAACACCAATTTTGGCATCAGAAAATTAAATAAAGTTACACTTACTATTTTTATTCAATATAAGAACCGCATTTCTATTACTTATGGTCATTTTTGAGGTTAATTTGCTTTAGAATGCTGAAATATGATAGCCATACTTATTTAATGTGTAACAAAACATTTGTTTTGACTGACAACATAAAATTGTAAAATTACATCAGTTGTATTTTTATAAAAATTGGAAATATTTTAAAATAATCGGATGCTATTATATAATTTTATAAATGTGACATATAGAATAAGTTCCATTCTTGCTTAACTTTATCTGTGTTTATTGGACTCTTTAAATATTCCTCTAAACAAATTTTGATTTTATGCTTTTTTATTGGTGATTTTTTAAAAATCTAGTTTGGTTTGCAAAAGGAATATCCTTTTTAGATAATCTATCTTCTTTTCTCTGCTAACTACTCAGTAAGGCTAAGTTAATAAGAAAGTTGTGAAAACAATATAAACTGTCATTTTTGTAAAGGGAGAAAATGGTTTATTCCTGCAAAACACCGTCATAGGATATTTTGTAATTAATGAAGTTATAATATTTTTAATGGCCCAAGGATGCAGATTCAGACACATTTGAACATTAATGAAATGTTGTTTGATCACATTATTAAATCATTCACTATACACTATTTTAAATTTATCTTTGTCACTAAATAAATGCATTTCAAAGGCTTTTTACACCTTATCAAATTATCAAACAAATACTATAAATACATACTCTTTTCATTGTAGCTAATAGCCTTATTTCAGGAAAACTTCTTACTCTCTAGAGTAAAAAATTTTAAGTAAACTCAAGAGATTATTTGAAAACATTTTCCAAATTAGAAACAGCTGATGGCACTTCTTAATATCTTACCCATAAGTAATCAATTTTTATTTACTTTTCAAGTACATACCAATCACATAATAGCTGTGTTTATTAAATATGGATTTTATTTTATAAAACGTACTCAAATAATTATATTTTATCTTAGCTCATCAATGGCTTTGGCGTTCAGTCCATAATTCTTCAAAATTACCTCTCTAAAATGGTATTTGTTTACCTCGCATACTAAGGCTCTTCAAAGCACATAATATCCAATAAGGAATTTAAAACATCACTGCCAGACTTAGTCAATGATTACACAAATTTTTAATAATGATTATGATAATTTCCATTCTGTATTCACGTACAACACTGAGAGGTTACTTTGCTTTAGAATGCTGAAATATGATAGTCATGCTTATTTAATGTGTAACAAACAACTTATGGCTTTATGCTAAAAAACCAGCAATTAAATTGTGATATTGTTGGCATTTTAATTTACCCAAAGATAACTTATATGTTTTTGTCTTTTAAAAAATATTATGAACCAAGTGGAGATTACCAGGTTACACAAAAATTTAAAAAGAAAATTAAAATATTTTGAAGATATTATTTTCAAACTTGTGGCTGAGCCAAACAAATATGGCCAAAAATAAAATATTAATGCATTCATATAACTATCTTAGAAATTAGGCAGTTTTCATTGTAATACTGGTTTAGTTTTTTAAATTTATGTCAAAAATGTTTACTAAAACCAATAAAAATAATCAAGAATAATTGTCAGGCTCTAACTGAGGTCCAAGGGGAGTCAATGGGCGAGTGGCAGGTAGCTGGAAAAGCACTTGAGGAATCATAGACAATTTCGACATGGTTTTACTCTCTCCGGGTGTGAGTGAGCCTGGGTGTGAACCATATGTACAACTTTTGAGCAGTGTAATTATATCTTTTACAGATAATATTGGCTCCGAGCCAAGAATGAGCTCATGTGTGTGATCACCCAATGCTCCTCAAGTGGCGTGGTTACATAATGAGTGGAGTTGGGTGTCTGCACTTCAAACTCTGTGAGTCACACTGGACCAGATGTCTGCCTCCTCCCATTCTCCACTGCAGCACATCCATTTTCCTTACACTCCACTCCCTAGGTGGAGGGGGAACATAGGCTTTGGATGCACAGGTCTGACATATGAGCCTGGCACATAGGCTTTGGGCAGATAGGCCCGATACACAAGCTTTATAAATAGACTTTGGACACACAAGCCACAGCAATAATGCAGGGAGCAACAACTCCAGGTTATGGCAGGTAACCACCCCATGGTGAGGTTACCCCAATGTTGCTTTATACATTAAGCCAGGTTTTTATTCCCCTACCTTTAGGGGCATTGGGGCACGCAACAACAGGTTACCATTTGTCTGAATACATGGTCGGAGAAGGTCATCCTTTTTCCTATAGGTCTTGCCACATGGCTTGGCCCCACATGGGCTGGCGACTAGCCACTTCTGTAACTTCCAGTTAGTTAACCACAAGGTTAAGCCTCAAAAAAGTGCCCAGCTACTGGTGCAGATTACCATAGGTGTCCCTCCTTGGTGATCACCATCCACATTGCTCTGGTTTCAGCCCATTGACTACTTTGTTCACACCCAGTTTCAAACCATATGGTGTGAGTACTAGGCTGAACTGTGACAACAGTCCAGGCAGCAGCAGCACCTCATATAGACCCATCTGTGTACCATGCCTCATTGGAAATGGGGCATGCCCTTCCTTAAACGGGGAAGGCTTGGGTCTAGGGGTGCCTCAGGCCCCATGGCCTTATCTTGCATTAGGACTACAGGTCCCAAGACCTCTTGCAACTCTGCTGCTAAGGGCTTTGTATTCAGCCTACCCTGTTGCTAAGTGGATGTCTGCGCCGTCCCAGTCATTACACATGAATGCATTCATCCTGCTATAGGGTAAGTTGCCTGCACCACCACTACAGCCGGTCCTGTCACACTCTCACAAGCCTGCAGGGCAGTATATACAGCTGCTAGCTATTTCTCTATCAAGGAATAGCAGAGCTCAGCTCCCTTCCATAGTTGGAACCAAAAGCCCACTGGCGTTCTCAAACGCTCTGGGCGCTGCCACGGGCCCCAGCCAAAGCCATCTGTGGTCACATGCACATCAAGCTCAAGTGGGTGTCCCTGGTCAACTACTTGTAGGGCTTGTGCCTGCTGAAAAGCCCGTTTGACTGCCAGGAAGGTGGTCTCAGCCGTACTATTTAAATTCTAGGCCATAAGAGCATTGCCCCTTCTAAATCTGCCAGAGAATCAAAGGTAAACATAATATCATCAGCAAGGTCATGACATATGGAGGAACTATGCATATAGCCCTGCGACAACACTGTGAAAGTCCACTGTTGCCTTCCCATAAAGCCAAACTGTTCCTGGCTCTCTAGAGCAATGTTAATTGAGAATGCATTGGTCAAGTCCACCATATCGCGGTACTGTCCTAATTCTGTAGTCAAGTGGTCTGTCAAGTCCGTGACGGATGGCATAGCTGTCAAGCCGTGTAAAACATCCACCCTCAGAAGGTATTCAAGTGTGAGAGAGACATACACAGTGCATAAGCGGGGAGCCAAGCGGCTGATGCTGAGGTGTAAAGATACAGGTTTCACTTTCACTGACCGGTCTTCATAATCTATGTAAGCAGGTTTGCCAGAAAACTTATCTGGGTTCCCATAAAGAAGGCTATTTTCTCCCAGTCAATCCAGACCAAAATCAAATCTATGCACATCTGTGAACATGTCACTCGTTGGGGCCCCCTTTTCTCCCATGGGGGGACACCCTGCAAGCGGGGCATATTCACCTTCTTTATGGCATGAACCCCTCAGTCCCACTCAGTCCCACTCAGTCCCACTCAGTCCCGCCAACGACCTCCAGGCCTGCCTCTAATACCTTTTCCAAGCTTGGTAGCCGGCCCTACCAACACCTGGAGGTCCCCATTCACGGCAACTTCTAACTTTTTTTCTGAGCTGTACGGGTCTCGGGGCACCCCACCTGTGCCTGAGGGTCCTTACTTCTGCTGCACCCCTCAGGGACCACGTGTGTACTTCTCGCAGCGCAGTCAAAATGCCCATCCAACTCTGCCAGTAAAGGCTTGTTCCTTCTCACTGCTCTCTGCTTCCAGCTGCTTCAACGCCTTCTCCATGCTCGCGCGGCACCCATCTACTGCCACCTAAGTTTCCACCAGAGCCTATCCAAGCAGCACAGCTGCCACTGGGTACCACAACCCATGTTAGAGCCACATGGCCAACCCGGAATCAGGGGGGACCGAAGACTCACCCACTCCGGGATCCTATTCGTGATGCCAGTTGTCAGGTTCTACCTGAGGTGGGAGGTGGGTAGCTGGAAAACCACTGAAGAAATCGTAGACGGCTTCAATATGGCTTTACTCTCTTTGGGCACAAGCGAGCCTGGGCGCGAGCGGTATGTAGAGCGTTAGCAGGGTAATTATACCTTTACAGACAATAGTGGCTCTGAGCCAAACACGAACTCACGTGGGTGATCATCTAATGCGCCTCACATGGTGTGGTTACGTAATAAGCGGAGTTGGGCACCCTTGCTCTAAACTCGCTGAGTCATGCTGGACTGGATGTCTGCCTTGGCCTATTCTTGACCACAGTACCTCCATTTTTCTTACAATAATGTAGTTGTTTTTCAGACAACCTAAGCTAAATTTATGTTTAGTGACAGAATAATTAGCATTAAGGCCTAGAAGAAATCTCATAAACCATTTAATTTTACATTCATTCTATTAACTTAGAACAGTAGTTCCACTTCTGGTAAAACACACTCCAAAAAATGATATTTTTTATATTGCCTTTATATATATTATAATACACACATTTTACATTATTATTTTGAATGTTCTATGAAGTCCTAAGTTAAGAATGTGTTTAAGTTTGCTTCTTTGAGCTTTTCACATATGCATTTACTCATGGAACAGTTTTTAGTTTCATATTCATGTAATGTTACCTTTTAAATATTAATGTTATTTTCCCTTTTGTTTTTCTGGGCCCAAGACATTTTTCTCTTCTCCAACCAAGACATGTATCTCACTAGGGGGATGGGGATGGTGGTGGTAATGACAGTATGTGGTAATACTATATAATATAATTTATATATAAATCAAAGAGCATTATCAAGAAAACATTCAGCTTCTGGAGCCTGAAAATCATATTATTTTTACAGCAAGAAAATAACCCTGAAAGTCAGGCTATTGTAACAAGAAAGGAAGCATAATTTTTAAAAAATCCTCTTTAAGTATGTCAAGGGTCAATCCTGGAGTAATCTGTGCACAGCTTTTTCTGTAATATAGGAAAGATAATACGTATGCCCATCTTTTACTAAATGATGCCTATGGTAGCAAGGGGATACAATGTAGGAGGAAAAGGGAAGAGTAGAGACAAGTAACCAGAACTTTGTTATGATTTCTCCTTTCTGGGCTTTCACCCTGGCAGAGATTGTTAAATAATTTTAGATAATTACTGGGATATTTTATCTGCACCCCTATTTGGACTACGGGAAAGATTCTACTGTGAAAAATAACATTTCCCATGCAATATATGCAAACCTAGTTAAAAGGTTACAGTGGCATGATCAGAAAAGGAAATGATTTACTTGGATTTCCTGAGAGTCCCTCAGGTCCTACATGCTATGCTTGATAAATTATAAGCTAACAGACTTGCTAGAAGACCTGCCAGGGTAGGGTCAAATAATTTTGAAGCAGAGTCCAGGGTAGGGCAGGAGAGTTGGGAGGCAGGGCAGACACTCCCAATCAGTGATGTGGTCCACAAATGACCAATTAATTCCCAGCTTCGTCACCAGTGACTCTACCTTGCCAGGGAGAGGAATTATAATAAATCTCTTTGGGTTTGTCCCATAGAGCTATCTTTTTGTATCACCCCACAAGTATGTTTTGAAACTCAGGCGGGATTTACACAGATGCTATAGACTTTCATAGTGACACATACATCTCGTCCTAGAGTCAGGACTTGACAAATAGTACAAAAAATAGTCACTACAAGTGTAGAACAAGTGTCTAGAGAAAATGCTTTCTTGGATTAAGTGTGATTGGATTTCATTCAAGTAGTAAGATCTTGCTACAATAACTCTTCTCCTAAAATAGTTAATAAAATTGGTCAAGTACAGGAACTTATGGCAAGGTTAACACTTTGAAGTCATTCTATTTCCTAAAATATTTAAATTACATGTGTCATTGAATCCAGGAATAATTTATTATAACATGATATTTACATTTCTCATAAAATGCATAAGGCCATAGAATAGAAAAACAAGAGACAAAGATTCCTGTTTTGGTGGCTCCTTTGTTTGGTTTAAAGACATCATTCACTTTTTCAAAATATTTATTGAGCAATGACTAGATTCTAGGACCTATAATATACACATGCCACACTCCCTTCTTTTAAAAAAATGTATACATGTATATGGGAGATAGAGACAGATAATCCAGTAATGACAAAGCCTCAACCCATATCAGTTTTAAAATACACTTTCTTCAATTCAAATTTTAGTATTCTACTTAGTTTTAAAGACAGTGGGAGCAGTTGAGGATGTTTATAATGGTGTAAATATAATCGTGGAACATGACCACTCAACTCTTTCTAGATAAATTTAAAACTCCATAGCATATTGTAATTGTCATTTATGATCAGTTCCCTCATCTTCTATTCACATTTCCCCTGCTGTGTGTTCTTTGCCAAAAAAAGACATTACTTTTCCTGTTGCAGTATCTTTATGCATACTGTCTGACCTGCCCTGCTACTTTCTCCTTTTCTGCAAAAATCATTGAAGCTCAACTCCTACTCATTCATACAGACTAACCTCAGATGTCATCACCTTAGAAAGGTTTTTCCTGACTCCATTGTTTCTGCTGGTCTGCTAGGCTTGGTGAATCACTCTTAAATCTAGTCCCAGGGAACTTGGTACATAATACTATCAACACTCATCATATAGTCCTGTAATTATTGAATCACATGTCTAACTCTGTAAATGTGAGACAAAAACCTTTATTCATCTTTTTTCGGTCATAATGCAATATTAACAACACAGGCACTCATAAAAGTATTTTTAGAAAATAGAAAAGGTAGGGAATTGCAGTGAAAAAGTACATATATTTTGAATTTCTGTTTATAGTATTAAATGTCAGTACTATGGATTTAAGTTATACAACAAATTCATAGATCTGAAATATTACTCTTGCAATTAGATGTGAGAGTGAAATAAGAACATTTGTCTAACACTGATTTTATGGAATGCATTCCATAAAATGCATGTAATTATCGGTTTGATCATGAATGCAGCTCATAGGTATAAAAATGGCTGGACCAATTGACAAACACAATGAAATATAAATTGCCACCACCTTAAGCCTTTGAGTATCATATTATAACTCCTCCGCCATTTTCTTCCCTGGGACTTCCTACCTGGCCATAAGTCAATGACCAGAACGTTAACATCATGCTTAGCAAGAAGGAAAACCCCACAAATTTGTTCCAGAGCTCCATACAGCAAAAGAGCTGAGTAATTAATATCTATGCCCTCCACAATGTTGAAGATTTTTACTATCACTCCAGGTTGTATAAGTCACTCTGGCAACATGGTACTCGATGTGGGAAACTACTACACACATGTGTTAGAACGTTATTGTCATAGCACACAAAAGAAGTGATAACAGCAAAACTGACAACTCCAGTGAGGTGGAAGAGGGAGAGGCAGCACTATGCCTCAGCTCCAAGGGGAGAGAAGCAGGCACTATTTCCCAAACTTCAGAGCAAAGCGCTAGGTTCAGACTGAGGCAAAAGCTTCTTTAATAGGAATAGGATATACAACGTCTTGCTAGATTAGTAACTTCTTTGAATTTTAAAATGTCAGGATAAAGTTCCTTAATCCTCCCGAGTTTAAAAGTAGCCCCTAAGTCTGAAATGAGTGTGACACAATATAAGGAATGGCATACTACCTGCTTTGGGTACAGTGAGATGAGGATATAAGACACCAAGGAAATTCTGACAGAGTTCTCGTGAGAAGAAATTAAACACCAATTTGTAGATATAAATAAAATCCTCTCTGTTCTAAAATTCAGGATGGAGAAAAATTACTGTCCTAGCTTGATGGGCTAGAACTGTTCTTCCATATAACTGGGTACAGAAGAGTTTTTTAACCCGTATTCTCTCGACCAGGAGAGACAATTCATGTGCAATATCTGAACTGTATAATGAATTATCTAATATTGAATGGAGTCATGATTTAGGATTTTTCCTGTTATTTTTTTCCTCATTAATATGGATCATTATATAATTGATATCACTTGACTTAAAATTTGAACATTTTCTAGACACTTTCTTCTTCTTATCTTCTGTATCATTAGTTAATTGTTCTTATAAATTCTAACTCATATGGCTCTGAAAGGCTTTGGTTACCTTCCCTTTCCCAAGCCACTATCTGCATTTATGCATTTCGATATCTTCTCTGATGTGTTGTAAGTTATTTTTTAGGTGATGGTATTTGTGACAGGTCCCATATGTTGTATTTTGATTACAGACCCATTTTAGTAATTATGTTCTAATGTGAATATCACAACGTCAAGCTTTTAGCATTTGGAAAGTTCTCCTGCCATGGCGGATACCTCAAGTGGTGATGTGGTGGCTAGGGGGCCACAGGGTCAAAATGTTCACTAGTTCCAATCCATGCCCTTCTCAATTCACGAAACTAGCTGTAATTTCTGGCCTCTCCATGTTGGATCTAGGAAATATGACGAAAGGGATAGAAGAGATTTTACTTGACTGGTATAATTGTAATCTGACTCAGGTGTCTTCTGATGATAGATGTGCAATTTCAGGCTCATTATCTTATAGGGTATTTATCTACATTCCTCACAGAAGCTTCCACTGGGAAATATCAACAGAAATCATTTGGTGTGGATAGCATCACTTCTTTGGCTGTACCCATTGCTGATTCCTCACCATCTGCAAAGCCTCTGGGTGGTATTTTTGCCCTTCTAGGTGGTCCTACGTGGGATTACTCTTTGAAAGATATCAGGCCATTTGGTTCTAACATAGTCAGCCCTCTCAACAAAGCCCTCTATACCTATGCCATCCCAAATCCATCTAGTCCGGGCTTTTACCCTTAGAATTTTCTCCATAAAGTTAGGCATTACCTTTGTGACCCTCAAACTTCAGACTCATGCCAAGTTATCTAAGTGTTCTTGTGGGAGGCCCCCCAAACTTAACTTTCATTGTGGAAGGCATGTCCCTCCCATTCTATGAGATAACATGTAGCCTGTTGGCAACACTCTCCAAATGACACCAGTTGTTTCAATTTCAATTATTTTAAAACTTCAAGGTAGGTGAAGCGTTGATGTTGGCTGAATTATTTTTATAGTGTCTCGGCATATACTGTACAAGTAGTCCATCTCCTTGCCTTGTTTGTGGTAACCTTCTTGATGTTTCTTCAAAGTTCACGAGAGAAATACTCTCATTTTAATATCTGATTACAAACATACGTATTTTTCACCAAATACAAGAAAAACTTCTTAAAGTCCGAAACTAAGGCAATACGGAATGGTAGTTTGAAGTACAGACATTGGGGCCAGCTGTGCTATGGTTCAAATTCCAGTTCTGTTATTTGCCAGCTGGAAGACATTTGCTATATTATTTACATTCTCTGGGACACAGTTATTCATCTGTAAAATGGGGATAATAAAGCCTTATCGAAATAGATATCATATGTTGAGTCCTAATTCTCATAACATTTATCACTGTGTAAAAGAAAGTAAGTATACAAATCATACATCTTTTATCTCATTTGTATGAGATGGGATGCATTTTCCCCCATTTACTGATGAGGCTTACAGATGTTAATTAGAATGCCTAAGGTTGCATAGCTAAAAACTTACATAAATAACTAGGGCTGGGACTCTAGGAATTTCTCATTCCAAAATCCATACCCACTGTGATACAATTAAAGTCAATCTTACTGGCTGGTTCAGAGGATTACATGAGACAACATGTTTAAAGCACTTATCACTTGTCTCATGTAAACTACTAGTAACTTACTAGTAAAATGTAGCCACCACTATATAATTTAATCTTACTCTTGTTTCAGTGTTCCACAGTTACTACCGTATTGGCTTTCCATAGCTTGTAATAAGCATTAATTGAATGAATGAGTACATAAATGAATAAATGGTAACCTAGTGTTAATATATGATCAAAAGTCTTATCTAGTTTTCTTCTTCTGTTTTTACAGGCTATTCCTGCTATTAATATTAAAGCTCCTTTTGGTATATCCAGTTAATGATGTAAACATTTTACTTTAACTTCAGTTTTTAATATGATTTTGAAATGTTCTCCTTCAGTAAGGAAAATATTCCAACTTCTAAATAAAAATCAAAAAATTAGCTACCACATTTATTTTGTTTTAGAATTTGCAATTCTCTTTTACCTGTTATTTAATTTATATAAACTGTTTAATTATACTATTCATATCGTAGGTGTAGATTCCACATCCTCAGTAAGCACAGTGCTTGCTGTGTAGTAGATGCTCATTTAAAACTTATTAAATGAAATACATATGTCTTATCATGATTTTCTAGGTGAGGAAATTGCTGATCGTAAACATTAAATTGATGACCCAATTTCACAAATCTGGTAAATGTTGTTTTTAGACTGCAATGGCTGATTTTTCTCACAATCAAATCCTAAAGTCCATTCTGTTGGAGTAAATGACTGACCCCTATCACCAGTATATTTGCAAACTCATTAAAAATTATACACATTTAGATATACAGTGAGTTACTTCCTAGGTTTTTGAAGTGGAAAAATACAGATTCATTTACCCACTAAATTTACAAATGTTTGGAATAAAGTAAGGCTGTGATACAGCCCTTGTAAGCAACTTATTTAGTTTTTATTTAGGTTTTTGAAGAGAATGTAATAAGAAACCAAAGTGTGTGATTAACTTTGATTCATTTACTCACAATATCCATTAGTATCACATGGTTAATACTGCTTAGGAGACTTGCCTTAATAGAATGTTTATGTATGGTTTCATCATAAGTTTTTCAAAGAAAATCAAAATGGCTTCATACTGATCCTGTTCAATTAACTTGTGTGCAGTTATCAAATGTTTCTTGCTGAGTTTTTGACTTGACAGAAAAGAAAGGGTAAGATTCGGGGCTACAAAAAATAGGAATACGTTCAATGAGGAATCTCAACTAATAAGTAATACATCTTGAGTAATAAATCTACTTAATTATTTGCTTCATTTAATAATATATGTTAGGGGGGGACATGGTGGCTCATACCTGTAGTCTCCGCACTTTAGGAAACCAAGGCAGGAGGCTCTCTTGAGGCCAGGAGTTCATGAACAGCCTGGGGAAAAAAGTGAGACCCCTGTCTCTCCAAAAAATATATGAAAAAATGAGCCAGATGTGGTAGTGTGTGCCTGTAATCCCAGCTACTTCGGAAGATGAGGAAGGAGAATCTCTTGAGCCCAGGAGTTCGAGATTGCAGTGAGCTATTATCACACCACTGCACTGAAGCATGGGTGACAGAGCAAGACTACGTCTCTAAAAAAACAATCAATCAATCAAAAAATACATATGTTAGGTAGTGTGTGGCAAACACTTTCCTAATTTCTAGTTTAGTACAAAAGTAAACTGTCCTAGTTTAGTATAAAGTGAACTAAGCAGGCAAAATTATTGGCATGTGTGGAGTTCACTTTCTACTAAAAAAAAAAAATCATTAAAAAACCACAAAATAGCTAAAAAGAAACAAAGCATGGGAAAGGGGGATTTAGCTCATGGATGCAATTTTAAAGGGGTAGCCAGGAAAAGCCTTTCAGCAAACAGAACATTTTAATAAAGACCTGTAGGAAGTGATAGAGAAAGTCATGCAAACATTTGAGAGAAAGGATCTTTCAAAAATTGAAATAATAAATGCAAATAGTCTACATTGAAGCAGGACTAGTGTCCATTGAGTGAGAAAACAGAATAAAAGAAGGAGAGAATTGTCAGAAAAAAAAAAAGCATAATGAAAGTTTGGTAGAGAAAAATCTTGATGAGCCTTGTAGGTCATTACATTTTTGGCTTTTACTTGAAGTGAGATTGGAAGACAATGGAGAGTGTTTAGAGATTTTATGAGTTCATGGATTTGCACTGACACTTATGATAAGAGTCAAATGGAAAGAGAAGAGCAGGATCAGGGAGTAAGCCAGAAGACAATGGCCAGATTGAGCAGAGAGATGATAGTGGCTTGGATCAGAATAACTGACAGACTTACATTAGTTTGTCTAATTAGCAATGGAGCTGTTGAGAAGTACTCAAATTCTGGCTATGCAAAGGTAGAGCTAAAAGGGATCTGCTAAATGGTGGAAGCAGAATACGAAAGAGTTGAAGGTGATTCCCAGGTCTCTGAATAAAGCAAATTGAAGTACAGAATTGCTATTATATGAGATAAAATAGACTGGAGGAGGAACAAGTTTAGGCAAAGGACTAAAGTGTGAAACATTTGAAGATATTCATCAGACTGTGAAATAGAGAAGTCAAATTGGGTTTTAGACATGGGAGTCTGGAGTCCTTTAGAAAGTCCCAGCTGCAAAGGAAATACATCAATATATTTGTGAGACTGAAGCATATTGATGGTATTTAAATCCATTAATTTTGTACACTATATTTCATACCATCTCATACAATTAAAATCTTTGCTCTTGCACCCCAGCATGCTGATATTTCATTATGTATCATTTCACTCCTCATTATATACCAGCTGAAACATATCTTTTACATCTTTTTGACAAAAAAGACACAATCTGGATGGTTCATAACAACACCACTTATAATATCCCAGACTGTAAGCAACTTCCATGTTCATTACAGGTTGAGAGGTAAATACATTCTGGTATATTTATACCATATAAGATCATAGAGCAATGAGAACCAATGAGCTACAACTACCCTCAGTAATGTAGATGAATCATATACATAATGTTGAGCAAAAGAAGGCAGACACGGAAAGTATGTATTGTACTTTTCCATTTATATAGATTGGAAAGAAAAGTTTGAGAAATCAAAATGGTGATTATCACATTGTTGGGTAGTGACTTGAAAGGGACAAGGGGAGGACTTCTGAGAAGCTGGTTCTGTTCTTTGAACTCAATGCTGGTCATATTGTTATGCTCATTTTGTGAAAAATCATCAAACTGTATGCTTTTGATTAGTGTACCATTCTGTATATATGTTGTATTTTAATAAAATGTTTACTTAAAACTATCTTTATTGATCCCATTTCTTCCTCCACCTACTGATGTTGGAGAAGACACAGTAGAGAAGAATAAATCGATATAGCAGTTGAAAGAAAAATATTACTAGAACAATTTCCTTGAATAGATGAGAAAAGATGGGAAATAATACACATGAAGAGGGTTTTGCCATTGATAGTGTCTGGAAAAAGTATCAGAGTACATGGACACAGATACATGCAAAAGAGTGAATACTTGCTGTGGTGAGTTTTCACATTTCTGTAGTGATTGTTTTCATCTTCCAGGTGAAATCAGAATCACAACTAAACGAGAAGAGAGGAAGGATGGCAAGAAAAGTGTTGGAGGTTTAAGGAGAGAGTAGATAAGAAAGTAATCATTTAGGAGAATAAGAAAATAATTTACCAGGAGAATATTGCAAGAATGTTGGCTTATTTGATTTCAGTGTTCAAGAAATTAAAATGAACCAGACAGCATGTGTGTGTGTGTACGTGTATGTGTGTGTACGTGTGTGTGTGTGTGTGTGTGTGTGTCAGTGTGGGAGGCTGTATTCATCTGTGTTTTTCAACCATATTCAACTACATTGGTATGTAAGCTAGAAAGGTGGGTTTAACTAGGATTATTGTTTAGCCCAGTGGATAAGATCAAATGAGAGCAGGGCAAGAGAAATTAGCACATATACAGGTGAATAAATGTAATGACTGAACATAGAATTTAATCTATGTAAAGTGAGATGTGAGGACATGAACAAAGTAATCAACAGTGAAAAGCTACTAAAAACATGGTTTTGAGTTCTGATGGCATTGGATGCTCTCAAGATTTGAGGTATGACAGGCAGTGAGATCAAAGAATAGGAGCTTATGGTTAGAAAATTAAAATCTAAAATATAAACCATTGGCACTTAACATTGTAATGATAAGTTCTAGTGTTATACCATGGGAGTAAGGAAGCAAGAAAGATGAGACTCTAAGAGCGGAGGAAGTTAAAAAGAAAATTTAGAAAATAGAATTTTGAGGGAAAAAATTACCCATGTAAATTTTAAATCATCAAGAGTTATGAAAAAAGTAGAGTCTGAGAGAAACAGTAACTAAGAAATATGAAATATAATTTTTTTTTTAAATTTCAAGTAAACATAAAAAGTAAGTCTTTATGTACACATATAATTTTGTATTTTGTAATGGTGGAATGAGAAGCAACACTATCTAGCCCCTATTTCTTCCCTAATGTGGTCATTTGACATTCCAAAGTGAAATTTTTATAAGTGAAATAGTTATGGTATATTAGGCTTAAGATTTTTTTTGATTATGTTTATAAGGGAAATTTAATTTCAGCTCAATGTAACATTCAAGTCTATACAAGTTTATGTGAATGTGCATTGAGCAAGGATTACTCAGAAATATTAAAAATATATTTTTAAATTAAAATAGTACTTAATTAACTTTTCCTGTGGAAGAAGAAGATTACCAAGACAAGACATAAATTACATAAATATTTAAGACATATGGCTTGTCACTCTAATCTGACCACAACAATGGCAAATAACTTTGAAATGCCCTTAAAATATTTAGATTTCTTTCCTTAGCACATATTTGGTTTTAGAGGCTTAGTTTCATGAATTTTTGTAAAATAATTAAATTGGTAAATTTAGTTATCTTATCTGATTATAGTATCCTTCTAAATACACTTGCTCAAATAGTATTCCAGAATTTTTACATATTTTACCAAGATATGCATATTTACATAGAACATAGAATCATCTAGGAGAAAAGTTGAAATGTAGTAGCTATTTATTCCCAAGGTCTTTCATAAGAAACAATAAAAGACTTCTGTGCAAGTTTAATAAATTTAAAATTACTTTAACTTTTATAAAGTTTATTAAATCTCCTTTGTACTTAAGCTATTGATACAGTATAGAAATTATTACAAAGGTCTCTAGCAATCTAAAGAGACATATACAGAATGCTGCAGGTTGATGAAGGGCAAACTGGACATTACAATTCTTGGTTCTCACTTTAGCCAAGGCAATCCTGCTCTTATCTGTTATATGTGCTGGCATTCTGCTTAAGGTTATGTTCAAAACCATATTTCCCCAAATGAAGATAATAAAGGTAAAAATACTTAATATACAAAAATAGGCATTATATCTCACGATGTCATTATTCATATATCCATCTTATATAATATATAATTAACTTGTATTTATTAATTTATTGTTTGTGTCTCCTCACTATATTGCAAACTCCAAAGGTTAAAGATTTGAGTCTGCTTTTCAAAAGATTATTGTAGCATTGAGAACGGTTAGGGCTCCAGGGAGAACATTAAGTGTTCCATAAATATTTTTTAAATAATTAGATTCAGAGATGAAAAGATATACAACTACTAATTTCTCGATTATTCCCTTTCTTCTTTTAGAAAACAAATGGGGGAAATAACTGTCATCTCAGTTGTGAAGAACAAATAAAATAAAGTGTATAGAAACATTCCATGAAAGATTAAGCTATCTCTAAATACAAGGTATTATTCTTAAATAAAATAATTTTCCCTAATTAATTCAACATTCAAAGACATAAAGCATAATACATGAATAAAGTTGCCAATGTTATTTTTTCAGTAATTTTAATCATAATAATATATACACTTTTTTTTTACATTTGGGTAATCCACAGAGAGATGTCATAATAGCCCCGAGAGTCCTGAATTATTTTTCTCATTTGAGTTACAAAACAACAAATGAATTTGTGTAAACTGAACCAAGTAGAATGTGGGTGGTTTGAAATTTTAATTTCATTTTCTCCAACAATAAATTTTGCATGCCTTTCATTTTGGAAAAAGAAGCCATATCCCAGTAAAAAGTAGGTAGAAATCACTTGAAAGAGAAATGAAAATATAAATGAATTTACCATGCAATTATGCTATATTGACTATTCACTTAAATAGGTAAAGTTATTTTCCTAAACTGTAGCTTAGTCATTTCTAACTCATTCTTTTATAGTCTTCTTAAAGTTTTAATTAAAAAAAAAAATCCTGATCTACTGGATAAATATAACAGAGCTATAGTACAATTACCCTTCCTTTCCTATAACAAACCACTAAAGGAAATAAACTAAATTTTAAAATCTGCCATAATAAAACTAAGGGACTGAGAAAAGCTACATAATTAAAATGCATATTTCCAAAACCAAAATTAAGCAAAACTCACTCTTGAAGTAAGTGGCCAATTTCAGGAAATATTAGCTAAAATACTTTGGAAGGCAGGAACAGTGTCCATAGTTAACCTAAACGTTGAGAAAACAGTCGAGGGGGCAGATTTGTAAGAAAAAATGTCCCCTGGACCTGATTTGGTTTAGAGGTAGAAACAAGGAAACATAGAGTGCCATATGTGAAGGAAGCAGTCTGCCTCTGTGGCAGCACAGGATGGACTTTGAATTTTAAATTCTTGAAAGCTACCAGTATCTCCCATCCACTACAGGAAAACATTGCAAATGGCACAGCCTTCAAACAAAGATTAAAATAATCAAGAGAACAGAGTAAATCTTGTCAATAGATTAAAAAGAAAAACTTCATAGAAAAATGTTAGCATGAAATAGACAAAAATTGTAAATAAACATTTTATTAGTAGTATAATGTAAGACATCCATTCAAGCAGACTACTAATTATACAGTGTTAATTATGATAAGATTTACCTCACTGTTCATGAAAAGTCATACAGTTGTATTTTATTCTAGAGTGTTTCATCTGAACACCTGATAATTTCTACTTGTATTAGCATGCAGAAACATACACACTGAGATTTCTGGACAGAACGGAAATGTGAAGTTTATGTTTTATAGGTAAAGCACCTAAGTCAGTGAACTTTGCCCAATCCTTTCCAAAGCTGTGAGAAAACCAGCTGTTCCGTTTAGATGGCAATCATTTACATGATTATTGGGTGTTCTTTAGCAAATTTTTCACCGGGGGGGACTTTCTACAGATAAGAAATTCATCAGTGATGGAGGAACAGATTGCAAAACAGTCTAGTTAAATGCTACTATAGGGAAATTGCACATTTTATCTATTTAAGCATTATTGCTTTATTTTGCAGTGTAGTTTCAAATAAGATTTAGTATATAACATTTTCCAAGAAGTCATCCTTTAAGAAACTAGCTAGGTTAAAAATAAACTTTTGTAAGCAGAAAAACTGTTTAGCTAACTGTTTGTAATCTTTAGCAGGAGCAGAGCAGAGGAATCAAATTCATCAATGTGTGATAAATAGCCCAGGCTGTAGTACTTTCTCGTACAGAGTAGTCATGTGAGAGAAGCATACTCAGTAGACAACACTTTTATTCTTTAAATTATAGTCATGGAATTGGGGGGATGGAAATAGGGGGCTGACTCACTAGATTTGAAAAAATATATCTTTTTCATTTTAGTTTCACTTTGATTTAGTGAATAATTTCCAGTGGATAAATTCCAAAAAAAAAAATTCTCTTACCCAATCTATATGGGTGCAAATAACTGAATCCCAGGGAGATAAGTTCAGTTTAGCAGCTTAGCCAATTGAAAAACAGTAACATCCACATTGCCCAGCTTCTTTCTTACTTCTAAGGCCACAAGCCTCATATTGACAGGAGCAACTGGGGCAGCATTCAGTATGTATCAAATTGTTCTGAGCATAAAAAGATTTTAGGAAAACAGAAGTGTTACAACTATACATAGATAAATAACAAATGACATGTTAAAAAAGATCAATGGTACTTCAAAATACATATGGCATTTTTTAAACATATTTGCATTAAAATAGCATGTGATTTTAAGATATAACTGGCACATATATGTGTATATATATTTAGAGTATGATTTTGCCAAATAAGCCATGAGCTTTTGATTTTTTTCTTACTTTTTTTTTACTTTGGTAACTTTGGCTTAAATTTTAACATATTTTCTAGATTTTACACCCTTTCTATTCAAAATAAAGATATTTTATGCAAATAGTATCCAAAAGCGAGTAGCGGCTACAAAAATATCAGACAAAATAGACTTTAAATCAAAAAAGCTTTACAAGTGGCAAAGAGCATTACATATTAATAAAAGTTTCAACATGGGAAGAAGGTATGAGAATTGTAAACATCTACACACCTACTAACAAACCATTAAATATATGAAGCAAAAACTGGCAGGATTGAAGTAAGAAATAGCTCTACAATAATACTTAAAGGCTTAAACACCATATTCTCAATAACGAATATAACTACCAGACAAAAGGTAAGTAAGGAAATAGAGGACTTACGCAACACAATAAAATAACTTGATCTAACAGATTATATACAAAACACTACTTCACAGCATTAGCACACACATTTTTCACGAGTGCACATAGAACATCCTGACCACAAATTGAGTATCAATAGATTTTAAAAGACAAATAGGATACAATTTATCTTCTCTGCCCACAACAGAATGAAATCACAAATCAATAACAAAATAAAATTAATAAACTAAAAATTTATGAAAATTAACACACTTATACACAAACAATGAACAATCTGAAAAAGAAATTATTAAAATAATTTCATTTACAATAAGCACCCCCAAAATAAAATGCTTAGGAATTAACCAAGAAGGTGAAAGACTTGTTCAAGGAAAACTACAAAATATGACTGCAAGAAATTAAAGAAGACATAAATAAATGGGAAAACATCTTATTTTCATATATTGGAAGACTTAATACTGCTAATGTCAATACTACCCAAAGAGATCTAAAAATTCAATGCAATCCCTATCAAACTTCCAAGGATACTTTTTGCAGAAATAGAGAAACTTATTTAATAATTCACATGGGATTTTAAGTTACCTTGAATGGCTAAACAATATTGAAAAGCAACAAAGCCAGAACACTCACACTTTCTGATTTCAAAACTTATTGCCATGCTGCAGTAATCAAAACAGTGTGCTACTGGCATAAAGACATACATACAGACCAATGGAATAAAATGGTCCAGAAATAAACCCTTTAAAATATGGTCTAATGATTTTTGAACAAGGATGACAAGACCATTCAATGGAGAAAAGACCGTCTTTTCAATGAGTGGTGCTGTGAAAACTGTATACACATGTAAAAGAATGAAATTGGGCTCCCACCTTATATCATGTACAAAAATTAACTCAAATGGATCAAAGAACTAAATGTAAGACCTGAAACTATAAAACTCTTAGAAGAAAATACAAGACAAAAGCTTCACAACATTGCATTTAACCATGATTTCTTGAATATGACACCAAAGAAACAAAGAAAAAAATAGATGAATTGAACTTCATGAAGATTAAAAACTATGTTGCATCAAAAGACAGTATCAACAGAGTAAAGAAGTAATGTACAGAATAAGAGGAGATACTTGCAAACTGTATATTTGGTAATGGATTAATATGCAAAATATATGGAGTATTCCTAAAACTCAACAACAACAAAAAAACAAAGAGGCAAACAATTTGAATAGATATTTATCCAAAGAAGATATATAATAATAAGCATATGAAAAGATGCCCAGCATCACTAGCAATTAGAATGTGGAGAAATTAAAATCCTTGAGTGCTATTGGTGGGAATGTAAAACAGTACAGTCACTGTGGAAAACAATATGGTGGTTCTTCCAAAAATTTAAAATTTCTCTTCTAGTTATATACCCCAAATAACTTATAGCCAAATCTGAAAGAGATATTTGTACTCCCATGTCCATATCATCAATAGTCACAGTAGCTAAAATGTAGAAGCAACCCAAATGTCCATCAAGAGATGAATGGATAAACAAGTAGGGTATACACATGCAATGGAATATTATTCAGCCTTAAAAAAGAAGAAAACTCTGATATATGTTGTGTCACGAATGAACCTTAAAGACATTATGCTAAGTGAAATAAGCCAGTCACAAAAGACACATACTGTATCATTTCCCTAATATAAGGTACTTAGATTAGTCAAAATCAGAGGGATAGAAAGAACGTAGAATGGTGATTGCCAGAGGCTTTGGATGGGAGTAAACAGGAGTTATTGTTTAATGGGTATAGATTTAGGTTTTGAAAGATGAAAAAATTTTGGAGATTAATAATGGTTATGGCTAAATTATGAATGTATTTATTATCACTGAACTGTATACTTAAAAATGGTCAAGATGGTAAATTTTGTATTATGTGTACACAATTTAAAAAATGGAAAAAAAAGAAATCTGAGCTTGAGACAGATATGGAATTTTTTTTATCAACTTCATCCTCCTTAATTCTGTTACTTTTGAATTTTAAGATAAAGTATTCTCCCTTAAAAATGCTTTAAAATGCTCTGAATTAGTGAACTGTAATCATTTTCCCAATTCCTTTCTTATGATTATATCTTCAAACTATTATAATCAAGCTTCCACTCCCATCATTTTATTCAAACTGCTTTTGTTAAAGTTGGCAGTAAATTCCCGTTTAATTAATGCACTGGTAATTTCTCAGTCTTAATATGACTTGACTTATCTTGCAGGATTTGACAAAATAGATAACCTCCTTCTGAAAACATGTACTTCATTTGGCAGTGGTGCCCACACTATTACTATCTCGCCAATCTCTCTTTCTTGGCCACTTTTCCAGCTTCTCCCTCATCACCTAATATCTCAAGTTATATTACCTGAGGATTTAATTCCCTATCATTTTATTGGAGTAGTTAACCTGTTTACAAATTTACAAAATACTTATATGGTTGAACCCTTTCTTTTTTGCCCTTGTTTAGGTCAATTAAATATTTTTTAATATTCCTTTTGATTTTCTGTGGACTTTAGTCATACTTTCATATATGTGTATATATGTATAAATGTGTATATATATATAAAAATAAATATGTACATGTATATTTTTGCTTATATGTACATATTTTGTATATAAATATAAATATTAATTTTGTTTCTTTAGATATCTCACTATGCATTCTTAATTTATCCTGTCCTACTTATATTTAGTATTGTAACCTCACATAAAATGTAAGAAGCTAGTGACAGTATAGTTCCATTAAACTGCTCATTCTTTTATGTTTATGTATGTGTGTGTATGTCTCTACATACATATATATACATACACATATACACACACATACACGCACACACATACACATACACTATACTGTCCATTACTGAACTATATATATATATGGGTTTTGGTCACCAGTGGCATCCTTTTCTAATATGCCAAAAAAATGCTACATTGGATAACGGCAGCCTCTAGAAGGTCAAAGTTTGAGGAAAAAAAGTCCCAGTTTGGAAGCTATTGCAGTAATTTCATGCCACAAAGGAGAAAATATTATGAATATATTTTGAAGGTAAAACTAGCAGAATTTGCTGATGGATTTGATGCAGGATACGAAAGAAAGGGAAGAATCAAGAATGACTCCAAGATTCTGTTCTGAGCAACTAGAAGAAAAATATTGTTATTAACTGTAAAAAGCATGGCGACATTTGTTAGTTATGATTAGGAATTCGGATTATTTGAAATGACCATTATATGTCAAGATGTATGGGAGGAACAGACTTTGGCTTTTGGTGAAAGCAGAGTAATTATTATAAGACTTGTTCTTCTGATACAAACTCTACACCAATGAACACAACATGTGGAATCTATTTTCAGGCATTGGAAAAAAGACATCACAGATCTGCGATCCATGAGAAAAGGATAGCTACTGTGAGCCCTATGTTCACCTAAACTCTCTGCCTGAGGGTATTTTCTGAATTATCGACGAATAACACGACAGTCTTCGCAAGCTGAGAAGGCAGAGTTGGGGGCTGCTGAGCTGGGTAAAGTTTGTAAAACAGGTTACTGGAGAACAGGACGGAGTGTAGAAGGCAGCCACAGAAGGATGCAGAAGGGCTCCCTGGGGTTCTTGGTCTGAAGAATGGGATGTACAAGCATAGGCCAAGTCTCCACTGAAGTCTACTAGACAGCAGCTGCTAGGGGCTAATATGCCAACAGAAATGCAAGAGATCAAGACATATTGAAGGATTATGTAACTCTTTCCTTGCTAATGAGAATTACGCCCAACTAGGTGCCTCAGCATTCATGTGAAATTCCAAAAAGCTGTATCATTGAAGTGAGTACCCTGACCTTGATTAAAGACGTAACTCAGAAATAAAAAGAAAGAAAAGAAATAGACATACTTAATCAAAGAATAAAACCAAACAGGACTCACTCAAAAAGATTTTTAACAGAACGAAAATCAAAACTCTGAAATAAGAAAACATAATGTAGATATTCTACAAAGTATAACCCACAGCATGAGATACTTTACATGTGAAGAATCAAGAAAATATGATCCATTATAAGTTTTAAAATAACACTGAAGATAGAATTTGAGATGACCTAAGATGTTGACATCAATAAGGGCTTCATAAGAGCCATTATAAAGCTGGTCAATGATTTAAAGGAAATGATGGATACAACGAGTAAACATGGAAGGAAGCTCAGGAAGAAATAGAAACTACATTTAAAAAATTAAATATTTTAAAAATATTAATTTATTACATTTGGTCCTTGGGCACATCTTTTTAATATTATGCATGATGAAATATGACATATCTAAAAAATCATTAGTTTTTCATCTTACTTAGGGAAAGAGGCCAAAGTTTTTGCAGCAATACAGGATCCCACTCCTTGTTTCTTTACTTCCTATCATTCCTCCCTTTGCTCACTCTTTTGTAACACGGTCCTCTTTATTATACTTGCAATAGATAAAGTTTATTCCTACCTCAGAGCCTCTGCATAGCATGATCACTTTAAAATAATGATTTTCCCCAAGTATAAACATTGATTTCGCTTAAATAACATTTTCTGAATGATGTTATCTCTGATTTCTTCACGTAAGATGACATTTTCTCCTCATCTTATCCCAAACCATAGTCACCACCTGGGAATCACTATTCCTCTTTCACAATTAGTCTATTAAAGCAAAGGAACAAGACAATTTAATAGATAGACAGACTAATATTTGTAAAACATTTTTGTCACTTTTGGTGTGCAGCATTTATTTCCCCTTCTTGTTCAAGAATTGTACTTTTGCTTTGAGAAACCAACCTTTTTCAATTGGACATTGTCTGTTCTGGACATTGTCAACCTAGTTTTACACACTATTTAATGCTAAGTGCCTTTGCATTAGTTTACTGTTGAATCTATTTAAAAGCCATTGTCCTTTTATTTCTGATGATTCTCGTGTCATATAACTAATTTTAATAACCAAAATATGTAAATATTAATTATGAAATGGCTCTTGTCTGTCCCATGTGTGAGCTAAAGTTGCTTCCTCTTCTAATATCTTGTTTTGATAAGGGCGGTCAAGTATTTAAAATATGTATTGATGTTAACAATATGAAGACATGCAGGAGAATTAAATTAAGAATTTATTGCATTCAAATATTAACTAACTTCCTACTATGAAATACTTTGGACATTATAAATATTAATGTAATATATCTTGTACATTTCTGTTTTTTTACATATATTTTAATTCTTCAAGGTTATATTCAGTTCCAGAGGCAGTGTCTGGCACAAAGTAAGTTTAGCCTGCTAAAAAGATATTGAGATACCCATAGCAAAATCTGAGTTTGATTATTAGGAATAAGGATGATGAGAAGCGAAGAATATAAGAGTATATTTGCCTGATATATTTACTTGAATATCAGGAAGCTGTCAAGCTCACAGTGGTGGATACAGCTCTTCCAAAATTCAAATTTTTGCTTGAAAACTTGACTCTTATTAATGACATCAATGGTATCTATTCTTCTCTTCAAACTGACAGGATACTTATTTTTTGATAAGTACAAAATTTTGATTATCCATAGTTTGTGTGTTAGTCATTGTTGGAAGAAAAAAATGGTGGTACATAAAAAAAGCGGCTACTTCAGCTCACCAATCACAAAACAACACAATTGCTTTTCAAAGTGAAAAATTATCATTTTTTTGGAATGCCACAAAGTGATTTTTTAGATACATCATATTTCATCATACATGATATTAGAAAGATGTGTCCAAGGACCAAAATGTAATAAAATTAATATTTTTTACTGTTTTATCAAGATATTGTCGATTGAAACCTTTATTGTAAAGGCATAGCAGTAAATAATACATCTACTCTTAGTAAAATTTGTTGCTCCTGACTTAATTTGTCCTAAGGTACCAAAAGTTTAATCCACAATTGCTTTTGCACCATCATGCAAATGTCAACACAGTGCAATAAGTCAATAATGCCTTTCTGATCTTACAGATGCCCTGAGTCTTAGGAATCCCCAGAGACCTGAGGACCATACTTTGAGAACTGTTGTTTTATTCTATAAATTCAGATTCATAGCCTTTCTCTACACCTATTTAGTTTCATCTAAACTCATCTTGCCAATATTAAAGCTCAAAGATCAGTTGAGGCATCCGACTCTTACAAAGCTTAAAATCTCCAGCTAGGTAATTGACATTGAGAGAATACCAAGGGAATAAGTTGTGTTATCTATCCCCCAGGGATTTGTCAGTGTAGATTAGTTCAGCACACCTAACAGGCAGAATATATAAAGAGATATTACATTTTCTTACCATAACTTATTTATGCTGTTCGTAGGCTTGCCAAAGGGAAAAGTTATATGTCCAATGTTTAAGAAACTCTTGGTGTGTTTTTACATGTTTTTATGAAATGAACATTCCCTTATCCCTTGATTCTCCATAAGTTTCCTCAGAAACTTCACCAGAGCTGCTTCTACAGTCTCATAGTATACTCATCCTAGGTATCTGTTAATTTCTTATTGCTATTTCTTTCTATTACCATATCTTTAAAATATGAAGTATCTAGATGTTTGATTTCTATCATATAGTGTTAACAAGAGCTGGTGTTGTGTGACTCTATTTTTTCAATGTTCTTTTATTATGCTATGCATATATATATATATTTAAAACACTGTTCAAGCAAGACAAACTTTTGTATTTTATTTTATTCTCCATCAAATAGTAATCAATTTTCCTAGAGTCATTTTATTGAGGTCCTTAATTCCTTGTCAGTTGTTTCCATAGGCCACCCTCAGCTGCTTACAATGTGGGTCTCTCCAACATGGCAACTTGCTTCTTCAAATTGTGCACTCTGACAGGGCAGTAGAGCGAGTCCCTAGCAAGATGGATGTTATAATCTTAGGTAACCTGATAACCAAAATGACATCTTATCACCTTTGCCATATACTGTTGGGTTAAAAGAAAGTCATAGGTCCTTCCCACGCTGAAGGGTGGAAGTAATACAAGAGAATGAACCCCAAGATGTGGAGACCATTTGGGGCCATCATAGAGAGACTGCCACAGTTATTAATGGTGATTTTGGTGATCATCGAAATTATTTGTGTACTTCTTTTAAGTCATTGTAAATTATTTAAATTTTCTTAATATTCTTTAAGTCAATATGCATTGTTTTCATATTAAAATAAGTATACTTAAGATTAACCTTTATTGAATCTGAATATTTAGAAGGAGTCTTCCATCAAAGCTTAGCCAAAACTCGAAGACATTGTATACTACATTTTGTCTTTAATACTGAGATACTGAAATGGGAACAGTTCCCTTGTTCCCCTCTCAGGGCGTGTAAGGGGGGTGTGACTCACTTCTTCAGTGTTCCTCTGGTCAAACCTCTAGGGGAGCATACAGAAGGGCAGACTGTGGGGCTCCGACCCCACAGCAGTGTCCAGGGCTGAATGTTTACAGCCGAAGCCTCAGTGGGCGTGTGTTACAGTGTGCTTTTAGTTTAGCCTTAGTCAGCTCAATTAGACCCTTTCCTTATCGCAAGGACAGAGGACTTTCTGCATCCCGGGGTTCTTGCCTTGGTGTAGTGGAAGAATCAGATCACACGTGGGCTTGGAGAATGAGTGCAGTGTTTTGTTGAATGGAAGTAGCTCTCAACAGATGGGGGAGACAGAAGGGAGATGTATTTCCGCTGGAGTCTGGCAGCTTGGCGGCCGGGGCTCTCCTCCGACTGCCCCAGCCAAACTCCGCATCATTCTGCTTCTGCAGGTGGGTGGCTTGCTGGCGTGCGGGTGCCTGCTGATGTGCTCCTCTCGAAGTCCAGCCGTCTGTGCCTGCCTGTTAGGGTCTCAAGACACAGGATGGGGCATGGCAGGCCAGGCTGGTCTTGGGAAATACAACATTCGGGCCGGAAATGCCTGTCCTTACCTACATCCATGGGGGTGGAGCCCTAGCCAGGGACTACGCCCTTCTCTACCCAGCACTTCCCTTTCCCCATTCTGTGTCATTTAAAGGGATCACACTCTTCCCTTCCCAGCAATTCCGTATCAGTTCTATGGCCAATTTTTTTTTTTCTTTTTCTTTTTTTTTTTTTTTTTTTTTTTTTTGGAGACAGTGTCTGACTCTGTCGCCCAGGCTAGAGTGCAGTGGTGTGATCTCGGCTCACTGCAAACTCCGCCTCCCAGGTATATGGGTCAAATTTTGATTATCACAAGTCTAATTACGATATCTATGTTAATTCTGATAGTTAGCTTGTTTGAATTTTTTCCTCTTTTCAAAGTTCCTGTTTACTTAATTATATTCTACTAGCAATAAAGGTTGTAACTATATTTGAGTAAGTAAAATGTATTATTTTAATGAATTTGGATTAAAAACATATCTATATGTATGTGTATGTATGTATGCGTGTAGGTACGTGTGTGTATACACAAGTGTCTGTACCAGTCTACATACTAAAACATAATAAAATTGCTACATGCAGTAATTAGATTTTCATTAAAATTTCACATAATTTGTAAATGTCCTTTTTTTCTCATAGATTCATAGAACACAATAAATACTATAATACCTATTCTTACTAAACAATAATTTTCCTCTACATTGGTTCTACAATTTTTAGTTATAGAAACTTCAGTTGTATTTCTGAAAGACTGCTGTGAAAATCTGAGATTTCTAAACTCAACAAAACCTCAATAAGCCTAGGTCTTAAAACCGAAGATAAAGTTTCATTGGCTAGAAAATTTCTTTTGACTCTAACTTTGAATATGGGTGTTACAAAGGATGATTTTTCCCTGTGTTTCTCCATGAACTGATATATACATTTTGAAAGCAAATATTGTCATATCTCTAGCTTAATGAGGAATTTGTTGATAACGCATTATATTAGGTTGGTAAAAAATCATTGCGGGATTTGCCATTGAAATTAATAGCAAAAACCACAATTACTTTTGTACCAACCTAATAGTAATAGTAGAAAGACCAGCACCTCCTTTTTGAATCTCTGTTATGATTATTGGAGGCATACGAAGTATGACAGTGGTCATGGATCTTATTCTAAGTACAATCATGCACTGCATAAAAATGTTTTAGTCGATAGTAGACCACAAAAATGAGGGTAGTCTCATAAGATTTTGATGGAGCTGAAAAATTTTTTTTTTTTTTTTTTTTTTTTGAGACGGAGTCTCGCTCTGCCGCCCAGGCTGGAGTGCAGTGGCCAGATCTCGGCTCACTAAAAGCTCTGCCTCCCGGGTTCACGCCATTCTCCTGCCTCAGCCTCCTTAGTAGCTGGGACTACAGGCGCCCGCCACCTCGCCCGGCTAGTTTTTTGTATTTTTTAGTAGAGACGGGGTTTCACCGTGTCAGCCAGGATGGTCTCGATCTCCTGACCTCGTGATCCGCCCGTCTCGGCCTCCCAAAGTGCTGGGATTACAGGCTTGAGCCACCGCGCCCGGCCGGAGCTGAAAAATTTTTATCACACGAATACTTATTACTGTATTACTATTTTCTTACTCTATTCAGTACAGTGGCATGCTGTACAGATTTGTAGTTTAGGAGCAATAGACTATATCATATAGCCTAGGTATGTAGTAGGCTATACTACCTAGATTTGTATAAGTATACTGTACAATGTTCACACAATGAAGAAATCATCAAATGATGCATTTATCAGAGTGTATTCCTGTTATTAAGTGATGCATGACTGTACTAGAAAAGGAGACACCTGGAAATCATATTGGTTCCACTGATTTTTATCAGTGAGGGTTCTCCTGAGAACTGGTTCATACAATTTTGGGGCTGGCATGTCTGAAGTAGTAGGGAAGGCTTGCTGGCTAGAAACTCAAACCAAGAGTTGATATAACATTGAATTCAAAATTTGTAAGGCAGGCTGGCAGGTTGAAAGCTCATTCAAGAACTGATGTTACAGTTTTGAGGCAGAATTTCTTCTCTGGGAAACCAAAGTTTTTGCTGTTAACATCTTCCATTGATTAGATGGGGCTTACTCATGTTATCAAGAGTAAGGTCCTTTACTTAAAGTCAACTGTTTGTGCATGTCAATCACATCTACAAAACACCTTCACAGCAACATATAGACTAGTATTTCACCAAACAAGTGGAAATTATAGGTTGACCAAGTAGACACATACAATTTAAGCCTCACACGTAATGAATAATTTTGAAATTGGTCCTTTACAATGCAGCAGCAACCATGGGTGTTTTAGTGAAGACATAGCTGGTTCATGATCCCTGCCAGCTATATGGGGTTTATGCCTTTTATTAGAGCTCCAACATCACAGTTCTTAACAATTCTTTTCTCGAAGTTGACCAGAATGCTAGAGTGTCAGGGTCCATTTACACTTCTCTTCACATGAATTGCCACAACTAGTTTTCTCCTAATGAACTGGGTCTATCATATTGACTTGGATTTACCAGCTATTTTTAAGGGGATTTTAAATAGATTTACCCCTATTTTTAAGGGGATTTTACTTCGGAGTCTCTTTGCTTTTCATCCCACTTGTATTTGGTCACAGAAATTATTTGTATATCAAAGCAAATTTGCTTAGTTTGAAATTTCTTCCTCCAAATAGACATGCTCATTTCCCCTCCAGTCCTTTCCGTAGACTGTGTGTTTATTTCCTTTTTGATAGGCTGCTTTTTCTGTCTGGAAGAATTTTTCTTTTTTTCCGTGTCTTGTCTTAGTTAACTTCTCACTTGTCTCTCAAATACTACTTTGCCCTGGAAGCCTTCCCAGACCATCCATTTGAAGTCAGACTCTGACTCTCAATGTCACCATTTTATACCCTCATACTACCACGTACTTCTTAGTTAATCACACTGTGAAGGAGGTTTTTTGTTTTGTTTTGTGTGTTTTTGCTTTTAGGTAATGGTTTATTTGGTGTCTGTCTTCTGTGCCCAGTGACACCACTAGTATCAGGTAAGAGGGTCTCTGCAGTGGCCCATGCGTTAGAGGGTTCCTCTTTGGTCTTCTTATGTGTTTTCTTCTCACAGGTTGAGGATTCTGTGGGGTCAAGGGCAATGCCTATCGTTGGCTTTTTTTTTTTTTTTAAATCTTCTGTCCACATTTCAGGTACCTGCTCATCTGGGATTCCCTGCTCCTAGGGCCACAAGTCTTCTTTTCCTGAGGTTGGACCATGAAGGCCAAAGGATGGCCAAGGTGAGGGGTAACTGGAGTTCAGAAATGTGGGTTGGGATGTCCATATATATGAAGTCAAGAAACACTGGAGTGTGATACAGAGAAGAGTTATCGTGAGGAGATGGAGTGTGGGAAACCGTGTATGGCAGATTGCTGAGGGCTAGAGGCAGGAATTGACAGAATTTGCCCCACTGTGTTGTGGGGTGAAACTCCGAAGTGTAACAATTCTAAATTCAAATCGGGTTTACCTCTTGTTATGAAGAAATATTTGGCAGAGTAAAAGGATAAAACATACTTTATTGTACAATGCTTTATAAGTTTCAAATATTTGACATGGTATTTTGCCTTATCTAGGGTAGGCTGAGTGCTCAATGAGAGAAAGAAACCTCTCTACATTGCTTGCTACTTTATTCTTGGAACACAGTACATGCCATATAGTAAAGATTCATTCGTCTTTAAAGTATGTATCTACAAATAAGTGAAAACAAATTAGATTAGAAGTTGGAAATACCACATTTCTGTTCTTTTAGGCTGCTTCTAAATCCATATGTGTCCTTATATCAATTATTTGACATCTTGGCTTTCAATTGTAAAGGTAATGATTTGAATTTGATTATTTATAAGAAATATTCCTGATGTAAAATTCACCTACAAAATTTCTTAAATTAATATGCACTGAAGTATATTTAACAAAGTAAAAATTAAAAAGGTGGAGCAGAGAGATAATAATTAGAGAAAAAGTGATCAAATTCAACACCAGAAAGTCAGTCTTTACATTACCAGGTATATTTCTACTATATTGTGTAGTTTTTAGTTATTATTTCTATGGAGAACCTCAGGAAAGAAGGCAAATTCTGTTTATTTCTCTCATAATACAGATTAAGAAACAGAGCAAGAAAAGATTAATTGACTGTCAGCACCCTTACCAGAAAAGCAAAGGCTGGTTTTACCATCAAAACTTGGTTCTTCTGGGGTGTGATACTCTGCTTAGTTTGTCAACTGGGATAGAAGGGAACCCTACATGAGCAGGCTCTATAGGCTGCCTTCCTCTCCTGTTATGCATGAATCACTATGGAGGACTGTCTTCCAATAAACCAAAGGAATCTGATGAACCATACCTTCAAAATAAAAGCATATGCTCACTACATTTTCTTCATACTCAATTACATGTCAACCTCTCCATTTCAATCCTTTTTTTGCCTGTTTCAAGAGGTACAGACCTTTAATATAACAGATATTGATAATCATCTGCTTATGTCGTCCTGCAGTACAATTTATCTTTTAGTCTAGGAGCTTCTGTATGTACAGTTTCAGAGTTTAAATAATTACTATGTTATTTTACAGAGAAACAATTCATACTACATTCATCAAAGTGTATGGATTCAATTTTTTTATATCTGAACTATCTTTTGAATTTTCCCTTTTTCTGTTGTTAAAATAGTCAAAACAAAAGTAACAATATCTTGAGTTCTAACAACAGTTAGTGTTACTTATTGCATATATTAAAACGTATAGAAACTCCTTATAAATATTACTCAATTATTAATTTGTTAAATTTTCTCACAAAACTCTCTCTATATACTTTAAAATATTATTTTACTGATGAATTTGTAATGCTTATTAGAACCTTCAATTCAGATATGAACTTGATTTTTAGCAAAGTGAAATAATGGCAGACATATGAAGGTAAAATTTTCAAGTAAAGTACAACCTAGTTCTCAGTAAATGAATAATATTTAAATCAAATTCTATGTTGATTTTTTCCTAGATACTTTGTTAGCTAAAATGAAAATATGGACAAGACATAGACCCAAGTTTGTGACAATTCAGTGGAAAGTACCTGGTAGTCATATGAATTGCCAATTTCTTGTAGCTCAAATATAGATTAGAATGTTATTTAAAAATTTATAGCTAAATATGCTTTAATATTTATAACTCAATTTTTAAATTTAAATACAATCACAAATCATTTATTTATTTTGACCAGATAATACATAATGTATCTCAGTTTATCATCAGATTTATATATATATATATATCAAAATACAAAAATAAAAATTTCAAATTTCAAGGAAAGAATATTTGAAAGTGAGCATAAGTGACCAGGAAGTTTTCTTGCCTCCAGACTGTTAATATCTAGAATCATAGCCTTATTTTCAATTAGTTAATTGGGTGATTAGTTTATCTCCATGAGCCATTTTTTAAAAAATGATGTTTACAAGCATTTTCTCATTTTTTTTTTTAAATTCATCTTTAATGTCAAAAGCAAACTTGTGGAAACAAACAGTAGTATCTGTTCTTCTACTTTGTGTAATTTTATGATATTCTGGTAGTTGTTAAAGAAAACATATGATCCCTTTACTTTTTTCTCTTTTTCAGCCTACCAGTTCTCCATAGGTTGCTTGGAAATGAATGTGGTACTTATTAGGGTTGGAGTTGATACTTGAAATGAAAAGTAAAAGCAAAAAGTTCACAATAATCCCTTCTCCTGTTGAGACTCTAAACTTATTTTGCTGACATTGACTTCTTTGCCAAATCAAATAAAACAATGATAAATAGGTTGACCTATTACTACAGACATAAATACTGAAATATTGCTTTTTATGATAAAGGTAATTTCATATGAATGAGAAAGGCATGTTTCATCAATGTAAACTTAAACTAATTTAGTTACCAACGCATAATAATTTTACTTATGTCAAGTAACCCTTGAAAAACATAAAAATTAAATATGGGTTATATTATTAGATCTATCATTTTTTAAATCATGAAAATGTTAACTTCTTTGAAACCTAACACTATACTTAACATCCTAAAGCAGCATTGCTCCCCTAATGCACAGCTTTGCTTCCTAGCTAGAGAACAATCTGTTTTGGGGACTTACACATTTTCTTTTCAAAACTTTGCATTTCATGTACCTGTCATACACTTACACAGCTTTTTCCTGTGTGTTAATCATTTTGAGCTGATTGAATGACCGATTAGATATTGCATTCAGGATTATTTTCATTAATATCGGGCATTAGTTGCTTAGTCAAACATCTAACTACCACCTTTAGAAATCAGTGGAGTCTTTAAGACCAGTGGTAAAGAGAAATGTGTATGTAAACTATACCCTAGTTGATAAAGTTCTTTTCCATATGGATTAACAATTTTGAAACCAATATACAAATATCGTTGAATTAAACAAATAAATAAATGGATGGTGGTTGATGGCAACCAAATTTATTACTGTTAGAGTGGGAGGTTATATATAAGCAAGGAAAGAAATCTAGAATGTTCCATATGTTAATGGATTAGAGTTGGAGAAATTAGTAGGAGCTCATGTTTAGCTTGATTAACATAGAGACAGATGAAAGCATATCTGAATAGTTGTGTATGTATATACACACACACAAATTAGTATACCACATATATTTCCTACTCTGTCAGTTGAGAGTCTACAGAATTAAGGATATTCCAGTACCAAAGAATACACCAAGTGCTCAGATCTTTCAATACCATTCTTACTAAAAGGAATCAGAATTCCTAGAGAAATGGCTGATGCTAGGACTGGGGCAGTAAGTTTGTAAGATGAGACTTTACAAAACCTGACCTTTACAACTTCAACTCAGTCATCAAGTTTGAAATCAACAGTGATAAATTAGGTTACTAATAAGTACCCCTGATACGAATTGATAAGAGTGGTATGTTATCTTTATGAGCTTCTTCCAAAAAACCATAAACCTAGTCTAATCATGAGAAAAACATCAGTCATATTCCAATAGAGGGCCATTCTGTGAAATACCTAACAGTACTCTTCAAAACTATCAAGGTAACTAACAACAAGGAGGGTCTGAGAAATGTTGACAGTTAAGAGGACCCTAAGGAGATATGATAACTAAATGTAACGTGATATTCTGGAACAGAAAAGTAAAATTAGGTAAAAACTAAGTGTTGTACTCTGTTTTGTGCTGCTCCAACAGAATATTCACAACTAGATAATTTATAAAGAACAGAAATTTAGGTCTTAGAGTACCGGAGGATGGGAAATTTAAGATCAAGGTGCCAACAGGCTCAGCTGTCTGGTGAGGGCTGCTCTCTGCTTCCAAGATGGCTCCTTATAGATGCATCCTCCAGAGGGAAGGAACACTGGGGCGTCATATGGCACGAGGCAGGAACAAAGAGAATCCAAGGCTGTGTGAAGCTTCTTTATCAATGGCTCTAATCCCATTCATGAGTGAGAAACCCTTATCGCCTAATAGCTCCATAAAGGTCCCACCTGTTAATACTATCACATTGGCAACACCTGAATTTTGGAGGGACTGCATTCAAGCCATAGCACCAGGGAAATCTAATAAAGTGTGTACTTTATAATCATTTAGTAATATTGGTTTATTGTTTATGACAAATGTACCATGTTTATGACAAATATACTAAAGAAAGATGCTAAGAAAATGAGAAAACTGCTGTGGGTATACAGAAATTGTTTCTATTACATTTACAGATTTTCTGTAAATCTAAAAGTGTTCTAAAATTAAAAGATTACTTAGAAAAAATCTGCATAAAAATAAAAAGGTAAAAAAACCTTCTTTTTATAGAACTATTTCTAGAGCCAAATCAGTTTTGAATTGTAGAGTTTGTATTTAAGTTACTTTCCAAGCTGGATTCGTGTAGTATTCAGAATTATTTTCTTCTGGATCCCTTAACAAACTGTGAATTCTTAAAAGAAAACTAACAATCACCTTCACAAAGAGTGAAACACACACGAGAAATTTATTATATTTCATCATATAATTCAGATGCCAGTGTTAGCAATCTAATATTTCATTAATATTTTAATCATTTATGAAAGCATATTCTAGCTTATTAATATAATACTTAGACATGTTAAAAATATGCCTTTTATTTATAACTAATATAATTTTTTATTGTGAAATATATAAAAGGATATATGCCACATAAGTATAATTTCAATAAAAATAATAATATGCTTTTATCTTCACCATCAAGATAAAAACGGAAAATTATTAACCCCTTAGCATTTCTTTGTGTCCCTGATTATATTTTGACTATCCTGACTTTTGAGCTCATCATTCCCCTTGAATTTCTTTTAATTTTTATCTAGCATGCATGAATACCTTATATCATATACTGTTTAGTTTTGTAAAACAAAGTACCAAGCATGCATCTCCCTATAAGGAAGTTCAATATTGTCAATAAAGGTTGAAGGTTCCCAGGAAACATAAATCAAATGGAGTCTCTGGTACACTTTCTAGTTTCAGTTGCCCTGAAAGTTTATAGGAGTCTCTTCTTAATAATTCAGTGAGAAAAGAGTTGAATTCTCACAGAGACAGGACTTCTCATAGGTAGGACTTATGACAAGGCTGTAGTGTGGGATATGGTCTCATACTAGAATATCACAATAGGAATATGGTCAATGGAAGTCAGCTGGCTGTTCTCCATTTTCTGCTCTAAACTCCTCATGGCCCATCCCCATCTCTCAGGAGTAAGTCAAAACAAAAACTTTTCTGGAACTACCGTCAGTTTATCCACCACAGAAGGGCATGAAGGAGAGAGGAGAAACGGAGTCAGCCCAAAATGAAGATAAAGTACACAAAAGAATCTATGCTTGAAGTTTCCCAGGAGGGATCCTTTGTTTTATACTTCCATGGATAAATGTCCAGACCAGGAGCTGGGGATGGGGGGAGACAGTGGGGACGTTACCCAGCACCATGAGGGTAGGAAAGGAATCTGGAGACTTAACCATTTTCCAAGCAGTTTCTTTATAAAATGATGTGGTCATCATAGCCATAATCCTTTGATTTTGGTGGTGGGAAAGTATATAAACCAGATAGTGGTGTTAAAACTACTTGAACAAATAATATCAATTTATTTGTATAATTATCTCCCACATTTTCTAGATAAGTTTTAACTGTACAGCCAAATCCTACTTACAGAAATGGCTATTTAGAATAGTAAATATTCAATAGTTGGATCTTGAGAAATCAGTTTTTCAGTAGCTTCTGTTTTCCAATGAACAACTCACAATAATTCATTACAAAGGTAAACTGGGAAGTCGAAGAGTTCACATGTATCTCAATCCATAACTTTGAAAAATAGAGAAGCATTTTTATTTTTCTAAATAACTGTGTCAGCAGCACTTAATAAACTGACTCGTTAATGAATGAGTTGACTAGGAATTAAAATTTGCCAAGTTTATGGCATTAACACTATAGTTATGCTACTTAAAATCCACTAGAACAGTTAGAGAAAATTATAATTATTAGATAACCTGTCCTCTAGAGAAATTTGTTATCTGACTACTGTCACGTGGTCATAGAACCATCTTATGCTGCTGTTTTGGTTTGTTTTGTCCTGTTAGAATACCACAGACTGGGTAATGTATAGTAAACAGAAATTTATTGGTTCACATTTCTGGAAGCTGGTAAGTCCACTATCAAGAGACCAGCATCTTGTGAGGGATTTCTTTCCATGTCATTCTGTAGCAGAAGGGCAAAGAGAGGGCAAGAGAAAAGGACGCTGAACTAGTGCTTTTATAAGGAAGCTACTCCCACAATAATAAACCCACTCTTGCAATAGTGGCCTTCATCTACTAAGGAGGGCAGAGTCCTTATGGTCTAATAATCTCTTAAGGGTTCTACCTCTTAACATCGTTGCATTGAGGAGTAAGTTTCCAACACGTGCTTTTTGGGGCGATGCATTTAAACCATAATACCTGCGTTTCTACATTTTTTCATTTATTTTTTTCTGGTGAAAATAAGAAAGGCTGGAAAGTAAGAACATAATTTGAATACTCTGTGATAAGTATTATGGTAGTGGTGTGCATTTAATGCTTTCCATACACAAAAGGAGAGCCAGATCAGGGGAGCACATTGGTATCAGGGAAGAGACAATGCCTGCAATGAGTCCTGAAGCACAGGTAAAAGAAAGATAAAGAAGGAAAGAAGAGGCATGCAAAATAGTAGAAATTCAGCAAAAGAAAAGAAACACACTCATGTGACAAGGCTACCTAGATCAGAACTGAGAGAATACAACACCGGGAGTGGAAAGAGAGGAGGCTAGAGTGGTGTGCTGGGGTCACATTAAAGAGGGCCTTACATGCCATACCTGGAGGGCAGTCTTATCACGAATACACATCAAGCTAATATAAAGTTTTAAGTAGAAAGGCACAATGGTTAAAATTGCAAATAAGATGCATTACTCCAAAGTAAAGAATGGCTTTGTGCATATACAACTTGAACTGCTTATATATCTTAACAAATGCACACATGTGGTTTTCCATGGTCAAATAATCCTTAATGTGAAACACGTTTCTCCTCAAAAGATCCCTATGAGCCCACTTCAATGAAGGTAGAACTATATCCAATAATATTTTTTATTTTGAGAATAGAAATTGTATGAAATCTTGCTATTAAATTAATTACAAAGCTGATTGGTGAAATTCAGAAATGACCACGCAGTTAGTGACTAAAGAGGAGTGTTGAAGGAAGAGAAAGAGGGGGAATTAATAATTTTAGCAAGTAGATGCCGGGCGTGGTGGCTCATGCCTGTAATACCAGCACTTTAGGAGGCCAAGGCGGGCAGATCACGAGGTCAGGAGTTCGAGATCAGCCTGGCCAATGGGGTGAAACCCCGTCTCTACTAAAAATACAAAAACTAGCCAGGCATGGTGGTGCGCTCCTGTAGTCCCAGCTCCTCGGAGGCAGAGGCGGAAGAATCGCTTGAACCTGAGAGGCAGACGTCGCAGTGAGCAGAGACCACATCACTGCACTCCAGCCTGGGTGACAGAGCGAGACTCTGTCTCAAAGTAAGTAAATAAATAAATAAATAATTTTAGCAAATAGAAGTCTTAAATGCAGTTTAATTATAGAATATTAGTAATAGCAAAATAATGTATTTCTTCCTTGTGTTTAATATTTTAATCTAGAAATCACCATTATTATTTATCTATTGTTTCATAACAAATTACCCTCAAATTAGTGACATAAAGAGCAGAGATGTACTATTCCTCACAATGCTGTGGGCTGGCTGGGTTCTGCCTCTGTCCCACACTGTGTTGGTCAGGATCATATACACAACTTCCTTCACCTGGGAACTCAGCTGGGGCTGGAAGATGCAGGGTGACTTCACTCCCAGGCGAGCTTCCCCTCAGCTGCAGTGAACCGCGTTGCTGGAGGCTTCCATTTGGAACTCCTCTCACCATGTGTACAGAACTGGGACTAAGTCATTCAGAAGGCTAGCCTGAGCTTCTTCACATGGAGATGCCAAGAAAATGAAAGCTTCCTTGGCCCGAAAATTGTACAGAGTCACTTCTGTCTCATTCTTTTGGTCCATGAAAATTACAGGAAAAACCCAGATTCAGATAGCTTTTTTGAAAAATAGAAAAGCAGGTTTTTTGTTGTTGTTGTTGTTGTTGTTGTTTTTCTAAATAACTACTGGGCAATGCATTTCATACTTTATTGGAAAGAGTCACCTGCATGTATAAAAGGGATTTCAAGCAGCCATGTATGCAAATAATCTATCATATTGCTCTTTCAAAATTATGAGAAGGTAGATATATATTTTTACATAGATATTAATGCAAGCAACATGTGCAACTAAAGAATATCAGATTTTTTTAAATGATCCCTTTATCATTTTGCTCAAAATCTGTAAATGTCATCTATTGTACTTTTTCTGAGAAAGTTTGATTTAGACATGATCTACAACGGAAAGCCTGTGAAGTCCTTTTGTGTGGCGTTTAACCAATACAGACGGTGTAAAACTTGAGTTCATTAAATAAATAATACTTCACTTAAACAACAAATACATAAATTCACACCTATCCTTTTTATAAATCAGGCATGTTCCCATTAGAGACAAAGAAAGACACATTAAAATAGGTTAATACCAATTATAAATTTACAGCTTATTACACACTGTTCAAACTAATACAGATACAACATCATTTAAGGTTGGAAACTGTGGCTAAAGGAATTAATCTGCTCTGCATGGAGCTGGGTTTATTTAATCAATGTTGCTTCCACTAGAAAAGTGGATTAGTTTTTCTTCAAGACAGAGTTAAAAGTTTTGCGGCTAATTTATTTTAATAAGCATTCTTACTGATGGCTCCAAAAAAAGGTTGGGGAGGAGGGTGTGCTAACTGTAATGAAGCACCAGGAAAGAAAGCATGACTTAATTATTTTTCTAGGGTGGATAATGAATAAATTAGCCACACTGCAGGCTTGCCATTTGTGTACAATTTATTACTTTTTCTTTAAGAAACATATCATGACAAAGTCAATTTCTCTCCTGACTGCAAGCTGATTGATGGGGCAATGTCTGGCTGTGAAAGACTTCCTCTTCATCATTGTTTTGGCGATGTTGATACTATAAAGTGAATTTGAAGTTTTTGAGTTCATGCTCTTCCACATAATTACAAATGACAATTATGTTAACTCTTTTTTACAAGCTGTCTAATCATGTAAACTACAAGATGAATAACTTATATGTGACCAAGGGTATTAGCTCCATATGATTTGGGAGACTAATTCTTCTTCTTATATTTCTTAGGAGATTACAAACTATGCCAGCAATGTGATATCTCCATTGGAGCTAGGGGTAAGTGGGCCATGTAAGGCGTTACTTTCTTATGGGAAATGTGACAAAGCAAGTTTCTAGTCTGGAGAAATTGATTCATAGTTTTTTAACTTTTTTAACATGCTAACATCTTATAAGTTTAAAAGAAATATTTATTGCTTCTGGAATCTTTAAAAAATTCTGCATTTTTTCAATAAAAAGTTACATGTGCAATAAGATAGATATACTTATACATTAAATTTATTTTCTTTGATAGATTTACCCTTGCTGTCTGCATACCCCACAAGAAAATCAGCTTCCATGTTAGGCTGGTGAAAAGTACAGAATAATATTGAAATAGCAAATGGATAATGAAAATAATCAGTAATCCAAATTCAATCTTGCTACATGCAATACCAAACAATATGTTTTTAGCACTAAAATGGTCTTGGTTGTTAAGTATCAATAATGGCTAGGAAAGAAGATACACAGATACCCTGTTCTTTCTGTTTATTCATTTTTAAACAACCTACTAAGTATTCATAATTAGTGTACTACTTTTAGGTAGTTGAAGAGGACATTCAATGCTTATCTTTTTAGAAAAGAGTCTTCCTCAACTCACATTTTCCTACCAAGGCAAATTAATTGTGATTGTACATTAGGCTCAAACTCAATCTTCTGTTAAAACTCTTTTATATAATATAGTTCTCATAAAATGCAAAAAGCAGAAATCTTACAATTTTCAAAGTTATATAAACCTTTTGAGCAGATTTTATGTTTTATAACAAAAGAATGTATAAAATAATGTATTTGTAGAATTTAAATTCCAAGGTCAACACATTACAAGATATGCATATTTTATGCGTATATTCCATAATTAATTACGTTATAACTATTTGTAGATAGTTGTAACATCTATCCTCCATCTTAGCCATGATAGATAAACCATTGGGAGGCTTTTTGAAATGTAAAAATCAATTTCATATATTCACACCATTGTATATATATATGTACAAACCAGCTACATACAGTCACAGAAAAGTTTATCTTAAAAAAATGTATTATCTGTGTCCTTCATTTATTCCAGTTTCCATTTTACTTTATGTTAACAGCAAAATCTAATATATTTGCTTTAATTGGGTACTATTAACAAAGCTACATTTACCTGAAAATTTGAACTTACTTGTAATAATTTTTAAGTTCCATAGATATTTACTATCCCCTTGGATAACAGTATCCTCTAATGATGTAGAAAGTCTGTATTAAAAAGAGACAATGGTGATAGAGACATGGTGACCCCTTTTAGGTCCCTGCCTATTATTGACAGCTAGACTAAGATTAACAACATCAGCAGTACCACAAACCAACTCAACGATGTTAAATTCAATCCCTATAAATGTCTCCACATGAGCATTTGCACCATATTATAAAAATTAAGAAATCTCTCCCCTAGGGTTACAGGAATCATCGTAGCTCTCCAATACTGTCCTGTGTTCCCACAGCCCGGATTATCCTTAAATATTTGAAGTGCTGTGAAGTTTCAGTAGATTCAATGGTATTTTTACTGGGTTACAGTTCCTGTGGTGGGTAGTTTTGATTTGGAGTACTCTCTTTTAGACATGTTTCCTTCTTTAAAGCAAACAACTCCACTGTCAGGGTCACATCTGGTTTCCTTGCTCTCAGATATTTTATTTTTATTTTTCTAGAAAGTTACTTTTCTGCCCCTAGAAGACACAAGATTAGAAGAAATAAACAAACCAACACCAAAATCTAAGGAGAAAAATAAATTTCAAAATGTTTACAGGCAAACTTGTAAAGTTAAATGTGAAAAACTCATCAACAGTTTCATGTAGACAAATTATCTATTTGATATTTACTAAATCTCTTTACCAGACTAAGACTGAAATTTCGAGGCACAGTTGATGATGATATAAAGGCTAAAAGGATAGGAATTCAAATGAGCTACACAATGTGTGCAACAGAGTACAAAATAAAAGTGCAGGTCCTCCTTATAATAAAATATTAAGAAGTTCCAAACAGGAAGATCAGAGTTCTAAATCAAGCTCGGGGCCCTTCTACGAGTAATGCCTTGTGTAACCGCGGAAGGTACATATACCCAAGAAACTGGCCCTGGCCCTGATAAAAACCTGTACATTTAACCTCATATTTTTCTATTTTGATTACTTAGACAAAACTGTATATAAAAAAGCATTAATGCAGTGATTAAGGTAATATGAAGACTTCAACTCTAGTAGCTAATGACTTAAAAAAATAGTAAGTTTGATTTTCTTCTCCAAAAGCTATTATGGAAATCCATTTTATTCTATTTAACAATTTAACATTGGGCCTTTTCCCACAAGCTTTCTCTATGGGCTAAATCTATTTTTGCCTTTTCTTTCATAAAGCAGATACCTTTTCTTATCCACTTCCTTCATGTAGAGAGACTTCATTGGCTTCAGTGACGAGTATAAAAAGCCTTAAATAACTTTGGCTACCTCTGGGAAAATGAGACTCCTCTTAGTGCTTAAATTAGAATGCAATGCTTTTTATAGCTCAAAATCACCCATAAAAATTTTCTTTTCTTAGCTACAAACTTTGAAATTAAAAAGTGTAAGTACATTTTTTTTTACTATTCTAGAAAAAGAAAAAAAATAGTCTTTAAATTTAAGCTAAAGACCTACTTTTAAGTGTTTATGTCTTGAAATTCTATCCTACGTCTTTGAAGGAAAAACATCCAAGGATGATAATAAATAAAATTTGTAATTAAATAATACAATTTTAATTTTAGACTCCTATAAACTATGACAATTGCCATGCGTTTGCATTTATAAATACATTTATTTTTAAAAATCAAATTAGAGAACTTAAAGTGTTATACCCTTCTGCTCAATTTAAAGTTTTACTAAAATTACATCCTGTTTGTTATAAAATTTATTTGGGAAGGGGTCATAGCATAATCATGAAAGTGTTATTTTATGAGATTTGACTTATTAAAGACCTCAACTGAATTTTTAGGATTAAAAAAAGAAAATTTATTTTGATTAAAAAAAGAAAATTTATTTTTATTTGTGTTTTTTTTTTTTCTTTTAAACTTGTGGATGTTACTTTTAAAGGCACTATCTGTATAAGATATTCCCAACTTAAAATCAAATATTTTCTGATACCGAAAGAAAATAATTGGGGGATTTATCCATCATTTTTCTTAGAAAGCCAAGCCTGTAAAATGCCATTAGGGAATAATACTTATTATATTACAATATAAAATTTACAGGAATGTTGTAAAAATAATCAAAAGAACTATACATTTACATTGTTTTACAGACCACAGTACCTTGATCACAACCAGGAGATTTAACATTGATAAAATACATTTATCTAATCCACAGTTCATATTCAGCTTGCACATTTCTAATAATATTCTTTTATAAATATTTTTGTTTCCATGATTTAATCCAGGATAAGACACTGCATTTAATTTTCATGTCCATTTTATTTCTTTTATTCTGAAATGATTCCTTAGCATATCTTTACCTTCCTTGACCTTGACGTGTTAGAATAGAGTAACCCCTTTATCTATAAAGTCCCCTCATTTAGTGTTTGTGTGACGTTTCCTCATAAATTATTCAGGTTGCATATTTTTAATAGGGATACTTCAGAAGTGGGAATGTACTTTTCTCAGAACATTATTTCAGGGGTGACATGATGTTGATTTGTATCTATTTTGGAAATGACAATTTTGATCACTTAGTTAAGATAGCAATGGCTAGATTTCTCCACTATGGAATTAATATTTTTCTCTTTGTAATTGATACATAATTTATGGGGAAGTACTTGGAGACTATATAAATAATCTGTTTCTAATCAAACATTCACTTACTAGTTTTAGTTTCCATTGATAATTTTCAAATCCCATCATTCATCCAACATTTATTATTTGGTATTTTGTTTTAAGAAGGAGCTTTCTTCCTCCCTTTATGTATGTATGCATACCTAATAATAAAAAAGAGGACATTGATAAGATAATGCAATAATAAATTGGTTCCCCCATCAAACATTTATTTAATTTTACTACTCTAGCAAACAATATTAACAGTAAAACTATTTTAAAATATCAAACTTTTAGTACATCATAATTGGAAGCCTATAGCCATAGATAACACTGAAGGAAGAGAAGGGAGTGGAGGCTGAAGCAAAGGAGGAGGAATAAGATGGAGAGAGAGGGAGAGAAAGAACAAGAAGAGAAGCAAAAGAAGAAGAAACAAAGAGACAAGGAAGACTATAAGGGAAGGAGAAAATGAGGTAAGAAAACAATATGAAAGATGATCAAAGAAGCTCACTATATTTAATGTAGTTAAGATTCAAGTTATTGTTAAATTATATCACTACAATATCTTGGCCAGTTATTGACAATTTTTAATATTTTTCTTGGAATAGCTATAAAATGACAAGTATTCCTTCTACTTTGGTACACTCACTTTTGAAAAGCCTGCCTCCATCACACTCCACAATATGAACTAAGTCTCTGGAGAGAACAAAGGGTGAATCATAGTTGAAGAGGTAGTTGGCTGTATTAATTCCATTTTTTTGTCAGGTTAAAAGCCATTCCTATGTCAAATTTTTGCACTGATTGACAATTACTTTTCAGAATAACAAAATTAAGAATATACCATGTAAAGAATCAAATTAAGAGTGAGCATTTTAGTCTGTGGTTGAAGAATGTATAAAAATGTGAATTAAATAAGTTATGAGTCATTGTAATATCTGAACTCAATTGGTACGACTTTTTTAAAGTGGGATAGATCAAGGAATATTTTCACACAATCCAAACCACCTAAAAAGCATGAATATAGGCTATTTATCTATTTTCTTTTTTATTATCACCATTTATGGTATTTAAAATTTACAACAGAAATTTGCATAACATTAACAAAATAAAAGTAAGTCATGTACATGATTTTGTATTAAATTTAGAGTATAGTATAAAACAGATTGAAAAGTTCTTCTTTCCAGCTTCCACCCTTGAATATCCTCCAAACCACCTTCTCAAAGATAATCATATTTAAAAGTTCCTTGAATAAAATTCAAGAAAAAGATTTATTCACATATGATTAAGTACTATGTATTTAACTGTCTAGACAGTTTTGCATTATCATTGTTCCTTATACTGTTCATTTTTGCTCTCATTATAAAAGTAATATTTATTGATTGGAGAGAAAGTAGAAAATACAATCAAGTAGAAAATATAAATAACCAATAAAGCTAGTACAAATATTAAGCACAGTTTAATGTGCCATAGTATATTTAAGTTCCACCTCTTTCATTAATAATTTGTCTTGCTCCCTAACATTCTTATTATAATATTCTTTCATCATCTATCTACATATTTTTTTTTACTTTCAATATAGGTAAAATTGTATTTTTTGCAGTTAGTATCATTAATTTTCCCCTTCAGTATGGAATAGTGTCTTAAAGTGTGTCATCATTTTGTGACTTTATATTTCTTTCTATGAAAATATTATATCGTTTTTATTACATTTTAATTTTCATTGATATTAGTAATGACATCACACAAAATGGCATAATTGTACAAAATTTATGTATATATTTCTTATATTTCCTTATAATTATTAAAAGTGATCAAAATAGTTATTTTATTTTATTTTCAATTTCTTTCAGAAAAGGGAATTGACAATGCATGATAAAGTATGGTTTGGAACGTAAGAAATTGCCAGTGTTCAAAAGATTTTTTGACTCACAGAAAAATGACAGTTGGATATGTTTCAGTCTAAAGTCATATGATTTTCTAACTTTACCAAATATAACGCATAAAATGCCTCATTTATTTCTTTGATGTGTAGGGAGGCTATGTTCCTATTTATCTGCAGTAAATTTCTTTTGTGTCTTTATGCATTGACTATTATAAAACTATTTCATTATTTCTTATTAATTAGCAAGCAGTATATACTACTATCACTTTTGACTGCCAAATATTCTGCAACTATTTCACCAAGTTTTATTTGTAATTTTTATTGGTTTATTATACATACAATGTCTTTTCTTCTTTGCTAGTCAAATCTGCCAATCACTTTATATTTTTCTTCTCCTTTGTATTTAGAAAACTTTTTCATTGACACTAGTAATGATATAACTACACTCAGATTTTCTGAGATCTGATTAACATTAATTAATATCTCATCTTTATTTTATGCTTTTAATTTTATATTACTTTTCTATCTAAAATAATTGAATCTATTTTTCTTAATTTTTAGCTTAGTATATGGTCAGTATTTTGAATCCTTCTTTCACTGAAAATGAAAATTCTTACCTATATTTGGCCTTTAGCTTTTTATCTTATTCCTGTATTTATATATTATTTTCAAGGAACACATAGTTTAATTATCACTAATAGTTTATTCTAATAGGTCAAAAAAAATTCTTTTCATTCTTTTTTATTAATTTAATTGCCATTTCCCAATTTTCTGGTTTTTGAATTATAAGTGAATTAAATTTATAAATTCATATATGGTCATTGAAAATGTTCATCTTCCCATTGAGGAAGTTTATATATTTTTCATTTATCTTCTTTAATCATAATAATAATTTTATTATCATTTATTCACCATTTATATATAAAATGCATTTGCAAAATAGTTTACAAGTAGACTCCTCTTCTTCAGTAAATATTCATTTGGAGCTTACTGTGGACTAGGCTCTCATGTAGAGGGGCTGGTGGTTTATTATTGGTAATAGGACAGTTGAGCTCTCCACTCTCATGGAGTTGATGTTCATTGAGAAGATTGTGTTGCTGATAGTCAAATGAGGAGAAACTCACCATAAACAATTATATAAATGAGTTAACCTTAGAGGAGGACAAGCCTAAAAGAAAAATGAGGAAGGGGAGGGAAGACAGAGGAGTCAGGGAAAGGGGGAGAGAGAGAAAGAAGACAAAGAGCCGACACAGCACCTCTGAAGAGTTGAACATCTTTGAGGATCCTAAAATCCCACCAATAACAATCAGCTATAGAGAATTTTATTAGCGAAAAAAAAGTATTTGAAGAGCTAACAACGTTAATGGGGATTGTGAAGAACCCGTATTGGAGACTGTCAAAACGAAAAAAGATCAGAAAGCAGGGAACTGCTCAAGTCACACCACAAGATTGTCTATGGCTAGGAGGCCACTGCTGGTAGCTTTGCTACTGAATGCTTGATTCAATTCCTACTCCACCACTGGCATGATAAAGATGGTCTCTATCTATTCCTGCAGCTTTGTGTAACTTCTTCATACTCAAAAGTCTTAAGTGACAGCCTCTGATTGCTGAAACCTAAGTGTGGTTCTCACACACTGGTTCCCATGGAATGAAGAGAAGGAATGTGTGTTGCTTCTCCCTCCCCTCCATTGTATGCATTGGAGCCCAGTCACCAATCAAGATCCATATGAGGTTTGGCCAAATTGGAAGTTCAAATACTGGGCAGCCAAAAAGAAATAATAAATTTCCACTATTTGTTGACATCTGAGCTAAAACTTGGATGTAGAGAAAGACCATCATGCAGAGATTAATGGAAGAAACAACAAAGGCAAAGCCTTTGAGGGAGAAATGAGACTGTGCATTTAACAAATGAAAAAGGAGGTCATAGTTTCTTGAGCAAAGTATAAAGTATACTTTATTTTTAGTTGTTCTTAATCATATTATAGGGAATACCTTTATATATAACATAGAGCATTTTGCATAAGAATGTTACAAATGCTTAAATTAGCTTAAGGAACTACCTGAAAAGTTTTACAAATCATATAAATTGCAATAATAATTTTTTCACCTTTTGTCCAACGAATTGGTGATATCCATTAAAAGATGTTGTGATATTAGAGTCTTTATTTTAATACACTTCTGAGTTTGATTCTTCATTATTCTATTCATAGATTAAAATTCTATCGTCAAAACAGTGATTGAGCTCTAATTATGTCAATGTTCTTGTTACTTTTTAAAAACAACCTAAATGATTCTAGATTTATTCTTTTGAAAATATTTCCTTTTTATTATTTTAGATTAAATCATATAGTATAGTGGTTATGTGTGTGTATATATGTGTATAAATTTTATATATATATATAATTGTACATGTGTGTGTATATATATATAAAATTTGAAAACATCTCATAAAACTGCCTGTTAGCAGCTCCCATAGTTTTACTTTACTTCATTGAATACTGACTGGGAAATATTGACATATTTGAGCTCTAGTGTCACCTTCCTACATCCCCCTGAGGCAGAGCTTAAGGGAGTTGCAGGTGCCTGTGGGAGTCAATGAATAAGATGGGTATCTCCAATCTTTCTTTACCTTTACTGGTACTATTGTTGCTGTTGTATCAGGATCTGTGTTTTCAAAAATGGCCATCTGTCTTGTTTGACCTGGATCTATTGACTCACTTAACTGAGGTCTTTGGGAGAATTACTGCCAGGTAGATGAACATGTTGGCAACAGAGTCCAAAGTAATTAAACTTTTGATTCATTGCTTCTTCATTGCCTGCTGCACTAATTCAACAATAATTTATGAAACTTCTCTCTACTCTGTGAGTATAAGTCATGGAATCTGACTATTTCAGGTTGATTCCTGACCCTAATGCTTACTGGTTAGGTGACCTTGGGAAAACATTTTAACTTCACTTAGGAATAAATTGAGAATAATAATTTCATCAAATTCATAGAGTTTCATTTTGTTTTTTAAACTAGCGTATGAGCCTGGACAACATAGTTGGATTCTGTCTTTACAAAAAAATTTTTAAAAATTATCTGGATATGGTGGTGTACGCCTGTAGTTTCAGCTACTCTGGAGGCTGGAAGAGGTGGGAGAATCTCTTGAACCCAGGAGGTCGAGGTTGCAGTGAGCCATGATCATACCACTACACTTCAGCCTGGATAACAGAGCAAGACCTTGTCTCAAAAACAAATTTTAAAATTAATTAGTTAAAAATTAACATATAGTAAGTTGCACTTCTTTTGGTGTATAGCTCTAATAATTTTCAAATATGTATAACCATCATGAAAATCAGAATATAGAGTAGTCCCATAACCCCCAAACATTCTCTGTTATCCCTTTGAATTTATGCCTTCCACTACAATGATCCCATGATGACCACTAGTCTGTTTCCTAACTCTGTATTATTGTATTTTTGAAGATGTTATATAAATGAAATAATACCACACATATATGTTTGTGATTGTCTTTATTTCACTTGGCATTTTACTTTTGAGTTTCATACAAGTTGTATGCCACTATCGTTCATTTTCTAAAAATAGGTGAGTACTATTCCACTATATTGATGTAGTACCACAAATATTTCTTTTTTATCCATTAGCTCATTGGAGGACACTTCAGTTGTTTTCTATTGATTAACTGATTTAAGGATATTTCAGTTCTTTCAAGTGATTATAAATAGAATGTTCTTACATGGTTTTTCCATGAGCATAAGTTCTCATTTCTCCAGAGTAAATATCTTAAAAGTAAATTTGTTGAGTCATATGGTATGTACATGTTTATTAGAATTGTCAAGCTGTTTTCCTGAAAGGCTACTATTTGCATTTCTACCAGCAATGTAAGAGATAGTTGCGCTGCATTCTGCTTAGCACTTGGTATTGTCAGTATCTCTTTTGTATAAGCCACTCCAATAGATACAGGTATATCTCATCATTGTTTCCATTTGCATTGACATAATGGCTAGTGGCATTGAACATCTTTTCATACATTTATCATTATCCATATGTTTTCTTTGGTAAAGTATCAGTTCAAATCTATTGCTTATTTTTAACTGGATTGCTTGATTTTTTTTTAGTGGTGGATTTTTTTGAATAATAAATTTTATTTTTTTAGAACTGTTTAAAGTTCACAGAAAAATCGAGGGAAAAGTACAGAGAGTTCCCATATACTCACTGTTCCCTCCCACATACAACCCCCTTCACTATCAACATTCCCTAAAACTGTGGTATATTTTTTATAATCTATGAATCTATATCGACACATTATTGTCACCCAAAGTCCACAGTTTACCTTAGGGACCATACTTGGTCTTGTATATTTTACCAATTTTGACAAATGTATAATGATGTGTAGCTACCTCTGCAGTATCTTACAGAAAAGCTTCAGTAAATTAAGTAAAAATGGGAAATCATAAAGGTCTTCATTCTCATCGTCTTCATGTTTAATAAATTGGGAAAGAGGAGGTGGGAGAAATGTTGGTATTCCTATCTCAAAGGTGGCAAATGCAGAAGAAAATCCTAATATAAGTGGGTCCATGCAGTTGAAACCCATGTTGCTCAAGGGTCAACTGTATTGGTAGGTCCAATCTTCTAATACTCTATCAAAATTTGCATTTTAATATTTTTAATGGTCTATAGGTTTTTTCCTTATACTCTGTCTGATTTTGATAACTAGGCAATGCTTGTCTCATATAATAAGTTGAGAAGTGTTGCTTCCTCTTCCATTTTTCTGAAAAAGATTAAGTAGAATTGGTATTACTTTTTTAAAAAACATGTTTGATAGAATTCACTAATGAACATTAGGCCATAAGATTTCATTTCTTTGAAACACTCTTTATTATTATTATTATATTTTAAGTTCCAGGGTACATGTACACAATGGGCAGATTTGTTACATAGGTACACATGTGCCATGTTGGAGTGCTGCACCCATTAGCAAGTCATTTGGATTGGGTATTTCTCCTAATGTTATCCCTCCCCCAGACCCCCACCCCATGACAGGCCCCAGTGTGTGATGTTCCCCTCCCTGTGTCCATGTGTTCTCATTGCTCACTTCCCACCTATGAGTGAGAACACACAGTGTTTGGTTTTCTGTCCTTGTGATAGTTTGCTCAGAATAATGGTGTCCAGCTGCATCCATGTCCCTGCAAAGGACAGGATCTCATCCTTGTTTATGGCTGCACAGTATTCCATGGTGTATATGTGACAAATTCCGTAATCCAGTCTATCATTGATGGACATTTGGGTTGGTTCCAAGTCTTTGCTATTGTGAATAGTGCCACAATAAACATACGTGTGCATGTGTCTTTATAATAGCATGATTTATATTCCTTTGGGTATATACCCAGTAATGGGATTGTTGGTTCAAATGGAATTTCTAGTTCTAGATCCTTGAGGAATCGCCACACTGTCTTCCTCAATGGTTGAACTAGTTTACAGTCCCATCAACAGTGTAAAAGCGTTCCTATTTATCCACATCCTCTCCAGCACCTGTTGTTCCCTGATTTTTAATGATCGCCATTCTAACTGGTGTGAGATGGTATCTCATTGTGGTTTTGATTTGCATTTATCTGATGACCAGTAATGATGAGCATTTTTTCATGTGTCTGTTGACTTCATAAATATCTTCTTTTGAGAAATGTCTGTTCGTATCCTTTGCCCACTTTTTGATGGGGTTGTTTTTTTCTTGAAAATGTGTTTAAGCTCTTTGTAGATTCTGGATATTAGTCCTTTGTCAGATGGGTAGATGACAAAAATTTTCTCCAATTCTTTAGGTTGTCTGTTCACTCCGATGGTAGTTTCTTTTGCTGTGCAGAAGCTCTTTAGTTTAATTAGATCTGATTTGTCAATTTTGGCTTTTGTTGCCATTGCTTTTGGTATTTTAGACATGAAGTCTTTGCTCATGCCTATGTCCTGAGTGGTATTGTACAGGTTTTCTTCTAGGGTTTTTATGGTTTCAGGTCTAACATTTGAGTCTTTAATCCATCTTCAATTAATTTTTGTATAAGGTGTAAGGAAGGGATCCAGTTTCAGCTTTCTACTTATAGCTAGCCAGTTTTCCCAGTACCATTTATTAAATAGGGAATCCTTTCCCTATTTCTTGTTTTTGTCAGGTTTGTCAATGATCAGATGGTTATAGATGTATGGTATTATTTTGGAGACCTCTGTTCTGTTCCATTGGTCTATATACCTGTTTTGGTACCAGTACCATTCTTTTTTGGTTGCTATAGTTTTGTAATATAGTATGAAGTCAGGTAGCATGATGCCTCCAGCTTTGTTCTGGTTACTTCTGATTGTCTTGGCTATGCGGGCTCTTTTTTGGTTCCATATGAACTTTGAAGTAGTTGTTTTTTCCAATTCTGTGAAGAAAGACGTTGGTAGCTTGATGGGGATGGCATTGAATCTATCAACTACCTTGGGTAGTATGGCCATTTTCACGATATTGATTCTTCCTATCCATGAGCATGGTATGTTCTTCCATTTGTTTGTGCCCTCTTTTATTTCATTGAGCAGTGGTTTGTAGTTCTCCTTGAAGAGGTCTTTCACATCCCTTGTAAGTTGGATTCCTAGGTATTTTATTCTCTTTGTAGCAATTGTGAATGGGAGTTCACTCATGATTTGGCTCTCTGTTTGTCTGTTATTGGTATACAGAAATGCTTGTGATTTTTGTGCATTGATTTTGTATCCTGAGACTTTGCTGAAGTTGTTTATCAGCTTAAGGAGATTTTGGGCTGAGATGATGGGGTTTTCTAAATATACAATCATCTCATCTTCAAAGAGGGACAATTTGACTTCCTCTTTTCCTGACTGAGTACCCTTTATTTCTTTCTCTTGCCTGATTGCCCTGGCCATAACTTCCAATACTATGTTGAATAGGAGTGGTGAGAGAGGACATCCCTGTCTTGTGCCGGTTTTCAAAGGGAATGCTTCCAATTTTTGCCCATTCAGTATGATATTGGCTATGGGTTTGTCATAAACAGCTCTTATTATTTTGAGATATGTTCCATCAATACCTAGTTTATTAAGAGTTTTTAGTACGTAGGGTGGTTGAATTTTGTTGCAGTCCTTTTCTGCATCTATTAAGATAATCATGTGGCTTTTGTCATTGGTTCTGTTTATATAATGGATTATGTTTATTGATTTGCATATGTTGAACTAGTCTTGCATCCCAGGGATGAAGCCAACTTGATCGTGGTGGATAAGCTTTTTGATGTGCTGCTGGATTCAGTTTGCCAGTATTTTATTGAGGATTTTTACATCACTCTTCATCAGAGATATTGGTCTAAAATTCTCTTATTTTGTGTTTCTGCCAAACGTTGGTATCAGGATGATGCTGGCCTCATATAATGAGTTAAGGAGGATTCTCTCTTTTTATATTCATTGGAATAATTTCAGAAGGAATGGTACCAGCTCCTCCTTGTACCTCTGGTAGAATTTGGCTGTTAATCTGTCTGGTCCTGGACTTTCTTTGGTTCGCAGGCTATTAATTATTGCCTCAATTTCAGAGTCTGTTATTGGTCTATTCAGAGATTCCACTTCTTCCTGATCTTGGGAGGGTATATATGTCTAGGACTTTATCCATTTCTTCTAGATTTTCTAGTTTATTTGTGTAGAGATGTTTATAGTATTATCTGATGCTATTTTGTATTTCTGTGGGATCGGTGATGATACCCCTTTATAGTTTTTTATTGCATCTATTTGATTCTTCTCTCTTTTCTTCTTTATTAGTCTGGTCAGCAGTCTATCAATTTTCTTGATCTTTTCAAAAACCAGCTTCTGGATTAAATAATTTTTGAAGGGTTTTTGTGTGTCTCTATCTCCTTCAGTTCTGCTCTGATCTTAGTTATTTCTTGCCTTCTGCTAGCTTTTTCATTTGTTTGTTCTTGCTTCTCTAGTTCTTTTAATTGTGATGTTAGGGTTTCGATTTTAGATCTTTCCCACTTTCTCTTGTGGGTATTTAGATGAAAGACTCTTAAGTAGGAATTCAAGTTTTTTAACAGGGAGAAGACTAAGATTCTCTTGACATTCTCTCCAAATGGATGGTCATATCTGGGATTACACCTGTATTAAGTCCAAGCCAGGGGAATACTAGAGGAGAAAAAAATATGGTAAAGTCAACACAAATTCAGTTGTGATGCAAATTTTAGTCTTCTTCTTTATCTGGCCTCTTATTTACTTTTTGGAGTCCTCAAAGAGCTGCTCCTTGAATTCCAGATTTCATAACTGTATTTAGTAGAACAGACAACATGAAATATTATTATTCTTTCAATTGGAACTGGAAATCAAACTTTTACTGCATTAAGGAATAATGGGCTCATGCATAAAAATTGCTTAATATAGTACCTGAAAAATAGTTAAGACTTGATCAATGGTAGTTATTATAGGCAACTATTACTATTACTATTACTATTACTATTGTCCAGCATTTAGGTAAGGACTGGGATAGAGCTCTAAGCCTTTATGGTGCTTATATGTTAAAAGGAGAGATAGCTATACAGAAATAACTAGTTATAACTTTTAGAAGCTTTCAAAAGAAAAAGAGACAGTGATGGGACAGTCATGATATTACTGTGGAGTATTTTCATTTCATGAATATGCATACATTTATATGGATTGTGAATTCCTGGGTGTTACAATGTATATTTTGATTACTCAGGGAGCTGTATACCAAGTGCATTATTAGTATATTCTGAAATTACAAAGCAAGTTACAGAGCAATTGTATTTTATAACACTAGATTTTTTTAATTTTAAAATTACATTAATAGTTTTATTTTAGTGTCCATTCTCTGCTAGGTACTTTTTCATTCAGGTTATCTTACCACTTTAATAGTATCATCTGATTCTTATATTTTGCCATTCTTTTGGTCAAATGGCAAGACAAGTTTCTGGATTGTAGCCAGTTCACCGGTATTAATGCCTGTTGCCTCTCGGGGTCCTGAGCTGGACATGTGTGCAGGAAGAATAACAGAGGGACCTCAAAGAAGCTGCTCTGTGGTGACCTGAAAAGGAAGGATGCCCTGCAAGTTGAGCAGAAGAATCCTGTTAGAACACATATGAGAAAAATTTCAGGTTGGAGCTTGACAACTGAACAAGTCAGGTTGGATCTTGACTACTGCACAGACAACAGCAGGCAGTTTGCCGCTTAGATGTCAGTGAACCTTCCCACAGTCTACCTACATGTGCCTTTTGAAAGTCGAAACAGCACTATACTAACAACTGAAAGAAACACCGCTTGTTTATACGTTGCGAAAACTAATACAGATTTTCAGTAGTAGTGCAAAGCAATGGGATACAGGCTTTATGTGGAGTAAATCTACTGTAATGCTTATTTAATTGGATGGCTTAAAAAAATGGCCTTAAGTCTGCTGAAATTAAAATTCCTCAAGGAAGCCATGCTTCTTTCCACCCAAAAGCCTTAGGCATGCTTTTTCACTTTTTACCTAATTAAATTTTACATAAAATTCATTTTCAACTCAAAACTTACTTCCTCAGGAAAGACTTACCTGAATGACCATCCAAGTCAAGTATTTTGCTTTCATAAATTTCTATACTTTTTAGTAGCACCTAAGTCATGTTTATTTTGCCCAGCAGTGTAGCCCCAGTGCTTCACACTGTATCTGGTACTTAGTAGGTGCTTATTAAATATTCAATAAATATGGCAATTAATTGCAAATAATTGTTGGGCACTTCAAAAGCATTAAGCACTCTGTCACAAGGATGAATGAATATGTTTTGTGCTCTGGAGATGTTTGCAGTCTAATAACGAAAGGCATGCATGTAAGAAAATACATAAACACACTTGAGTTCCATTTTTGCTGTCACTTAAAAGCATGAACTGGCAGTGATGAGACTGCCAAGAGAAAAGTGAACAGTTATCTGGGTAGGGTGAATAAAAGAGGTTGAAAAGAAGGGCATCACAGAAAAACTGCAGTTGAATCATGGACAAAGATTTCCCATATGTATTGTAACTAGGAATGCTTTTCTGTGTATTGATACACACATACACACACATGCACATAATACATAAATGTGAAAGTACTTATATGCTATATTATATGCTATATGTGTACATATAAAATATATAGTAAATGGATATCTATATTTTTAATATAAACATGTAACATGTAATTCTAACATTAATTAGCAGAGTCATTATAAACTATTCCCTGCCACATGCACACAATAATGAGATCTCAGATCAATTATGGCATCTTCTGTATGTGCTTTCAACACTACAGTAAAAGAAATGCCCCACGTATCATTTGGTTTGACTCCTAATTTACTATGGTATAACTGTAGCTTTTATTTCCGATAGGAAAAGATCTGTTAACAGTGAATTCTACAACTGAGAAAGTTTTGTAAAATTAATATTTCCAAGATCCAGTGAATAATATTTTGGCACCCTTTTTGATATTTGTAAATCTCCTTAGTAAGAGAATATGAATCTAAACTTTTAATCCTCTCTCAGAGAAAACAGAGTATCACAGTTTATTATTTGTAGTGATTATTTAGAGAAATGGCCTTCGTATTAACATTTTGTCTGAGGCTTAAATTGTCGATCAGTCTCTCATGACCTTTTTCACTAATCTAGCATCACAGTGTCTTGACTATAATCTCAATGTTCTTTTACTCAAATTCCATTCTCTTGCATAATGATGAAACATATTCAGCCACTTTGTAACTGAAGCATTCTACATAGCACCAAATGAGAAGATTTTTTTGTTCCTGCAGCTGGGTATTACAGAAATAGAGTGACAAGCACTGTGATTGAAAAGCAACATATCAACTTAGCCATTATTCACCTTGTCCATGGGACTATGATTATTTTGGCTATCTAAGGGCACCCATAAGTCCTAAGTTTCACATTTTATTGTATGTTAATAACAGAAGAAGGTAATTGTTGACATAAAACAAAAGATAATATCTAATTTTTAGGAGCAGGAGCAGAGGGTCCCAGAGGCTTTTCTCTTTCACCTCATTAAGCCTGAATAAATTGCAATGTCTTCGAGTAAAGCTGTGGGGAAGGCATTTTTTCGATTGGCCTGAGGGTGCAGGGAAGTGCAGATGCATTGAGACAAGCTCCAGCATCACACCTGTGCTGACAGAACGTGAGTTCGCAGAATGGTGAAGCGGAAGATGAAAAGTTTGTTCACCAGGTGGATTTGCTAAGTCCATGGCTTAACTTCTGTTTCTCCTTTGCTTCTTTCTGCTCCAATTGATGATCCACATGAAGTCCTGCATGATTAAAAACATCTCCCATTTTATATTTGAGTTTAACAGGTGTATTTTAAAATAAGCCTCTATCTCTTAGGGAATATATCATAAAACTGTTCTATTAAAATTATCTCTCTTGTATTGGAAAGTAATGTTAGCAGATGACGTAAATGTTTCTCCATCATTTTTTCATCACTGATAGTGCCCCAGTGGTTTCCTTATCAATCCCTATAAGCAATGCAATGAGACTACAGTATGGGATATGGAATACTTTGACATGTAGTCCTTTTAAGCACTTGATATTTGAATAAATTATCCTTACATTGACATTAACTTTATGAAATAAGCTATCAGTTGTTAAATATTAGAGAAAGAGCCAAGAGAGGAGACTATTTCTCAGTGTTCTCTGAAACGTCTAGACATTCACATAGCTCAATGAATGACACAATTTGTTTATTCAGAATAGTTACCTTAGTTTACTAACTCTGGCTTCCTTTCCGAGATTACTTTTTAAAATAAATTTGTTGGTTCTTAAACCACCTTTCACTGGGCAAGATGTAATCAAATTAAATGTAAAATAAAATAACAGCTTTGTATAAACGGAATGTTTTTCCATGGTTGTCTACAGAAATCCCTTACATTTATTTGGCACTATATAGTTTGCAATGTCTTTATCAGGATGGTATGCCTTTTTGCAGGATTTTGTAAAGAACCCTCAAGTCTGAGCACAAGTATATTCACTGAAGTGCTGATTTGAAGTCTCCTTGATTTTCATGTCTATTTAATGTTACATCTAAAATATTTTTTAATTGGATTTTATAAAGAAAACATAAGTAATTAGGACACACATATAATAAAGCCTTAATATTCATAACAAATTTCAAAATATGTAATAACTGATAAAAATGTACTTTACCTACCATTATAGATAACATAGATAAAAATACCCTGAATTTTGGTATTAGGTTTCAAATCTTTCTCTAAAGAGAATTCATAAGACATTTATTCATATATCTCCTTCTTGTCTATTTCTTGGTACTCCTTTGCTGCCTATCCTTCTTGCCCTAATCTGTGCCCCATCCTCTGCTCATTCTACTATCCTTCTTATTAGTGGTACATTTATGTGGTAACAGAGAAGGTCTAGTTTATTTGACAACAGATGTTTCAGGTTCACACTTAACCCCATGTCTTTTATTTACTTGCGATTTTTCTGCTGAATCGTATCTTTGGTCATATTCTATATAAAACAAATACATATTGATACCGATAGGAGACAGGGAAACTCTGGGTAGAAGACTTCGGACAGCTCCCTGGCAAAGGCCTCACCCTTAAGCCTGGATTCCCGCGGTCCTAAATGAGAATAGGCATTCCTGTTTTCACACCCAAATGTTGCCTTTTGGCTTGCCACACCCCCTATCTTGCACCCATATAAACTCTGAATCCCAGGCTTCAGAGACAGACCAGCAAGCCAGCAGACCAGCAGGGGTACTGCAGAACAACACAACAGAGAAAGGGAAAAGAGGAAGAACATCTGAATGCAGAGGGGAGTTCGGCTAGGGACAGTTGGAGAGCAGTCTGGCCACTGGGCAGCCGGACTCTGAGGAAGGATCACCTTCCCACTCCATTCCCCCTTTGCAGCTCCTCATCCATCCCTCTGAAAGCCACCTTCACCATTCAATAAAACCTCACGTTCATCCTTCAAGTCCATGTGCACCCCAATTTTTCCAGGATGCTGGACAAGAGCTTGGGATACAGAAAGCTGTCACACTGGCCTTCTGCCCTTTGGAAAAGGCAGAGGGTGCATTGAGCTGGTTAACACTCAAGCCATCTGCAGACAGCAAAGCTGAAAGTTTTGTGACACTGGGGTTGAAGGCAACCACAGCTAGACACTACCAAAGGGCCAGAGCCCACAGAACTCACCCCAGCCTCTGTACCCATCTGTCTGCATGCTCCCCCTCCCGCAAAAGCTTTGAGCGGCAGGGCGACCAAACTGGCAAACTACACCCCTGTCACACGTCCTTTGAGGGGAATATAAAGGAACTCCCCCATTTCAATATGACATTTATATATGCTCGACAATACAGTTTTTGGTCAATATTTTGAAAAGCAGGCAATTATTCTGAAAATAACAGTAGATTATAATAATAAAAGCCACTTCGTTCTTATCATAAAAGACACTTAACATATGGAGAACAGAAATAATAAGATTCATATCTATCTTACATTCACAATCAGACATTATCTGGTAAATTCTTTCAAAGCTGTACAATTGCTTCTGTTTACAGAAATTGCCAATATCCAATAATATTCTGGACGTCAACCTGCTGTTTCACATAAGTGTGTTTTAATCATAGATTATTCTTCTGTTATGACGACTTTGCTTTTTCCTTCTTGTTTGAAATCATACGATTGATTTAGTAACTATCTGCTTTTCTCTCTGACACAGAAGTAAAAGACAGATTTTGCTGCATGTAACTCCCCTGCTGACAATTTCCCATGACAGAGATCTGTGTCACCTTTCTTACGTTAGTACAGGAGCTTTCCTGAATAAATATTGCAAATTATGGCATTTGTGATGAATTATCCAAATATGAGATGACATGGGGAAAGTTACAAAAGGTTTTTTTCCCAGGCGCAGTGGCTCATGCCTGTAATCCCAGCAATTTGGGAGGCTGAGGTAGGTGGATCACCTGGGGTCAGGAGTTTGAGACCAGCCTGGCTAACATGGTAAAACCCCGTCTCTACCAAAGAAAAAAAAAAAATATCTGGGTGCTGTGGCAGGTGCCTGCAATCCCAGTTACTCAGTAGGCTGAAGCAGGAGAATCTCTTGAACCCGGGAAGCAGAGGTTGCAGTGAACTGAGATCATGCCATTGTACTCCAGCCTGGGCGACAAGAGCGAGACTCTATCTCAAGAAAACACAAAAGACAAACAATAAAATAAAAAATAAAAGGTTTTTTTGGTTGTTTTTTCACGATTAATCCAGCCATGTGTGTATATATATATGCACACACATATATATATATAAATACACATACATATACACATACACACATACATATATACATACACACACACGTATCTATATGTATATAATCTTACATATATAATCCTACATCTGTATTTTTTTTTACATTTTTATTCTAGATTATATTTAGTAAAATTCTAAAGAAACCGGCTTGAGTTTGGTCACCTAACTTTAGATATTACATACCATTTTCAATATTTCTCTTAATTTAAGAATATCTGTCAAAATCCCTGGATGCACCTTTTAAACTCTCTTGTCTAATGACATTCCTCATACCATCTTTCTGGAAGATTACTGATAGTTTTATATATATATATAAGTGTGTGTGTGTGTGTGTGTGTGTGTGTGTGTGTAAAAAATCACCTCTGCTGTCTACCAAGACTCTGACTCTGAAGTTTTAGTACACCAAAGAATCACATGAGGCTTGTTAAAATTAGATTCCCAGGCTGTGTCCTTAGAAATTCAGCTTCACTACATCTCAGTTGGAGCTCAGGAATCTGATAATGATGCATTGAGATTAGACTGTAGGCTCCTTAAGGGAAGGAATAGGTCTTATCAATCTGTGTATTTCTAGTACTTGGCATACACAGTGCCTGGCATACAACAGACACAGTAATTGCTTGTTGAATTGAATTAAGAGGATTAATCAATGAAAGAAAAATAGCTCCAAGTTTTTGTTAATCTTCCCTATTAGTAAACTTTATTATGCCAGTTAGAATGTCTCAAACTTTTAAGACAAGAAATTGGTAAAAATGTGGACTTAGAGAATATTCTCTTCCCAAACTTTTCATGGATGTGCTTATTAATTAACCTAACATATATTGTACATTCTTCCAAAGCCTAGGCACTGTGCTAGATGCTGTGATAACAAATTGTGTAAGGTTAATTCTTCACCCTCAGGGAATTTACAGATTTGTAAAGAGGTACATTAATAGCTCTAAAATAACTTAGAGGTTTATAATAGACATTAACAAAGCATTTTAGAAGCATTGAGAAATAAAGGCTGAGGGAGATAAGAGTCTCCTTTAAAATTAAAATCTCAAGAATCAACATATTCCCATATTGTCAATGATAGTACAAATCGTTCTCCACACAATTCGTGAAAGGATATAATGGCATTCCAAATTGTCAGTGTACCAACACAGTTTGTCATTTAAAATGAAAACAATAAGAATGGACATTCTATGCCACTGCCTCTTCTTCACTTACTTCTTGTCTATTCGTTATCAGAGAGCAAATGTACTCATACAAATAATGCCTTTGATTTTCTATTCACCTAACTTTTACTGTCACAATTCATGCTTTCAGCTTTTACACAAGTGTGTGCCAGCTCAAATATGCTTTATATCAGTCCCTATTTGATTAACTTAGCAGGATCTTCTCCGTGCCTCTACACTGAAAATTCCCCTTTACAAGATACTCTCTATTTTTGTTAAAATGTGAATTCTCTTTTTCACATAATGGTGGTTTCTCCTTCATGGATCCCTTTGCTCTTCAGTGTTGTAGTTTTATTTATATCATCTCAACAATATTCGTGTTTCCAAAGGCCCTTATAGCTGACATTCACAACCTAATTTCTACTTTGGTAAGTCCTCATCGTTCCTGGTTTTGTGAAAGCAGTTGCCTGCCTCCCATCATGGAAGCAGAAAGAGCAAATCTTCCCTATTCTCATCCTCCAATGGCTAAGGAACAGGCTTGTAAAGGAAATATAAGGTACCTGGCAACATGGCAGCCTTTGGCCAGATTACCTACCAGGTAGGAACTACTGATGGATTACCTTTTGTTCTTGCTTATTTAAGTTTTGTGAGATTAGTTCCCAAAGTGACTTTTAGTTTAAAACAGCTAAAACAGCTAGATTGTTTCCATTATTTGAAACCAAGAACTCTAAGTTGATTTCTTGTTAATGAGACTAAGAATCTAATCTTAATTTTTTGGACCCCAATGTTGGGTATGTCTTGGTAAGGTACATAATCTTATGGCAATTTAGCAATATTTTTATTGTGAAACAAATGTTGACTTTGTTTTATTGTACTATGCTAAATTTTTTTTATTTCATATTATTATATCAACCATGCTATAAATAGGCACAAAATATAGGTAGACATATAGAGATAGATAAGGTAGGGCTAAAAATAAAAACTCAGCATTCCCTTATACCAAAAAATACACATTTAAATAACATTTTTGTCAATTTTAATGTTGTTTCATTTTGATTACCATATAGCAGCTTGGACTATTTGTTTCAGTTAGTATTTACATTTCCCATATCTTTAGGTTGTGTTTTAGTGTGTGTGTATACCAATCTATCCATTTAAATGATAATGTTATGTCTGGGCTTTTTTCAGAGAGCAATTTTCCCATAAAAACGTTGTATTTGACAAGTCTGGTTTAGGGTTCAATTAAATAATTATTTTTAATTTGTAGTCTGTAACGTATGAAATACTAAAGAGTCTCTCAGGGGTATAGTTTACTTCTTTAAAGTAGGCCGTTGCCACATATTGTTGTACCTTGAGAACCACAGAGGTTTTTGTGAAATATAACTCATCAGAGTTCAGTCAGCTGTGAGACTACATCCAAGTCTCGAATAGTCAGTCCATATACATTTGCCATTTATAAATCTTTTTATCTGCTTTTCTGAGATAATCACACTAAAGACAGAAGGAGAAAAAAAAGATACATTCTGTCTCTTACTCATATTTTCCATGGGCTTACCATTTTTCCATTTTTCACTTTGTTTTGTATTTTTGTCTGTTAATACTTTGCGTTCTGTCTGTATCCATCAGCCATTGGCTGTTTTTATTTAATGGAGTTTTGGGGCTACTTTTAGGAAATAGAGTACACAATGGGCTCTAAAAATATTTCACAGATTGAAAAGAGGAAATTATAGTTATTATTCTCTTACCTATAAATCTAACACAACCTGCATGTTATGCACATGTACCCTAGAACTTAAAGTATAATAATAAAATAAATAAATAAATAAATAAATCTAACACAATATCAATTTTGATAGCATAGTATTTATAATTTTCCTGGCACAGAACCTGGTACATAGTAGGTACTCATAAAAGATTAATCCCTTTCTACCAGTTCATATTAGAAATAAACAACAACACTACAACACTAAATTATGTTTGTGATTTGAAACTATTCACTAGTAATAGGATAAAAATTCAAATATCTGGGTTACAAATCAAATATCCACATAGCTATTATAACAGGCAGTTCTCTTGCTTGTTGTAGAAAAGCTTATATACTTCTCTGGATTCTTCTTGTTTGCTACTTCAATATTCTATGATATTTGAAGAATAGAGATATAACATTTTCTTTATGAGTAGAGCAAAATCAAGTCTCTAACATTTGTTTAAATCTGATAATATAAAGAAAAAGATTAAACATGCATTTTCTACTGTTTTACAAGGTTTTCTGTTAAAATTGACAAAATTATCTCAGCCTATAATAATTAAATACCATATTTATTTGATCAAAATAATTATATGCAAGCAAAACATTTAAGCTTGAAAATATTTCAAGCACCATTTTCAAAAAGTACTATATTAAAGACAATTCCATTGTCTTTCTATTTCTTTGTAAGATATAGAAATCTGAGATAATCAAGTTTTTGAAAAAACACAAATTATGCAATGATCTGCAGAATTATAGACCATTCACTCAGAAAAACATGTTCATTTGCTTACAAATACTTGCTGATGACATATTAGTAGGCTTTCATTTAGCATATCAGTTTCAAACAAACTCTAGCATCTCCAAAGGACATAATGGGGAATAATCTCTTACTCATTTTATTTTTTTCTCAGTTCACATATTTAAACATCACTTTTTAAACAAAACATTGTGCAAGTTCCTACGAATACCAAGACAAACAAAACAGCATCTTTGTCCTTAAAACCTTCAAACTGTACTGGCGACAAGGAAATAAAATTAGTTAAGACAAGTCAAATGGCGCTGCATACATAACATGTGATTGTAAAGAGAAAGAAGGAAATCTCTGACAGGCGGGATGGAGTAAGTTTTCATTTCCAAATAGGAGTATCTGACAGAGGCTTTAATAAAATAGTAGAGAGGGAAATAAAGTATACTTGAGGATGACGGGAAATCATGAGCGAAGTCATAGAGCTGAGCACACACCTGGAAGAAATGTGCGGGGAAAAGTGTGAAAAGGAATGCCGTGAATGAGAAGAGACTGTAATTCAAAGGGAGAGCATGCAAGACTTTGGATGGCAATTCAGGGAGTCATTTTATTTTCTGTCAGCATTGGGGAGCCTTTGCTGATTTTTGAAGAGGGGATGCTACATACAATATGTGGTTTAGTAAGGTAATTCTACTATGAATGATGAAAACGGAGAGCCAGATAATTTTAGAGAATTGGTACTGGGGATAAAAGGAGTCAAATGTGGAGAAACAATTTGGTCACTAGGGAAAATGACTTTCACATACTGAGTGGTCCTTCTGGAATAAACAATGTCTACCCAGCAAGAAATACATAAGCCATCTTCTATCCTGATGAATGTGCTGATAAATTCTACACAATGCCATTCCCCAAACGGTACTAAATATAAATGATGTAATTCTGTATCTGCCTTTGTAAGAGGCCAACCTCCCTAAGAGCTGCACACATTTAGAATGTTCATAAAATTCTATGATTTGAAATACAAATACGAAAAGATGAAAAAAAGTATATTCTTAAGAGAAAATGGTAACTATAGGAAATACAGGAAAGTGGAATTAAGAGTAACCATTAACAGCAAAAGGATAGCAAATATTCTCCGTGTCCTAGAGTGTTTTGTGCCACCTTTTATACATGTAGCTCTCAAACCACTTTCCAGACAGCAGAGCATATTAAAGGCATTCATGATTTGTAATTTAAAATTACAGTTGTGCGAAATTGCAGTTTAAGCTTCTATGGATCCATACTCATTGAGTTTGAATTAAGATTTACAAATATGTATTAGGTTGATAGGACAGTCATTGAATGAAAAATACAATTTGTGATACTGAAATGCAGTAAAAATATGGAAATTTAAAATGTGTATGAAATATTTATCAACAATGTGCTGATTAGATCTTAGGCAATTCATATAGCACATTTTAATAATCAGGGTATATATTCTGAATGCCATGATTCTAAATTTCTTAATTTAAAAATAAATTGGAGGAACTCATTCTAGAAATAGTCATGTCAGAAAAACATGTCCTACAAAACCCATTTATAGTCAAGAGACTAATAAATCAACTTTTTAAGTTCTTGGTTTTAAGTGGATATAGCTAAAAATCTAACGTTAAAGCAACACATTTTTGCCATAGTTCTACATCTCTTCAAGTAAAGGATAATTCTGGAAATACTCTAACATCCGTATAAAGAATGGAGTTGAAGAGCAAGGTAAAAAGTTTGAAAAAATATATACCAATTGGTATATACCAATTGCACCAATGTGTCCAGTAATAGCAGAATCAGATCATCCATCATGAGATGACTAATTCAAGCCTGGTCCAAACCCACACCCAGTGCAAAAATTAATTCAGCAAGTTTCTCAACCTTGGTTGCAAATCACTTTACACAAACATAGATATCATCTGCAGATTATCTTATTTAGTAGGTTTACTTTTAAAATATCGCCAGATCATTTTAATTTACAGTCATGGTGAGAACCACGGCTCCTCCACAGAATGTTAACCAAGAGGAAGCACATAATTTCCAATTTGGGGAAAATTCTGATTCAGGTAGACACCTTTATATGAAGATATGATCTGAGTTCTTATAACTTTCATTTATTGAAATCACAGAAGTAGTTTGAACTTCTTAGAAAGCACTGTTTTTACGTACATTATTTTCTAATAAAGTCCGGATTATATAACAAAAGGACTATTGAAATTAACTTTAATGGATCGGGAGGTGGCACCAAGACAGCCGAATAGGAACAGCTCCAGTCTGCAGCTCCCAGCGTGAACTACGCAGAAGACTGTGATTTCTGCATTTCCAACTGAGGTACCGGGTTCATCTCACTGGGGCTTGCCAGACAAGTGGGTGCAGCCCACAGAGCAGGGCGGGGCATCGCTCATCCAGGAAGCACAAGGGGTGGGGAAATTCCCTTTCCTAGTAAAGGGAAGCCATGACAGAGGGCACCTGAAAAATCCGGACACTCCCACCCTAATACTGAGCTTTTTGAACAGCCTTAGGAAATGGCACACCAGGAGATTATATCCCGCGCCTGGCTGGGAGGGTCCCATGCCCACGGAGCCTTGCTCACTGCTAGCACAGAAGTCTGAGATTGAACTTCAAGGCGGAGGCGAAGCTGGGAGAGGGGTATCCGACATTGCTGAGGCTTGAGTAGGTAAACAAAGCCGCCAGGAAGCTCAAACTGTGTGGAGCCCACTACAACTCAAGGAAGCCTGCCTGCCTCTGCAGACTCTACCTCTAGGGGCAGGGCATAGCTGATCAAAAGGTAGCAGAAACATTTGCAGACTTAAACGTCCCTGTTTGACAGATTTGAAGAGAGCAGTGGTTCTCAAAGCGTGGAGTTTGAGATCTGAGAACAGACAGACTGCCTCCTCAAGTGGGTCCCTGAACCCCCCAAGTAGCCTAACTGGGAGGCACCTCCCAGTAGGGGGGCAACTGACACCTCATAAGACCAGGTGCCCCATCTGAGATAAAGCTTCCAGAGGAAGGATTAGGCAGCAACATTTGCTGTTCTGCAGCCTCTGCTGGTGATACCCAGGCAAACAGGGTCAGGAGTGGACCTCCAGCCAACTTCAACAAACCAGCAGCTGAGGGTCCTGACTGTTAGAAGGAAAACTAACTAACAGAAAGGACATTCTCACCAAAACGCCTACTGTATGTCACCATCATCAAAGACCAGAGGTAGATAAAACCACAAAGATGGGGAGAAACCAGAGCAGAAAAGCTGAAAATTCTAAAACTCAGAGCGCCTCTTCTCTTTGAAAGGAATGCACCTCCTTGCCAGCAACAGAACAAAGCTGGATGGAGAATGACTTTGACAAGTCGAGAGAAGAAGGCTTCAGGCAATCAGTAATAACAAACTTCTCTGAGCTAACGGAGGATGTTCAAACCCATCACAAAGAAACTAAAATCCTTGAAAAAAGAGTAGACGAATGGCTAACTAGAATAAACAGTGTAGAGAAGTCCTTAAATGACCTGATGGAGCTGAAAACCACGGCAGGAGAACTATGTGATGCATGCACAAGCTTCAGTAGCAGATTTGATCAAATGGAAGAAAGGGTATCAGTGATTGAAGATCAAATGAATGAAATGAAATGAGAAGAGAAGTTTAGAGAAAAAAAGAGTAAAAAGAAATGAACAAAGCCTCCAAGAAATATGGGACTATGTGAAAAGACCAAATCTATGTCTGATTGGTATACCTGAAAGTGATGGGGAGAGTGGAACCAAGTTGGAAAACACTCTGCAGGATATCATCCAGGAGAATTTCCCCAATCTAGCAAGGCAGGTCAACATTCAAATTCAGGAAATACAAAGAATGCCACAAAGATACTCCTCGAGAAGAGCAACTCCAACACACATAATTGTCAGATTCACCAAAGTTGAAACAAAGGAAAAAAGCTTAAGGGCAGCCAGAGAGAAAGGTCTGGTTACCCACAAAGGGAAGCCCATCAGACTAACAGTGGATCTCTTGGCAGAAATTTTACAAGCATGAAGAGAGTGGAGGCCAATATTCAACATTCTTAAAGAAAAGAATTTTCAACCCAGAATTTCATATCCAGCCAAACTAAGCTTCGTAAGTGATGTAGAAATAAAATACTTTATAGACAAACAAATGCTGAGAGATTTTGTCACCACCAGGTCTGCCTTACAAGAGCTCCTGAAGGAAGCACTAAACATGGAAAGGAACAACCGGTACCAGCCACTACAAAAACATGCCAAATAAGACCATCAATACTAGGAAGCAACTGCATCTACTAATGAGCAACATAACCAGCTAACATCATAATGACAGGATTAAATTCACATATAACTATATTAACCTCAAATGTAAATGGGCTATATGCTCCAATTAAAAGACACAGACTGGCAAATTGGATAAAGAGTCAAGACCCATCAGTGTGCTGTATTCAGGAGACCCATCTCATGTGCAGACACACATAGAGATGGAGGAAGATCTACCAAGCAAATGGAAAATTAAAAAAAAAAAAAAAAAAAAAAAAAAAAAAAAAGAAAAAAAAAAAAAAGCAGGGGTTGCCATCCTATTCTGTGATAAAACAAACTTTAAACCAACAAAGATAAAAAGAGACAAAGAAGGCCATTACATAATGGTAAAGAGATCAATTCAACAAGAAGAGCTAACTATCCTAAATATATATGCACCCAATACAGAAGCACCCAGATTCATAAAGCAAATCCTGAGAGACCTAAAAAGAGACTTAGACTCCCACACAACAATAATGGGAGACTTTAACACCTCACTGTCAACATTAGACAGATCAACGAGACAGAAAGTTAACAAGGATACCCAGGAATTGAGCTCAGCTTTGCACCAAGCGGACCAAATAGACATCTACAGAACTCTCCACCCCCAAAACAACAGAATATACATCCTTCTAGCACCACATCACACTTATTTCAAAATTGACCAAAGAGTTGGAAGTAAAGCACTCCTCAGCAAATGTGAAAAAACAGAAATTATAACAAACTGTTTCTCAGACCACAGGGCAATCAAACTAGAACTCAGGATTAAGAAACTCACTCAAAACTGCTCAACTACGTGGAAACTGAACAACCTGCTCCTGAATGACTACTGGGTACATAACAAAATTAAGGCAGAAATAAAGATGTTCTTTGAAACCAATGAGAACAAAGACACAACATATCAGAATCTCTGGGACACATTTAAAACAGTGTATAGAGGGAACTTGATAGCACTAAATGCCCACAAGAGAAAGCAGGAGAGATCTAAAATTGACACCCTATCATCACAATTAAAAGAACTAGAGAAGTAAGAGCAAACACATTCAAAAGCTAGCAGAAGGCAAGAAATAAGTAAGATCAGAGCAGAACTGAAAGCGATAGAGACACAAGAAAACCCTTCAAAAAATGAATCCAGGAGCTGTTTTTTTGAAAAGATCAACAAAATTGATAGACTGCTAGCAAGACTAATAAAGAAGTAAAGAGAGAAGAATCAAGTACATGCAATAAAAAAATGATAAAGGGGATATCACCACTGATCCCACAGAAATCCTAACTACCATCAGAGAATACTATAAACACTTCTATGCAAACAAACTAGAAAATCTAGAAGAAATTGATAAATTCCAGGACACATACACCTTCCCAAGACTAAACCAGGAAGAAGTTGAATCCCTGAATAGATCAATAACAGGTTCTGAAATTGAGGCAATAATTAATAGCCTACGAACCAAAAAAAGTCCAGGACCAGATGGGTTCACAGTTGAATTCTACCAGAGGTACAAAGAGGAGCTGGTTCCATTCCTTCTGAAACTATTCTAATCAATAGAAAAAGAGAGAATCCTCCCTAATTCATTTCATGAAGCCAACATCATCCTGATATCAAAGCCTGGCAGAGACACAACAAATTAAGAGAATTTTAGACCAATATCCCTGATGAACATCCATGCAAAAATCCTCAATAAAATACTGGCAAACCAAATCCAGCAGCACATCAAAAAGCTTATATACCACAATCAAGTTGACTTCATCTCTGGGATGCAAGAATGGTTCAACATATACAAAGCAATAACCATAATCTATCATATAAACAGAACCAAAGACAAAAAACACATGATTATCTCAATAGGTGCAGAAAAGGCCTTTGACAAAATTCAACACCCTTCATGCTAAAAACTCTCCATAAACTAGGTATTGATGGGATGTATCACAAAATAATAAGAGCTTTGTATGATAAACCCACAGCCAATATCACACTGAATGGGCAAAAACTGGAAGCATTCCCTTTGAAAACCGGCACAAGACAGGGATGTCCTCTCTCACCACTCCTATTCAACATAGTATTGGAAGTTATGGCCAGGGCAATCAGGCAAGAGAAAGAAATAAAGGGTACTCAGTCAGGAAAAGAGGAAGTCAAATTGTCCCTGTTTGCAGATGAGATGATTGTATATTTAGAAAACCCCATCATCTCAGCCCAAAATCTCCTTAAGCTGATAAACAACTTCAGCAAAGTCTCAGGATACAAAATCAATGAGCAAAATCACAGGCATTCCTACACACCAATAACAGGCAAACAGAGAGCCAAACCATGAGTGAACTCCCATTCACAATTGCTTCAAAGAGAATAAAATACCTAGGAATCCAACTTACAAGGGATGTGAAAGACCTCTTCAAGGAGAACTACAAACCACTGCTCAGTGAAATAAAAGAGGACAAAAACAAGTGGAAGAACATTCTATGCTCATGGATAGGAAGAATCAATATCGTGAAAATGGCCAAACTGCCCAAGGTAATTTATAGATTCAATGCCATCCCCATCAAGCTACCAACGTCTTTCTTCACAGAATTGGAAAAAACTACCTTAAAGTTCATATGGAACCAAAAAAGCACCCACATTGCCAAGACAATCCTAAGCAAAAAGAACAAAGCTGGAGGCATCACGCTATCTGACTTCAAATACAAATATAATACAAGAATACAGTAAGTAAAACTGCATGGTACTGGTACCAAAACAGAGATATAGATCAATGGAACAGAATATAGCCCTCGGAAATAATACCACACATCCACAACCATCTGATATTTGACAAACCTGACAAAAGCAAGAAATTGGGAAAGAATTCCCTATTTAATAAATAGTGCTGGGAAAACTGGCTAGCCATATGTAAAAGCTGAAACTGGATCCCTTCTTATATAAAAATCAATTCAAGATGGATTGAAGACTAAAATGTTAGACCTAAAACCATAAAAACCCCAGGAGAAAACCTAGGCAATACCATTCAGGCCATAGGCATGGGCAACGACTTCATGACTAAAACACCAAAAGCAATGGAAACAAAAGCCAAAATTGACAGATCAGATCTAACTAAACTAAAGAGCTTCTGCACAGCCAAAGAAACTACCATCAGGGTGAACAGGCAACCTACAAAATGGCAGAAAATTTTTACAATCTACCCATGTGACAAAGGGCTAATATCCAGAATCTACAAAGAACTCGAACAAATTTACAAGAAAAAATCAAACAACCCCATCAAAAAGTGGGCAAAGTATATGAACAGACACTTCTCGAAAGAAGACATTTATGCAGCCAACAGATATGTGAAAAAATGCTCATCATCACTGGCCATCACAGAAACGGAAATCAAAACCACAATGAGTTACCATCTCACACCAGTTAGAAAGGCAATAGTTAAAAAGTCAGGAAACGACAGGTGCTAGAGAGGATGTGGAGAAACAGGAATGCTTTTACACTGTTGGTGGGACTGTAAACTAGTTCAACCATTGTGGAAGACAGTGTGGCAATTCCTCAAGGATCTAGAACTAAAAATACCAGTTGTCCCAGCCATCCCATTACTGAGCATATACCCAAAGGATTATAAATCATGCTACTCTAAAGACACATGTACACATATGTTTATTGTGGCACTATTCACAATAGCAAAGACTTGGAACCAACCCAAATCTCAATCAGTGATAGACTGTATTAAGAAAATGTGGCACATATACACCATGGAACACTATGCATCCATAAAAAAGGATGAGTTCATGTCCTTTATAGGGACAAGGATGAAGCTGAAAACCATCATTCTGAGCAAACTATCACAAGGACAGAAAACCAAACACCACATGTTCTCACTCATAGGTGGGAATTGAACAATGAGAACACGTGGACACAGTGTGGGGAATATCACATACCAGGGCCTGCCGGGGGTGGGGAGAGGGAGGAAGGATAGCATTAGAAGATATACCTAATGTAAATGACGGGTTAACGGGTGCAGCACACCAACATGGCACATGTATACATATGTAACACACCTGCACGTTGTGCACATGTACCCTAGAACTTAAAGTAAAACAATAACTTAAAAAAATAAAAAATAAAAAATTCACTTTAATCATCATTACTAATAGCTAATGTTTATTGTGGATTTGCTATGAAACCAACACTCACTTAGCACTAACTTAGGTGCTTCACATAAAATATTTTAAATCTTTTTATCAATTTTAGAAAGTATAATTCTCTTTACCTTAAAAATAAAAATGCTGAAATAGAGCAGATTTTTAAAGTGCATTAAATTATGTTGCCAGAGGGTGCTGAAAGTGGGAGTTTGACCCAAGCATTCCCGTTTTCCACCACTACACTCTGCCTGACAGAATGTTCAACACAGATCTCTTGAGTTAACTAAATTGCACCTACCAATCATTTTAATATTTATAGAAAGCTGTTATCCCTTCTCAACATTTTCAACATGCCGAGAACTTTCACTTAGTTTTTATATAGCCCTGTTATCCGCTAGGGTTTACTTGTCACTAGGAAATCTAGACAAACTTGGCTTAAGCACTGATCCTAACTTGCCAATACCATTGCTTGTGAAATTTAAAATCAAATCCCATGACCTTTAAGAATTCTTAGTGGCTTACGCCTTCATGGTTCTCATTGTTTCCAACACCTGAATTGTCATTAAAGCCCTCATTTTACTCTGAATATAAAATACATTTATTTCATTGGATAGAAGCATATAGCAAAGCACACGTCTACTCATACCAAGCATTTTATGAATTCTGTCTGGTCTATTAAAGATTCTTGTGTCAAAGAAAGGTTACCCCAACTAGAGCAAAGCCTTCTGACATCACAGACCTCACTCTTTTTTTGTCACTATTTTCATCTTTATCTCAGCACTTCTCTCAGAACCCAACTCCACAATCCATCAAACAGCTTAGCAGAAAGCAATCAAACAAAAAAATGGCCTGTCATAAACAGCATCTACTTTCTAAGAATGCAAGTGGAGTTATAAGTGCTATCTTTTTTTTCCTGTTAATTAGTTGTCACATTATTTTTATATCCTTCACTGTCCTAATCATAATTTTCCAAATATCTTTTAATTAATTGTCTAGTTTATTTTCTAATTGGTCTGTTAATTCTTCACTGGTGTCTGCTTCTCAATAAATCATAAACGAAGGATTCACTGAATCTTTATTTTTGGTGGTTGTTTTAGTGATAGTTATAATAGACAAAAGCCCATTAGTCCTACTGTTGGCTGTAGAAAGGAAATATGTTTTTTCTATATACCTCGTTACAAGGCTTATAGCTGCAATCTATTCCAAATGCTTGGAAGTATCATTTTGGCAAATTTTTTTTTAGTAAAATAGATGCCCAGGTAATATAATGGATAACCTGTCCTGAAAATGTGGTCTTGGATATGACATACTGGAAAAAGCAATAACTTCAAACTTTTGTTGAATTTTGTTGGTTTTGCTTTTTAATTTATTGTTGCAAGGGTAGTCTTTTGGTTTCTTGCCTGGATTTTCACCTTCCTCACTTCTTCTCAGTCTCTCCTTCAGCTCTCCTTACCCTTCCAGCCTCTATCCGTGCCACCCTAACAACACTCTGTTAAATCTCCTAGCATTGGAGTGATTCAGTGCTTGGTCCTAAGCAGGTCTTCTTTTTATCTACGCTTTTCTCCCAAGAAAATCTTACTCAACCCTGTGACATTAAATCCACTTGCACTTTTTAATATTATAAATGAGTCAAAAATGTATATTTTTATTTACAAACTTTCCTCTGAGCTCCAGATTATTGTGTCCAGATACCTCTTTCAGGATCCCAGTCAGGTTTCTAAAGGAAAGGAATAGAACATTAAATTTAGGTAATTTGAAGCAAGTTTAATCAAGAGACAGTTTCAAAGACCTGAGTAAGGTATAAGGACACAACAAGAAATGTCACAGGATACTGTGCCAGGCTTGAAAATAACAAGGGACAGAGGGGTTACTGGAGCCTGGAGGTAGAGAGACTGCATTGAGAGGGCTGCTTTATGGGAACTATGACCTTAGCTCAAGAAACATCAAGGGAGGCACCCAAGCTATGGAAACACAGGGGAGAAGGAGCCCAAATAATACATATTTAGATGTCATTCTCCCTCCTCCTCAGCCTGGGAGGTTGAGGCTGCAATGAGCCAAGATGGCATCACTGCACTCCAGCCTAAGTGACAGAGTGAGACTCTTTCTCAAAAAATTTTTTTAAAAAAGAAAGAAAATGACGAGTGAGCTTTAGTATATATTTTAAGACATTAAGTTAAAGTTGGATGCCTGTGAAGCATTTCAGTAGAAATGTCCATAGAGAGAACAGTAATATAAATGTACTTTTGAAAATTACTGCCATATCATGAGGAAGTAGTTGACATGACAGAGAATTTAACTTAGCTATGATTGACCTAACACATAGCTTTTTTCAATATAACCAGTTAATAACAAGTTTAATAATTTTTTAAAGGCAATTATTTATTTACTTACTTAATTTTGAGATAGGGTCTCACTCTGTCACCTAGGCAGTAGTGCAGTGGTGTGATTTCACTGCAGCCTCGACTTCCCAGGCTCAAGCGATCCTCCCACGTCAGCCTCCTGAGTACCTTGAACCACAGGCCTGTGCCATCATGCCTGGATAATTTTTGTATTTATTGTAAAGAATGAGTTTCACCATGTTGCCCAGGCTGGTCTTGAACTCCTGAGCCCAAGGGATCTGCTTGCCTCAGCCTCCTAAAGTGCTAGGATTACAGGCGTGAGTCACTGTGCCTGGCCACAAAAGGCATTAAATGCCAACAACAAAAGATAACTAGCTTCTGAAGTCCATCCTTTCAATTGTAATTATCTTCCATGGATACTCCCTTATTGTTGTTTGTTGATTTGATGCTTTATGAAGTAAATGCCTGTTAAACAGATTGTAGAGAAAATATTTCTGCAATATTATTGAGAAGAAAAATTTAAGATCTCCAACTGGACTTTGAGTTTTAGAACTAGAAGGAGTATTCAAGGTCATTTAGCAGACTCAGAGGTCTTTTGTTTTAGATGAGAAAGCAAAGGACCAGGTAATTAGGCCAATGGTTGAATCATTCAGAAATAAACTATAGAGTAAATAATTCATTAAGATAAATAATGATTAATGCACACATGGGTTAATCAAGCATCTCCACTTATAATAATGTAAAACAATCTATGATACAAGGCTAATAGGGATCAGGGGAGGAGGAGAAGCTAGACAACAGAAAAAATACACAGGAGATTAGATTTTAATTAATATCATACTGATGTGATATGAGCCTCAAAAGATCAATCTTCAATGCTCCCAAGAAACTCCATAAAATAAAAGCATATTTATATTTAAAGGTTGAAATATGGGAAACTGCTAAAAACATGGATGCTGAAATTGTTAACATTTCATTAAAGGTGGAAAAAAGCTCACTGCCTTAATGGAAACTGAACTAAGCCCATAGAGAAGCAGATGTTTCCCTTTAGCAAACTTTCAAAGCAGCAGGAACTTGCATTCAGGCAGGAAACTGGCAGAGCTGCTGGAGCCATTTCTAAGTGGCTATGAGAGTTGAGAGAACGTCCTTGAAGACCTGTGCTCTGGTTAAAATGGAAGTAGAGGTTTTGGCAGACTGTGCTATCGGCTGCCTGCCAGTGATTTTGAAAAGTATGACAGCTAATGTGGCTGCCCAGATAGTTCTTTGGCTGCACCTCTGGTTGGAAGACATGATTTTGAAAGAACTCCACACAGGAATTCCATTTGGCAAGGGCTTGCTTTTTGGCATGGACATGGAAAGTCTTCTTGAATAAGCACTGAAGAATAAATTATTCCTGCCTCAGGATAAAACTTCTGGGGGATAGGGAAAGAATCAGGCAGCAGATTACACAGAGGCAGAAAGTTTTTGAACTGGCAAGAGACACTAGAAATTTGCAATCAGTAAAAATAACCCTACTGCAAGGAAAAGAACTGGAAAGTTCTTCAAAGGACCCGGAAGAAAAGGGGGGCTGGTCTGGCTACTCAGTCATTGCTCTGAATGATGAAACCAAATAATAAAGATCATACGTGAATCAAAATGGGAAAGTGTACACTTAATTCAAGAAAGTGCTTATCTAAAAATATTTAAATGTTGTGAAATATGAAAAACAGATTTTGCAATGTAGAGACCTGGTACTACACTGATCATGAGTTCACAAAATGCTGACCTAAGTTTTCAGGTCTGGGTTCTTCTGTTACCTGCTGTGTAAAGTCTTTTGGGGGATTGAATACATTTGGGTTATTAATGTAGTTGGTCATGTAACCGACATGTAACACACAGAGGGGCAATTTCAGTGCCAGTATCCTTATGGTACCTGACAGTGTCCACATGCCTCTTTGGCATGTAAAATGTCATCAGGTTCTCGACCATTTCAGTTCTTATGCAGCTTCTGATGTATGAAAAGAGCATAGTGTTTTCTACTGATTGATAATGAAAGGTCATAATGACTACTTTTTTTCTGTTAAAAATATGCAGTCATGACCGCTTGAGTCTTGCGAAAGATTGTTTTCCCTAGGGTGTCAGGTGAAATACAGGATGCTCAGTTTAATTTAAATTTCAGATAAACAGTAGTTAATTCTTTTTCAGTATAAGTATTCAAATTTAACTGTGGGTGCTATATTTTACTTGATAAATTAGGCAGCAAATTTTAGGGACAGTTTTATGAGTAAGAGAGATCTGTTCTTCAGTTTCAAAATGCTATTACATATATAAATTCACTTAGCTAGAATCCAATACCAGTAAACCTAACAACAAATTTTGTTTTCCATAAAACATTGAGAGTGAAGTTCCAGTGCAATCTTTTACCTGGCCTGTGAGTTTATTTTTTGAAGAAATGTGTTTGATATCACTGCTTCTAGCACAGGTGCTGAAGAGGTGGCCAAAAGACACACTCAGTGGTAATGAGGGGCAAATTAAAGAAGGAAAAGCATAAAGAGAAGAAGGAGATAGAATGTACATTTTGGTGATTAAATCTATGAGTTTGGATACCAATTTTGCCACCTACCTACCCATGTATCTTTGGCTAATTATAAAAAGTTATAATAAATGTATAATAAATTATAAAAATAAAATAGGACATGACAATGACTGAGGACAGTGTTTAACATAAAAAAAGGTATAAAAAGTATATAGGTTTGTGTCTTTTCAATAATTTAATAGCAATTGATGCTGGAGGCTTGAGACTTAAATCCAGATACTCTTGCTCAAAGAGTGAAGTTCAAACTGCTAATGCTTTAAACCTATGTCAGAAAAAACAGACATTTAATAGTAATGCAATGAAAAAAATCAAGGTACAGAATGTAATTATAATTTAAAAATTATTTAGACTGCTGCTGTTCTGCCTTTTTTAGAAAATGCTTAATCAAAAGGCAATTTTACACAGTTACTTGAGGATATTTGACTTCCATGGATAATTGCCTAATGTAAATTCAGAGGACACGTATTTATAGTCAGCAGTTTTGAAAAACACTATGACAAGTATTAAAATCTTACTTGTGATATCCATCCTCTTCAAGTTTAGTGTAGTGAGTGTAGAAGATGAGATGGCTCAGAAGATTAACCTGATGAAGTTATTAATTAGAATATTTGACCATAGCTATATCACAAAGTATTTCCTGATGTGATTATTATGAATTGCTGAAAAAAATGTATTTTAAGCTTCTAAAATTGATTGAGTCTAAAAATACTTTTTAAGTGAATGATTCTATTTTGCACATTGCTTCTAATAGATTATGAACACATTAGCGCCAGATTTGTAGGTATTTTATCAATAGATTATCAGGGCCTTTGCACATGTATAATGGGCACACATTACAAAATAATAAATCAAGGGAGATATAAACTCAAAATAATTAAGGAAGTAATAAAGAAAAACCAGTTGACAGCACAGAGTAGAGTAACGTATACATAGCTTATAAAACTTACGTCCACTAGCTTGGGTGAGATTACAGAGGTGTCTTTTTCTTCTGTTTGTCTTAAAAACTATTAGGCACAATGTTCCCTAAAAATTCCAAAGGAGTTGATGACCTTTTTGTAATATCACTTCCCTGACAAAAATTTATAATACAAATAGTAGCCTAAATATACTGAATAATTAAATGGAAGAAAAATTGTACTTTAATTAGTATCATCAATTTATATTTGGATGTCAGGTTTTTAATAAGTATCAACTTTTATCAAATAATAGTTTGTAAAAGCTAAAATGCATATTTTTAGGAGTAAAGAGTTTTCAACATTCCTTGTGTAGTTGAAATATTTGTCCAGAAATTTTAAGGATGTAGGGAAAGAAATCTATTATTTTCCAATCTGTATGAGAATCATAGTAATATGTACTCTTCAGTATAAAAGGAATTTATATACAAAGCATTCAGAATAGGTCTGCTCCATCCATTCATGGAAAGCACAGTGTTACTGTTTACGCTGGCTTTCATTATCATGTTAAACAAGTCTAGCCTCTTGACTGAATATGTATGATAAAGGATTAGTGTTGTAATAAAAGAAAATAATCAGAAAGGTAGATGATAGCCATAAATGAAAATTGCTAGTGAGTTACATAATAATTTTATATCACTTTATTAGTGAGCTTTTTGTTTGTTTCAAACCAAATATTTCTTTGGACAGCTAAGGAAAGGAAACTGGAAACAACATAAAACAGAACGTTGTCTTTAAGCCATATCCAAAGAAAACACCGTTAGAATTTGCTGAGCAGTAGTATCTTTCCTTATGACAGAATATATCTGGAGGTTCTCACACCTACCTGGCTTATACTGACCTAAACCTTCCTATATTTAGCAACATTTAGTGTGAGCTCAAAATAAGAAGCTAGCAGTAAGGTTAGAAAGGCACTGTCCATTCCTTCAAATCCTATCTCTGAGAACTCGTGGACTAAAAATTCCCCAACCCCTCTTGGTCAATCTCTCTGTTCCTTATTGTTGTACTGTTCAATACAGCAACCACTAGCCAAATGTTGTTATTTAAATTTAAATAAATAATACATAGATACAATTTAAATCCTGTGTCCTCATTTGTAATAGCTACTTTTCAAGTGCCCAAATGCTAAATGTTCTCTTGGACAGCACAGAAAATCTTTAAAGGGCCTTAAGTTACATTTCTTTATATTCTCTTTCTAATAAGTGAGAAAGGCTTCATGACTATGGCGTGATTCTCCTCCTTTCTGTCTCTACCTGTAGAGTGAACCCTAGGTTAAACTGACAATACAAAATCCAACTTCTTCACATTGCCTCTCTGAGATTAAAGCTCAGACAGCGAATAGTCTTGGAGGTAAAAGTGCATGTGTGTGTTATGAGAGAGTTCGTGGCAGGGTGTATGGACAATTTATTCAGTTAGTATAATATACTTATTTAGGTTATTTTCTGACGAATTCACTAAAAACTAGAATGCATATAATAATGGAATGGGAGTTGATATTGATGGTGGTGAAGAAGAGAGGTGGGCTGATCATGAAAAGAGAAGGAAGATAAAGACACAAGGAAATGTAATAGAGAGAGGAAAGAGAAACAACAATTACTTTGCAAATTTGACAAAAGCAGGTTGTTTGGTTAATAATACCAAACAGGAGAAAAGCAGATTTTCAACAAAAGTCCTTTATGGGGACAAAATCTGCTGAGCTAAATACACCTCAAATCTCCTCAGCATAAAAGCTCAAAGAGCAACATTTCAATACTGACTCGTCCAGTGTATACAATACTTTCCTTCATGCAGAAGCCAAGCACAATTGCCATAATTTGGCTCTTGTCAATATGTTTCACCCCTTGTATCACTGTGTCTGGAACAGCAAGGTGAGATCCAGGCAGACAGGGCTGGAAACAGGGAGCTGGTTCTGTGAAAATGCGTACTGAAATACAGACATGTAAAGGATATTATTTCAAGGCCAAACTGTGCCAAAAAGATGGTATATGCAGGATTTTTTCACTACTTGAAATCTGAACGGTGAGTGATAAGAGAAATTGAGTGATTGGAAGGCAGTACTTACCAGGGTGTGGTCCTTGTATTTATCAGTGCCTTAGGACAATCAGTACTTTAGGAAATACAAAATGATTCAGTTTGTAAATGGGGAAAGGACACAATGTTTTTGAAAGTTGGATTCAGTTTTGACAGTGGTGGACAAAACAAAGTGCCATGGCATGGGGGATATCCACAACATGAAATAAATATGTAATGTATCTGAAGTAGTAATATTAAGTGCTATGTTGATAAGTTAAATTGGAATGGAGACTAAAGAATGATGGTGGCTGGTATTTTAGATAGGATAGAGAGGGAAGATATTTTTCAGGGGCCCATAGAGAAAGAATTTAAAGGGAGTAAAAAATGTTGTGTGACTCCGAGGGAAACCAATGTTCCAGAAAGAGAAAAAATCAAATTCAAAGGGCTTGAAGCAGCCAAGTGATTAAGTAATTTGGAAAACTAGTGGAATAGCAAGATGCCTGATACGGATGGTTCAAATCAGGCAAGGAAAAGAGTGCAACGAACTAACATTAGGGTCCCCATCATGGACCTAATGATGTAGGTCTATAATTAGAAATCGATAATTTCTCAGCATCATCACTGTCCCCACGCTGGTTCAAGATGCCACCCTCACTTGACTGAAATAATTTCAACAACCATCTAACTGCTTCTTACTGGCTACCTTAAAGTCAGTTTCCCCTAAATCTGTAATTACTCTCTAACCTGAATGACAAGCCTTTACAAAACACCTCTAATCAAGCAAGACACAACAGTGCTTAAGACCTAAATTCAAAATAAAAACCAAAGTTCTTATCCTAGATATTCTCATCATACTCTGCATAATTGGTTGTCGTGCCGTTTGTCTTCTGTTGAGCCCATCTGCATTCCTTCTGCTCCAAATCCGAGGGCTTCTTTGCTGCTCCTCAAAAATGCCAAGCATGGCCCTACCCCAAGGTCTTGGCACTTAGCATTAAAACAGTCTTTCCTCGGGTGTTCCAAATAGCAGGCTCCCCTTTTCATTTAGGTCTCTGCTCTCATTTCGTCTTCTTAGAGAACATTTCTCCTATCAAATTCTCATCCCTTCCTATCAGTTTCTAGCCACTTACAAAATTTTCTTTTTCTCCACAGAATTGATTTATACATGACACACTATTAACAAGTGTTTGATTTGGTTATTGTTTACTTTCTTTCTCCTTGTACCAGAATGGAATTTCCCGAAGAGCAGGGGTTGTAGTTTATTCTCTATTTATCTGTTAAACCTAGAACTGTGCCTGGTACATCCATATTGGCTAGTGACATTTTTTTACAATAAATAAATAAGAAAATGAAGATAGCAGCAACACCACTTGCTGATGATTAGAGATCTAATGTGAGAAAAACAGAAGCATCAAGGAAAAGTCCAAGGTTTTTATCCTTAGAAATGGTTGAATTGTGGCAGCTTCATAAACTCAGATAAGGATCAGGAGCAAGGTGGTTGGAGGAAAAAATCAGGTGTTCTATTTGAAAATGTTAACTTTCCTTCTGTGACTTAGCTGCTAAGAGCAGCTAAAGCAGGAGAGTGGGTCATAACTACTTTACCTTGAAGGTAATTTGAAACAGATTTAGTAGTATAACATCTCAATGTGTCATTGCTTATACTAAACATATTCGATCAAAGAATATTATAACAGAAAATACTTTAGAAATTAGGAGTTCCTTGGAGTGTCCTGAGGGGACATGGAGTAGTAAGCCTTTGAGAAGCAGTCTTCCGCTCTTACAATCCATTTTATTTATTTATTTATTTATTTATTTATTTATTCCTTTATTTTTGAGACAGAGTGTCACTCTGCTGCTCAGGCTGGAGTGCAGTGACATGAACTCGGCTCACTGCAACCTCCACCTACCGGGTTCAAGTGATTCTCATGCCTCAGCCTCCCAAGTAGCTGGGACTACAGGCATGCACCACCATGCCGGCTATTTTTTTTTTATTATTATTTGTTTTTATTTTAGTAGAGATGGGGTTTTGTCATGTTGCCCAGGCTGCTCTGGAACTCCTTAGCTCAGGCAATCTGCCCTCAGCCTCCCAAAGTGCTAGGTACAATCCACTTTAACCTGAGTAGTTTGCCTTTAATGAGACAATGGAAATTTTTTCAGGATGGTAAATAAAGAAGCTTTCTGTGGTTACAAATTTTCAAAGTCAGGGACTTCAACTTCCCTATTTAAAAGAAAGAAACTGGAGCCAGAGAGGTGACATAATTTGCCCTTGATCACAAAGTTGGCTGGTGGTGGGGCCATCTCCAAGTCCGGTGTGGTAACCCCAAGATCTTTTCTCTACATTATACTCTAATACAATACATCTATATTGAAGCCAGCTATCATGTCATGAAAGGATCTGGGATCTGTAAACCAACCTGGGCACAGTGGTGGTCTGGGGCTGATTCGTACCAGTTCATGAGAGCTGATAGTTAAATTTTCATGGATTTTGCTAGTCGTGGTTAAACACATACATAATTTAAAACTAAACTGTATAAACTTACAATTAAATATTGAAATAAAGGTAAGAAATACTCAAAACTCATCACCTTTTATTTTCACCACATTTTACTATTTCTTATATTTGTGATGCCATTTATATCTAATGTATCTATACAATATAAATACTATAGAATACTATGGCACCACTCCTGAAGCTCCACATTCAATGGCATCATATAGGCAAGCTTGATATCTGACATGGTAGCAGTATTGACACAGAAAATTGTCAAATGGTATAAACCAGCTCTCCTCTCCCATCCCTCCTACTGTGCGTGGCTAGAGAGCTAGTGGTTAAACTTACACAAGTGCACAATTTCCTGAAACTAAATGTTTCACTATTTATTTTTTTCTGGGACTTTGGGTAAATAAAATATCTTGATCTGAAAATTAGATACAATAATTCCACTCTCATTTGGAAATTGTGGTGACTAAATGACAATATATACGAGCGTTCAGAAAAGATGGCCCTACATACAGGACTATTAGTAGGCCATACGGCACATTTTTGCAAACCAGAAGGAGGAAAAAAAGCTGTCTGGGCGCCGTGGCTCACGCCTGTAATTGCAACACTTTAGGAGGCCTGGGCGGGTGGATCAGTGGAGGCCAGGAATTCAAGACCAGCCTGGCCAACATGGGGAAACCCCCTCTCTACTCAAAATACAAAAATTAGCTGGGCGTGGTGGTGCACTTCTGTAATTCCAGTTACTCCAGAGACTGGGGCACATGAATCACTTGAACCGGGAGGCAGAGGTTGTAGTGATCCCAGATTGCGCCACTGCACTCCAGCCTGGGTGACAGACAGAGACTCTGTCTCAAAAAACAACAAAAAAAACTGATGTCCTCAAGACACTTCTCTTATCATATTATTGTAATATACTGATTCTTATTAAAATAAAATACAACTTCTATCTACCAGGAAATTTTCAAAACAGTACACATATAGCCATCTCTGGGAAAAATAATGTAAACTCTGTACGTTCAAGCAACCTGCAAAGCAATATTTTTTTCTTAACTTCAGTATAAGTAGCCTCTACCTAAATGTTCAGTCACTTTTTCTTCTATAACTCTGTTCAAAGTCTATTTCCTTGTTTTTGTTTTCTGTTTATTTGGTTTTTAGTTGGGGTGGTGTCAAAGACATAACAAGTATCACAAGGAATGTGTGTTCTGTTTTTTCTGTACAGCATCATTAAATAAAAGTCTCAGGAAAATCCTCTCCCTGGGGCCTAATGCTCTCCAGTAACACCCAGTAATGAGTCTTCTCCTGGAAACAGATGGAATTCATTGACTGTGCCTATAGTTCTCACACCAAATGTGCTAAATTTCTGAGACCCTTCCAAACAATTGGCTACACAATCTTCACGTGAGTAGTGGAAGAATATGTCACCTCTATAGGTCTCCTGTTGAAAATCAATTTTGCTTACAAATCGTACTTGCTTGCTCTGGTATGATGTTTGTAAGATAATTCAAGGAATAACTTATCTATCAGTATTCCAAATAAAAGAAGATTGAATCTGGGTTTCATGAATAGGCTTTAAAATTATGTTGGAATAATTTCCTATCTCTGAATCCCTAATCATGTTTTTTTACAGCATCTTAGCTTCATGAAGTGGAGAAATGCCCTGCTGGCTACCCCTGCTACCAAGAAGAGTTCCACCTCCCCAAGGAAAATCAGATAGATATCGACACTCTCATGTTCATTTCAGTATTACTCACAATTGCCCAGATTTAGGGAAAAAAAAAGTCTGTTGATGGATGAATTAGCAAAGAAAATGTGATACGTACACACACACACACAATGGAATTTTATTCAGCCTTTAAGAAAAGGAAATACTGACATTTGAGACAACACGGATAAACCCAGAGGACGTTACACTAAGTAAAATAAGCCAGACACAGAAGGAAAAATGCTCCATGATCTCATTTATAAGTGGAATCTAAGAGTTAAACTCTTAGAAACTGAGGGTAGAATAGCGGTTAGCAGGGACTGGAGTAAGATATTGGTTAAGGGGTTCAAAGGTTCAGTTATGCAAGTTCTAAAGGCCTAATGTACAACGTGAATTATAGTTAACAATAATGTATTGTATAAATTGAAATTTGCAAATTGTAGAAATGCTGTGTTCTCACCACAAAAAGAAAGCTATCAAATTGCATGTCTTAAATATACACAATTTTTAATTTGAAAACAAAATTAATAAATAAAAACAATTATGGTTTTAAACCAAGGAGGTCTACCTTTCAGTTTCCTCATAATCAATATAGAGCAATGAGACAGAAAACACGTTTGGAAATAGAAAAAAAATTTTCCTGCAATAGTTTGTATCCGCACATGGAAAGAACAAAGAATCCTAATTCTCAGGAAAGTCTAATATGGAGTTACTGTAATTGAAATGAAGAAAGGGTTGGATATCTAAATGCTAATTTTCTCATCTCTCACAGCAGGGTAAAAATAAATATAGTATGATAGCAAAATAATTACTTTAAGAGATATGGTGACTACAACCTTAATATTTTTCACAATTTTTCTTTTTATCACGTGGACTGTATACTAACCACTTTTGTCTCTAATTCATTTTATCTAACATTTTCATTTCCTCAGGTTATCAATTCATTTCACTATATTTACACACCAAATGCAAATTTAATATATTTTACTCAAATTTAACTGTATTTTAAGATCTTATTTTTGTTTGTTAGTTCAGTTTTCTGTATATATAGAAAGATAAATATGTAAAATGATGTTTAGCAAATGATAATAACCATTGTTTTTATTCAGTAGGCTTATGATTATTTTTTCCTTAACTATTTTCTTTTTAAACTTCAACAAAACATTAAAAGAACAAAAATAATAAATATGAATAAGTATATGAACATACATGAATATATGAATATAGATGAACATACTAATATATATATATGTATGTGTGTGTGTATATATATATATATATATATATAGCTTTTACCAGAGGTTTGAAAATAGTATCAGTTATGTCAGGCATTGAAACAAGCAAAAGGACAAATAGGGAGAGTTAATCCTGTGATTCAATTAAGTTTCTTATTGTTTGAATTTTATTGTGTTGTTCTCAAAAGCAATGGGGAATTTTGCCAGCACAAAATTCAGAATGATGGCTAATTCTGAGTAGAGCTTAGGTAGCTGCAAAAATGTGGTAATGTTCTGACCTGAGTAGTGGCTTTATTATATTATATTTCATAGAATATATTTATAATTAAATATAATCTTTTGTACATATAGAATATTACATTACAATAATAAAGAAAATCAAAAGAATCAAATTATAATAGTAAGTTTTACAGAAAATAGAGTTAGAAAACTTTCATAGCCCGTGGCTAACTTGAACCCTCATACATATAATAAACAGGTATCACCTATTGTTCTGAGTCCTGCAAAGCATTTAACTCCTTGCTTTGTGTGACTGCATTTCAAATGACAAGGATATTATAATAATTGTGAATAAATAATTGTACAATTCATATCTTTTCTAAAAAGCAAAATTAAGGCATTTTACAACATGTAGGTTAAGTAAGAATGGTTTATTTGAAATCTGTATTTTCAACTTGGGTAATGCATGTTCTTTCTTTCTTTGAAGAGCGTCCTTGGGTATTGAGTACTCATAAACTGTTGCACATATGGGGAAATTTTTAGAGAGAAAATAACTAGCACCTGGATTGCCATAACATTGAAAATGTCTTTTGTGTGTTTCCAGTTTGCAATATTTTGGCTCATGGGGAATATAGGCTTATAAGTTAAAGTCGTTTTTCCTTAACCAGACCATCCTATCTTCCTTATCACCTTCCTCATACCCATCTTAAACCTCTTTAATCACACTAAAATTGATTTTACTCTAAGTTCTATACTAAGCCTCAGTGACCTACCTTTTCTGTTTTCTATTTTAATTTATTTACTTAGTCTCATACTATACACGTGGGGGCTCTCTTAACATTCTTTTTACATGATATGTTGAAAGATACTACACTGTTAGATATAAAAATTAACGAATCAACTTTGAACATTTAAAATTTCATAATCTGATAAATTAGGAAATTCACAATCTACTAAATTTTCAAATTTTAAAATACTTTCAGGAGACTAAAATACTCTGGGTTCTCTTTATAAATTTTATAAACAAATAATTAATACAATGAGTTTGTTTGTTTTTTTTTTAATCCAGGATTATTCCCAGAAAACTAACCTAAATTGTACCGAGAACAGATGAACACCTAATCTAAGAATAAAAAAACATAAACATATTTCTGTTCCTAAGTTTCCCAGTATTGATCACTTCTCTTGTACATTTTCTTCATTAGGTTTCTAAATCATTAGATTTTTTTCTCTTTTATTTTCTCTCTTTTAAAAAAGAAAAAGAATAATTTTATGTTTAGGCAGGTTTTTCCTTTTAATTCTAATTCATATTTGCTCGACTATTTTGCCTTGAGACTTCCTAACTTCTCACTATTATTACTTCCTAAAAATGTGTTCCAACATCTTAAATTTAATAAGAACATTAAAGACTTATGTTTCTATAATCGTTAAAAAGAGTTTCATGATGATACGCTTGATAAACATCATTTCTTCAATAGCTTGTATGTATAAATCAACAACAAAAAATCTCCTTCTGGTGCTGCAGGGTGCCTTTCTTAACATGGGTCCTGAGAAGTCAGAGAAAATAGCAAAGGGAAGAAGCAGGAGAGGAAGAACCATTCTCCTGTCCCTTCCCAAATCTTTGTGTTAACAATGACTCCCATGTCCTTCAAGAGCACTAAGAGGAAGCAAAGCTAGCAGTATTCCGACTGCGATAGACTGTGATAATTCAAATGTGTGATTCTAAACAAAAAAAAAAAAAAAAAAAAAAAAAAAAAAACAGAAGGAAAAGTTCACAGCATATTCTCCAGAGTGATGTGTTTATATGATTTTTATCCCATTACCTTGTCTCACAAACACCACAACCCACCAGTTAAAATTAACGAGTGGTCAAGAAGAAATACTTATTCTCAAGTGACAACACTAAACATTCCCTCTATTCTACTTACATAAACCTTTGAAGAGATTTCTTTCATTTGGTTGCCTTTTGCCTGACTTTTCTAGCTCTCAATCAGAAGATAATGCTTTACATTTTGGGAGAAACTATAAGGTATATAATGTTGCACTTTAGGTGAAACATATTCAAAACACATACTATGAAATTTGTGGCAATTATTTTACTCATTTAACATTTAAATTATTCAGCAATTACAAACAATGCAGATCTGTTTCAGCATAAATCATAAAAAAATATTTTAAATTTATTTTAAAGAAACATCTTAAGACTCCTTTTCCAAGGGAAAAAAAGTCTGCTATTTGTTGGAACTTAAAAAAAAAAAAAAAAAAAGAAAGAAAATACCAAAACTTAACAGCATTCTTTTCCATCTCCACATAAAAGAGAATTTTTTGCCCCACAGCACTTCTTGTCCATTAGAGATATTTGCCAGATGACATAAGATCTTCTACACTGGCAGCTTCAGTGGCTATTTGGAAAGCTTCGCTGCCACCTGCAGCTGCACCTGCTGTGAGATTTTACTTGTAGATTCCTTGGTGAGTACAAAATCTATTGCCTAGATTAGTAAATGAACCTAATCCTAGTAGCAATTTCCTAACATAGTTAAAGAGTTTCCCTGGGTAGGATTGGACTATGCGGATATGTTTTCCCTTGTAAATTTATATAAACTAATGGATGCATAAACAATACATGAATTCTGTATAGGCATGTAATTTTCTTCATTAACTAACATTATTATACTAAAATTGCTTAGGTCAGAATTCACCATGGAGCTGGTCTTCAAGCTGTGAGTTTAAAAAAAGAAAAAGAAAATAATTATCTCTGAAATTGTCTGCTTTTTTAATTTAGTAATTTTATCTGCTACTTGCAGAAACTTTTAAAATATTTGTGTTTTATGTTTTCTAATTTTTTATTTTTCTTAAAATAAGTAACCTTGGCTTCTCAAAATGGAAATAAAGAATACAAGCTTTGCATCATGTTCTTAAAGGTGCTGGTCCATATATGTCCCAAGCTATAACGCTGATCCCCAGTTCATACTGCTCTAACCACGCAGGTCTCCTGGGGATCTTAAATATTCTAAAAGTGTGCTTCCCTCAGGGCCTTTAATCAAGCTCTTCTCTAGGTCTGAAACACTCATTCTCCAGGTATCTGCATAGCTGGGCTCTTTCACTTTGTCTATTTTAGTGTCATCTAAGCAGAAGGCCCTACTCCAAACACCCTACCAAATACAGCAGTGCCTCCCACACACAGTCATTTTCTGTTCTATTATCCTAGTTGATTATTCTTTTTATTCTCACAGTCACAAGCTATGTTATAGATTAATTTGCATATCTGTTTATTATCTATCTCCTCCCAAACAATCTAATTTCCATAAGAACAGGGACTCTGGATATTTGTTTATATGGTAAGTCACATTGTACGTGGTCATATTCTACAAACATATGTTTAGTAAACTCATGAATGACACGTAAGACTGTGGTATAGACGATTTTTTAAGACGATTTTTTTGTAGTTTGTTTTTAAGAATAATAAGACCGGGAGCGGTGGCTCACGCCTCTAATCCCAGCACTTTGGGAGGCAGAGGTGGGTGGATCACCTGAGTTCAGGAGTTTGAGACCAGCCTGGCCAACATGATGAAGCACCGTCTCTACTAAAAACACAAAAATTAACCAGGCTTGGTGGGGGGCTGCTGTAATCCCAGCTACTTGGGAAGCTGAGGTGGGAGAATCTCTTGAACCTGGAAGGCAGAGGTTGCAGTTAGCCGAGATCATGCCACTGCTTTCCAGCCTGAGAGACAGAGTGAGACTCCACCTCAAAGAAAAAAAAGGAAAGAAGAAGAAAATGTGATGCTTTCAACAGATTGAATGACTCGAGTTCATTCTTTCCTCTTGTGAAATTTACATTTTCAGGAATTATTTGGAGTAGTAAACAAATTTTACTTCAGGATATTCTAATATTTGAAAGTATGGTAGAATGAGAAGACATTTTGGTAATGATTTAGAGTCACTTTTTAATACATGTTCTTATTCACATACTCAGCTTACAGCAGGACTTTGCTTAGGAACTCATTTTGCCAAAGTATCAAATACACCCCAAAAGTTTTAAGTGACATGAGAAGGATCTCAAAGTCACGTAAATACAAATAAATGTGTTTTCTCCTCTTCCTTTCAAATGATAATTGGACTCCATGAAATTAAAAATGTTTTTAATTTATGGTTCCAATGGTTCTATCATTGTCAAATAGCTTAAAAAGTCTGCTTTGTGGTGTCAGAAAACTATGTTGATTGAAAAAATAAATTTACTTTGCGTTAACAAAAATCTCATCGTTTGTTACTCAAAAATAAACAAATATGTAGAGATCATCTGAAGAATTAAATGACAGTTTTGTCTACAGAGATCCCATAGAGTTTAAAAATAGTTATGCTATTTTTGTTGAGATTTTATGGGCATTGTTTTAAAACAAAATTTTTATTTATTTTGTAATTTCAGATGAAGACTTGGCACAGTTCTTCATTCACAATATTCTTTGCCCAAAAAGTTGATTGACAAAAACAATTTGGAGACCCTACATCATTTTCAGCAGTCATGCTAAGGTTTTGAGACAAACAAATTGCCGTGTGAAAAACACTCATAGTACGTTCCTAGTATTTGTTTATTATATTTCTCTACAAAACATCTATTAGGGCAATAATGCAGACAAACTTAATACTTTAGATCATACTACAGAAAAAAATAAATTCTTATTAATATTGAGATACATAGGTTCAAAAGAGACATGTATGGAATAACTGAAACGCACTAAAACGTGTTTGTGCTACTCAATTCATATGCATGCTCACATGTAATGTTCTAGTAGGTTTGCATATGGTTGATCAAGTGTACTCGTTTCCAAATTTAGTAAGTGCTGGCTTTGTTGCTGTTTTAATGTTTATTTTTTGCACCATTATTGTGTTTTGGATCACCTACACAGCAAACGCAATCTACTTGCTTTTAATGATGTTACATATTGGATGCATTATTCTAGTTTAAAGTAGTTTTAAAAATAGTTTTATTCATAGTTTAGCTGTACTATGCTAAATTTTTCAGATCCTATGCAGCATCAGTATAAACCCCACATCTACGTGTCATAATTTAAATTCCTCCTAGTATTTTACACTCTTTTCTGAAAAGTAAATAATTTATTCAAATCAATAAACAAGTAAATGGTCAAGATCAGAAAATTATTTGCTCAGTGGATTGGCAAAAGAATATAACTAAATAAGTGAGTAAATTCAGTTTTGGAAGTAGAATCAATTATATTTTATTCAAAATTACCTTATTGTTGTCACCAAATGGAAAACATATTTTCAGGATTCCTAAGAATAAAATAATGTAATTAGATTTTCCAAAATTAGTACTATAAATAGTATAGACTAAGTATACAAGTTCAGTATTTGCTCATTTATTCATTCAAAAGCAATATTGTGTTTACTCAGTGCAAGTCCCAAAGATATTATCTCTTAGGACATTGCTCTCTAGGATCAAAAAAAAATGTTATAAATTATTAAAGTATTTCATCGAATGCAAGAGAACAATGAATGTTTTAGATGTAAGCAATATCAAACCAAGCCTACTATGATAACAGCAACATTTTTTCTCACATAAAAAGAAATCAGACTATGGGTCAATGTTAGTGTAGGTTTAGTGACTCAATAATGTTTGGATTGGAAAGAACACCTGGATTTTTTGGACTTTCCTTTATTGTAGCAAGAGTACTGACACTCTGAGCAACTCATCCTCTTCCAAGGAGGACAAATAAAGAAAGAGTGAGAATATGTAGAAAAACAAAACTTCTCTTGCCACCCCAAGAAATCTTTCCCTTACTTTACTCATGAGTGTCACAAAGAACCGTTAGCTATAGGCAAGCTGGAAAAGTGGATATTTAGCTTTTCCAGACTCTTTAGAGATGAGAACAAAGAAAAAACTGACTGATCTTGGGTTAAAACATGTATATGAGAATAGGAATCATAGAACTGGCTTCCCAGGAGAGTAATTTGTAATCTTCGTTCTGAAGGGAAAGTAGAAATTAGCTACTTCTATGAGGAAAAGAGAATACTTCAGAAAATAGCATTCTCCTTGCAGAGCCAGAAATGCATCAATCAGAGATCTGATTTATCCCAATAGTTTAGTGTGGTTACAAAAACATTGATGTAAGGGATAGCAGAATACGAGACTGTAGATAGCTACTGGTCAGCAGAGGAAAAGTCTTAAGAGCTAAAATGAGAACTTCGAACTCTGTTCTAAAATTTGCAAGAATTTCTTAAACATTTTAATAAGAGATGGAACTTTAATGAAATACCTAGGAATACAACCTACAAGGGATGTGAAGGAACTCTTCAATGAGAACTACAAACCACTACTCAAAGAAATAAGAGAGGACACAAATAAATGGAAAAATATTCCATGCTCATGGAGGGGAAGAACCAATATCATGAAAACAGCCATACTGCCCAAAGTAATGATAGATTCAATGCTATTCCCATCAAGCTACCATTGACTTTCTTCACAGAATTATAAAAAAACTACTTTAAATTTCATATGAAACCAAAAAAAAAAAAAAAAAAAAAAAAAAAAAAAAAGAGCCTGTATAGCCAAGACAATCCTAAGCAAAAAAGAATAAAGCTGGAAGCATTATGCTACCTGACTTCAAACTATACTACAAGGCAACAGTAACCAAAACAGCATGGAACTGATACCAAAACAGATATATAGACCACTGGAACAGAACGGAGGCCTCAGAAATAACACCACACATCTACAACCATCTGATCTTCAACAAACCTGACAAAAACAAGCAATGGGGAAAGGATTCCTTACTTAATAAATGGCGTTGGGAAAACTGGCTGCCATGTGCCAAAAACTGAAACTGGACTCCTTTCTCACACCTTTTACAAAAATTAACTCAGAATGGATTAAAGACTTAAACGTAAGACCTAAAACCATAAAAACTCTAGAAGAAAACCTAGGCAATACCATTCAGGCCATAGGCATGGGCAAAGACTTCATGACTAAAACAGCAAAATCAATGGCAACAAAAGCCAAAATTGATAAATTAGATTTAATTAAACTAAAGAGCTTCTGCACAGCAAAAGAAACTATCATCAGAGTTATCAGGCAACCTACAGAATGGGAGAAAAATTTTGCAGTGCATCCATCTCACAAAGGGCTAATATCCAGAATTTTTAAGGAACTTAAACAAATTTACAAGAAAACAATACACAACCCCATCCAAAAGTTGGCAAAGGATATGAACAGACACTTCTCAAAAGATGACATTTATGTGGCCAACAAACTTGAACAAAAGCTCATCATCACTGGTCATCAGAGAAACGCAAACCAAAACCAAAATAAGATACCATCTCATGCCAGTTAAAATGGCAATCATTAAAAAGTCAGGAAACAGCAGATGCTGGAGAGGATGTGGAGGAATAGAAACACTTTTACACTGTTGGTGGGAGTGTACATTAGTTCAACCATTGTGGAATGCAGTGTGGTGATTCCTCAAGGATCTAGAACCAGAAATACCATTTGACCCAGCAATCCCTTTACTGGATATATACCCAAAGGATTACAAATCATTCTACTATAAAGACACATGCACACGTTTATTGCAGTGCTGTTCACAATTACAAAGATTTGGAACCAAGCCAAATGCCCATCAATAATAGACTGGATAAAGAAAATGTGACACATAAACACCATGGAATATTATGCAGCCATGAAAAAGAATGAGTTTATGTCCTTTGCTGGGACATGGATAAAGTTGGAAACCATCATTCTCAGCAAATTAACACAGGAACAGAAAACCAGACACCACATGTTCTCATTCATAAGTGGGAGGTGAACAATGAGAATACATGGATACAGGGAGGGGAACATCCCCTGTTAGCGGATGAGGGGCTAAGGAAGGGATAGCATTAGGAGAAATACCTAATGTAGATGATGGGTTGATAGTTGCAGCAAACCACCAGGGAACATGTATACCTATGTAACAAACCCGCACGTTCTGCACATGTATCCCAGAACTTAAAGCATAATAAAAAATAATAATAATTTTAATAAGATGGAACTGGACCAAATTTGTATTTCATTATTATTACTTTTATTATTTTATAGAAACAGGGTATTGCTCTGTCATCCAGGACAGAGTGCAGTGGTGATCTTGTAGCTCACTGTAACCTCAAACTTCTGGGCTCAAGTGATCCTCCCACATCAGTCTCCCAAGTAGCTGGGACTGCAGGCGCATGCCACTATACCTGGCTAATTTTTAGAGTTTGCATTTTCAAGTTATCTTCATGGTGATGTTTTGGAAAATAGATTGTGTATTGTAAGGCAAATTAGATAAAGTAAAAACAATTAGAAGCCAACTGCAAAAATCCAAGCAAGAAATAATTTGTGTGAGAAAAATGGTAGTAAGAATAAAGAGAATTCAAAAAAGTCAAACTCTGTATTTTCTGAAAGAATGAAAAAATTAAATCCTCAGTACATTACATTCCAAGACACAATTTTCACCACAATTACTTAGCCTTTCATGTACCTAATAAATTACTTCTACCAAACTTGCTTTTTCACCTCATTTCATTGTTCATCTCTGCCCCTCCACATTTTGTTTCATATCCAAAGGCACTTATCCAAAAGCTTCATGAGCTTTCAATTTGCCCTACATTCTGTGACATATAACTTGCCAATATCCTCATATACCATTTTCCCTTTTCTTTCCAATGTATCTAACTGGTAAAACCCTTGGATGAAGTCAACAAACTCCTTCCTATATACTCAAATTAAAGTTTCTGTATACCAATTTAGAACATCATAGAATTGGACAGTTGTACAAAAATACCTCCATGAACCTCAATTGTTCCCTTAATATTGCCTTACATTGTAAGATAATTCTTATGAGTTCTTTATTACCGTACTTTCTCATCTTCATGGTAGTTGTTTTTAACCTTTTCTACGTTCTTGAAAACATCCCACCACTCAACTATCCAATCCTTCTTATTGGATGACTTCATTTCTTACTTCACACAGAAAATGGAAGTCATCAGAGAGAAAGTCATATTTTCTTATTCATCAATGCATCTGCTGGTATTTGAATCTGTGGTCTCTTTCTTAACTAATATGATAAAAGAGACAACATTTCTCTTAAGACTTAACTCTTTCCTTGTGTTGAATTCCAATGCTTTATGGCATTCACAAATACTTTGAATATCTTTCCCTCTGAAAGACTGAAGAACCATTTTACACTTCTGGTTCCATTCCAGCATTACTTTATAAAACAAGTCCCTCCATTTAAAAAACACTTTCATGAAATTTCATTTCCTCTTCTGCATATCCTATCTTTCTTAATCCTGTCACACTTGCCATATCTTTCTCTATTCATTCTCTCCTCCTCTCTCTCTGTCTTTGATTCTCCTTCTGCCTCTTCCTCTCCATCTCTATCTCCATCTCTCTTGTATCCTTTCTCTTTTTCTTTTCCTTTCTCTTTCTCTCCCCTACCTCCATCTTTTTATTACTTTTTATCTATCCTTTCATATTACCTTTAATCAATACAGGAGAATTATATATTTAAAAAAATATATAGAAATGCAAAGCTGAGGAACTAAGAATATAATCTCCCCACCCCCAGACATTACTATAATAATATCCTCATATTACATCTTTCATATATATATAAATATATATTTATCAAAATGAAATCTTACTCCATAAATCTTATCACAACTTTCTTTTTAGTAAATAATCACCACGTATTTAGTTCAGTAAATTTTCTATCATCTGGTGTCTAGATCATATTTGAATCATTGTTGTTATTTGAAGATGTTATTTACAGCTGATTTTTTCAAAAAATAGTATTTTTAGGCTAAGGTAGGAGGATTGCTTGAGCCCAAGAAGTCAAGGCTTCAGTAAGCCACGATCACACCACTGCATTTCAGCCTAGGCAGCAGCACGAGACTCTTTCTTAAAAAAAAAAAAAAAAAAGAAAAATCGGTATTTTTTAAAGATCATGTGTTATATCTTGTTGTCATGCTATTTAAATTCTATTTTATTTAGCCTAAACTTCTTTTTTCATACTGACTCATTGACCAGACATTTTTTCTATTGTCTCATTGACCAAACACTGTTTTGCAGTGTTTCACCTTATGGCATTGCTTCCTCATTGCTTCCTCATAGTGTCATTTGGCTTTTTCCTTTGAAATAGATGATGATGATGATAGATATAGATAGATAGATAGATAGATAGATAGATAGATAGATAGATAGATAGATAGATAGATAGAGAGAGAGAGAAGAGAGAGAGAGAGAGATAATGGACAGACATCTGGGAATTTGTATCTAAAAGGACTGGTAAATGAATATTAAACATTTTTCGCTAGAATACCAAATAGAGGATGTGAACTTCAAGGTGCATTGCATCAGACATGCTATAGTATTTGGTTGACCATCATGAGGGATACTAAGATTGACCACTATTTTAGAGTGATGGAAATCTCACCTTTTCATTTCACAGTTACACTTTTTCACTGCAAATAGAAAATAATCTTCATATTTTTTATACTATACAAACATCAAATCTTTTTACCCACTCGCCTAATGAACTTATAGGCATTTGCTGGAATTGGTAATTTTATTTGGATTTGTAAAATAAGGTTTAAAAAATTATTTAGTTTCTTCTACATTTATTAACTGGCATTCTTCTGTAATCCAGTACTTTTTCTCATCAGTTGAAACTACTACATTACTGAGAAATTTAGTTTCTCTTGGAAAAGGCATATCAATGCATAAATACACATGCTGAAAATAAGAAATTGATTTAGTATGACAGCAAGAGTTGAAAAGCGAGTGTGAAGCAAGTTCACTGTGCACTGTTTTCCAACTTGCCTTGAGTCTAGTGAGACAGAACATCCCCACACACCACAAGTTACATAAAGTGAGTTTGTTGCATATAGACAGTAAAGGAAAGCAGAAGTCTAGAATTTATTATAAGCTGGTCCCCACAAAGCTCAGAAAAGCTACCAATAGTGATGGGATCTCAACTCCATGTGCCCCACTTGCACTGCAACTGAGAGACCTGAGACAGCCACCTTTCCCTTGCATATTATTATACCCCGGGGGTACCTTTAAATGCTGGGCTGAAGTGTTGAAGGATATCCATTTCTGGGAGTGAACAGGAACAAACCACAGGCAGTTCCAGCCAGCTTCCTCTTATCGCAAGTTGTATTCTCAGCACATTACACACTTACTCCTGAGAACTATAAGCAAGAAAGGGAGAGAGAACTGGGTCTGTTCAAGATGACCCAGAGCACTGTACAGCAGGTAGACTACCTTTTCTTTGTTTCTTTGCATTTTATTTTCATTTTGAACTCATAAATTTTTGTGGATTTAATCTATATTAATTGATATAGTTTGGTTGTGCCTCACCCATATCTCATCTTGAATTGTAAACTGCATAATCCCCACGTGTTATGGGAGGGACCCAGTAAGAGATAATTAAATCATGAAAGCATATTTTCCGATGCTGTTCTAGTGATAGTGGATAAGTCTCATGACATCTGATGGTTTAATAAAGCGGATTTCCCCTGCACACACTCTCTTGCCTGCCACTATGTAAGACAAGTCTGCTTCTCCTTTGCCTTCCACCATGATTGTGAGGCTTCCCCAGCCATGTGGAACTGTGAGTCCATTAAACCTCTTTTTCTTTATAAATTACCCAATCTCGGGTATGTCTTTATTAGCAGAGTGAGAACAGACTAATACAGTAAATTGGTACCAGTAGAGTAGGGTGCTGCTGTAAAGATATCTGAAAATGTGGAGGCAACTTTGGAACTGGATTACAGGCAGAGTTTGGAACGGTTTGGAGGTGTCAGGAGAAAATAGTAAGATGAGGGAAAATTTGGACCTTCCTAGAGAGTTGGAGAGTTCAGAAGACAGGAAGATGTGGAGAAATTTGAAACTTCCTATAGACTTTTTGAATGGTTTTGACAAAAATGCTGATAGTGATATGGACAATAACATAAAGGCTGAAGTGGTCTTAGATGGAGATGAGGAACTCGTTGGGAACTAGAGTAAAGTTTACTCTTGCTACGCAAAGAGACTGGTAGCATTTTTCCCCTACCCTAGAGATCTGTGGAACTTTGACCTTGAGAGAAATGATTTGGGAAGAAATTTCTAAGCAGCAAAGTGTTCAAGAGATAACAGAGCATAAAAGTTTGGAAAATTTGCAGCCTGACAATCTGACAGATAAGAAAACCTCATTTTTTGGAAGAAATTCAAGCCAGCTACAGAAATGTGCATAAGTAACAAGGAACCAAATTTTAATCATGACAAAAATAGGGCAAATGCCTCCAGAGCATGTCAGAGACCTTTGTGGCAGCCCCTCCTGTAACAGGTCAGGAGGACTAGGAGGAAAAATGGTTTCATGGTCCAGGGCCAGAGCCCTGGTGTTTTGTGCAGTCTTGGGACTTGCTGCCCTGTGTCCTGGCCATGGCTATAAAGGACCAAGGTACAGCTCATGTCATGGCCTGAGAGGTGCAAGCCCCAGGCCTTGGCAACTTCCACATGGTGTTGAGCCTGAGGGTACATAGAAGTCAAGAATTGAGGCTTGGAAACCTCTGTCTATATTTCTGAGGATGTATGGAAACATCTGGATGTCCACAGCAGGGGCAGAGTCCTCATGGAGAACCCCTGCAAGGGCAATTTAGAAGGGAAATGTCGGGTCAGAGCCCACTGGGGCACTGCCTGTGGAGCTGTGAGAGGAAGGCTATTGTCCTCCAGACTGCAGAATGGTAGATCAAGCGACAGCTTGCACTATGTGCCTGGAAAAACCAAAGACACTCAATGCTAGCCATGAAAGCAGCCAGAAGAGGAACTGTACCCTACAAAGCCACAGAAGCAGAGCTGCCCAAGGCTGTGGGAGCCCACCTCTTCCATCAGCATGACCTGGATGTGAGACATAGAGTCAAAGGAGATCATTTTGGAACTTTAAGGTTTAATGATTGCCCTTTGGATTTTGGACTTGCATGGGGTGTGTCACCCCTTCTTTTTGGCCAATTTCTCCCATTTGGATTGGGTATATTTACTCAAGGCCTGTATCCTCATTGTATTTAGAGGGTAACTAATGTTGATTTTGCAGGCTCATAGGCGGAAGGGACACGCCTTGTCTCAGATGAGACTTTGGACTTGGACTTTTAAATTAATACTGGGATGAATTAAGACTTTGGAGGACTGTTGGGAAGGTATCATTGGTTTTGAAATGTGAGGAGATGAGGTTTGGGAATGGCCAGGGATGGAATGATATAGTTTGGGGGTGTGTGTCCTCATTCAAATCTCATCCTGAATTATAGCTCCCATAATCCCCAAATGTCATGGGAGGGACCTGATGGGAGGTAATTGAATCATGGGGGCAGGATTTCCTGTGCTGTTCTTGTGATAGTGAGTAAGTCTCATGAGATCTGATGGCTTTATAAAGGTGAGTTCCCCTGCACACATTCTCTTGCCTGCCACCATGTAAGATGTGCCTTTGCTCCTCCTTTGCCCTCCGCCATGATTGTTAGGCCTTCCCAGCCATGTGGAACCATGTGAGTCCACTATCTCTTTTTCTTATAGATTACCTAGTCTCAAGTAGGTAATTTTTTATCAGCAGTGTGAGAACAGATGAATAAATTTCATACTCTACGTTTACTATTATTTTTAATTATCAATTGTCACACCTTGAATGTGGGAAAACAGTCCTCATTATTCAAATATGTTTTTTACATAACTGCTTTAACCTAAAATGGCTTTCTGCTTTGCTAATATAAAAATATGTCCTAGGCTTGCCATGTACCTTGTCAGCCTCCAAAATAGAGTTAGCCAGCTCACAAGATATTCTGCTTTCTGTAAATAGGCAGTAGAATTAGAGAAGACAGTTTGTTTGCCAGGGATATTCTTTGCTATTAGCAGAGGCAGGGGATGCGTGCTGAAACTTCCACGCAATTTTACTAAAGCACTGAAAATATTTATGTTTAATAAAATCCTAAGTTATATTTTCCATGTTTCAAAGTCAATTGTAACAGTGCAGTGGTTTTATTTAATGTATTTTGTTTTATAATTCAATCTTTTTATTTGTTTTACTTTACAAAATAGTGTTTGAAATACACTTATTTATATAGTTACTTAATTTACTTAGAATCCATTCCACTAATAAATTTATTCAATATATTTTACTCTAACATCTCTTGAAATATATTTTTATTTGTTATTTTATTATTAGTTTGATATATGGTCAGACTTATATTTCTTTTTTATATATGGAATTTTTTAAAATTAATGAATATACATAATTAGAAGTTAAAACTCTTTAATAAAGTGTGTGTAGAAATTTTTATTTTCATTACTGACCCTTATTTTCCTTCTTTTATTTTTATTATTTATTGATTACCTTTGTGGATACGTGTATGTATGTGTGCATGTGTGTGTTGTCAATGTAAACAAAACAGTTTATGTATTTTTTCTCAACTTACTCAAAAGTTATTGTATGGGACACACTATTCTGTGCTTTGCTTTTTGAACTTTGCAACATATCCTGGAGCTCTTTTCATTTTTGTACATTATTTTTAAAAGTTGCATAGTAGCCCATTAAATGGATATGCCACCATAAATCAACCAGTCTCTAATGCTGGATATGTCGGTTGTTTCCAATGTTTTGTTAGTATAAAAATAGTCACAATAAATAAACTTGTATATGTGTGTGTATGTGTGTGTGTTTATATGTATATATCTTTTATACATAACATTGTGTGTATATATATACACACACATAAACAAATGGTTATTTATGTGTATATTATGTACATAATATATGTTCATATATACACTAGTATTTTTAATATATATGCAATATATACAAAAATCCACTCATAGAAACACATACACAATAATAATAAATATATTATATATATCATATATACACACAAGGTTATTTATGTAAATTATATTGCATATATATATATATACACAATATCATTTTACATTTCTTTTGGTTTATGTGCATATTCTAATTATATTTCTCAAATTGGGATCGTTGTGTCAAAGGGCATGTGTGTTTATAATTTTGATAGATATTCAAATACTCTTCCGTATAGTTTTACAGCATCTTCCTTCTTAAATTAACAACGACAATAGGTAGAAGTGTATTTTCACAGCTTTGTTGACAATTATTTGGATATTGGCGTATTTGGTATGTGAGAAATATATCTCAATTTAGTTTTAAATTGAATTTCTTTTACAAGAGGAATGTTGAGCATCTTTCTGTATGTTGAAAGACTCTTTATCTTTTTCTGTGAATGATCTGAATTTTTTGACTTGCTCTTATCAATTACTAGAAGGGTTTGTATTAAGGATATTAACCCTTTGTGATATAGGTAGCAAATACATCTTCTCGGTTGGATATTTTCACTTTTATTTTTACTTTTTTATGGTATTGAATTGTCATGCAATAGTTTTTTATTTTTAATGTACTAAAATCAGATGTCTTTCTTTTTTAACCACAAACTCTCTGAATTAAAAATTCACTGTGGTGAATTTACATATGTGCCATACGACAAACATTAAAATAACTAACGAGAACTGGTTAGAGAATGTACAATGCCCTGCAGTCATGTCTCAGCTGTTGTCCCTGGAGTATCACACCTCCTGCCAGAAAGGTTGATATGTTCTAAGGTTCACTAACCTTTACTCACCACCACGGCAACAGTGACTGTCAATACTATGTCTTTCCTTTCCATGAAATATCAACTTCTTCAAGTGGTAAACAATGATGATTTTTAAATTATCCTTTTTGTTCTTTCTCGTATGTGTTATTTACAATTTTATGTGATCGTAACAAAATATTTAATGGAGGTTATTTACATTACCATTTATAGTCATCACAATGTAGAAATAAAGAATAATTTATATTGAACATCAGAGAATATCATTGCATAATAAATACAAACATACAAACTAATGAGTTGATTAGGTGTTAAATTATTAGGTAATTGATGTTTTAAAAGCTTTATGTTATGCAAAAGTTCTTGGTTATTGCTGTTTTACAGTCCTTATTGACAATTGGGAAAACTGGTTCAAGGTTTTGTATGGACTGATTGTATCATTATTTTTCCCATTTAATATTATATAACACAAGCTCCCTCTGTCTGAAAATTTGCTATCCAACATGTTTTCAAGCATGGATTAGATTCAGACAACAAGGTTACTTGTACTTGTATGGCTTTATTTTGAGGGTTTTTTTTTTTTTTTTCCTGACATTTAAATCTTTGATATATTTGGGATTTACTCTGGTACTTCATGTAATCTTTAGTTCCATTTTTTCCTTTTCTCACATGGCTACTCAGCTGTCCCAACTCCAATTATTAATGGAGTTCATTTTTACTTATCTGCTTTGAGATTGTATCTCAGGAACTATACTTGCTTAAGTGCTTGTGTCTGCCCATCTCCTAAGTGTTATCCTTCTTTAGGGATTTGCCTATACTTTCTTACCTGCTTATGCTCTATACAATCCTTAAGCAATTTTATTCATTCTTAGAACTTTGTTTTCTATATGCTGGTGACTCTCAGATACTAACTTCCAGCCCAGTTCTCTCCCTTGAGCATTATATCTGAATATCTATTTTACTGCTTTCTGTCCCAAAGGAAGATTAGCCTCAAATGTCTATAACTTAGCCAAATTTACTCTCCATGCATGTTCCACATCCAATATCTTCTATCTTAACTAGTGATACCGTCTTCTATGCAGTTGCTCAAGTATTTTCATTTTTCATATCTACATCTAACCATTAATATGCTTCCTCATTTTTACTTCTAAAATAATTGTCAAAACTATTTGATTCTTTCCACCCTCACTGCTACTACCACTGGCCAAGAAATCACATCCTGGAATATTTTTCTTCTTTCACTAATCCTTGCACCACAGTTGTCTCTTCTTCACACTGCTTCATAGAGAGAAAGATTTTTAAGTAAAGACTCAATCATGCTATTATTGGTTACAAACTTTTTATGGTATCCCACTAACTATATAACAGGACCCCAAATTTTTTACATGGCTCATGGTTTATGATGTCCTCTATGATCTGTTAACTAATCACTTCTCACCCTTGTTGTTTAAACTCCAGACATAAAGATTTTCTACAAGTTCTGGAATGCATTCTGCTTTTTCCACTTCTGAACTTTCACAGATAGTTTTCTCACTTTCAGGAATAGTCACTTACCTCCTGTTCATTTCCCCAGGCTAATATTTATTCATTTTCAAGTCTTATCTTAAATGACATTTCTCAAGGAAGCATTCACCAATACATTCCTTCAGCAAATTGATATTACGAATTGTGTCAGGTACATTTTTACAAAATCTTACGGAAGCCACCTTATAGTGTGGGGAGAAGGGAGACAATAAACAAATACAATCAAATAAATCCATAGAATAACAGATACAGATAGACAGTACTGATAAAAACCCATTACCTGCTGGCAAGGTGGTGCTGTTGGCCAAAATATTGAGAGCATTTAGCTGCTGCCTTGAGTTTCCCAGTACTCTTTTGTGATCTGACTAACACAATCCATCACCTCCAGACTGCAGATGATCTAATAAACAAATGGTTAATGCCAGGCACAGCTGGAGTTCTTCTCAACCTCCTGCATTTATTTTGGTTAGTAAATTCTAGAGCATTTCAACCATCCAAAAGTCCCAACTCCTAAGCACTACCAATTGATCCCCCAGGTATTTTGAAGATCTCATCCTTGTGCCACTCACATTCCTGTGACTCCGGGAAACCACACTAAAAGGCCATTGAGAGGGCTATCCTACTGGCCAGCCTACCAAGGCTTCTGTTGACTAATCACTACCTCCATTTCTTAACACTCCAGTAGCTAGCCCAAAATCCAACAGGAGAGATGGTATTCCCTTGAGATAGCACTGGCAGATTAGGAGGCAAATGGTCAGTGCCTCTCACCATAGAAGGTTCTGTCCACCAGCCTGCAAATACTGTCTTATAGTCACTACCTTTTAGCTGCTTGTGCAAATTACTTGATGAAAATGGCATATACAAAGGGAGGCATTAATGATACAAGAGAAACCAAAAAAAAAAAAAAATGCTGGAGTGGTTCTGGGAGTGAGTTTCAGGAATGGGGTTTCACACACAAGTACAGGATCTAACCTTAGAGATAAGTGTGAGTGTGTCATCCAAAGTAGCAAGAGAAGGGTGGCAGGTTTGTGCAAGATGATGGTAGGGAACAGATGTGAATATAGAAGTCCTGATATCTTTATCTATCTTCCTGTAAAATAAAAAGCATGTCATCAAGTGAGACTGAATATGGAGAAGAGATAGTAGAGACTCCTCCTTAGTTCACACTAAATAACCTTGCTACATATTCCCTCACAATCCTTTACTTCTTGTTCCCTAATCATCATCACATATGTCATTTCTTATAAAACACATGTTTAGACAATGAGTTCTCCTATCTTGTTTCCTACTTTTCTGGCACAGTGTGGCCTCATAATTAATATTACTTGAATTGAACTAAAATAAATTATAAGGTATGAAATTGAAAGAAAAATAATGGCACAAAATGGAGTTGGATGGTATAAAATAATTTCCAGTTTAGATGACTCTGTGGCTCCTAATTTTTTTTAAAAAAAAAGGATTCAATAAGAGAAGAATGTTTATGAGGCATGATAACTTTGTTTATGTATATGTTGATTTTCATGAGGTTGGAATTCATCCAAGTGGAGAACTTACACAGGAAGTAGGAGATACAAGTGTCAGTGTTATTATTTGTCCAAAAGCAGCTCAAAAGCCAACTTCTCCATAAATTTTCTCCACTCATCTAAACCTTAGTAATCTGCCCCACTTTAATAAATTACATTTTGCTCTTATACTTCCTTTTCCTGTGTATTGTTAAGTACTTTTTGCTTATGTATGTTTTTATTTTTTCTTTTTTTTTTTCCTGATAAGATAGATTTTAAGTTTCTGTAAAGTAATTTTGGAGTCTTTTGTTTTCTAAACCCAATGTGTTGATCTCACTGAGTTGGAGACCTACTTGTCACTTGCCTACTTAGCTACATTGATATTGCTAGAGGACAAGTATATTAAGGTCAAAACATAGAAAATTCCTTTGTAAAGCTAGCTCAGATTACATAAGGTACTGGAAAACAAAGTAAGTAAAAACAACAACAACAAAGTTAAATGGCAAGCAGGCATTGGCAGCTAAGTCGTTTTGCTACCATTTACATTATTAGATAACTTCACATTTCTTTCTCTTATGTACTATTACTCCTGATTCTTATTTCTTTCAGCCACATTATTTAATGACACATTTCATTTTCCATTGGAAGAACTCCCATAACCTTACATTTTATAATATAAATATAGTACAGTTTGGTACATAGGGCTGACACTTCAGGTACTGTTGCTTCTTTACCATTATAAGCATCAGAACCAGGGTAAAAACTAACGCTACTAACATGCTAAGATATTGAATCCTATTGAAGACCTCTTTCAATGGAAACAACCAAATGCACATGTGTGAGAATGAAAAGCTTACACCACAAGTTCCAAAGGATCTTTGAATTAGCTGGTGGTAATTAAGCAAGGCAATAAATAACTTTCAATAAAGCTAAGTTGTTAGAATGAGGTAAGAACTCCGGTTTTCTTGATTAATCAAATGCTTAGAAACATCGTGAGTTGGGGAAAAGCCAGATGCTAGTGGAGAAAACAGTTCTATTGCTGTGCTTCTTTATTTAAAAATGTTACGCTGAAATTAAAGTCATAGGACTAGCATAGCCCATTTATCTTACAGCAACAAAGAAATTTTGGTGTAGACTATGGTGAATCCTCATCCTTTATACACATATGAACTCAAAGCTCCTAGAAATTATAAGAAGAATCCAGATTGTTAGGATTCATCTGTTGTGACTGTTGGCTTTCAAGTCTATCCCTAAAGAGACCCTCTGCTCAATTATTTTTGCAATGTTCTTCTAGCCTACTGTGGCTCCTATGTTCCTCCTTGCATCTAAAATCCATTGGTCATCATTGTTCTAGAACTGACTCAACTGGTTCATTGTCTCTTTGTGGACACAGTAATTGTATCTACTTCACTGTGTACTGTATTGTATTAACTTACGGATACAGGAAGTGACAGAGAAGCTGGGCATGACTACCAAGGGAGAAAACAGTATTCATAAATATGAGAGGGAACAATGTAATGCAAATTGATGATCAGAAAAATAGTGTTGTGAATAATGCACCCACCAAGTGGAAAACAAATATGCAGTACTCTGCCATTGCTACACTCCCTATGCCTCATCTTGCCTGCTGTTTGGCTACCTTTGAAAATTTTGAGGGACAAAAATAAGAACAAAAGATTTAGAACACTCCAACAAGCAAATTCTTGCCTGGCTTTTCAAATTGTACATACTTACTTTACAATTTATCACAGCTGGTATTCCTGACCTGACTCCAGGCTAAGAGATTCAAGAGCAGCATGCTCCTATACCTTAGGATACTCACCTATAGAGATATTTTGATAGCTTCTTTGGAAAAATGTATCGTGCTCAAAGACAAAATAACTAGAAGGTTTTAACCTTGTAAGTGCTTAAATGTAATTTATTTTCTTTACTTTCTTTTTATTTTGATCATTTGTTTTGTACCACATGGGGTTTTATGCTTTGCTCAGCTAGATTATAAACTCCTGTAGGGTATAGATTTAATTTACAGTGTCTGGCAGAGTATCAGCTACTCAATGTTACTATATGTAACTATGGAATGTTAAAGATTTAAGAAGTATGACTCATTCATTTATGGAAAAATTCAACCATCATGTATTAGCTGCTATATAATACACATGATGCTATATCCTAGAGAGGTAAGTGTGTTGAAAAAATCTACAGCCCATGGGAAATTTTTGTTTGTTCGTTTCTCTATAGATTTTAGTATGTGCAAGGAACTGGATATTATGTGGAAGAATATGACAGTCATTATTTATATACTTGTCAAGTTTGTATTCTAGTTGTGATGAAGGCACTAAAAAAATTATAGATTTTACATTTTAATTACAAATTTCTACCACAAATGAATATATAGAACAGTATGAGCATGTATCAGGGAAAAAATACCAAGTATAGAGAGTTATATCCTAATTTTTTTTTTAGAAAGTGACATATGAGTTGAGCTTTAAAGATTGAAAAGATGAATAGGTTACAGGAAAAAGAAGATTCCCAACAGAGGTGATAGCAAATGCAAAGATCCTAAAGAAAGAGGATGAAAAACATAAGGATCTAGAAGAAAAACATCTCATGAGGCTGAGAGCTTTGAGATAGGTGGTGGTAAATAATAACGTCATCACCATTGACAAATGCTGATAAAGAGTTTTTAAAAACCTATTATTTAAATCAAATAAACAATAATTTTATTTTAATCATATTCCTAACATAATTATGAGCCAGTGCTTTCATATATTCTTACATATTAACTATTAGCATTCTGCCATTGTTATGAAAATATTTAGATTTAAATCACAACAAAATAGACCACACAAAATGGGTGAGAACTCCAGATCTGCTCTATAAATTCTCCTATGTTGGACTAGGTCAGGCTTACACAAACCCGTGTGTGTTTCACTTACCCAGTGCCTCTTTTTGCTTTGTGTCTTCCTCAGGCCCACTGCAGTATTTATTACACTGACTCATGCCTGGCTTCCTTTAACTTCCATGTCAATGTCTACTTAAAACTCTCATCATCCCCCTCTAATTATTGATTCTCTGGCCTCTCTTTCTCCTCCATTCAGCTAAGTATAGGTGTCTCTGGATTTCCGCCTTGGCTTTTTTAACTTTCCTTTTGATAGTACCTTCTTTAACAATGTTATAAAAACTGGTAACATGGTGGCAGTTGATAACATTTATAATAAAAGTAAACTTGTATTCAAACTATTAACAGTAATTATGGTAAGCATTTTTTTCTTTATTTTTGTTTTTAATTTTTCATAAAACGTATCATTGCAATTAATCCTTAAGGATTAAAACAACTCAGTTTTCTCTCTGCTGCCTTTTTCTTCCTTAAAATGCACTCTAGTACACAGATGACTACACAGGGAAATATTATTTATACTTCTATTCTATAGATGAAAATTATAACCCTTAGGAAAGTTGAGCAACTTGCCCAAGATTACACACTAAGTAGCAGCAGATCCAGGGCTGAAACTAGACAGGCTGACTTGAGATCATAAGCCTTGATCACAACACTGCCTCATTAAAGTCTATCACAGTAAGTAGAATCAACCCCACAACAGATGGTATGTGATAATTGTATAAATGTAGGAATTATTAAGGCATTTTGAGTCCCTACTTTTATCAGTTATTAGCTTTATGACTCTGGATGAATTTCTGAACTTCTATGAGCTTTATTTTTCATTAATAAAAATAAGATTTGAGATGTCACAACTACAGTCTTGTTATGAAGATAATATGAATGCAAGCATTTAGTATTCTGTCTAGCACATAGTCAGCATTTAAAACTATTATTCTTTGGGAGTCTCTAAGGTAAATACAACTCTTTAGTTGTATTTGAATTTGCTGTTGAATATCTGTTCTTGTGTTGAATTAATAAATATGTTTGCTGGAGTTGTTCTTTTAATATGCAGATTATTTTAATAGCTATTTCTTGTCATAAAGACACATAATATTAACTCCCTTATAATATCCTACCATAGATATAGTGCCCACATATGACCACTATACCTACTGTCCTACTATATCAGTACTTTGAGTCCATTTTAGACCATATTTCTCCAGTTGATTGAGCCATAGGTACAGATGTTTGAGTTTAATCATTGGGGTACATTTTAAAATGAATCCTCTTTTATTATTTTACTGTATTTAATTGTATTAACTTTGTTCTACTATAAACATCTATCTACTTATGTCTTATCCTTATCTCATCTAAATCAAAATAACTTCAAATTTAAAAAAAATCTTTTATTTTGAATAATTTAGTAAAAGTGCTCTTTTTTTCTTTTTTCTATGCTAGATTGCCCATCTATCTATCTATCTATATATATATATTGATTCTCTGACTAGAGACTAATCGGATAATCAAAGATGATAAAAAAATATTGATGATTAGAGATGATTAGATAATCAAAATATATATATTGATGTGTGGTATTCAATATATCAATATATATATTTTATATATATATATATTTTTTTTTTCTTTAAGTTGGAATTTTGCTCTTGTTGCCCAAGCTGGAAAGCAATGGCAAGATCTCAGCTCACTGCAACCTTCACCTCCCGGGTTCAAGAGATTCTCCTCTCTCAGCCTCCTGAGTAGCTGGGATTACAGGAGCACGCAAATTTTTTTTGTTTGTTTTTTTGTTTTTTTGTTTTTGAGAGGGAGTCTCGCTCTGCCGCCCAGGCTGAAGGGCAGAGCAGGCTCTGCCTCCCGGGTTCATGCCATTCTCCTGCCTCAGCCTCCCGAGTAGCTGGGACTCCAGGCGCCCGCCACCGCGCCCAGCCAATTTTTTGTATTTTTAGTAGAAACAGGGTTTCACCATGTTGGCCAGGCTGGTTTTGAACTCCTGATCTCAGGTGATCCACCCGCCTGGGTCTCCCAAAGTGCTGGGATTACAGGCATGAGCCACCTCGCCCAGCCTATATTGTTTTATTAACACTTAACTCCCCTAATATTCAAAACAATACTTCAGTCTGCATATATTTATCGTGATTTATTTGAGAAAATTAATATTTTAGCGGCTGCAGCAAAGTTACATTTATGAAGCTAACATTATGAAGCTAACATAAATGTATGTTATGAAGTTAGCTTCATAAATGTATACAGATTGTCGCTTACCTGAAATGGTTAGGACTAGAAGTGTTTCCGATTTTTGATTTTTTTGAATATTGGAATAGTTGCATATACATAATAAAATATCTCAGGGATAAAGACCCAATTTAAACACAAAATTTATTCATGTTTTATATAAATCTTACATAACATGAAGGTAATTTTGTATAATATTTTATTTATTTTATCTTATTTTATTTATTTTGAGATGGAATCTTGCTCTGTCTCCCAGGCTGAAGTGCAGTGCCGTGATCTTGGCTCATTGCAACCTCCGTCTCCCAGTTCAAGTGATTCTCCTGCCTCAGCCTCCCATGTAGCTGGGGTTACAGGCACTTGCCACCATGTCTGGCTATTTTTTTTTTATTTTTAATAGAGACAGGGTTTCACCATGTTGGCCAGGGTAATCTCGAATGCCTGACCTCAAGTGATCCACCCACCTCAGCCTCCCAAAGTGCTGGGATTACAGGCATGAGCCATCATGCCCAGGCCTTATATAATACTGTAAATAATTGTGTGCTTGAAACAAAGTTTGTGTACATTGAGCCATCAGAAAGCAAAGGTGTCACTTTCTCAGCCACCCATGTGAATGACATGTGGATGTTTGACATCACTGTAATTCCTAACTCTAAATTTACATGCTACTGACAAGCAATCATTTTCTTATACTTATTCAGACATAAGTACTTAACAGTTAAAAAAAAAGACATATCATTAATAGAGTAAAAAAGTAAAGTGTTCAGAGTAACTAAGCAGCACAGTGGCATCACCAGAATACCTGTATCAGCTGTTAAACAACCACAACAACAAACAACACAGGTTTTCAGTATCTACCTACAATGTTGTGATTTGATTAAAAGGCTACTGTACACTGTGTTTGATTTTGTTAGGTGAGAAGGAACATCAGAAGTAGTTGAAGGACCCTGAAGTTGGTCCTCTAGGGATGAGGAGACATTCTGCTGGATGGCTTTTTCTTAATGTTTCCTCCAGAGTCATCAGCCTTGTTAATAATTATTTTTGCCTTTGATTTAATAAACGAACATGATTTCTTTTTCTATTATGAAGGACAGGTTGATCTAGTCCTTCAATGAACCCATCACACATTTGCACTGTCTTGCACAAGCACTTTCTCTGCAATTTAACATCATCATCTTCATCATTACTATAATCACGATTACCTTGACGGATTTCACCGTCAGTCAATAAACAAACAACTGGAGACTCATTATCAACATTGAAAACTTCATGTCCACTTCTTCCAGTTTACTGATGGATTCTGAGGGTGTATTATTTGCATGTGTAAGAAGATCAAACATCATTTTTTTTCTCACTTGATATACAGAATCCTTCAAATTACTACTTTTTTTATTATCATCACTGAACATAGTCACAGGCCAGAGGTTGTGCCAGGCATCCATAACTATGCGTTTAGTCATTGTGTTCCAAGCACTGGCAATAGCATATGTGGCATCCTTCATGCTAAATGTCTTTTAAAAGTCTTCTACACACACACCTCTGATCATTGCTGCCAGCATGCTGCTCAAGATGGCATTTACTCTTTATTGATTTAAGGATACCCTGGTCACATGTTTGAGTTAATGAAGTCACATTTGGGGAAAAGTAAATGAAATACACCTATTTTTTTATAAGAATTTCAGCTGCATGATGAGCAGAATTAAATGTCAAGGAATAAAAGGAATTAAAAAAAAAAAAAAAACTTGCAGTAATCATCCAGTCCATCTTCCCTGCAGTGTGCATGAGCTGTTGGTACAAAACGTTTAAGAAACCAGAAAAAAATGTCCCCGGTGATCTATGCCTTTTGTTAGCACGATAATTGACTGGTAAGAAATTCACTCCTTAAAAAGAGTGAGGATGCAAGTTTTTGCCCATCACAACTAGTTTACACTTATGTGTGCCTGCTGCATTAGCATAGCCCAGCATGGTTATTCTATCCTTGGCATCCTTAATTTTGAGGGGCTGTCTCTTCATCTACAGTCATCAGCATTATAGATTTTTTCTGGTGTCACATTTCATCAGTGATGACCTTAGCAAACTTGTCAGTTTTTTCCACTGCTTTATGATCAGCAAATGGTTTATCACCACAAATCATTTAAAATGTAATGCCATCTATATTCTTAAATTCCTGCAACCAGCAGAAATATTGAATATTTGAAGTTCCGTTTAATTTTAAGTTCATTGTGACAGATTTTTGCTTGTTTCATGAGCTTGTGTTCACTGCTATACTGACTGGTCTACTCTTTCAATACACAATCTTCATTTTTAGGTTTATGTAGCTTTAATTTTTTGTATTAGCTTCTGTTCATCACTTTCAGCATGGAACTCCAACAGTTTATCCTGTTTTATCAGATCATATATAGTTATTCATTCCAACACCATCATCTCCTATAAGATATTTCACATACCATTGTCTGGTTTCTCCAACACCTTGACTTCTTGTGCTATAAACATAAGTGCGTTCTCTTTTTCTTATTACTGTTACCCATAGGGATATCTTCAGGTCTTGGACACATTTTCAACAATATTTTTTACACCACAGGACAGTGGAGAAGAAACAAATAAAAAACCAACAACTGCAGTGAGTAACACATGTAGGTCTTGGCCTCATGTGGAAGATCATGGAGAACCTGCCACTGGCACAAGCAGCCTGGATGTGGGCCATTTTATGACCCTTTGTAGATGTGCTTGCATGGGGGAATCTAGGCATGTGCAGAAAAGATATATCACAGCTGAAAGGGACTAGGAGAGAGTGTTTTCCCATAGGTATACTGAATAAAATGTATGTTGTGCACCTGCATTTTGGCTGCAACCTGTCATGTGAGATCAGCTATGGAATTTTCTACTTGTGGCATCATGTCAGTGCTCAAAACATTTCAGACTTTGGAACATTTCAGATTTTTAGATTAGAGATCTCAACTGGTATTTGATTAAGCAACTATTTTTCTTCAACAATAATAATCATACTCTTAATTTTTATAAGGCTTTACGTTTTCAAGTGTTTTTCCGTGTATCATGATATTAAACTATCACAAACATTGAAGAGTTTCTCTTCAAGACATCGGGAAATTTAACTTCTTTGGGCCTTGGTATCTTAACCACATATTAAGTTAGTGTCAGTATCCAAAGCAGGAAAGCTCTTAAGGCATTTTCTTGCACTCATTTCTTTACTCCTGCACAACAGGAAGGATTGTAAACTGATAATAATCAAGGATAGAAATTTAAAGAGACACACAAAATTAATGCTGTCTCTTATTTCTCTCTCTTCTGAAATGCAAGGGTCATTGCCTATTCCTACAAGGAATGATCTTCTGTCACTCTCCCTTCTTCCCCACAACCCCCATACACATAGCATGACTATTAAGTTTATTCATAACCAAGTCTTTTGAAGGAACAATGCAGTTTTGCTCTCTCTGTCCATTTCTTGCTGAAGTTACCAGTGTAGTTCAACATCACAGGTGAGAGGAGATTCAAGAAAAAATAATTTCTGGTTTCAGAGTTTTTGATATTTTAAGAGGAATATTCTGTACATACTGAGGAGTTGGGGCCTCTACCCCTTACAAAATCATAAGTGCAAATAATGTGGGAGTTTGACCAGTGACTCTTAGTTTAATACATTATCAGGTCACATATAGTGATTATTTGCCAAAACTTACGAACATTTAGAGTATGTCATTTTTATGACAGTGAATGAGTTTGCCACAAACTTTGGAAAATGATCATGCATACTAAGAACTTTTCAGTTTTGGAAATATTGGGGGATTGTAGGGATCCTGTAGTATATTCACCTTGGGTTAATGAGAAAAGAAGTTGAAGTAGAAAAGGAGGCCTTCTTTGATCTGAAACCTAAACTGATGGTCTAATCCAGTCCCCTAGAAACACCAATTCACATTCAACAGTACATTGTTATTTTCATTTCTTTTGCTTTAAACCTTTCACATGGAGATGGATGACAAGAGTTTAGGAGAAATTTCTGCTTTTCTAGTTTCATGGAACAAATGGCTACTAAGTCAGTTTTCTCAAAAATTGCTTTTTTTTTTTCCATTTAGTTAGAGTTAGGAAGAAAATCTGTTTCCTGACTTCTAGTATAAACTTTATTGTACTCTAATTTAGCTACCGTTGTAGATTACACACTTTTTCTCATTACCTACATTTAGTGAACTGTTTCCATCCCATGCTTAGGTAAATAGATTTTTGGTAGTAACTTGTGATTAACCTCACCTCCTCAATGATTTTCTTTTAAACTTTGTTCGGCAAAACTCGACCCTTTTGACTATCTCATCCTTGATTTACTTTACATTTGGCTTTCTTGCTATTGTATATCCTGAGCTCTTTTATTAAAACATTGTTTAGCAACTTATGGCTAGAATGTATTATGTAAATTCATAATCTCTCACAGCATCCCACACTTATTTTCTTTCTTCTTCGTCCTCCCCACTCCCTCCTCCTCCCACTTCTCTTCTTCCTCCTCTTCATCCTCTTTCTTCCTCTTCTTTTTTGAAACATGGCTTATTTGTAAATTCCTCTTCCATAAAGCCTAGCCTTCTTTATCTTTGAAGTATAAAGCATAAGCCATAGCTCTCTTATACACCTGGCCCAGTGGCTCACATCTGCAATCGTCATAGTTTGGGAGACAAAGGTGAAAGTATTGCTTGAGGCCAGGAGTTCCAGACCAGCCTGTGTAACATAGTGACACCCTGTCCATAAATTTTTTTTTTTTTTTCAATTAGCCAAGCATGGTGGCACATTCCTACAGTCCTAGCTACTCTGAAGGCTGAGGCTGGAAGATTGCTTGCGCTCAGGAGTTTAAGGCTACAGTGAGCTACAATCACACCCCTGAACTCCAGCCTGGGTGATAGAGCAAGATCCTGTCTTAAAAGAAAAGGAAAAGCAAAAACAATTCTGGGAACATATAATAAACACTCAATGAATACTTTCTAAATCAGAGGATTTACATTTATTGAGCACCTTCTCTGTGCAAAACTCTCTCATAAGTGCTTTACATATGGCATTTTTTAATTATCAGAAGAATTTAAACCTCATCGTGCACTATCTAAATTGTACATTGTTTGTAGTAAATCTAGTTTTGTTTCTATATAAATACAGACATATTTTAAAACTAGTCTTTTCTTGACAGAAGGAAAAAATTGAAGATGAGAAGTTTGTTCGTCTTTTTATCCTTAGCTTTAAGAATACAACAGATGCTTAAAATAATGTATGGATATATATTTTTTCAACTCAATGTTCTTTGATGGATCAACTTCTATATAACAATTACTTAAAAATTTCCAACTTTAGTTTTAAACTAGATCCCAGGAGTTTGATTACTTAAAATTAACAAAAGAGTTTATCCACAATTTTTGGAAGATTTTTGATAGTAAAAGACATGGGACAACTTTTATAATTTGAGTATTTTATCCTAGGCAAAGTGTGACCTCAGCAGAGTGAACTCTAAAGAAAAAAGGACACATGGGAAAGGGTAGACATTTAGTTTAATTCTCATGTTAATTTCTCAATGATTACTTTTTTGTTGAAGAACAGGAAGAATTTTAACTGCTTATAGCCACCTACCTCCATGGCTTAGGCACTTTGCACACATTAGAAATATATATAATAACTGATCCCCATTGAGTACCTTACTTTGTGTCAGACTGAAAGATATTAAAAATCTTGGTCTTCCAGTTTATCAGTTGCAGAGCCAGGAAGATATCCAGACACTGTGGCCTCAGAACCAGAAAGTCTAATTACTCTATGGTATTTTCTCTCCTACAAAAATATAATGTTCACGACATTACAAACCACAATTTACTACTGTATCTTACATAATTATAAAAGTTCTTGTTACAGGTCAGGAGTTCGAGACCAGCCTGACCAACATGGTGAAATTCTGTCTCCACTGAAAATACAAAGATTAACCAGGTGTGGTGGCATGGACCTATAATCCCAGCTACTCAGGAGGCTGAGGCAGGAGAATCACTTGAACCCGGGAGATCGAGGTTTCAGTCAGCAAAGATTGGTCGATTGCACTCCAGCCCAGATCACAGAGCAAGACACCATCTCAAAAAAAAAAAAAAAAAAAAAAAGTTATTGTCACATATTAAATGTTCAATAAATATTATGTATTTTATCTACTTGATATAAATGAGGTTTTATGTGTGACATCCTTTTTGGCATCTTATGAATGACAATTATCACCCAAAGGACTCTGATTCTTCCCTGTATGTAGTTTAACATCTAATAAGTGAAACAACATTTAAAAATCACACACAAAAAATCTAATTTCTAACTGTAATTAATGATAGTAAGGAATATTAGAAGAAGTTATACAGGAGTATAACATAAATATCTGCTTGTGCCTTGGGATTCAGCTAAAGTTTCTTTGAAAGAGTATTGTCTGTGCTAAAAACTAAAGCATGAGTAGATGACAAATGTGTTAAAAAGGATTTTCAGAGCCTTCAGGGCAGAGGAGATGTGGAAATAAATTCCCAGTATTAGGAACAAAAAGAAAAGTCAGTGTTATTGCAAGGAAAATCTGAGAAAACTGTGGAGGAGATAGATCTTAAGAGGTAAACGAAGGCTTGGGCATAGAAGACTCCATGGATCATTTGAATGTTCTCATATTCTAAAAGCAGTGTTGAAAACATTCAATGTTGAAAACACTGAAAACATTTAAGTTGGCCAGGCACAGTGGTGCATTCCTGTAATCCCAGCACTTTGGGAGGCTGAGGCAGGTGAATTGCTTGAGCCAAATAGTTCCAGACCGGCATGGGCAACATGGCAGAAACCCCGTCTCTACAAAATATACAAAAGTTAGGGCCGGGCGCGGTGGCTCAAGCCTGTAATCCCAGCACTTTGGGAGGCCGAGACGGGCGGATCACGAGGTCAGGAGATCGAGACCATCCTGGCTAACACAGTGAAACCCCGTCTCTACTAAAAATACAAAACAAAACAAAAAAAAAAGCTAGCTGGGCGCAGTGGCGGGCGCCTGTAGTCCCAGCTACTCGGGAGGCTGAGGCAGGAGAATGGCGTGAACCCGGGAGGCGGAGCTTGCAGTGAGCTGAGATCCGGCCACTGCACTCCAGCCTGGGCGACAGAGCGAGACTCCGTCTCAAAAAAAAAAAAAAAGTTAGCGGGGCATGGTGGCACATGCCTGTAGTCCCAGCTACTCAGGAGGATGAGGTGGGAGGATTGCTTGAACCTGGGAAGTTGAGACTGCAGTAAGCTGTGATGATGCCAGTGCTCTCCAGCTTGGGTGACAGAGCAAGACAAAAAAGAAGGAAAGGGAAAGGGAAAGGGAAGAGAGGAGAGAGAGAGAGAGAGAGAGAGAGAGAGAGAGACAAGAAAGAAAGAAAGAAAGAAAGAAAGAAAGAAAGAAAGAAAGAAAGAAAGAAAGAAAGAAAGAAAGAAAGAAAGAAAGAAAGAAAGAAAGAAAGAAAGAAAGAAGGAAGAGGAGGGAGGGAGGGAAAGAAAGAAAGAAAGAGAAAGAGAGAGAGAGAGGAAGGAAGGGAAAGAAAAAGAGAAAGAAAGAAAGAAAGGGAGGGAGGGAGGGAGGGAGGGAGGGAGGGAGGCAGAGGAAGGAAGGAAGGAAGGGAAAGAAGGAAAGGAAGAAAGAAAGAAGAAAGAAGACATTTGTATTATTCAGGATTCTCTAGAGGAACAGAACTAATAGGATAGGTATACATATAAAGGGGAATTTATTAAGGAATATTAACTCATACGATCGCAAGGTCCCACACTAGGCCTTCTACGAGCAGAGGAGCAAGGAAGTCAGTCTGAGTCCCAGAGCTGAAGAACTTAGGAGTCTGATGCTCCAGGGCAAGAAGCATCCACCACTGGAGAAAGATGTAGGCTGGGAGGCCAAGCCAGTCTAGCCTTTTCATGTTTTTCTGCCTGCTTTATATCCTGGCCATGCTGGCAGCTGATTAGATTGTGTCCACACAGATTAAGGGTGGCTCTGCCTTTCCCAGCCCACTGACTCAAATGTCAATCCCTTTTGGCAACACCCACACAGACACACCCGGGATCAATACTTTGCATCCTTCAATTCAACCAAGTTGACACTCAATATTAACCATCACAAGTCCACCCCTTATTAAATTGAACCCATACACATCTCCTAAGATCATACATAATCTTCAAATACAGACAATAAGGTCATAATTATGCCTAACATAATACAACTATCCTTCGTACAACTTGAAATGCACCAATTCCCAACCCAAAAGCTATTACATAAAGTTAACAATACTTAAATGCTGATATGAAGTCAATAAATCTTACATCACCTGATAAAGGAGAAAGGAAATAAAATGAAAATACTTTCTTAGTACTAGTGTATACATGCACAAACATGTTTTTAACAAAAGAAGGTGGAAATACTCATGACAGTTACAGTCCTTGTTTCTGCAACTGGTTACATGGTCATAGCTGGTATTGATGACTACCTTCTTTACTACCCATTCTGTATTCCCTTTGCCTTCAGTAAGCACCTCAGCAGGTCATGTTGTTTTCTTTTTTTTCCTTTTTCTTTTTTCTGATGGAGGTGACCCAAACCTTCATTCCTGAAAGGTCTGGGCCATTTGTATTCCTGTCTAATTTGGGTTGTTGTAGTTTACCATTGACCTTAATCACAGGGCATGGTAATACTAAAAGATGTCCTAATGGAGCTCGTGTATTCCATGCATAGTGCATACTCTTCCTTACATCCATTGTGTAGTAGTAGACCGATTTCATCTTTATAGTCTGGGTCAATCACTCCAGTCAACACTGTAACTCCCTTCTTAGCCTGTTGACTTAAACGTAGGAGGACCCCAAAGTGTCCAGGTGGCAATCTTAACATCTAGTTTAATGGAATCATTGCTGTGTCTCCTGGTGGTAGCATTCCTCCCTTGGGAACTAAGACTGTTAGGCCAGCAGAATGTAATGTCATGAGAACAGGAAGCAAAAATTTTGCTAGTGGATCACTAGTGGTGATGGTGAGTAGTGCCACTTCCACTTCCACCACTTGATTCCTGGACCTGGGAATCCTGGCTATGGGAAAAATAGTACCATATATTGGATGCTGATTCAGAACATATACGGCTTTCTGGAGAACTTTGCCCCAGCCCTACAAGTATTGTCACCTAGTTGGCATTGTAATTGTGACTTCCAAAGGCCATTCCACTGTTCTATCAATCCAGCTGCTTCAGGATGATGGGGAACATGGTAAGACCAGTGAATTCCATGAGCATGAGCCCACTGCCACACTTCTTTAGCCATAAAGTGAGTGCTTTTGTCAGAGGCAATGCTGTGTGGAATATGATGATGGTGGATAAGGCATTCCGTGAGTCCATGGAAGGCGGTCTTGGCAGAAGCATTGCGTGCAAGATAGGCAAACACATATCTGGAGTAAGTGTTTATTCCTTGGAGACAAACCTCTGCCCTTTCCATGACAGAAGAGGTCCAATATAATCAACCTGCCACCAGGTGGCTGGTTGATCACCTCGAGAAATGATGTCATATCAAGGGCTCAGTGTTGGTCTCTGCTGCTGGCAAACTGGGCACTCAGCAGTGGCCATAGCCAGGTCAGCCTTGGTAAGTGGAAGTCCATTTGCTGAGCCCATGTGTAATCTTCATCCCTGCCACCATGGCCACTTTGTTCATGGGACCATTGGGCAATGACAGGGGTGGATGGGGAAAAAGACTTAGTTATGTCCATAGAATGGGTCATCCTATACACTTTATTATTAAATTCCTCTTCTGCTGAGGTCACCCATTGGTTGAGCACTCACATTGGATACAAATATTTTCAGTTTTTGACTACTCAGAGATGTCTATCCACATACCTCTTCTTCACATTTCTTTGTCACCAATTTTCCAATCATGGTTCTTCCAAGTTCCTGACCATCCAGCCAAACCATTGGCTACAGCCCATGAATGAGTATATAATTGCACATCTGGCCATTTCTCCTTCCATGCAAAGTGAACAAACAGTGCACTGCTCAATGTTCTATCCACTGAGAAGATTTCCCTTCACTACTGTCCTTCAGGGATGTCCTAGAAAGGGCTGTAGTGCTGCAGCTGTCCACTTTTGGGTGGTGCCTGCATATTGTGCAGAACCATCTGTGAACCAGGCCTTAGTCTTCTCTTCCTCTGTCAACTGTCAACTTCCTCTGTCAACTCTCCATGAGGCCATCGGTGCTGGTTGGGGGAGTGAAGTAAGGGTGGCAGAAGTGGAGACTATGGGCATTTGAGCCACTTCCTCGTGTAACTTACTTGTGCCTTCAGGACATGCTCGAGTCTGATCACATATATACCACTTCCATTTGTCATGAAATGCTGCTGTGCATGACCCACTTTATAGCTAGATGGGTCAGAAAGCACCCAGTTCATGATAGGCAATTCAGGTGGAATGGTGATTTGATGACCCATAGCCAAATGTTCAGCTTCCACCAAAGCCCAGTAATAGGCCAAGGGCTGTCTCAAAAGAAGAGTAGTTATCTGCAGAAGATGGCAGGGCCTTGCTCCAAAATACTAGAGGTCTCTGATGTGATTCACCTATGAGGGCATGTCAAAGGGTCCAAACAACATCCCTATCTGCCACTAACACCTCAAGCACCATTGGATCTGCTGTTTCATAGGGCCCAAGTGGCAGAGCAACTTTTACAGTGGTCTGGACCTGTTGCAGAGCCTTCTCCTGTTCTGGATCCCACTCAAAACTGGCAGCCTTTTGGGTCACTCAATAAATGGACTGGAGTAACACACCGAAATAAAGAATGTGTTGCCTCCAAAATCCAAATAGATTTTGTGCCTTTTTCTTGGTTGTAGGAGGGGCCACATGCAGCAAGTTATCCTTCACCTTGGAAGGAATATCTCAACTGGCCCCACACCACTGGACCCCTAGAAATTTTACTGAGGTAGAAGGTTTCTGAATTTTAGTCAAATTTATTTTCCATCCTCTGGCATGCAAATGCCTCACCAGTAAGACCAATGTGTTTGCTACTTCTTGCTCATTAGATCCAATCAGCATAATGTCATCAATGTAATGGACCAATGTGATATCTTGTAGAAGTGAAAAGGGATCAAGGTCTCTCCAAATAAGATTATGACACAAAGCTACAGAGTTGATATAACCCTGAGGTAGGATAGTAAAGGTATACTGCTGGCCTTGCCAACTGAAGGCAAATTGCTTCTGGTGGGCATTATGGACAGAAATGGAAAAAAAGGCATTTGTCAAATTAATGGCTGCATACCACGTACCAGGAGATGTGTTAATTTGCTCCAGTGATGAAACTACATCTGGTACAGCAGCTGCAATTGGAGTCACCACTTGGTTAAGTTTATGATAATCCGCCATCATTCTCCAAGATCTACCTGTCTTCTGCACAGGCTAAATAGGAGAGCTGAATCTGGATGTAATGGGAATCACCATCCCTGCATCTTTCAAGTACTTAATGGTGGCACTAATCTCCTTAATCCCTCCAGGGATGCAATATTGTTTTTGACATACTACTTTTCTAGGTAGAGGCAGCTCTAATGGCATCCTACTTTAACTGGAGTACCAAAGTGAGGTTTTGGGTCCCCTGGAATCAACATCAGTTCAGAACCAGTGTCTAGTAGTCCCCGAAATGTCTGATAATCTCCGTTTTTACAATGCACAGTTACCTTGGTAAAAGGTCGGAAGTCTCCTTGGAGAAGGAAGGGAGAAAGATTAATAGCATAAATTGTCAGTAGTGTAGTGGGGTCCTTTTTCAAGGGGACCGAGCCACCCCTTTATTCAAGGGGTTCTGGGTCTGTAAACTGGCTTAAGTCTGGAAATTGATTGAGGTGCCATGATTCTCTGTTTTTATAATTCAAATTAATCTTTCATCCATTCGACCTGGAAGTTTTCTGCTTATATAAATTAAGTAGAAAGGCAGTAGGCTTCCTGTCAATTTCACTTCTAAAAGCACTGTGATTAACCTGTGCCAGAGCTCTATATGAATCAGACTATTCTGATTGCTTTGCCTCTGCTGTCCATTATGGTAGCTACGTACACCTTGCCTCTGATGGTTGAGTGCTACCACTTGGCCCCTGCCACCTCAGGATCCAATTACTTCCATTATATTTAAATTTTGTAGTTGAGTGACAGCAGTTCTCACTGTTATATCTGACATATAGAGAAGAGCAATTACAAGGCTCTTCAAAGATGCAAGTGCTGCCCTCGCAAATCTATTTTGCAAAACATTGGTCAAGGTTATATCTTTGGGACCCTCCCAGCTGGGATGAGTAGGTCTAACGTGACTAATCCACTCTACCACCCAAATCTCCCTAAGCCTTCAGGTTCCTTCTTTTACATTAAACCAGGGGAGATCAGGCATTTCCAGCTCACTCACAGTGAGTCATCTTTTAATCCATATTTCAGTTAATCAAGCAAATAAACTAGTAGAACCTTTTTTAACTCCCTGAGCTGCAACATTAAATGCAGAATCGCTATTTAGCAGGTTCAAATCAACAAATTCAGCCTGACCCAACTCTATGTTCCTTTCACCATTATCCCACACACTTAATATCCATTCCCATGTCTGCTCTCCAGATTGCTGCTTATATAAATTAGAAAACTCAAGCAGTTCTTTTTAAGTGTAGGGTACCTCTTCATAAGTCACACTCAACCTCACCTCTAGGGGCCTGCTGAGACTTTAGTTATAGATCTAGAAGCAAACAGGTGTGTTGGGGGTGGCTCCTACGGAGAATCAACATTATCTGCCTGGCAACTGCCTCAGGGGAGACCAGCACTGTTGCCTCAGGCACTGCAGGATTTATCTCTTCAGAAAAAGGTGGAAAAACTGATTGCAGCATGGGTCGGGGAGGGAATGTTGTCACTACTAGGGATGGGGAAGTTGTTTTTCTGGCCAAAAAAGGTTCATCATCATTTACAAGCTCAGTGTTTGCAGCTTCATCAGGGTCCTCCCACACATCCCCATTCCAAGTAGCAGGGTCACATTATTTTCCAATCAATGCCCTCACTTTAATGTAGACACCTGACGAGGCTGTGAATGCACTTTTTGTTGCAGTTCAGCCACTCACATGATAAGAACTTGTATCTATTTTTCCACAATTTCAGCTCTTTCTCTACAGGAGATAAGACTCTCACTCAGGGCAATATTGCCAGATTTGAGGCTCAATGTCTGCTTCTGAAGCCGGGAGTTAGAATCCTTGAGTTCACCCTTTTCTTTCATTACTTTGTCCAGTGAACTTAGGACCAACCAACCAACTTCATTATGTTCTTTGCTTCTCCACATATGTCAAAGGTATCATGTATAGTTACTAAGCTCCCTGCCTCTCACAAGTGGTGAATCAAGAGTGTCAAATGCATTTATTCTGCATAACTCTCGAAATAACTCACACCAAGGACTCTCAGTGTTCTCCATACTATTAGAAGTAGAGTCTTTAGCATTTTGAGGTCTAATCATATTTAGCAGCCAACTCCTGGTACCAAAATGTGTGTTAGTCAGGGTTCTCTAGGGGGACAGAACTAATAGAATATATATGTGTGTGTATATATACACACACATGAATTTTTTAAACAGTATTAACTCACATGATCACAAGGTCCCATGATAGCCACCTGCAAGCTGAGGAGCAAGGAATTCAGTCTGTGTCCCAAAGCTGAAGAACTTGGAGTCTGATGTTCCATGGCAAGAAGCATCTATCATGGGGGAAAGATGTAGGCTGGGAGGATAAGCCAGTCATGCCTTTTCCCGTTTTTCTGCCTGCTTTATATACTGACCATGCTGGCAGCTGATTAGATGGTACCCACCCAGATTGAGGGTAGGTCTGCCTTTCCCAGCTCACTGACTCAAATGTTAATCTCCTTTGGCAGCACCCTCACAGACACACCCAGGATAAATTCTTTGCATCCTTCAATCCAATCAAATTGATGTTCAGTATTAACCATCACAACCTTTAAGCAGGAAGGTGATTATCAAGAACTACTTATAATGTAAAAAGTATCATAAATACTGGCAGAAAATGAAAACTAAAGGAAATTTCCATTCGCTTAGGATGTGCATGTGCATGAGGAGGGGCACAATCTTCATCTTTCAAGGTCATTTTCTCTATAAACATCTTTGCTGAGATAGTCCAGAGAAAGGTGATCCATCCAGAAAAAGATATGCAGAAATGTGACAGAGCCACGAAGAACTGTCTCCTAACAATGTCATGATAAGATCACATTTTTTATAAAACTAAATGTGAAGCCATTGTAAAACAATTGCTTTTTTATACAGCTTCTTGTAAATTATCCATGTCTTTAATCAGCTGATTATAACATATAATTGAGCTAATGTTTCAATTCCAGTTTCTAAACAGGTAAACTTATAAAGAGTTTTAGACTACTTAATCAGCATCACAGTTGTGTATATTACTAAGTGTTTTAAGGAATTAGCTGTCATTCTTAAATTTAGTGAAAAATATTATTGTATCAATTATTGGGACTATATATTACAAGCAGCATGTCCTAAATAAAGGACTTGATTTAATTTTAAATCCTTCTTTCCCTTAGAAATATCCAATAGTGGGAATAATATTTTAAGTATTATAAATTTGGTAATGATAGGAAATAAGGCTAACATTTGTATTGGTTAGTTATTTTAAAAGTCTTAAAAACTATTAATTCTTTCAGATTTGTATGTCAATACACTTATAGGAAAGGATTTTTTAAATAAAGCCAGATCCAGCAAGTTGTATCTTTTAAAAAAATATCTTTGCTTTTAAACCATTTGTATATGTAGCAGTTATTTTTTAGATATAATCAGTAATCCAATAACCAGTTTTGGCCTTTAGACACTTCGAAGTCAGAACTCCTTGAGGATTTGTTTTTCATTTACAAGTGTAATTTGTTTGAAAATATTTTTTAAAATTCCCTTTCTTGAAATAATTTGTGTTAGAAAATAAAATAAATGCTAATAAGAACACAGATGGGGGCAACAGTACTGGGGAAATCAACCCTGATTACATTCATTGACAAGAATATATTATGTGTTATTTTAGACTGTATATTCTTGCAATTTAAAGGGGAAAATGAGTTTAGAGTGATAGAAGCAATGCAGCAAAGCAAAAGCTTTATTTTAAAATCTGTAATATTCTTATACACACACACATATACTATCTATCTATCTATCTATCTGCCTATCATCTATGTATGTATGATGTATGTATGTATGTATGTATCTATCTATCTATCTATCTATCTATCTATCTATCTATCTATGCTTTTATTCTTGAGAACTTTGAGGTGGCTAAACCAAAACTCATTTCAAAAATAGCTTTTGAAGTCAGTAAAATAAACATTAAATAACAATTTTTAAAAATCACTTTAGTTTTTATTTCAATTACATTAAAATTAGTCTTTGAAAATAAAAGTAACAAAAGCAATTGTGTGTCAACCAGTTACAATGATTTTGAGTTGAAAAGAAAATGTGAAGCTTGAGAAAAATAGTTGTCATGAAGCAATGCAAATATTATGATCACTATAGAAAAGGGATTTTTGATGGGGAGATATTGGCCCAAGGGCAATAGTTGGTCTAGGGATGAGGGAGTGTATTAGTCTGTTCTCATACTGCTGATAAAGATATACCTGAGGTTGAGTAATTTATAAAGGAAAGAGATTTAATGGACTCCCAGTTCCACATGGCTGAGGAGGCCTCACAATCATGGCGAATACAAAGGAAGGGCAAAGGAACATTTTCCATAGTGCACGTAAGAGAGAACTTGTGCATGGGAACTCCCCTTATAAAACCATCAGATTGATCAGGCATGATGGCTCACTCCTATAATACCAGCATTTTGGGAAACTGAGGTGGGTGGCTCACTTGAGGTCAGAAGTTCAAGACTAACCTGGCCAACATGGTTAAATGCTGTGTCTACTAAAAATAGCAAAAATTATCCAGGCATAGTGGCAGGTGCCTGTAATCCCAGCTACTCAGGAGGCTGAGTCAGGAGAATCGCTTGAATCCGGGAGGCGGAGGTTGCAGTAAGCCAAGATCATGCCATTGCACTCCAGCCTAGACAACAAGAGTGAAACAAAACAAAACAAAACAAAAAACAGATCTCATGAGACTTCTTCACGATCATGAGAACAGTATAGGAAAGACCTGCCACTATGACTCAATTACCTGCCACTGGGTCCCTCCCATGACAAGTGGGAATTGTAGGAACTACAATTCAAGATGAGATTTGGGTGGGGACACAGCCAAACCATATCAAGGAGAAAAAAAAAAAAAAAAAAAAAAAAAAGAGAAAGAGAGAAATGACATGAAAGAAAAATAAATAAATATAGATAATACAATGGTTTTAGCCCTCCAGAGCTCAAACCTACAGATAAATGGTCATTCTTCAGTGTTTAATATTTCTTGTTAGTGTATCTAATGTCTTCTTATGGACAATTTTGAAAACAGGTTGAGAATCACTGCTGCAGAGTATGTCAAAGATTTTTAAATCAAAAAAGTAATATTTAAAACCAAAATATTTGTATATAAACATTGTATTGATAGTTATATATATGGATTTACTTATAAATAGTTGTCATGATGCATCTCAGGTGTTTTAAATAAGCTAATTTTAAATGTAATCTCTAACAAAAAAGTTTTAGAAAACTGTCCTGTAATATACTTTATAGAGGCAATAGATAGATAGATAGATAGATAGATAGATAGATAGATAACAGATAGATCATTATTTAAATGCAATGCTTCTCTTTTTACCTGGTTTCAGTGTGTTACAATATTTACCAACAGTCCCCTAAAGTCTTAACTCATTCCAATGTTAACCCAAAAGTCCAGGTCCAAAGTCTCATCTGAGACAAGGCAAGTCTCTTCCGCCGATCAGCCTGTAATATCAAAAGCAAGTTCATTACTTTCTAGATACAATGGGGGGTAGAGGCATTGCATAATTATACCTATTCCAAATGGGAGAAATTGGCCAAAACCAACGGGCTACAAGCCCCCTGCCAGTCTGAAATCCAGTTGGGCAATCAAATCTTAAAGCTCTGAAATGATTTCCTTTGACTCTATGTCTCACATCCAGGTCATACTAATGCAAGAGGTGGGCTCTCACAGCCTTGAGCAGCTCTGCCCATGTGGCTTTGCAGGGTACAGCCTCACTCTGGCTGCTATCATGGGCTGGCATTGTCTGTGGCTTTTCCAGGTACACTGTGCAAGCTGTAAATGGATCTACAGTTCTGGGGTCTAGAGGATGGTGGCCCTCTTCTCCCAGCTCCACTAGGCAGTGCTCCAGTGGGTACTCTGTTTGGGGGCTCTAACCCCACATGTCTCTTCCACTCTGCCCTAGTAGAGGTTTTCCATGAGGGCTCCACCCCTGCAGAAAACTTCTGACTGGACATCCGGGTGTTTCTATACATCTTCTGAAATCTAGGTGGAGGTTCCCAAACCTCAATTATTGACTTGCGTGCTGTCACAGGCTCAACACCACATGGAGGATGCCAAGTCTTTGGACTTCCACCCTCTGAAGCCATGGCCTGAGATGTACGTTAGCCCCTTTCAGCCATGGCTGGGACTTAGCGCACCAATTCCTGAAACAGCACAAAGCAGCAAGGTCCTGAGTCTGGCCCAGGGAACCACTTTTTCCTCCTAGGCCTCTGGACCTGTGATGGGAGGGGTTGCCAAAAGGTCTCTGACAAGCCCTGGAGATATTTTCACCATTATCTTGGTGATTAAAATTTGGCTTCTTATTACTTATGTACACTTATGCAATTGGCTTGAATTTCTCCCCAGAAAATGGGTTTTTCTTTTCTATCACATCATTGGGCCACAAATTTTTCAAACTTTTATACTCTGCTTCCTCTTGAACACTTTACCACTTAGAAATTTCTCCAGATACCCTAAATTATCTCTCTCAAGTTCAAAGTTCCACAAATCTTTAGGGCAGGGCAAAATACCACCAGTCTATTTGCATTGCAAGAATGATCTTTAATCCAGTTTACAAGTTCCCTGTCTTACTCTGAGACCACCAAAGCTTGGACTTCATTGTCTATGTCACTATCAGCATTTTGGTCGAAGCCATTCAGCAAGTCTCTAGGAAGTTCCAAGCTTTCCCACATCTTCCTGTCTTCTGAGTCTCCCAACTTTGGCAACCTCTGCCTGTTACCCAGTTCCAAAGTCACTTACACATTTTCTGGTGTCTTTATAGCAGCACCCCACTATCTGTGGTACCAATTTACTGTATTGATTCATTCTCACACTGCTATAAATAATCACCTGAGACTGGGTACTCCATAATAGAAAGAGATTTAATTGACTCACAGCACTGCATGGCTGGGGAGTCCTCAGGAAACTTACAATCATGGTGGAAGGAGAAGCAAACATATCCTTATTCACATAATGGCAGGGAGGACAAGTGTCAAGCAAAGGGGAAAAAAACCCTTATAAAACCATCAGATCCTGTGAGAACTCACTCACTATCATAAGAACAGCAGCATGGGGGTAACTGCCCTCATGATTCAATTACCTCCCATCAGGTCCCTCTCATGACACATGGGGATTATGGGAACTATAATTCAAGATGAGATTTGGATGGGGACACAGCCAAACCATACCAGAGCCCTTATGTTATCCTTTCTGTAAATGCAAAATTCGAATATATTCTTTTTTGGTAAAGATTTTTGGACTCATTAACTTTTTTCAGATTTTTTAAAATAGTGGAGCCACATTGACCTTCAGTTGTTAGTTAAATGAACCTCCACAGCATCTTCGATGTTGTTACAAATATGTCAGAAGACATACACACACACACACACACACACACACACACACACACATTCATATTCTACTCAGTGTCTCTGATCAGTACTTCCAGAATTTTCCTTTGCAATTTTTTTTTCCTGAGTTGAATAAGTTTAGAATACAGTTTGAGGCAAAAGTTAATGTTGTCGCTTGTAATATTATTTTATCTCTTTATAAAATATTCTATATTCTAGTGAATAACCCATCATCAGTCCACTGCCAGTCTATTCCCTAAAGGTTTTCTTACAAAGTTCAACATTATAGTGCAAATAAATCAGTCTTTTGATTTTGCAGCCCTACTCCCAGGAGAGGGCAGTGAGGCAAAAGATTAGAAAATGAAATTATGAAATAAATACTAATGGCATCAGGAAAATGTAATGTCATATTTGTCTCCATATCTTTTCTTAGTCTCACTAATGATATTCCTCAATCATACTATTTCCTTGAGTTATTTATACAGAAAAATGTACATCTCTTTTTTTAGGCATTCAGTAACTTCAAAAGTAATTCATCTATGTCCTGAAGGTCAAGTATGATGTAAAAACTAACAGTCTAAGTCAACGGGCTAATGCTAAGGTGTAAATGGCAATTAAAACTCATGACCTACAAAAGGAATAAGCCCCCCATTACCAAGACATCTGAAAGGTAAATATGAAATGAAAATAAAAAATCACTCTGACCACAAATAGCTACACTTTAGAAAGCATTGTGCACCTTATATTCTAGTTTCTTGTTGGAAACTACAATAAATAGTTCTATAACCTAAACACTTGAGGGCAAATAAGTTTAGTCCTTAAGCAACCATAATCTTCAGTCTTCATATATAATGTACATTGAAACAGATCATTCTCCCTATCACCCTCACCAGCTAAAGTTGCCTTTCCATCAGTGCATAGCTGAGAGATGGCCATTTGGTGCCAGAAAAGAGGAAAAATTAATGAATTGGTAAATGCTTTTTAAGAAAAGTAGAGAAAAGTTCTGTGCAAATGATGCATGCTTTTTAATGAATTTTTCTCTTAACTATAATTCAGAAACTAAGCTCTGATTACAGATCTAGTTCAAGCTAATGTTCTGTGCATAACTGGAAAAATAATTCTATCTGGAACTTGAGACTGTACATGTGGACATTCCTTTGAATAAATAGCTATCATAATATCATATAGTCTAGATCAAGTCATATTGCACCTTACAAAGAGAATCAAGAAGCTAAAATTGTTCCTTTGGGATTACTTTAGGGGTATAAACTCTTCAAAGGTATCTGCTTGCTTTGGAAATCCTTTTTTTCTCTCTACATGCATTCACATGTCTTAGAATATGCTCTTCACCAAGCTGGCTGCGTCCAGGAACTTGCTGTGCTTCCAATAATTACTCACCTTGCTGCTGATCAACTTCAGAAGAGAAAACTGCTGTGTAGAAATAGCTCTACTAGTCTGACATAGAGAATAAAATCCAGCAATCTCCCCCTTATTGTAAAATTTCAGTTAACTTCTATGAAGCTTACTATGAAAAAATAAAAGGAAGACTTTGTATACGTAATACATTTTCCTCAAAAATTGTTAATAAAGAGACCAATAAACTTTTCCAGTTTGGTGCACGAGCTTCCTGGAGTGTCACTGGTCTGAGTTGGCCTAAAAACACTCAAGTTGGCACTAACACTAGATAGGACAGCTGTTCCCATTTCTTCCCCTTAAGGGGTCCCATGCTTTTCCTGGCAAAGAAAGGGAACTTGACTGGCAAAGAAAGACGTACACTTACACAATGCCAAAATAACCAGGTAATTATGTCAAAAGCAAAAATAATTCACAAAGGAAATTGGCACCATAAAATGAAATAATATGCCTTAAATGAAATTAATAGTTTGTAACACAAATCTTCAAGTTAATCAATCATGATAAATACATAACATAGAAGAAATCTTCACATATTTCAAACTTTATCGTGCTCTTGTGCTGTCAATTATGAAGATGCTGGAAAATATGTTTGATTTTTTCATTCCATTGCATTCATTAAGCTTGATATGGAAATGAAATTAACAAATATTTTACTTATTCAATAACTATTGATTTGGTGCTTCCTATATGCCAGAGCTTTGATAAGGTCAAAGAATTTATAAAAGCAAAAGATTGACTCTTGATTTAATAGATTATTATAATTAACTATCCTAGGATGTTTTATGGACATATCATACCCCATGTATATACCTTTCTATAAGAATAATTCAAATTGCTTATTAACTAACCTGATTTATTTACATTGGCAGACAAGAAATCCAAATGAAGGTCAAATTCATTTGCAGTGTATAGACTGACACTTGTCATATTTTTTAAATTCAATATTTGTATGTCAAATAATTCATCTGAACAAGATTAACATGGTAATGAAGTAAATCCCATAGAAAACATATCCTAGGTAATGATGGCTTATTACGGTTTTATCGACAAGAGTGGAAATTAAATATCAGTACAGTTTTAAATTAAAATGTATGTAATTTAGTTTTAATAGAGTACAAATAAGTATATAGATAATGTATACTTTTTAACAGTGATATAGTGTAACTCAGGATGTTTATCAAAACTTAAGGTGATATTCTCAACATATATGTTTAGAGAAGCTACTACATGTATAATATTATATTAACTTTGGAATCACAGTTTTGACTCAATAAAAACTGACTACAAAAATTACATAATTATCACTTTAGAATAGAAGTAGCAAATAAAATGTTAATGTTATTTAACAAAATATTACAAATTATGTGTGTACTAGTGTCAAAGCCTTATTTCAACAGAGTTAAAGGAAAGTCTGATTCTAAAATATTACTCTAAAAGAAAAATTTGTGTTAACAAAAATTTGAGATGCACTAAATCTTAGCCCATAAAAAATATCCCCATGTTCCTGTAGGTCAGAATATCCGGCTGGTCAATGTCATCCAGGAACTGCAATCGTTATTAGTGCATGAAGGAATTAAGATACTTACACACAAAGCTTTTTATTCAGGTAAGATACTTTCATTACACTTGTTCTTAATTTTTGTTTACTTGATCATTTCCTTTCTAATGTCATTCTTCTGATACCAACTATATCAATAAAATTTTTGTTATAAGAATATAGTTATGTATTCTAGTATCAGTCCCATTTTTGGGTCACAAATATAAATTTTCAAGATATCTTAAGTTTACAAATATTGTTTTGAGTATTCTTTTTTTTTTTTTTTTTTGAAACGGAACTTCAATCTCACTCTGTCACCAGGCTCGGCTCACTGCAACCTCCGCCTCCTGGGTTCAAGTGATTCCCCTGCCTCAGCCTCCCAAGTAGCTGGGACTACAGGCGCGCATCACCATGCCTGGCTAAGTTTTTGTGTTTTTTTTTTTTTTTTGTATTTTAGTAGAGATGGGGTTTCACCATGTTGGCTAGGATGTTCTCAATCTCCTGACCTCGTGATCCGCCCACCTCGGCCTCCCAAAGTGCTGGGATTACAGACATGAGCCACCATACCTGGACAGCTTTGAGTATTCTATGAAACATTCCAGTCTATTTATTTGTATCAACAAATAAATTTGTACAATGGTTATTATATTCCTGATACTGTCCTAGGTTGTAGTGATACAGCATAGAATAGAATAGAAAGTTTCTAATCTTATGTAACATATATTATTTTACTTAAGAAGATGCATATTTAATAAACATTCTTACGGTTGTCTTACTTTTTCTACTGGAAAATTTGTCATTTTTATTTTTATCTGCGAATACAGTTGCATTAATTTCTTGCACTAGTTCTTGCAATTGCAACTGATTTGACGTTTCATCAGTATGAAACATTAACATTGTCTATTATAATCAACCATTGATTTGTTCTGAACTGTATTCCTACCCACAGATTCAGCTCCGTTTATGGAGGGTGCTATGTTAGGCTCCCTTATTCTCTGGTTTCTGGCAAAGTTTGACAATAAGAGGCTTTGGCAGAAGATTAGAAGTTGGAAGAAAGAAAGAAGGAAGGCTATTTTTCCTCCCCTCTCTGTTTCTGGGTCATTTCTGGAAAGATTACTTCCCACACATCTCCTGCTTCCACTGGCCTCCTCAGCGCTCTGCTGAAACCAAATTCTTCAAACAGCCTAGGAATGGCTGTGACTTTCTGTTGTTGCTAATTTCTAGATTCCCTTAACATTCCTTGTTTGGCTTTTTAATTTTCTATTGCCATGAAACAAATGTTTTAAATTAAAGTCCATCAGTATGAAAAATCTCAAGTGGTGTTGGTTTTCCTGGTTGGGCTTTGTCGTATACACCTTTGAACTTGAGAGAATTTAGAGCTACTCAATTGCTGATTCTCTCAGAAATAAATTATCCTAGCTCCTCGTAACAGTATACAACACAGACCATGGAATACACTTACAAGGTAACTTTTGGAGAGACAGCAAACTACTTTCTATGTACACAGATCTGTTTACAAGTTTTTTTAAAAAAGTATAAGTCTGCATGTGTTTGGTGATTAGTCTGACTAGAACTAATAGGAAGAAGGAGTGGATTCTACTCACCCTTCACCTACACTAGACTTCATTTTTGTGACTATTTACTTGACATCATCTATTTTTTTCTCTCCTGGATTATTGATATTAGTACACAAACACTCACTCACCCACACACATCCACTTGCTTTACTACCTCTCACTTTAGAAAAGCTATCTTTACTCCATGTTAGCTTTCCATATTTTCCATTTCTAGCATCCACTTTATCTTACAATAATTCCTCCAAAGGTTTTCTTTATTCTTCAATCTCTGCTTTCTCAATCCTCATTATTTCTTCAATTCATTCCAATTGGGTGTAAAAGACTAAATTTCTCTGGCTTTAATGAGACTATACATTTCTTGGTATTACAGTTATCATATATTTCAGCCTTTATTGCTTATCTTTTTCCTTTATGCAATGTTTACTTTTTTTTTTTTTTTTTTTGGAGATGGAATCTCTCTCTTACCCAGGCTGGAGTGCAGTGGTATGATCTCAGCTCACTGCAACCTCCACTTCCCACGTTCAGGCAATCCTCCTGAGTAGCTGGGACTACAGGCGTGTGCAACCACACCCAGCTAATTTTTGTATTTTTAGTAGAGATGAGGTTTCACCATGTTAGCCAGGATGGTCTCGATCTCTTGACCTCAAGATCTGCCTGCCTTGGCCTCCCAAAGTGCTGGGGTTACAGGCATGAGCCACCGTGCCTTGTCCAATGTTTACATTTTGAAGTAAACTAGATTTCACACCTTGGATCATTTTCCTTAATGTCAGCATTCTTCCAACAAGTGACCTCACCTAATCCCATGTTTTTCTTTATTATCTCTTTAATGATGGTTCCCCATGTGCATCCCTTCCCTGAATTCTAGACTTATATATCCTACTTAACATTTGCATTTGGGGAGTAAATTGGATTAAAACTTAATGTGCAGAAAATACATTGACTCCTTTCCTCCGCCTCATCCCTCATTCTATCTCAGTAAATGGCATGACCATCCACCAGTTGTTTGGGTGCACACCTCACAATTTATATTGATTCAGCACTCACAAACACCACCACGCACATTCCATTAGAAGCCCATGTGCTTTACCCACAAATTATAATCAGATCCAGTGACTTCCAAACCATCATCATTTCTCTCATCATTTCTCACTACCATAGTCTCCCTAACCATTTTTCCTGTTTTTCTTTCTTATTGTACAATTGATTCTCCAAACAGGGTTTTCTTGTCACGTTTTACGTATGAGGGAGCATCAGATTTCTTTCAACATGGTGGCAAACTAACATGGGCTGCCACCTCTCACCCTCAAAATCCACCCTGAAGAAATAATATAGAAGCAAGAAGAAAGAATAGATCTGGGGATAGCACTACAAGTTGGGGCAAAGAGGAAGCTAACCAAATAACTGGAAAAAAAAAACTCAAGAAAGGGATGTCTAGAGAGTATTTTTAATACTCTCTGGATATATGAATGATATGCGTACCTAGGAAAGATCTTGGAAGCACTTAAGCTCTTACCTCTGCCTGATTCTGAGGTTCTGCGCAAGTAACTGAATAGACAGAATTGGAAATTGCCTGCCTGAGCTTTGAAGGCACGCCCCAACATCCAGTATGAACAGAGCTTCAAAGACAGGTGGAAAAATACCGAGGGTACCAATATATGCGTAATAGGAGTCTCAGAAGGGAAGGAGAAAGAGAAAGGGTTAAAGGGATGTTGAGAAATCATGGTCTAAAATTTCTCAAATTTGATGAAAAATATTAATCTACATGTCTGAGGAGACGAATGAACTCTATGCAATACCAATTCAAAGGGATCCACACCTAAATACTTCATAGTTAAGCTATTTAAAGACAAAGGGACAATCCAGAAAGTGTCAGTAGAGAAGTGACTCACCACATACAAGAAATCCTCAATAAAATTTACAGCTGCTTTCTCATGGAGAAAAACCATGGAAGTCAGAAGGCAATAGAAAAATGTATTCAAAGTGCTGAATGGAAAAAGCTATTAATCAAGAAATCTGGTATGGTTGTATTAATTAGTTTGACTCTGCAAATATTATGCTATTGTTTGTAGAATCAAATAAAATCATGTTCATTAACTTTTGTGTAAATCAATCTCCAGGCACTAGAGATATAGCAGAATATGAAAAGGAACAGTTTCTGTTCTTACAGATCTTGCATTCTAGCTGGAAAACAGACATTAAACAATTAATAGCCCAATTATTTAATTAAAATTTAAAATATATATAATGTGTATATATATGTGTGTGTGTGTGTGTGTGCGTGTGTATGAAAATACATCATTATTAGGTATAACAGGAGGCACTGAACTGCTTTGGTGTTTCCAATATGTCTTCTTAAGAAAATGACATTTGTGATGTTTGAAATGTATTTTTAAAGGCGAGTACAAAATGTTATCTCTCTCTCCACATTCAACATTGATTTACTTATCAGTAGGCTTCAAGTGGCCAAGCTATGTGTCTATATTATTTACTGATATGGCTACAGTGCTTGTATTGCTTATGCCTCATGCTTGTTACTTACCCAATCAATATTTGTTAAATAAATGAGTGAACCTTTAATTCAGCTGACTATAATGCATGGAAGAGTTTTTATTTATCAGTACATACAAACAGAACTGTCTCTGGGGGAACAACAAGGAATGGTTCTGAGGCTTACATTGTATAGCTGATAAGGCATATTTAGAGTCATGATGAATATATCAATATTTTTGAAATGGCCAGTGAAGAAAATAACCTTAATACTTTCTTTTTATTAATACAGATTAAAGGCCAAAAATTATTATTTCATTAAAGATGTTATTTTTGCATGTCTTTGTATTATGGACAAGGAGTGTTATTTCTAGTTATTTATCAATATCTATTATGTCTGATAGGTAGGAAAATATATTTCTGGCATTTTAAGGAGTTTTTAAACAAAATGTTTTCTGTTACTGTTTCTTAAAAAAATTTTGATTGTATTGTTTGTATAGCTTTATATTTAGGCAAGTTTATCACTGGTAATTACAACTAGAAATGGCCAAGCTGTTGTGTTTATAGCAACATGTCCATTGTTGCTAATACGATATAACTGACTTTTAATGAGTCTGGCAAATTTTATAAACAAGTATGCCAGGCACATCCTTTCATTACTGCCTAAGACTCATTAATACAATTATTTCCTCAAACATCTTGACTGACAAGTTAAATATTACTGCCACACTCATGTGGCACTCATGTGGCCTGTAAGAACACACCAGAAAAGGGAGAAGCTGTTTCTTTGGCTCTAATTTACCAATACGTATTATATTACTATTGTTTTCAAGGTACTACATGCTTCTCAGATTATGGTGAATGTGCAATGGAAAATACAGGCTCTCTCTTTAAGCTCTGTTTGCAGGGATGGTTATTTCCTTGGGATATTCAATATCTCTTCAGTCACAAAAAGATTTTATGCAATCATATGGTCCAAGGATCTAAAGCTATATTCTTATAAATGAACAATCTCTGGTCTGCTATGATACAGATGGCAGAGAGCAACATAGTTCCAGTGAAAGGGAAATGAAAATTTAGCTTGGTTCTATGATTGAAAATGTCCCATTTAAAGACCACTGTGTTATACAATATATACAAAAGGACCACTTTGGAGGAATAAATTCTTTTGTAACCAATAAAACAATGCATCTGTAACATATTGCTTTCTTTATTTACAACCCATAAGAAAATATGTAATATTTAATTAGCTTCTCTATTAAATGTAAAATTGCCAACTTATTAATAAAAACAAAATGAGTAGTAAACATTGCATAGATATATGAACAAATAGAGTAGAATGGGTATTAGAAATTTATACATTTCTAGTATTTTACAGTGAAAAAATTGAGGAGAGTAGAATTAAATGACTTATCCATATCAGCTAAAAAATCATTGCAAGAATTGTGGCAGAACATCATTTCCCTACACCCTTCCTTGCGCCATTTTTCTTTCCATTTTGGGAATAAATTAATAGTTATAGATTTTTATAAAATATAAAATATTTTTAATTCAAAGCATGAATATACACAATATATTTTAAGCAAAGACTTATTTAGTTTTATACTATCAGTGCCAGGGGTTGTTTTTGAAGGGTTTTAGCCAACCATAAACATAAATTGTTCATAAATGTTCAATCTACATGAAACCTAGTTTGTGTTTCCTATGCATACACAGTTCAAGACAAGTCACCTCATGCTTCCTCATCCCTACAACCCATCCACTCTAAATGCATCTCCAGTATGAACATTCTGGAAACATAATTGTTCATTTAAATAAAACAGGTTGATCAAATAAAGAAAATAGGTTGATCAAGAAAGAAGCAGTTGAATTTGAATGGACCTTAAAAATAATTCCATTCAACATTCCCCATTTACTGATGAAGAAATCTGCCTCTTGAATTTTACCGTTTCTTCATATATTTGTTATAGATAATACTCTCTTTGGTTAAAAATTAGAATTTGTTTGACTAAGTCTGTTTAATAAAATTAGTTAGATCAGCTTTATCACCAAAAAAGAAATCTCCTAAGTTTGTATTTCTCCATTTTTGGGTGTGGACAGAATGATTTGCATATGAGACATATGTTGGGTGAATATGTGGTGTTAATCATATTCAATTACTGTAATAGCAGCTGATATTTACTGTCAGATACAAGTCTAAGCATGTTTTTGTAGATAGCATTATTTAGTCTCAAGAACTCTGTGAAATCACTTCACAATCAGGTTGAAAATCTGTCAAAGATTGTTCTTATTTAGTGATAATAATAGCTAACTTGATGCATTTATCAGTATGACCTCTTCATATATTAACTATACATATGCTAACTAAAGTAATCATCAGAGTAACACTATGAGATAAACTATCCCTATGTAAAATTGAGAAATCTAAGACACAGAAAGTTTAAGTGGTTTGTCCAAGATCTTCTAGTAAGAACACAGCATAGCCAAATTTGAAACCACACTTCAAATTTTAATGTTAGGGTTGCTCAGAAACACTATATTACGCTAAAATCCCGTGTTCGGCCATCACCTGCAGCCCAGCTACAATAGTGTAGAGCATACAACCTGCTATCATCAGGGATAGTAAACCTCTGTCTCTATTACATTGTAATTGAATCATCTTGGATTAGGCACTTTCCCCATGTATAACATGAAAACAATTTTAATGACCGAATAAAATTTTCTTTTATGTAAAGAAGCCCAGCAGAGTGTCAAGCACATAGTAGTTGATTCGATAATGATTATTCATATTAGTCTATTATACACATTTGTACAGAAGGAAATTAAACTGTTGGGGTGGACCTACACAACTGTTTAAAAAAGATGTTGAAGTAAGAGAAGTCATTTACAAAAAGAATGTAAACAATTAGAAGGCATGCTGCATGATAAAAAAACTGAACATTGAAGCCACATCTTATTCTTTTTATACTCCAACACGAAACCTATCTAGCATATCTGTTCTTTAATAAAAGGCAGATAAACTAAATTGAAATCTCACAATCATGCATGTAGGTTTTGTACGTGTAGTACCCATATGAAAGCAAACAAACAAAAATCTCAGTACATGTGTTTGGTACAAATCAGAACAGGATGTTATTCAAGCAGACTTAAACATACCTAAATAGAATCCGCTTCTCTCTCTCTCTCTCTCTCACTATTTTTTTTTTTTTTTTTTGAGACGTAGTCTCGCTGTCTTGCCCAGACTGGAGTGCAGTGTCGCAATCTCAGCTCACTGCAAGCTCCGCCTTCCGGTTCACGCCATTCTCCTGCCTCAGCCTCCTGAGTAGCTGGGACTACAGGTGCCCGCCACCACGCCTGGCTAGTTTTTTGTATTTTTTAGTAGAGTCGGGGTTTCACCGTGTTAGCCAGGATGGTCTCGATCTCCTGACCTCGTGATCCACCCGCCTCAGCCTCCCAAGGTGCTGGGATTACAGGCGTGAGCCACCGAGCCTGGCCTAGTTTCTCTCTTTGTAGGGAAGTCAGAAAACATTCCTCAGTCTTCACAGAAATCTGAATTCTGGATGTAGGCAAAAACTTCAATCTTATGGCCACTGGGGCAACAGGAAGTCAGACTGATCTTGGACGCCCTGCTATTCTTCACTGCACAAGGCTAGTGTTGTCACTGCATTGTCAGAATCAATGAACTCCTAAGTAATACTTACAGCTTTTTAGGCAATTGCTTTCTCAAATGCCAGACAGAAGTCAGACTTTCACAGTCTGTAAGGGAGAAGATAGAAGGAAGGAACTCCTTTTTTCAGTGGCCTACTTTTTCTCCATCTATACATTATTTCACTTCATAGAACTAGAAAAGAATAAATGAGCAAATGAATTTTAAATTACGAGTTACATTTTCCTTTTTTCCTTACACTTAACCTTTACAAAGTTCCACAGAAACCAGTTAATTAACCCAATTTGTGATTGAAATCGTCGTGCTGAGCTTCCATGTAAGTACGTTTTAATCCATGCTTTTCTTTTTGAAAGATCAAGTTGTTCTTGTCCTACAACTTAGAAATCAAACTATACATAAATATATTCAGTTTTACATTTTAAATACCTTCAATTTTTCTTCAATGTTTTGCTCATTCACCTAATTTTTCTTGTTTACATTTTCCCTAAAAAAAAAAAAAAAAAAATTAACATTTTCTTATAGTCAAATAAGAGAAACATCTTGTTTTTTGGTAGTTTTCCTAATGGCTGTTCTAATACATTTTTAATCTTATGATTACCAAAAAGATGGGCTTGTTTTAGTCCACCATTTTACACATGAGAATACTTATGCTCATGGAGTTTAAATGATTAGCTTATGCTCATCAACTTAGTTGGCTAGTTAGATATGTAGGTTGGATAATGGCAGAGCTCTTAATGGCAGTCTAACTCCCATCTTTCCACTTGTGTAAAATTTTATCAAAATGTATCAAATTATTACAAAATCATTACAATTTTCTTAAATTATGAAATATTTTCATTTAAAATGTGAATGTGCCAATGGTCTTCTTATATAATTTGCACAATACGGCATTTTGAGGTTTTACATTTTAATTCTCTTAAAAAGAGCAAATTGTAATTATCACGATACATAAGAGTAAAATGTGATCGCTACAATAAACTCTAAATCATTATATGTAATTATATTGAGCACTTCTAAAAAGTTTTTCCATGCTGACTTGATGAAAATTATGTTGAACTACATATATGTAGTATATAAATAAAAAATAAGTGGTTTAACAATAGAATATTAAGATTATACAAAGTGTGTGTGTATGTGTATCCTCCATCATTAAATAAATGAAAATTGACAAAAAAAAATTTTTTTAGTGCTTGTATCGAATGTATCTAATGTTCACTTGGACCTTGATCAGATTAACTTTTCAGCCAATTATTTGGAGTTTCTCAATTTGTCTTATTTAACCTCTCTGGTAAAATAAATACTTTGTAGGAAAATCTTTGGAGAACAAAAATGAAAATGCAAAAGAAGAGAAGGAAATTGTCAAATATAAATTTTTATCGAAGGTTATCAAGCTACTTTCTCCTTATTTGAGGATGGTGTAGGTCTAATGGAATTAACATCTAAGGACATTTGCTGAGACAAATGGCAAGAAAAACTAAATTCCCTTCAATGGGCTGTATATTATTTCAAAGAGGATAATCAGGTGGATGACTTATCATCAACATTGTGGTCAGAGAACTGTGAGAAAAAATCTTGATTTTTGGATCTAATTTCACTACTTGAAAAGAACGTATCTTCCACTTGAACTGAATACTGTAGAGAAATCAGGCATCTGTTCATGTAGGGAACCTGAGGGATGTTTAAATCAACTGGAAATGACTACGTGTTTGGAGAGGATATGGTATACAACACCTGTGATTAGTGCATATGGTTAGCCACAGGTGTGCAAATAAAATCATTCAAAATGAAAAAAAAATCCAAAATGACTTATATAGTGACTTCAGAAACCATATTCTGTATTTGTAATCTTATACTCTACTTACATTGGACAGATAGGGAAAGGTGTACAACTATGATTTTATAGCATGATTTTTTTAGGTGATACTATGTTTATTGTGGAAACACAAAATTGGTTTTCTTAGCACACTTTACTGTACATAGTAGTTATCAAACAAATAAGATGAGAATAGAAGATTCAGCACATGAGTAACTAAAGTACCTCAAAACCATGTGTATTAACCTAACAACCCATCTTCAAAATTTAAAAAGCAGGGGTTGATGGAAGTTACAGGAGGTATAGACAAGTGTACAAGCATAGTTGGACATTTTAATATGCCTTTCCAAATATCTGGTAGAATAAGCAGAAAAAAATTAATGAGGATATTGATAATTTGACAAATGTTAATCAAATTTACCTGATTGATCTGTGTAGAAGTATAACATCAGTAACTGCACTATGCATATTCTTTTCAAGTACTCATGAATATTTACCAAAAGAAACCACAGCTTAGACAAAAGCAAGTAAAATTAATCTGTGTTTATAAATGTCATATGGTTACATTGGAAGAAACTGAGGAAGAAAGTACATAGGAAGTGCTCTGGAGTGCTTTAAATGTTCTACATTGTCTTCTGAGTCGTATTGATACACAAAATGTAAAAGTTCATGAATTTGTGCAAATAAGATTTGTGTGATTGCCTGTATGTTACTTATGCCATAATAAATGAATGAATAAATAAATAAACTAATATATATTCAACAAGAATCTAGGACTCTATTCACATAAATAGTTTCATGTACTGGAACAGGTTTCTTCATCTGTCTCTAATTTCATTTACTTAAGAAATTAAAAAATATATAAATGCATAAAATATTTATTTAATGGTATAATCAAACTTGATAATTAACTTGTTCAAGTTGCTACCTTTTGATCAACACTTAACTGAATGTGGTTGTTTGTTACACTGATTGCTCCAAATTAGCTATACTTCTAGGGATTCCCTTTGAGTTGTGCTGGCCTCGTGACTCACTTTAATCAACAGAATGTGGTGGAAGGAGCACTGACCTATGCAGAAGTTTCTGGCCTGTACTTTAAGAAGGTTTAGTCGCTTCCAATTCTGCACACTTGAGAATCATGACAAATCAAAGCCAGTTCTTCTACTGAGGAGACCACCTAGAATGAGCAGTTAAAGAGGCCACGTAAAGAAAGGCCCAGGAGAACATGGAGAGAGGGAAAACCAGATGCCCGAGGGTTCTAGCAAAGCCAAGTGTCTAGCCATCTTACTCTCTGAATATGTCCATCCAATAGACCACCAGCCAGCCAGTCAGCAAAACAACTACTCAGCCAAATCTAGTTAACATTGTAGAACTATGAGCAAATAAAATAAGTGGTCTTTTAAACCACTAAGTTTTGGGGAGGTTTGCTACACTGGAGTAGATAACTGAGATACTGTATCAGTAACTTAGCTTGGGGTTTGATATTAAGTATGGTAATTAGGAAGAATGAAATGGAATGGGCATTGGGGTTGCCACAAGAGTGACTTTTATGTTCACCTCAAGTAAGAGTGATGAAGCATATAATAGATTTCGAGTCTTTTAAAATCTAGCCTGAATTTCTATCAAAATAATTCTTTTTATCTTAATTGGAGTTGAGTTAGTATTATGTTTGTAAAATAGCCACAGGGAGGCCTACTGACCTAACCTTTGTATAGAAAATCAAAGTGTGAATCTTAATTTCACAGGCATAAAAAGTGTCCTGCGTGTATATTTAAATTCAGATGTTAGCATATTTAAAGATTTTTTATATTGTCTTATTACAGTAATTTAAAAAGAAAGTAAAACAATATGTATTCCACAAAGGGGCATGCTTCTTTTAATTGCTTGGATAATTCAGGGAGAAAAAGAAATCTCAGATTACGTAAATGGAGAAGTAAAAAGGGTTGTCAGTTAAAAATACCGAATGTCCGGTTAAATTTCAAAAGCAGATAATGAATTTTATTTAGTGTAAGTATGTCCCATGCAATATGTGAAGCTTACTTATACTAAAAAATCATCATTACTTATTTTATATACCATTCAAATTTAACTAGTATCTGGCATTTTTATTTGCTAATCCTGACAACCCTAAAACAATAGTAAAATCAACAAACATTTGTTGAGTGAAACAGAAGGAATAATGGAGTTGAGAGTGGGGCAAAATTAGTAGTAGAAGAGGAATTGGAAATGTAGTTAGGGAAAGGATGAAGTAAAGAAGTTTAAGAGAGAAGTAGCTAGTGTACAATTATTGTGTTGGAAGTAGGAAAATAAACATGTTAGGGAAGGATAATAAGACTGAAGAAATGTAACGTATGTGACCAGGAATGTCTAAAAATATTGCTTCATTATTTTCTATAAATGATATAAACATCCTCTTGTATTGCCCAGGTAATGGGGAACAGAGACTGGACAATGAAGGGGTGATAGATGTGCCACTCCAAAAATTGCCAGATTGGTATATTGATTATTTAGAGTTGAAAACACTGGAATAAATTGTAGTTTCAGAAAGGGCAAACTGATTTGTTTCTTCCTGCATTGAGCAAATGATAAAGATTCTCCTGGGAGAGGTACCCTCTCCATACCAGAGTGAAAAATAGCCCTTGTCACCAGAGACTTGGAGTTGTTGGCCGCAATGGACCTGAATAAACATATTTAATTAGGCAACCCTTATCTTCTACCTGCTTTGCTGCCCCCCGCCGCCCCCCCCACCCCGCCCAATAGATCTCCTGGAGACTCCCCTAGAAAATTTTAGCATCCTAACCAGTTTTTCTTTCTCTTATTTTTTCTTCTCAAATTTATTGCTCTTTGTCAGAAAAAAAATACAAGAGCATCTACTTTGGCTACTTCTTCAGACTTTACTCTCTTGTGAAGATCCCCATGTACATGTAAAACGAATACAATGTGTATAATTTTCTCTTGTTAATCTACCTGGTGTCTCCTTGGTTTTTAGAGACAGTTTAAGAGTTCAGTAAGAGGTAAAGGGGGTTTGGTATGAATGGTATCTCCCCAGCCCCCATTCAACCTGGATGATTCAGTCTATTCTGATAAAATGCTTTTTGTTGTTATTGTTGTTGTTGTTGTTGATATGGAGTCTTGCTCTGGTGCCCAGGCTGGAGTGCAGTGGTATGATCTGGGCTCATTGCAATTTCTGCCTCCCAGGTTCAACCAATTCTCTTGCCTCAGCCTCCTGAGTAGCTGGGATTACAGGCATGTGCCACTATGCCTGGCTAACTTTTGTATTTTTAGTAAAGACATGGTTTCACCATGTTGGCCAGGCTAGTCTCGAACTCCTGACCTCAAGTGATCTGCCCACCTTGGCCACTGACACGGTTTGGTTCTGTGTCCCTAGCCCCAAATCTCATCTTGAATTGTACTCCCATAATGTCCACATGTTGTGTGAGGGACCTGGTGGGAGATAAGTGAATCACGAGGCGGTTTCCCCCACACTCTTCTCACGGTAGTGAGTAAGTCTCATAAGATCTGATGGTTTTATTAGGGGTTTCTGCTTTTGCATCTTTCTCATTCTCTCTTTGCCAGCTGCCATCCATATAAGATGTGACTTACTCCTCCTTGCCTTCCATCATGATTGTGAGGCTTCCCTAGCCATATGAAACTGTAAGTCCAATTAAACATCTTTCTTTTGTAAATTGCCTAGCCTCAGGTATATCTTTATTAGCAGTGTGAAAACAGATTAATATAGTAAATTGGTACCAATAGAGTGGGGCACTGCTGAAAGTATACCTGAAAGTGTGGAAGTGGCCTTGGAACCGGGTAACAGGCAGAGGTTGGAACAGATTGGAGGGCTCAGAAGAAGACAGGAAAATGTGGGGAAGTTTGGAATTTCCTGGAGACTTGTTGAATGACTTTGACCGAAATGCTGATAGCAATATGGACAATCCAGTTAAAGTCCAGGCTGAGGTGGCCTCAGCTGGAGATAAGGAACTTGTTTGGAACCAGAGCAAAGGTGACTCTTGTTATGCTTTAGCAAAGAGACTAGCAGTATTTTGCCCCCGCCCTAGAGATTTGTGGAACTTTGAACTTAAGAGAGGTGATTTAGGGTATCTGGTAGAAGAAATTTCTAAGCAGCAAAGCATTTAAAACGTGACTTGGGTGTCGTTAAAGGCATTCTGTTCTATAAGGGAAGCAGAGCATAAAAGTTAGGAAAATTTGCAGCCTGACAATGCTATAGAAAAGAAAAACCTATTTTCTGAGCAGAAATTCAAGCTGGCTGCAGAAATTTGCATAAGTAATGAGGAGCCCAAATGTTAATCCCCAAAACAATGGGGAATATGTCTGTAGGGCATGCCAGAGGTCTTCACAGCAACCCCTCCTATCACTAGTCTGGAGGCTGGGTCCTGGTCCCCCTGCTGGGTGCAGCCTAGGGACTTGGTGCCCTGGGTCCCAGCTTGCTGCAGCTGTGGCTGAAAAGGGCCAACATAGAGCTTGGGCCATGGCTTCAGATGGTGCAAGCCCCAAGCCTTGGCATTGAGCCTGTGGGCACACAGAAGTCAAGAATTGAGGTTTGGGAGCCTCCACCTAGATTTCAGAAGATCTATGGAAAGTCCAGGCAGAAGTTTGCTGCAGTGGCAGTGCTCTCATGGAGAACCTCTGCTAGGGCAGTGCGGAAGGAAAATGTGGGGTGGAAGCCCCCACACAAAGTCCCTATTGGGGCACCACCTAGTGGAGCTGTGAGAAGAGCGCTACCATCCTCCAGACTCCAGAATGATAGATCCACCAAAAGCTTGCACCATGTGCCTGGAAAAGCTGCAAGCACTAAACCCCAGCCCATGAAAGCAGCCAGAAGGGAGGCTGTACCCTGCAAAGTCATGGGGGCAGAGCTGCCCAAGGTTATGGGAACCCACTACTTGCATCAGTGTGACCCAGATGTGAGACATGGAGTCAAAGGAGATCATTTTGGAGCTTTAAGATTTGACTGCCCTGCTGAATTTTGGACTTGCATGGGCCTTGTAGCCCCTTTGTTTTGACCAATTTCTCTCTTTTGGAATGGTTGTATTTGCCCAGTATCTGTACCCGCATTGTATCTAGGAAATGACTAGCTTGCTTTTGATTTTACAGGCTCATAGGTGGAAGGGGCTTGCCTTGTCTCAGATGAGACTTTGGACTGTGGACTTTTGAGCTAAAGCCAAAATGAGTTAAGATTTTGGGGGACTGTTGGGAAGGCATGATTGGTTTTGAAATGTGAGGACATGAGATTTGGTAGGGTCCAGGGGCAGAATGATATGGTTTGGCTGTGTGTCCCCACCCAAATCTCACCTTGAATTGTACTCCCATAATTCTCACATGTTGTGAGAGGGACACGGTGAGCGATAAGTGAATCATGGAAGCAGTTTCCCCCATACCGTTCTAATGGTAGTTAGTAAACCTCATAAGATCTGATGATTTTATCAAGGGTTTCTGCTTTTGCATCTTTCTCATTCTGTCTTTGCCTGCTGCCATCCATTGTAAGACATTACTTGCTCCTCCTTGCCTTCCACCATAATTGTGAGGCTTCTCCAGCTACATGGAACTGTAAGTCCAATTAAACCTTTTCCTTTTGCAAATTGCACAGTCTCAGGTAGGTTTTTATTAGCAGCACAAAGATGGACTAATACAGCCTACCAAAGTGCTGGGATTACAGGTGTGAGCCACCATACCTGTCCTGAAAATGCTTAATCTCTCAGATTCTGACTCTTGCCACACATCCTCCTTAAGATGGTGCCCAGTGGGATGTAAGGAGTTTCTAGGACCTGATAGCAGTCAGGGAGGGGAACATCTATCCACTGACCTTAGATTGCAACACATGCTTCCACATGCTGGCCTTATTCTTACAAAGCCTGTTGGTCCTGTAAGGAACCCTACTTGGAGAAGTCCACGGCACCCACTGCAGCTGATGGGTGACCTTGCTACCATTTTTTCTTGTCTCCTGTGTGCCCGGTCACATTATGAGTTTCTCTTCGATAACTATACTCAGGAAGAAAGAGGCTGGATCCAGTATTTTTATGATCTTGCATTTCAAATAAAAACTTTTGGCAAGAAACTTCCAAAAAATAATATATATTAGGCTCACCTTAATAAAATAGTCTAGACTTGGAGTGGAATTATTTTGTATTCTTTATTTAAGGAACATAATGGTTCTATGAAGTAGGCAAAGATCAAATATTGATGAAAATGCAGGTAATTTTTTAATATCTACTGGCAGATGGCCTCTACAGGCTCTGTATTTACTATCTGTGTATTGTTCCCACCAATCTTCCTCATTCATATAAACTTAGTGTTCACCTGGGGATATATCAATAGTTCATGAGTTTGATTGTAAATAAGAATCTCAACAGTGAGACTTATTTTTCTGCTTTTAAAAATGTAATCAGTACCCAAATCAATATCACTATTCTTTTTAAAGACTAAGAAGTTTTTATGTTCAGAGAAAGCTGATACTTTATTAGTGCAGGAGAAAAAGCTGTTCCTTTTCAAACAGTAAAAAACACAAACATCTTAAATATGTATTAGAAATCATTAACACTCAAGGGAGATCTGACTGCTGTAAATTTTCTGTGGTATAGCTCTTACCTCTTCTCATAGCTAAAGTTAATGTTTTAATGACAAGAATTTACAAGAACAAAATAGTTGAGTATTTAATTTGGATTTAATAATGCTTTGTGAGTCTGCACAAAATATTGCAGAATTTTAACATGGAAAGCTGAACGAATATTTTTCAGACTTTAAGTTATTAAAACATGTTTTTTTCTTATTTGGTAGTGAACTTGTATTTCAGCCAAACAGCTGCAACTGTGGGCTGCCAAAACTACTCTTCTTAGACTTTCAGGTTACTTGATTAAATTACTATATACATAAAAATCCTTTCCAGAGAGTGAACAAAAGGTGGACAGTGTTATGTTAATTGCATTATTCCTAGAAGAGAAGTTACATAGAAAAAAACCTCTGTTGAAATTTTAATATGCTTTGTTATTTTTGCATCATTTGGCTCAAGGATCAAAATGAAATCAATTATAACAAAACAATAGATCATTTAAGAATGGTGTTAATACTTTTTAATTGAATTCAGAGAACTTATATGAATTAGATCTTTTGATCCTCACACCAGCCCCATACTGGAAGAAGGACAAGGAGTTCTCATTTTTCATCTATGTGTGATTAGAAACAATGGTACCTTAAGATGTAAAAAGGTCCCAGTTTTACCCTGTTCTCTGCCAAGCACTCGATAAGCTACTTTTCTCTTTCTACTTGTTATGGGTTTGAAGTATCTAGAGTTATATCCTTTATTTTGTAATAGGTCCACCTATATAGTGTGAAGGGATTGAGATTAGGACTGAAAATAATTGCTCACTCCTCCTAGTATCCACAAATACATGTTTGGTGAATCTGAGTTTCAACTGTAAGGCCAGGGTTGAAATGATTGCATTAGAGATTGAAATGAAATTTAGAAACCTTCTTCTGTTTCATCTTCAACCGAGGTCTGGAGGGACCTAGCTACATAATCTTTGCAGACTTCTTTTCAAATATAACAACAATCTCCCTATGTATTGTGCATAAAATATTAGCAGGGGCAGAACTAACAGACAGAAATCATATCTGCCAACCTTGGCAAAACAAGAGTTTTGTCTTTCAAATAAGGACTAAACTTTGTAGGAGGAAAACTTATTTCGTGATAAACAGAGTCCTAAAGTATTATGCAATTGGCAAAATTTACTATGCATTTATGGTATTATGAGTTTCTTGTATTTGGGTTTGTTCAAATAATTTCACATATCTAGTGGAAATTGTATCTTATGTGATGATTTAATCTAACCACAGCTGCAGCAATATAAATTACACTTAAGACTATGCTGATTGATTATAATCAGTTGTAATCATGTCTTATAATTACATTGCATTATAGCGGCAGAGGCTGTTTAAGCCTACTCAGCACAGAGCTATATAAAGAAGATTATTTGTTACTTCTGACAGTCTCAGTCAACATTCAAAATGGCCTGCAAACAATAAGTTTATTAAATTTATTGTCCAGGCATCAAATAAGCTTCTTGATTTGCTCACAGAAGTTGAAACAGAATTGCAAGCCAGTCTAAAGCTTATTAACTACTATACTAAAAATATCTTCTCAAAAACATTAATAATTTAGTATATGGATCACATTGGTGTATCAATATTTGAAGTACATTGAATTTCAATGCATGTAAAATAATCAAGTGAGAAGTTTGGAAGTAGAGGAAGGTATAGATAAAATTGGCAGAAACATTGATGATTTATTAAAGCAGAGTAATGGGTATATACAGGTTTGTTATGTTATTCTGTTTAATGTGTATATGTTTGAAATTATTCATATAAAAAGTTATATATATACTTTCCTATAATAAAGAAAACTGAACAAACCCTATGTAGTGCCTATTTATGTCTATATACAATCACGACAAAGGTATTCTTTAAAATTCATGTATCTAAGTTGCTTTGCTATGTCTTAGAGGAACAGTTTGCCTTTAAATTGAAAACTCCTAATAGATTGACTATTTTGAAACACTCAAGATTATTTCACCAAAATCAAAGCTCCAGTAGTCTCCTTTTAGCCTAACCTCCTTCTTTTCTCTTATAATGATGCCCACTTTTCACCTGTACTCGGTAAGCCACAGTAAGCAATCATTTAGAAAATACTGTGCTTTTCTATCATCAATGTTTTATTAGTAAAAATGTTTACACTTCACACAATTAAATACAGCCACCACAAGAAGCATATTAATATTCTGAATAAGTTGTATAAGGCTCATTCTGAGTAAGTTGCAAGACTTGTTCTGATTACAATTATATGTGTCTTGGAGTATATGAAAAATGAAAAGTCTGCCTCCATTTTTAGATTACTTAATATGTATCTTTAGATATGGGCAACTTACTTAATTGTCTGAGACTTAATCTTTTCATTTTTGTGTGACTATACATAGTGAATGCAAACCCATCTGGCAAAAGTTTTACCTATAAAACAAATATAGGTTAGATATTTGTTATCTCTGATTTTCCTTTCACACTTCCTATCTGGTTCTTTATGTACTCAAATGAGGATTAGATTATTGTTTGCTAACTGATATTAGAAACAAAAAAAATGTAGTGCCGATTTGGAGCACTCTCATTAGGCTTAACACTTTTCAACTTGTTTGGACTTTGTCCCACTGCTTACATAAGAAGATGCCAAACAGGTATTTTTCTTGATTTCTCATTTTATCTCAAGTCTCAAAACAAGACAATGGATTTCAAATATCCAATATAATTATTGATTTTATGTGTTAATTTAACTGAGATAAGGAATATCCAGAGAGCAGGTAAACCATTATTTCTGTGTGTATCTGTGTCTGAAAGAGATTAGCATCCCTTTGGGTAGACTGAATAAAGATGGAACTCACAAGTGCGGGTCGGCATCATCCAATCCCTTGAGGGTCTGAATAGAACAAAAAGGCAGAGGAAGAGTGAATTTGCTCTCTCTTCTTGAGCTAGAACATTTATCTTCTCCTGCCATTAGACATCAGAGCTACTGGTTATTGGGTCTTTGGATTCTGGGACTCACACCAGAGGTCCCTCCTGGGTCTCAGGCCTTTAGATTCAAACTGAGTTACACCACCATCGTTTCTGGTTCTCCAGCTTGCAGAAGGCAGAATATGAGACATCTTGGAATCCATAATCATGTGAATCAATATTCATAATAAATTATACACATACACGCTATTGTTTTTCTTTCTCTGTGTTAGGGCTAAGAGAACCCTAACACACTCACACTTTTAAAAATAACAATTAGGCTTTTTGTGCCTTGGTGTTTTAGAATATAACTCAGAAATAATTTGTCACCATAACTTATCCCTCTGCACATTATGTAAAGGACAAGGCAAGGTTTATCAGAAGAGATAAGAGTAGGAGTAAAAGTTTCCTTGAACAGAATCATCAGAGAGTTATGTGATACTCCTATATTTTTCCTTGGAAAAGAGGAGAGGATCCCTGAATCTAAAATTAGAGTTTGTTTTGTTTTTTCTTAAACCAGAGAGGAACTCTTTTCCCCTTGAGTCACAGGAGGAAAACTTCAAGAGTTTGCGGATCAGAAAGTGTGGTGGCTGACACATGACTGGAAAAACGTAAAGGAGAAAGGTTGTAATACTTGCTGTGATGGCAGATGGATGGCAGTGAAGCCAACTGCACATCTATGGAAAGGGACTGTGTTTCCTCTAGGCTGCTATAGAAACCACAGAAGATATGCGCATGTGAGTAATCTTGGAAAAGACCCAACCAAGGAGGCTGTACTCAGCAGAACTAGTTTGTGTGGGACACACAGTCAGAAAAAAAAAAATGGATGCGAAAGTGATAGAGATAGCAAGAGACTGTGTCGGCTATCGGGGCAGGCACTGCAAAGCCTTCTAAAGGGGATAAACGAGGCTGATCTTTGTAACACTCATAAAAGTTTCCCTAGAGGAAAAAAAATGAACATTTAGGGATCAGTCACCCCAGGGTTCCCATTACCAGAACATAACAGCATCTGCTACAAATGATTGCCCTTGTTACACCTAGAAAATTCTCAAGCAGGAGTGGAGGTAGAGAAAAAAGAGAGAAGAAAACAATTCCCTTCTTCACTATTGTTTTTACAATCTGGACATGGCCTGCACTGTAAGGAAAATGGCCTGGGTAAGGGTTGAGTTGAGGAGAAAAGGAGAATCCAAACCTGTAATGTGTCCTGTGATTCATTACAATTCTGTAAGAGAGGGCTATGCTTACTGCAAAACATGAATCAACAGCCAGAACAACGAGGGCAAACATCCCATTGACTTCCAAAAATGTAGAGAAAAACATTGGTTTTCCTCCACTTTTTCCCTATAAGACATTTTTGTTTTCTCCCAGAGAGAATTTCTTATGATCCTTGAAGACTTATGAAGAAATAAATAATCATGTCAAGAAAAGAGAGATTTGAAAGAATGATCCATGGTAGCAGAAGGAAGACACAAGTCAAAGGTTTACTATGCTATGATAGTGGATTTGTTTTCTCATTTCTTCTCATAACTGTTACAACAACCAGGATGAAGACCCAAAAGTTTAAAGTAAATTAAAATTCTAAAAATAGAAAAAAAAGCTCAAGCTTATAAATTAACCACAATAACCAATGAGCTCTTCTCATATTCATATTTTCTAGATAACTGGTTCTAAGAGAGAAAATAAAAATAACAGTGTTCTTGAGATTATAAAACTATAACAGGTAGATGCTGATTTGCTAAAATTGGTAAAAGGCCTCCCTCTCTAATACATTTTTTGAAATAATTAAATCAAGAAGAGCAAAGAAAAATGAGAAGACATTGTAGTACTGCATTGAAAATACAATATAAAATCTTAGGTTATAATCAAGATGTTTCAGCATTTTAACTGAATGGATCAATCGCTAACCTGCCATATGTGAGTCATTAAGTGATTTTCAAACCCATTTTGTAACACGTTTCTTGACCAACTCAACCATTAAAAATAAAAATTACCATCAAGTCACTGAAATAAAAGTGGATGAGAGATTAAAATTTTGACATTTCAATCTGACAACTAGATTGGACTATCTAAAGATTGAATATGAGACTGTTAGGTAATAAATAAATGTGCAAGATTTTGTCACCTGCTATAGACATCATTACTGGCAGGGAAGGTCAAGCTTAGAGAGACATAGACTCCATTGATACTGGTTCATTCATAAACCTGATGTGCACACTTATATTTATTTACATCTCAGCAAGGATCTTTATAGAAAGCAAAGTGCTTTAAAAGTAGTCAAGAAATATGTTAATGATTAGAGAATCACTTACTCAAAAATTTATGTTAAATAATTATTAACTGCAAATAATAATATGTAATGGAGGACAGTTATGAAGAGTGTGACCTCCGCCTTCAAGAGACTTGCAGTTAACAACCTAAGTAAACAAAAATTTCTAATCCAGGGCAGAAATGTCCTAAGGGTTTAAAATTATTAAATCTAATTGCACAATCATCCTGTCTAGAAGGAAATCTATGATTGAGTTCTTTTCAGAAACCTAGACTTAAAGCTTTTCAGAAGGTAAACTGGTAAAAGATTTGCAGCTTCAAGCTGTTACTCAATTGGCGATGATGTTATAGCCTCGACTTTTGACCTTGCCCATAATCTATTTCCTGGAAAGATTTTTTATTTTGCTTTTTGTTGTTTAGATTTTTTAATTAAAGATGATGATGATGATGATGATGATTTGGTTTAATATAGCAAAGACAAATAAATTTCAACTCACTTCCCAATTCTAATTGATTATTAGTAGCTTCCTGCAAAGCTCCCTGCACTGTGTCCAAGCTTATCAGAAAGACCACGCAGGATTCATCAGAAGTGCTAGGAGAGGGGAGCAGCAGTATATACCACATTGCTCCCTCCTTGGCCTAATTGCCTGATACAATAGAACTTCCCTAAGTGTGTTAGAATAAAGGCATCATTCAGATGTGGAAACAGGTAGTTACAACCACAAAATTTCCAAAGTAATGCTTAGGCAGTTTAGGTTGGTGGTGTCCACATTTTTGGTGCTGGGTGGGAGGAGCAGGGAAGAATTGTATTTTTGTAACTAATATAAATTGTTAGTCTCTGAGATTTAAAAAAATCATCATTATATAACATCCTAGAAAATATTTTAAAACTTGTTACAGATCAACTATGACCTGACTAAAACTGTTTGGTTGCTGCCAAGCAAGTATCCTCATAAAAGATCTGAAGCCAGGGAACAAGTGGTACATCATGTGTGGTCAACACAGGATGAAACTGCAGTTTGCTGATTTTTGCATCAGTTTTTATGAACTGAAATTGATATGTCACATTAAAACTTATTTAAATGTTTTGAAATGTATAATTATAGTCAAATACTAAAAAGTCATTTTATTTTTGTAAATGATATAACCTGGCTTTCCTCATATTTTCTAGAAGTTAGAAAATCACTTGAAAATGAAAATAGACAAAATAACTTTTTGTCGTTTCATTCCCATTAAAGTTCACCTGGAAATTAAAATTACACCAGAAAATGATAATGGAAATCAGGTTCATGTGATTAATTTGTTTCTCTGACTACTGTTTAACAGTATTACATAAAACACTTAACTAATGCTACGTTGCAGCCAGACTACTTAAATTCCATTCCCAGCTCTAACACCTACTTGAGAGACCCCAGGCACATTATTTATCTTCTCTAACTTCACATTCCTTAGTTGTAAAATGTAGGTATTAATACTACATAGAATTGTATGGGGAAAAACTGGTTATTATATCTGTTTAGAGAAACAGTTTATCTATAAGTGTTTAACATAAGTGTTTAGACCCAGTGCCTGGCATATAAGAAGGGTTTATTAAAGTTAGCTATTGTTACTGGGGAAAAAAACCTGTATTAGGAAAAAAATACACATGGGCACACACACACATGCGTGCACACACTGGTTAATGAGGTGAAAAATCATCTAATATTTAGCATGTATAAATAAACTATATATCCACTTCTCAAAACTATAAACTATTCATTTTGTATAAAAGTCTTGATTAAAGCAAAAGAAACCTGAAATGGATATGTTGCTACCTAAATGTGTAAAGTACTATTATACTCTGTAGGTGCCAAAACTGTCTCATCCCCAAAGCATCTATGTGATAGGTGCTGGCAAGTAGAAACCCTGGTGAGATGGGCGTGAGTGAACATATATGGCTGTGGCTTAGTCAGTCCATGTAGACTACAAATGAAAGGTAATGCAGTTATATTTTAAAGCCATTTCTGCATCATTGATTTTTGTCTACTAATTTAATTATGGGCACTATTTATTGGAAGAGTTTGCTTCTTATTTTACACATTTGTCCTTGCTTGGCACTCTATTATGCTGCCATGACACTTTGCAGTACGCACCAGTAACTGATTATGACACTTTCAGGCTGATTCTCTTCCTGGCAATGATGCAGAAAGCTTTTCAGTACTGTGTGCTCAGACAGCACTATACTTGGAAAGAAAGCTTTTTCTGGTGCTGCAAAATTGGACGAAGAGTACCAAGTTCTCCATGAACCAAAATGACCTCAGCTTTCTTACTCTTTTAGCCCTGGTCATAAAGGCAGTACAGGATAGTCATAGGAACATAGGCTGGGATCAGAGGGCTTTAGGTTAGAATCCCAGGCCTGGAGCATCTGCTCCTCTTCCCCATCCTAATAGACTGATGTACTGAACCTATGTAAGACTCCCTTACCTTATCTGATTGACTGGTCAAGAAAGGGTCAATACAGAGACATGTTAAGAACCAAGAAAGGATTTTGCTGTTTCTCCCTTTTATAACAGCTCTAGAAAACAGTTCTTGCTGAGATAGATAATCCAACATGTTCCTATGGGCTCAGAATGTTTTACTTAAACTGAAGAGGAAAACTGAAATAATACTTATAATTCAAGCAGAGAAAACTCCTAATCTCAACTATTTAAATCTTTCTTGGGCCTGAATTATAGTGGTTGCCTTGTGGTCCACTTCACCTCATATGAGTAAACACAGGCCAAGTGTGCAGTAGTGATTTTAATGGGCTCAGCCAGGCTAAAAGCCTAATGAAATGGTTGCATGATGAAAAACCAATAGAATTTTAACTCTGGGCCAATGCATTGAGGCAACAAAAAAAATCATCTGGGAAAGATCCGGAGAACAATTAAATGGACAGATAAATGCTACTAATTGCTAATGATCAACTAAAATATATGTAGATGCCTGGGATGTTACTGTACAGGTGTGGGATTCCATTTGACATTTGTCTTAGATTTAATGTCTGACATTTGTGTAACTTTCAATTAAAACTGAATAACTATAATTAGATAAGAAAGAATCTGTTGGATAAACTCTCAAATTTTACTATATTCTTTACATGTGATAAAGTTTACTACTTTGACATTCAATTTTTTTCTTCTGATTCTATGAAACATGTACCAATAGAAACTAATAAACTTTATAACATTCCTGCAAATGTTTTAGAATGATAGTTTAGGCAAAATATGAATATACATGTTGATATCCTTGTGTTTTAAATCAATATGTAGGGCAAATGTGCAGGAATTATGCACTAATGTGACTATTCTGGATTTTGTATACCAGCATCCATTCTGATTGGTCAGTACTATTGTCTCATTGGTTGGTGTTTGCACAGTACCAGTTGATAAAATTTCAGATATCACCCTAATTCATAAGTACCATAAACATTTTTCTTTTGTTTGTATTTATAGCCTCGATTAAGTGGGAATGGTTTAAAATATAATTATCCAAAACTTTTCTTCTATTAAAAATAATTTACACGGCCAGGAGTGGTGGCTCACACCTGTAATCCCAGCACTTTGGGAGGCGGAGGCGGGTGGATCATGAGGTCAGGAGATCGAGACCATCCTGGCTAATACCGTGAAACCCCGTCTCTACTAAAAATACAAAAAATTAGCCGGGCATGGTGGCGGGTGCCTGTAGTCCCAGCTACTTGGGAGGCTGAGGTAGGAGAATGGTGTGAACCCGGGAGGCGGAGCTTGCAGTGAGCTAAGATCGTGCCACTGCACTCCAGCCTGGGTGACAGAGCGAGACTCCGTCTCAAAAAAAAAAAAAAAAAAATTTACATGGAAAACACGGTAAACTTTTATTCAAATAAAAATTTCTGCATATTATTGATGAACTATTGTTAGGCCTTTTTTCTATGGATAATGTTTAACTAATCATCTAAGCATTTTAAGCTGAAAAAATTTCACTTAACATAGTCACATAATGTAGTTTAGTAATCAAGTTATTTAAATTTGTTTGTTCAATTTTACAACTTAGCTTGTGTAAATGCACACATCTGCAAAGCAAATATAAATACTCCAGTTTCTCTGGTCACTTTTAAAAACTATAACTTAAATCTGTTCTTGCTAATAAATTTTCTTTTATCTGATTTTTATTATGTATGTTCACTAAGTTACAATCACTAAATCTAACAGATTTTGATTAGAAAAAAATAGGAAGAAAGTTCAGATTTGATCTATTAACTATGAAACAAATTTTAAGGGAAGGTTTTTTTTTGGAAAAGCATATTTGAAAAAAAAAATTTTTTTCTCATCATATCCCAGTGAAAATATCTTTCATTTATCATTTTCTGATCATTTATTCTTAATCTGGGTCTACATATAGCTATTAGCGAAAATGTTTAAAAATGCATAAGATAATTTTACAGATTAATATCAGATAAGTGGTTGAGAAATAAAACAATACACTTCAGTGATGTTCTAAATTAGGAATCTTTGTTACTTGAGCAGGTAGGGAGCTACTCTCAGTACATAGCTATAGACCTAAGAAGAGGAAGTAGACAAGGCCTATGTGGACAGTGAAGAAGTAGAAAGACAATTCACTCATAGTGTCCATTGTCAACTCTCAACCTTGTTTACAGCTATATTTATTTAAGGATGAGTAAATACACACATGGGATGGTGGGGAAGTGGTAGAGGAGTATACATGTACAAACACTAAGATTTAAATGACCTCCTCTTGGGTGCTTATTCTCTGAACGATATGTAATACATTCGGTATTCCTTAAGTGATCCATGAGCTAGATATTATTACTTACAGATAAGAAAATTGAGATTCAATGAGATTAAACTGCTTTCTCAAAGTCACTCAGCTTATAAATATCAAAGACAACATTTGCTTGAAGTCTGTCAGGCTCAAAAGTACATGTCCTTAATCATTGTTCTAATGCATTTAAAACTTTGAAACAATTCCTGAAGTCATTTTTTTGAACAAAAAAAAGGGAATACTAGTCAGAAAAATAATCATGATACATACATTATGTATATATTTTTTATATATATATATATATAAATGCATTTTTCTTTGAAGAGGGGTTCAAGGAAAAGAAAGAGATTCATAAGTATAAAGGTATGTAAACAATGTAAAGAAACCCAAAATGTAATTAGATAATAAAAATCTCCACTGGAGGTACAGAGAAGCAGGATGAATACCACAACACATGAAATCATTGATACAATGATTAAATTTCATATTCTATCAAAAAATGCCCCCATATCTCACGTCCAGCCTGATTTAGCCATTTTTCCCAAGTCTAATTTCATTTCCTCCCTCCTCCCTCCCTTAACTTAAATTATGTTTGACTATTTCAGGGTTTCTCAACATTGGCACTACTCACATTTTGGCCCAGTTAATTATTTGAGTGTGGGCCAATATCCCCGGCCTCTAGTCACTAGATGTCAGTAGCACTGCCTTTACACTTAACACCAGTTGTGTCCCCTGAGTGGCAAAATCACCACTCTTGAGAGCCACTGGGTTAATTCAACTATGAAAAATGAATCCTTTTTTATTTTAATTTACTTGTATTGAATAGCCAAACTTTGTGAAATCAAACTTTGTTATCCCATAATGAACATTCACTGAAGGGTACATAAAGGAAATAAAAAAAGAAAAATTTAATTTTTTAACCCAATTAAGAATTTCTTCACACTTTTCTATTCAAACATTTTTCTGTGCATCTCTGAAAATTAAACTAAAGAATAGAGAAACAGAAAAATATGAGTAAGCTAAGAGTATAACCAGTAAGATAATATGTAAATTTTTTGATAACCAATTGGAATGACTAAAATGCCATTCTAATATATACTTCTTATTCAAAAACATTTATTTCTTTGGGATCTAATAAGTGCAGAAGACTACATACCAATTCACTTCCAAAAGTATTGACAGAATGACTAATTATGTGACAAAGGTTCAACTCTCTATGGAGATATGAGTATTTTACAAATTCTTTGTGGCTTAGAAAATAGATATACTTGGAACAATGTGACATGGCTAAGGATATTCTCTATGCCTAAATGGCTTTCAATTCTTCTCAAATACAAGTCCCACTTTTGCTTCTAAAGTGAATTACTTCAAAGTATAGGGCACCTCTGGTATTAAACACCTGATAGACCCCTCACTTCTGTGCTTCTGCTTTCTGCTATGTTGAACATTTCGTTAAGACTGTGTCTCAGTATGTTCATTCTATTCTGATTTCTTTGGGAGCAGCGGTGAGTTTAACAAAAGCTTTACAAATGGCTTTGAGGACCTGAGTTTTTCTAGCCTCATCTATGCTTTCTCCTTTATTCTACTTGACTCCTGTTTCCTAGGAGGGTGTATTTTCATTTGAAACCCCTAATTAAAGGAAGTGAACCTAGAAGTTAAAAAACACTCCTGGGGAAACACTGAGTCTTCTTAAAGCAAACAGAGAGGAAAAATATTAACTGAAATTAATTTTGGTATTTTTTCTGAATATATGAAACAACGGTTTAAAATGAATATGTACAATTTAATATGATGTATGCATAAAAATAGTCTACTAGCTATGCCTCCTAGGTCTATTACTTTGTAAATGAAGCAAAAAAGCCCTTTTAGAGTTATACTACAAGCTAATACTGAACCATGCATTTATTGGAATTAGCCTCATTCTAAATATAATTGAAAGCAAAATGTAGCTATTATTTCTGTTTGTAAAATATTACTATATTCTAGTAAAATATCCTCAGATTTACATAATTTACACACTTTTTTTTTACATTCACACACCATAATCAGAAAGGAGTTATTTTCTCCTGTTTCAATACAGATCATTCTCAGTAGATCACTCATCTCTCAGTGTCTTTAAATGGATTGCCTCTGTTTATTTTAAATTAATGTATTTTGCAGGAAAGAATCCAAAACATCCCATATTTCTATAAAATCACAATGGAAAAGAGCACAGCACATTATGTGTGTGTGTGTGTGGGTGAGTATGGGGGTGAAGTGGAAGAGAAGAGAGAGAAACAAGGAGAGAGATGGAAACAGAAAGATGGGAACCTTGTTTACTTCACTATTAGGTAAAATGAAAAGACACACATGGAAGCAAGTACCTTTATAGTTGTCATTCAGTGCTTACATTCAGAATCTATGGTGATATGGTTTGGCTGTGTCCTCATCCAAATCTCATCTTGAATTGTAACTCCCACAATTCTCATATATCATGGGAGGAACCCAGTAGGAGGTGACTGAATTATGGGGTCAGGTCTTTCCTGCGCTGTTCTCAATATAGTGAATGAGTCTCATGAGATCTGATAGGCTTAAAAATGTTAGTTTCTCTGCATAAGCTCTCTCTTTGCATGCCGCCATCCATGTAAGATGTGACTTGTTCCTCCACGCCTTCTGCCATGATTGTGAGGCTCTCCAGCCATGGGGAACTGTGAGTTCTCTATTAAACCTCTTTTTCTTCCCAGTCTTGGGTATGTCTTTATCAGCAACATGAAAATGAACTAATACAGTAAACTGGTACCAGTAAAGTGGGGTGCTGCTGAAAAGATACCCAAAAATGTGGAAGTGACTTTGCAACTGGGTAACAGGCAGAGGTTGGAACAGTTTGGAGGGCTCAGAAGAAGACAGGAAAATGTGGGATAGTTTGGAACTTCCTAGAGACTTGTTGAATGGCTGTAACCAAAATGCTTATAATGATGTGAACAATGAAATCCAGGCAGAGGTGGTCTCAGATGGAGATGAGGAACTTTTTGGGAACTGGAGCAAAAGTTACTCTTGCTATGTTTCAGCAAAGAAATGTGGCATTTTTCCCCTGCCCTAGAGATTTGTGGAACTTTGAACTTGAGAGAGATGATTTAGGGTATGTGGCAGAAAAAATTTCTAAGCAACAAAGCATTCAGAATGTGATGTGGGTGTCATTAAAAGCATTCAGTTTTATAAGGGAGGCAGAGCATAAAAGTTTGGAAAACTTGCAGCCTGACAATGTAATAGAAAAGAAAATCCCATTTTTTGAGGAAAAATTCAAGCAGGCTGCAGAAATTTGCAAATGAGGAGCTGAATGTTAATCTGCAAGACAATGGGGAAAATGTCTTCAGAGCATGTCAGAGGTCTTCATGGCAGCCCCTCCCATCACAGGCCTAGAGGCCGAGGAGGAAAAAGTGGTTTTGTGGGCCAGGGCCAGGGTTCCTGGGCCGTGTGCAGCTTAGGGACTTCGTGTCCTGCATCCCAGTCATTCCAGCCACAGCTGAAAGGGACCAATGTAGGGCTCGTTCCATGGCTTCAAAGGGTTCAAGCCTCAAACCTTGGCAGCTTTCATGGGGTGTTGAGCCTGACAGTGCACAGAAGTCAAGAATTGAGGTTTAGGACCTTATGCCTAGATTACAGAGAATGTATGGAAATGCCTAGATATCCAGGCAGAAGTTTGTTGCAAGGCCAAGGTTCTCATGGGGAACCTCTGCTAGGGCAGTGCAGAAGGGAAATGTGGGGTTGGAGCCCCTACACAGAGTCCCTACTGGGGCACCACCTAGTGGAGCTGTGAGAAGAAGGCCACCATCCTCCAGGTTCCAGAACTGTAGATCCACCACCACCTTGCACTGTGGGCCTGGAAAAGCCACAGACACTCAATGCTAGCCCACGAAAGCAGCCAGGAGGGGTCTATCCCCTGCGAAGTCATAGGGACAGAGCTGCCCAAGACCATAGGAACTCACGTCTTGCATCAGCACAACCTGGATGTGAGACATGCATTCAAAGGAAATCATTTTGGAGCTTTAAGATTTGACTGCCCTGCTGGATTTTGGACTTGCATGGGCCCTATAGTCCTTTTGTTTTGGCCACTTTCTCCCCTTTGGAATGACTTTTATTTTTAATCCAATGCCTCTACCCTCATTGTAACTAGGAAGTAATTAACTTGCTTTTGATTTTATAGGCTCATAGGTGTAAGGGACTTGCCTTGTCTTGGATAAGACTTAGGACTCTGAACTTTGGAGTTAATGCTGAAATGAGTTAAGACTGTGGGAAACTGTTGGGAAGGCATTATTTGTTTTAAAATGTGAGGACATGATATTTTGGAGGGGCCAGGTGTGGAATGGTATGGGTTGGCTCTGTCCCCACCCAAATATCAAGTTGTATTGTAACTCCCACAATTTCTATGTGCCGTGAGAGGAAACTGGTGAGAAGTGATTGAATTATGGGAATGGGTCTTTCCTGCACTGTTCTCAGTATAGTGAATGAGTCTTATGAGATCAGATGGGTTTAAAAATGAGAGCTTCCCTGCACAAGCTCTCTCTTTGCCTGCTGCCATCCATGTGAGATGTAACTTGTTCCTCTATGCTTTCAGCCATGATTGTGAGGCCTCCCCAGCCATGTGAAACTGTGAGTTATGCATTAAACCTCTTTTTCTTCCCAGTCTCAGGTATGTCTTTCAGCAACATGAAAGCGGTCTAATACATATGATAATCAGATCCATGGAGACTATCATTGCATCCTTGAGACTGTGATGAGCACTAGGTAATATGACCATGAAAAAAACAACTACCATTTCAAAGAGAAAAGAAACCTGAACTTTTACTCTGAGATGCTTCATTGTAGTCCAAAGGACTTGCACATTTAATTAGACCTTTCTATAAATGGATAGTTGAATTATCCAGGTAATAGTTAAATTTTATCTAACAGAAAGGAATCTTAGAGACATTTTGCATTATCTTCCCCTAACCACCCATAGAAATCTGTGCGTGATAATAATAGCTATCATATATTCAGAGCTTATTATATGTCCTCAGTGCTATAGGTATTCTTCGTAACAGCCCTGTAAATTAGAAATCTCTTCATTTTATATACACAAAATAACTGGAGTTTAGAAAGAATAATAACCTACCCAATCAATCATCTGGTAAGTAACAGGTGTAGAACAGGAACCTCTGACTCCAAAATTTTTACTGTTAAGAAAAATGTTTTTCAAAAATACTTAGGGAAAATGTCAGAAACTGCTTGGTATATTTCTGAAATAAATCTTTATTCTTGTTGTTAACTTTTATTTTAGGTGTAGGTTTGTTATATAGGTAAACTACATGTCACAGGAATTTGGTGTGCAGATTTTTCCCTCACCCAGGTATTAAGCATAGTACCTAACAGGTAGTTTTTTTTATCTCTCTCCCTCCTCCTACTCTCCAGGCCCATGTAAGCCTCTGTGCCTGTTGTTCCTCTCTTTGTGTCTGTGTCTTATTTCCCTCTTTGTGTCCACATGTTTTCATTGTTTAGCTTCCACTTATAAGTGAGAACTTGCAGTATTTGGTTTTCTGTTCCTGTGTTAATTCACTTAGTATAATAGCCTCCATCTCTATCCATGTTGCTGCAAAGGATATGATCTAGTTATTTTTTAAGGTTTCTTAGTATTCCATGACATATATGTACCACATTTGCTTTATCCAGGCTACCATTTATGGGCATTTAGGTTGATTCCATGTCTTAGCTATTGTGAATAATGCTGCAGTGAACATATGTGCACATGTATCTTTACAGCAGAACAATTTATATTCTTTTGGGTATATACCTAGTAAAGGGGATGCTGGAAGGAATGGTAATTCTGTTTTTAGGTCTTTGAGGAATCACCAGACTGCTTTTCCAGAGTGGCTGGACTAACTTACACCTCCACAAGCAGAATATAAGTGTTCCTTTTTCCCTGCAGTCTTGCCAGCTTGTTATTTTTTGACTTTTTAATAATAACTATTCCAACTGGTATGAGATGGTACCTCATTGTAGTTTGATTGACATTTCTCTAATGATTAGCAACTTTGAACTATGTTATTGGCCAAATGTATGTCTTCTTTTGAAAAGTGTCTGTTTATGTCCCTTGCCCACTTTCTAATATGGAGGTTGTTTGCTTTTTGCTTGTCATTTGTTTAAGTTTCTTACAGATTCTGGATATTAGACCTTTGTTGGATGCATAGTTTGCAAATATTTTCTCCCATTCTGTAGATGGTCTATTTACTCTTTTCATAGTTTCTTTTGCTATGCAGAAGCTCTTTAGTTTAATTAGCTCCCATTTGTCAATTTTGGTTTTTGTTGCAATTGCTTTTGGCACCTCTATAATGAAATCTTTGCCAGCTCAAATGTCCAGAATTGTATATCCTAGGTTATCTTCCAGGATTTTAACCATTTTAGGTTTTACATTTAAGACTTTAATCTATCTTGAGTTGATTTTTGTATATGCTGTAAGGAAGGGGTCCAGTGTCAATCTTCTACATATGGCTAGCTGGTTAACCCAGCATAATTTATTGAATATAAAGTCCTTTCCCCATTGCTTGATTTTCTCAACTTTGTCAAAGATCTGATGGTTGTAGATGTACAGCATTACTTCTGGGCTCTCTATTCTGTTCCACTGGTCTACATTTCTGTTTTTGTAGCAATACTATGCTATTTGGGTTATTGTAACCCTGTAGTATAGTTTGAAGTTGGGTAATCTGATGTCTCCAGCTTTGTACTGTTTACTTAGTATTGCCTTGGCTATTCAGACTCCTTTTTGGTTCCATACGAATTTTAAAATAGTTTTTTTTTTTTTTTTTTTTTTTTTTAATTCTGGAAAGAATGTTGGAATAGCACTGAATCTGTAAATTGCTTTGGGCAGGATGGCCATTTTAAAAATATTGACTCTTCCTATCCATGAGCATGGAATGTTTTTCCATTTATGTCTTCTCTGATTTTTTAGCAGAGATTTGTGATTCTAATTGTTGCAATTTTCCATCTTTCTAGTTACCTGTATTCCTGAGTATTTTATTCTGTTTTGGCTATTGTGAATGAGATTGTGTTCCTGATTTGGCTTTCAATTTGGTTGTCACTGGTGTATAGGAATGCTACTAATTTCTGTACATTGATTTTGTATTCTGAAACTATGCTGAAGCTGTTTATCGCATCAAGGAGCTTTTGGGCAGAGACTCTTCTATTCTAGGCATAGAATCATATCATCTGCAAGCAGAGATAGTTTGACTTCCTCTCTTCCTATTTGGATGACTTTTATTTCCTTCTCTTGCCTGACTGCTCTGGTGAGGACTTCCAGTACGATGCTAAATAGGTGTAGTGAGAGGCCATCCCTTGTATTGTTCCGATTTTCAAGGAAAGTGCTTCCAGCCTTTTTCCGTTCAGTATGAGATTGGCTGTGGGTTTGTGATAGATGGCTCTTATTATTTTGAAGTATGTACCTTCAATGCCTACTTTATTGAGGGGTTTTTAACATAAAGGAATGTTAAATTTTATCTTTAGTATTTTCTGTGTCTATTGAAATAATCATGTGTTTTTTGTTTCTAGTTCTCTTTATGTGAAGAATAACATTGATTGACTGGCATATATTAAGCCAACCTAGCATCGCAGGTATAAAGACTACTTAATTATGGTGTATTAGCATTTAAATGTTCTGCTGGATTTGGATTTCTAGTATTTTGTTAAGGATTTTTGCATCTAGGTTCATCAAGAATATTGGTCTGAAGTTTTCTTTCTTTGTTGTGTCTCTGCCAGGTTTTGGTTTCAGAATGACGTTGGCTACATAAAATGAGTTAAGGATTCCCTTCTCCTCAATTTTTGGAAATAGTTTCAGTAAGAACACTACCAGCTCTTCTTTATACATCTGATAGAATTTGGCTGTGACTCTATCTAGTCCTGGGTGTCTTTTGGTTGGTAGACATTTTGTTACTGATTCAATTTTGGAACTCATTGTTGATCTTTTCAGAGATTCAACTTCTTGGTTCAATCTTGGGAGGTTGTATATGTCCAGGAAATCATCCATTTCTTCTGAGTTTTCTGGTATGTGTGCATAGAGATATTCATAGTAGTCTGTGAGGGTTTTTTTGTACTTTTGTGAGGTCAGTAGTAATACCCCCTTTATAATTTCTGATTGTGTTTATTTGGATCTTCTCTCTTTTTGCCTATATTAATCAAGCTAGAGGTCTATATATTTTACTAATTTTTCAAAAACTGACTCTTGGACTTGTTGAGGAGTCTGTTATGTATTGTTTTCCACATCTCAATTTTCTTCACTTCAGTTCTGATTTTGGTTATCTCTTGTTTTCTGCTAGCTTTGGGATTGGTTTGTTCTTGTTTCTCTCCCTGTAGCAGTGATGTTAGGTTGTTAATTTGAGATATTTCTAAATTTTTGACATGGTATTTAGTACGATAACCCTCTTAATACTGCCTTAGCTGTGTCCAAATGATTCTGGTATGTTTTATTTTTGTTCTCATCACTTTTGAAGAATTTCTTGATTTCTATCTTAATTGCATTTTTTACCCAAACGTCTTTCAGGATCGAGTAGTTTAACTTCCATGTAGTTGTATGATTTTGAACAACTTTTTAGCATTCATTTCTATTTTTATTGGGCTGTAGTCCATGAGTACCTTTGGTATGATTTCAGTTATTTTTAGTTTGCTGAGGATTGTTTTATGTCCAATTGTTTGGTCAGTTTTAGAATATGTGCCATGTAGTAATGAGAAGAATGTATATTCTGTTGTTCTGGGTTGGAGATTTCTGTAAATGTCTATTAGGTCCATTTGGTCAAATGTTGATTTCAGGTTCTAAATACTTTTGTTAATTTTCTGCCTTGATAATCTGTCTAACGCTATCAGTGGGGTGTTGAAGTCTCTCACTATTATTGTGTGGAAATCTAAGCCTCTTTATAGGTCTGTAAGAACTTGCTTTATGAACCTGAGTGCTCCTGTATTGGGTACATAAATATTTAGAATAGTTAGGTCTTCCTGTTGAATTTATTCTTCTACTATTATGCAGTGCCCTTGTCTTTTTTGATCTTTGTTTCTTTAAAGTCTGTTCTGTCTGAAATTAGTGTAGCAATCCCTGCCTTTTTTCTGTTTTACATATTCTTGATAGATTTTTCTTCATTGCTTTATTTTGAGCCTATGAATGTCATTGCATGTGAAATGAGTCTCTTTAAGACAGCATACCACTGTGTCTTCCCTGTTTATCCAGCTTGCCACTCTGCACCTTTTAATTAGGGGTATTCAGCCTGTTTAAATTCAAGGTTAATATTGATACATGTGGGTTTGCTTTGGTGATTATGTTTTTAGCTGGTTATTATGCAGACTTGTTTGTGTGGTTGCTTTATAGTGTCAATTGTCAGTGTACTTAACTGTGTTTTTGTAGTGGCTGGTAACGGTCTCCCCTTTCAATATTTAGCACTCCTTTCAGGACCTCCTGTAAGGCAGGTCTAGTGGTAATTAATTCCCTCAGTATTTGCTTTTCTGAAAAGGGTTTTATTTCTCCTTTACTTATAAAGCTTAGTTTGGCTGGGTATGAAATTTTTGGAGTTTCTTTTCTTTAAGAATGCTGAATATAGGCCCCCCTTTCTTCTGGCTTGTAGGGTTTCTACTGATTAGTCCACTGTTAGCTGATAGGGTTCCCTCTGTAGGTAACATTCTCCTTCTCTCTAGTGGCCTTTAACATTTTTTTTTTCTTTCAATTTGACCCAAGATCTGATGGCTATGTGTTTTAGGGATGGTCTTCTTGTATAGTATCTAACAGGGGTTCTCTGTATTTCCTGAATTTGAATATTGTCCTCTCTAGTGATAGTGGGGAAGTTTTCATGGATGATATCCTGAAATATATTTTCCAAGGTGCTTGCTTTCTCCCCATTTCTTTCAGGAACCTCAGTAAGTCACAGATTTGGTTTCTTTATGTAATCCCACATTTCTCAGAAGTTTTGTTTATTCTTTTTCATTCCTCTTAATTTTTTTCTGACTGAGTTAGTTTAGAGAGCCAGTCTTCAATCCCTGAGATTCATCCCTCAGCTTGATCTGTTCTGCTATTAATACTAATGATTGCATTATGAAATTCTTGTAGTGTGTTTTTTAGTTTATCAGATAAGTTTGTGTCTTTCTTATAATGGTCATTGTATCTATTAGCTGTTTTTTTTTTTTTTTTTTGTAACACTTACATTCTTATATTGGATTTTGACTTGCTCCAGAGTCTCAATGATCTTCATTTATATTCATATTCAGAATTCTACTTCTGTCATTTCAGATATTTCAGCTTGGTTAAGAACCCTTGCTGGGGAACTAGTGTGGTTTTTTAGAGGGAAGAAGTCACTCTGGCTCTTTAAGTAGCCAGAGTATTTGCACTGGTTCTTTCTCATCTGTATGGGCTGGTGTTTCCTTAACTGTGATGAATATCAAGTACAGTCAATAGACTTCTTATATGGATGTTTTTAGATGGCTGACACTTTGTGCCAGGTCTTTATTTATAGCTGAATTATTGTCCTTGGTTTCACAGGGGGGTATATTAGCAAAGTATTTTTGATGTGGAAGTTCTGGGCTGTGATTCAGTAGGTGGCACTTAAGTGTAATGGCCAATAGGTAAGCTCTTGCTCAGCCACATGGTTCCTTTGTATTCCCTCATGATTGCACCCATGCTCCCTCTCAGTGCTCTGAAAATGTGGACTCCTCTCCCACTTAAGTGCTGGCTACAAATGTTGACTTGTCATTCCTAGGCTGCACACCACAGCTCTCGGGTGAGCTCAGTCTTTATGTTCTCTTCCTAGAAGCATCAGGGGAAGGGGCCTTGGCAGTGGTTATGATAGAATAAACTTTCACTTGTCTCTTGGGATTCCACCCCAAGGAAATGCAGAGCCACTATCAATCAGTGTGATTGACCTATGGTAGGGCAGCTGCACTGTGGCCTAAGCCAAGAGGGCTCTGCCTGATGATGCACAGGGTGGATGCATCATGGGGGAGACAGACTGGTCTCTTCTCCTTAGGGCAACTTCAGCTTGCTGGAGTTGTAGTTAAAGCACTCAGGGTCTTTGCTCCTTCCCCAGTCTAAGGGCAGCAAGGGCAGTAACACTGCAGTGGCAGTGGCAGAATAGTTTTGGTTGCTTCTGGGAGCTCTACCTCAGAGAAAAGTGGAACCATTGCCACTGGGAATGCTCAGCCAGAGGTAGAGTGACTGCACAGCTGGCCTAAGCTAGAGCCTCTACTTGGGGAAGAGCAGGGGCTCAAGTGCTCCCAGGGAGAAGAGACGGGGCTCCTCTCTGTATGGTGACTGTGTTGTGCTGGAAGAGCAAATAAAGCTCTCAGACTCTTTGATTCTTCCACGGACCAAGGTCAGCAGGACCAGAACCACTGCCATGGCAGTGCCAGAGGGAGCCCTAGGGAGCTTCAGGAGCCACTCCCTAGGGAAACACAAAGCCACTACCAGTGGTTATACATAGCTGCGGTTAAGGTGGTTGTTCTGTGGTCCTGAGCCGGGGGCCCTGCCTGGTGAAGAGTGGGGGAATGGAGGTTCTCAGTAAAGAGAGACTGGGCTCTTCTCCATTTGGTGGCTGCAGTGTGCTGGAGGTGCTACTGTAGCAACCAGGCCCTATGCTCCTTCCCCAACCTAAGGGTGATTAGGGCGGTACCACCGCAGCTGCAGTAGTGGAGAGGCTATGGGGTGTCTCTGGGATTTCCTCCTCAGAGAAGTCCAGAGCTACCTCCCACTGAAGTGTCCAGGCAGAAGCAGTATAGTTATGCTGGAGTCCCCAGTCTGGAGGCCCAACACAGTGAAGAGAAGCAGGGTTAGAACAATCTGGACACTTCTCCATGGGGCAGCTGCTCTGTGCTGGGGATCCGCGCCAGTCCCTAATCATGGCACACCATCTAGAGCCTGAGGGCAACAGGAGTGAGGGCTGTGAGGCAGCAGAAATGGGGGCTGCCTCTCCCTCTGGGACCACCATCCCAGGAAAATGCAGAGCTGCTACTTGCCCCAGAGCACAGGCATGCCTGGTGTGACCACGCTACGGTCCCAGAGCAGTGGGCCTTATCCTGCAAGGTGCAGTAGAGGTGAGGCCTGCAGTCTGCTGAGCAGCAGCCCTGTGGACTTGGCCCCCTTCCTGGGGGTGTACGAGGAAGCCTGACCTTCCCCATTGCCGGAGCTGCAGCTGCTAATGTCGGGATGCCCAAGGATCCAAGGCTCCTGGGACTCCATGTGTGCCTGGGCTGTGGCTCTGCCCAGATTCATGTAGCTTTCCAGGTCGGTCTGGAGGCCTCAGTGAGGGAACTCATGGGGATCTCCTGAGCCTGGGGTTGCAAAAGTCCATGGCAGAAGTGTGAGTCCCCAGGGACCACCACTCACTTACATTTACCCACAGTGGGGGACAGGGTCTCCCCTGTCTCCTGCTACTCCCAGGAGGGCAGTTGTCCTGTCTCACTGCTCCTCTCTGTTCTCCATGGATAGAGTTGGTTTTTTGATGAATCCCAGTTTTTTGATGAATCCCAGTGCAATGTGTTCATCTGGTTGTTCCAGTTGAAGAGTTAGTATTTACCTACTACTCTTTTTTCTCTCTGAAGGCACACACTAGCTGCTTCTAGTCACACATCTGGGCTACCCGCCAAGAATTCCATTTGTTTGTGAATAACTTGGAGAGTTGGCATAAGAAAATAACAACAATAATAATAATACCTACAAGTTACTGTGTGCCAGACTTTTCTAAGTGCTTTACATATGTAAACTCATTTAGTCTTTCTTGAAACCATTTGAAGTAGATTTTATTATGACCGCCATTTTAAAGATGAGAAAAGTGAAAAATAAAAAGGGTTAACCAACACCTAAACAGTAGGTATTTGGAATCTTTAAAACAGAAGCAAAAATTCTCACTGATATAATCACACTTCTATGGTTGAGTATGATTTGGCTAACAAAGGTCATGAAACAAAAGATAACTAACTACTTATACATTGCCAGTGGAATAAGCTATATTTACTAAGTATGTTCCTAAGTAAGACAAAGAAGCATATAGAGCCAGTTGTGAAATCTCCTTTCTCTACTGGAAACTTGGGAGGAATTTAAGGCAATGAGAAATAGAAGAGGATATCCACTCCAGAGGCAGCTGGACGGGTCCTAGCAGTGTGAGTAAGCTTTCTTTGGTGAATGGAGAGTGAGAAAGAGAGAGGATAGAAAGAGTAAAATCAAAATGATGTGGGCTTTATATCTGTGGTTTTGGACATGCATGGAGCAATCCCAGCATGGCCTGCCTGGATCCTGAATCCATTTTGTTAGAATCGTGTCCTGTGATTCAGATCTACAAATCTGTCTCTCCCTCAGGTAGAAGAGGTAAAGATCTGAGCAGCCCAGGGGTCAATGATGCCAGGACCACACCACCATGAAAGGAATAATGCCATGACTATGAGAATCTTGACCTTAGTGTCAAAGAAGGAAGAACGGCCAGGGCTGAGTAATTGAAGCCCTTTCTATCTTTTATTTTTCTCAGGTACCTGAGGAACAAGTCTCTTTTCATTTCCAACCTGCCTTATGTTAAAAAGCAGTGAATTACTTAAACAATGTGAATGGATTAGGCAGACATGGAATACAAATGACAGCAGTTATCCTAGAAATCATTCTATAATAGAATATAACTAAAACTGGAGAAAATGGCAGATACTGTTCAGTCCAACTGTTTGAAAGAGGAGGTAAATATTAGTGAGGCCCGGAGGCTATTCATCAAAGCAGAGCATCAAAACAGATTTTTGTTTTGTTTTGTTTTTAATAAGAATCCGGGCAGAGGCAGGAGTAATCACCAGTTAGTAAAATAACTAGGCAAATTCTAATTTACAAGCCAGATCTTGGCACATGAAAAGAGAGAAAGGAAAAAAAAAAAAGTCCTCAGAATATATAGAACAAGGTAGAATGCTCCAAAAGCAAAAAAACAAACAAACAACAAACAAACAAACAAACAAACAAACAAAAACAAACAACTCTGTCAGAAATGTGAATTACTTTCATCAGCTTTGGTCCTGGTCTCTCTTCCAGGATGGATTTACCCAAAATCTTCAGGGCGCCTTCTGGCCACAATTAACCTTGGGGCCACCCTCAGGTAGAAAGTATTATAAAACAGGTCAGAGATCAAACATCCTTACAAGAGAATCAGAGCTCACCTATCTCGTGCTTTTAAAAATGTCTTTTTTCCCTTCTGACTTCCCCAACTTTAAGTCAAGCTTCTTCATACTGCAACTGATTCCACGATTCAATTTGCCTAGGGCAATGCTGCCTGCTCTCCTTTGAGTCCTGCACCTACGTCCAGAACTCCATATTCACTCATTTCCTCCTTCCTGCCCTTCTTTGCTATGTAATAAGACACAATTTCCATGAGGACTGGGACTACATCAAGGTACCCAATATACATTCATCATGGTTGAATGTATTCATCCATATATACAAAATACTTTTTGAGCATTCAAAGTCTCTGTGCTTTATAGTTCCTCATCCATGTAAATGGGGATATAATTGAGCCTACCTAGTGTTGTGAGGATTAATTAAAATAAATTAAGCAAAGCACATAGCACAGGGTTACCACTATGGAGGGTTCACCATCATAATTATTGTATTAGTCTATTCTTGCATTGCTATAAAGAATCACCTGAGATTGAGTAATTTATGAAGAAAAGAGGTTTACCTGACTCACAGTTCCACAGACTGTACAGGAAGTATTCCTGGGGAGGCCTCAGGAAGCTTATAATCATGGCAGAAGGTGAAGGGGAAGCAGACATGTATTACATGACCAGAGAAGGAGAATGAGAGAGTGAAGGGGGAGGTGCTACACATTTTAAAACAACCAGATCTCAAGAGAACTTACTCACTATCATGAGAACAGCAGGGGAGAAGTCCACCCCCATGATTCAATCACCTCCCACCAGGCCCCTCCTCCAACATTGGGGATTACAATTTGACATGAGATTTAGGTAGGGACACAGACCCAAATCATATCAATTATCACTATAGTTAGTCAATCATGTGGGAACTGAAACTCCAAACTATCTCCGTCATCTCACTACAGTCCCATTTCTCACCCTCCTGGGTCTCTCATGCAGTTTAGAACATAGGACACCTGCAGGAACTAAGAGGAAATTATTGAATAAGGAGGGCAGATATCCTGTACCTATATAAGAAAGCGCCTTTATAAGTGAAACCAGATTTTATGTGTTTGCTTGACTTTTTCTTTTTGGCCACAACTCTGAGGTTTTAACATAGTATCTGTGAATACATGAAGCAATCCCAGCATGGCCTGCCCGGATGAACTGGTAATTAAGAACACCTGACTCAGGTGGAGGCGAATATATGTGCAGAGGGAAGCAGCTGATTCCAGCAGGCAGCCCCTGATGTTGGTAACATGAAGTTGGGCATTGTTGAACTGTTCCCAAAGCTATTCCTGTAATATGTCCCATTTTTCTTCCCACTTCATGTTGCCCTGTAATCCTACTGTTATTTTCCTCTGAATTTTGGTCTCGACTGTGTGGAAGGCTGGTGCAGGAGGAAGAGAAATCTCACTTGGTAAAATGTATTACTGTAGGGCTGACAACTGAGATGCAAGACATCACGATCTTTTTCCAATCTGGCTCAGAGATCCCTACAGGATTTTGGCATAAGAACCCACTCATAAAACTGCTAGCAATTCTTTTTTGCTTGTCCTGATAATAGTTAACCCACCTCTGCTTTGTTTCCCTGTTGGATCCCAGTCCCTGAACTTGTTCACTCCTGTGATGCTGAATTGGAGTAACTCTCCTGCTCTATTACAAGCTACTCAGACAAGAAATTAAAATATTAGCTTGTGGTAGTACCTACAATATCACACAAAATAATTGAAGCCAAACAATTTAATTAATGGACAAACCCATAAAGGTGTTAATCGCACAAAAAGACCTGTAAAAAGAAACTAAATGTAACCAATATAAATGATTTAGACATTTATAGATAAAGAAAAATTCATATTGTGGTTACTATGGCATTCATAATTGCATAGAAATATAATTGCATAGAAATTCGATCTTTCCGTAGTGCAGATATTGCTACTTATCTGTCACTAAGAAAAACCCTGAAATCTATTAACATAAGAAAACATAAGAGGAAGGAGATTCATTCCTTACCATTTAAGCTACCTAAAATTCAAAGAGTGAAGCAAAAAGAATGACCTTCGACTAGCCTCTTTGACTGACTGAGAGTTCTTAAGTGTGAAAATAACTTCTGCATCCTCTTCTAAATGCTATAATATTGAGAATGAGGTGTCTCTGAGTGGAGAAAGAGTTTAAAGTCTCAGGTCTCTGATAGAGAAAGCTTTCTCCCAGCTTGAGAGCTTAACCCCGAGGTGTAGGCTGCCATAACCCTGTGCCTCATAAATGCATTGCGAGTTGATTTGGACAGACTCAGATGCCTCCCTATCCAAGGATTTAGTTTAAAATGGAGCCCAAATTATATCTTTAGCAATTGTAGAAAATGGAAGAGAGAAAGGCTATTTGACCTGATCCTTTGAGTGAGATAACAACAAATCCCTTCTTTGAAACCGCATTAACTCGCAGCAAGTACTCAGAATCCATTTAATAAATTGCTTATTTCTAGTGACCCGAAAGAGTTAAGATACCTCTAAATACCAAGCAGTTCTTGACCTTCTGGATAGCAGGAGGTAAGATGAGTTATTAAGAGAAATATGAGGTATAGTAGTTCATATATGAGGTGTGGTTATACATCAAATTTCAGTGATGAACACCGCTTTGTGAAATGTACTGATTAAAACAATCAACATGACCATAAATGGTGCTAACCACACAGAAGGACCTGGAAACTTAAACTGAATGTGAGAGTAATTATTGAAAATAAATGATGTATAGGAATGCTTGTGATTTTTGCACATTGATTTTATATCCTGAGACTTTGTTGAAGTTGCTTATCAGCTTAAGGAGCTTTTGGGCTGAGATGATGGGGTTTTCTAAATATATAATCATGTCCTCTGCAGAGATAATTTGACTTCCTCTCTTCCTATTTGAATACCCTTTATTTCTTTCTCTTGTCTGATTGTCCTGGCCAGAACTTCCAACACTATTCTGAACAGGAGTGGTGAGAGAGGGCATCCTTGTCTTGTGCTGGTTTTCAAAGGGAATGCTTCCAGCTTTTGCCCATTCAGTATGATATTGGCTGTGGGTTTGTCATAAATATCTCTAATTATTTTGAGATACGCTCCATCAATACCTAGTTTATTGAGTGTTTTCAGCACGAAGGGGTATTGAATTTTATCGAAGGCCTTTTCTGCATCTATTGATATAATCATGTGGTTTTTGCCATTGGTTCTGTTTATGTGATGGATTACGTTTATTGATTTGCATATGTTGAACCAGCCTTGCATCCCAGGGATGAACCCAATATGATCGTGGTGGATAAGCTTTTTAATGTGCTGCTGCATTCAGTTTGCCAGTATTTTATTGAGGATTTTGCATCAATGTTCGTCAGTGATATTGGCCTGAAATTTTCTTTTTTTGTTGTATCTCTGCCAGGTTTTGGTATCAAGATGATGCTGGCTGCATAAAATGAGTTAGGGATGAGTCCCACTTTTTGTATTGTTTGGAATAGTTTCCGAAGGAATGGTACCAGCTACTTTTTGGACCTCTGGTAGAATTTGGCTGTGAATCCATCTGGTCTTGGGCTTTTCTTGGTTGGTAGGCTATTCATTACTGCTTCAATTTCAGAACTTGTTATTAATCTATTCAGGCATTCAACTCCTTCCTGGTTTAGTCTTGGGACGGTGTATGAGTCCTGTAATTTATCCATTTCTTCTAGATTTTCTGGGTTACTTGCATAGAGGTGTTTATGGTATTGTCTGATGGTAGTTTGTATTTCTGTGTGATCAGTGGTGATATCCCCTTTATCATTTTTTATTGTGTCTATTTGATTCTTCTCCCTTTTCTTCTTTATTAGTCTGGCTTGCTGTCTATCCATTTTGCTAATCTTTTCAAAAAACTGACTCCTGGATTCATTGATGTTTTGAAAGGTTTTTGTGTCTCTATCTCCTTCAGTTCTGCTCTAAAATCTTAGTTATTTCTTCTCTTCTGCTAGCTGTTGAATGTGTTTGCTCTTGCTTCTCTAGTTCTTTTAACTGTGATGTTAGGGTGTCCATTTTAGGTCTTTCCCACTTTCTCATGTGGGCATTTAGTGCTGTAAATTTCCCTCTAAACACTGTTTTAGCTTTGTCCCAGAGATTCTGCTGCATTGTGTCTTTGTTCTCACTGGTTTCTAAGAACTTATTTATCTCTGTCACAATTTTGTTATTTACCCAGTAGTCATTCAGGAGCAGGTTGTTCAGTTTCCATGTAGTTGTGCGGTTTTGAGTGAATTTCTTAATCCTGAGTTCTAATTTGATTACATTTTTTTTCTGAGAGACTGTTTGTTATGATTTCTGTTCTTTAGCATTTGCTTAGGAGTGTTTTACTTCCAATTATTTGGTCAAGCTTAGTACAACTGCTATGTGGTGCTGAGAAAAATGTACATTCTGTTGATTTGGGATGGAGAGTTCTGTAGATGTTTATTAGGTTCACTTGGTCCAGAGCTGAGTTAAAGTCCTGAATATTCTTGTTAATTTTCTGTCTCATTGATCTGTCTAATATGGACAGTGGGTTAAAGTCTCCCACTATTATTGTGTGGGAGTCTAAGTATGAATGAACTCCCATTCGCAATTGATAGAGAATAAAATACCTAGGAATACAACTTACAAGGGATGTGAGGGACCTCTTCAATGAGAACTACAAACCACTGCTCAAGGGAATAAGACAGGACACAAACAAATGGTAAAACATTTCATGCTCATGGCTTGGAAGAATCAATATCATGAAAATGGCCATAATGCTCAAAGTAATTTATAGATCAATGCTATTCCCATCAAGCCACCATTGACTTTCTTCACAGAATTGGAATAAAACTACTCTAAATTTCATATGGAACAAAAATAGAGCTCATATAGCCAAGACAATCCTAAGCAAAAATAACAAATCTGGGGGTATCATGGTACCTGACTTCATACTATACTACAAGGCTACAGTAACCAAAACAGCATGGTACTGGTAACAAAACAGATATATAGACCAAGGGAACAGAACAGAGACCTCAGAAATAATGCCACACATCTACAACCATCTGATCTTTGACAGATCTGACAAAAATAGGCAATGGGGAAAGAATTCCCTATTTAATAAATGGTGTTGGGAAAACTGGCTAGCCATATGCAGAAAACTGAAACTGGACCCCTTCCTTACACTTTATACAAAAATTAACTCAAAATGGATTAAAGACATATACATAAGACCTAAAACCATAAAAACCCTAGAAGAAAACCTGGACAATACCACTCAGGACATAGGCATGGGCAAAGACTTTATGACTAAAACACCAAAAGCAATGGCAACAAAAGCCAAAATTGACAAATCAGATCTAGTTAAACTAAAGAGCTTCTGCACAGCAAAAGAAACTATCATCAGAATGAACAGGCAGCCTACAGAATGGGAGAAAAGTTTTGCAATCTATCCATCTGACAAAGGACTAATATCCAGAATCTACAAGGAACTTAAACAAATTTGCAAGAAAAAAACAAACATGGTCATTACCAAGGCTTTAGAATGCATTTTCTCATTTGCTGTGGACATGACCATAAAAAAATTTCCCAGTAGGTTTTCTATCTGCTACTTTGCTAGCAATCCGCTTATTGGGAACAGTTGATTAACTGTAATAGAAATGCAATACAAATATAATGTGAACCACGTGTGATTTTTCTTTTTATTCTAATAATTGTTTCATCAGTAATCAATGAGATTTTAAAATTCTCCTAGATCTCTTGAATTATGCAAATGTGCTTTGCCTTTGTATTGTAACCCTTGTGGGTTGCTAATAACCAAGGAGTTTGTAGTAGAGTTAACTCAGGCTGCTTCTAGGACTCATTCATGTTCACTCACTGTACAATGATCTCTAGAAATGTGAGATTTACTTCCATATTGTTATGTAGGGCTGACAGGACAACTGGATCAGTTTCATTAAAAAGGGCAAACTTGAAGATAAATCTTTTGACTCCACTCTTTAGAGGATCTTAAGTGACCTTGATGCACAGTGGAAGAAATCACAACATGGAATTCCTTGAATAAAAATTTACTGACTTAAAAAAAAAGAAAAAAGAACAAAACAACCCCATCAAAATACCACCTCACTCCAGTTAGAATGGCGATCATTAAAAAGTCAAGAAACAACAGATGCTGGAGAGGATGTGGAGAAATAGGAACGCTTTTACACTGTAGGTGGGAGTGTAAATTAGTTCAACCATTGTAGAAGACAGTGTGACAATTCCTCAAGGATCTAGAACCAGAAATACCATTTGACCCAGCAATCTCATTACTAGGTATATATCAAAAGCATTATAAGTCATTTTACTATAAAGACACATGCACACGTATGTTTACTGCAGCACTGTTCACAATAGCAAAGACTTGGAATCAACCAAAATGCCCATGTATGGATAAAGAAAATGTGGCACATATACACCACGGAATACTATGCAGCCATAAAGAAGAATGAGTTCATGTTCTTTGCAGTAACATGGATGAAACTGGAAACCATCATTCTCAGCATACTAACAGAGGAACAGAAAACTCAACACCACATGTTCTCACTCATAAGTGGGAGTTGAACAATTAGAACACATGGACACAGGGAGGGGAACATAACACACCAGGGCCTGTTGTGGGATGCAGGACAATAGGAGGGATAGCATTAGGAGAAATACCTAATGTAGATGATGGGTTGATGGATGCAGCAAACCACCGTGGCACATGTATACCTATGTAACAAACCTTCATGTTCTGCACATGTATTCCAGAACTTAAAGTATTAAAACAACAACAACAAAAGAAAGAAAATAAATTAAGACAGTGAAACAAGCTATAACAAAATCTACAAGCACATTTCTAGTTAGATACACTCAGAATTTATGCACACTCATTCCTTTGATCTCTGTTGGGGATGCCTCTTCAACTCCTTTGACATCTCATATATCAGAGGAGATCTGGAGACTTATGTTTTAGGAAGGACAGAGAAGAGAGGTCATCAATGATCTGCCTCTGTAGACACAACCAGGCATTGCTTCTCCCCCTTTGTGGATCTTCTTTCCCCTTATATACCTGAAATGATAAGACTGTGGTGACATCCAATTATACTTTGATTGTATCTAGTCCTGTCTCCAAACCCATTTTCTTAAAATGAAATCATAAACTAAGCCTTTGTCAGAAGAGATTTATATAGTAGTGACAAACTATTTTACAACACATATCCTCATTACATTCATTTTTCATGCCAATTAGCCCAAGTAAATTTTATATAATATGTAAACCTAACTAAAAAGAGTAACCTTTACTGTGTTTGGTTAAGTTCAGCTTTTATGTTATTATCAGTATCTGAAGACAGGAAAACTTACATGCAGTAAAATACACTTTATAAGCAATATGCACCATTTAATATTGTTACTCACTATAAAATACTTATGAGTTAATAAAAGTATTTTTGAGATATTTTGTTTTAAAAATTTCACAGTGTTAAATATGTTTTTATATATACATATTGATACATAACTGTATCTTCAACTATGTATTTAGAGTCGGATATAATATGTATTATGTATGTATATAACTGTATTACTAATGTAGTTAACCAGAAAATGTATACATCACTTTCAGCAGATAAGAATTAATGGAATGATAATAACATCCAATGCCCAGTTTCTGGCATATATTATTTGTTTGATACTTATAACTCATTCATAGGACACTTACTGGTAAGAATTAATCTTTCTTTTTTCATTACCTCATTGTACACAATATGGTTTTCTTATTTTAGTCAATGTCATGTAAGTCTTTATTATTTTAAAAATTTGAATGATCCTTGAGGGCAAATTGCCATGTTGCATCATTCAAAAGTATCTTTCAGACTTCAGAAAGGTAGTCTTGCACAGGATAACTTTCTAATAATAATACTTGAATTGAGTAAAGGACTCTTCAAATTTCTAATGCCTAGACTTCCAGAATCTTTAGCAATCACATGCCAGAAAGAGATCTACTGGCCCACTATTAACTATCTGATTGGTTATAGTTGAAGAATCCCAAGAATCATGGAGGCAAAATGGTGCTTAAGCATAATCCAAAATACAGTTTCATTTCTAGCTAAAATTTGAAAGCAAAAGTGCAACTAATTTTTCTTTAAAGTGGTATTTCTCAAAAATGTCATTTCTGATATATTTCTTAATTTTACATATTGCTCTGAACATAGATATCTATATTAATTTTGATTTGAATAACTCAGGAAATTATTGTTATTGTTACTGTTATTACTTTTATTTTGCTGAACATGAACAAGGTAATAGAAAGCATGTCAACCCAAGTAGTTCTTAAATGCATTTTATAACTGGATAATATGGCCGGGCACAGTGGCTGACACCTGTAATCCCAGAGCTTTAGGAGGCCAATGCAAGCAGATCACCTGAGGTCGGGAGTTCGAGACCAGCCTGGCCAACATGGTGAAACCCTGTCTCTATTTAAAAAAATTACAAAAATTAGCTGGGTGCGGTGCCATGTCCCTGTAATCCCAGCTACTCAGGAGGCTGAGGCAGGAGAATCGCTTAAACTGGAGAGGAGGAGGTTGCAGTGAGCTGAGATTGTGCCACGGCACTACAGCCTTGGTGATGGAGTGAGACTCCATCTCAAAATAAATAAAAAAATTAAAAAACTGGATAATGTAAGGGAGCTACACTGTAGGGACCTATATTAGGTCTTTTGTTTTTATGCCTTTATAAGATGATCTAAAGGTGTTATTACTATGTTTGTATGTTAACTTACAGATCCATTAATTCCCTTTACTGTGCCTTTAACATCTTTCTGGGCCATTTTATTTTCTTCCCTGAGTCTCAGAATATTTGAATTGTTCAGCAGTGGCCCTGCAAACTGTCACCGTGTTGTATGGGAATATCAGTGAAGCATTCCACTGTGGTGCTGTTCTGAACTATCCAGTAAATATTGTGGATTATTTAAGCAGTTTTTATATATTACACATATTTGTACATTTTATGTGGTTATACATATTTATAAGTTTTTAAAAGAATCATTTTGTTTACTTGTACAGTTCAAGTGTGTTGGGAAATATATATTTATGAATGTTTTAAACCATGTTATAGATTATATGAATACTCATTTAGTTACTTAGCCCCAAACGTTTAGAAATTTCTTTGCCACTGATGATTGTACATTTTATTTATGGTAAACATTTTGTAAAGTTCATCTTCGTAAATTATTTTCTCTTTTTGAATAACAATAATAAGAGTTGCTAGCTAATAATTTATATTTTGGTTTTAGAAGTCATTTGGGAATTTTCTTTAAAAAACATATAAGATAGTGATAAAATTGGCCAGGTGCAGTGGCTCACACCTGTAATCCCAGCACTTTGGGAGGCTGAGGTGGGTGGATCATGAGGTCAGGAGTTCAAGACCAGCCTGGCCAACACGGTGAAACCCTGTCTCTACTAAAAATACAAAATATATATGTGTGTGTATGTATATATCTATATGGCCAGGCGTGGTCACAGGCACCTGTAGTGCCAGCTTCTTGGGAGTCTGAGGCAGGAGAATCGCTTGAACCTGGGAGGTGGAGGTTGCAGTGAGCTGAGATTGTGCCACTGCACTCCAGCCTGGGTGACAGAGTGAGACTCTGTCTCAAAACAAACAAACAAACAAACAAAAGATAGTGATAAAATCATTTCTAATTAGAAATAATTCAAAGCTACTTGAAGGAAGAACTTTCTAAAATATTCTGTCTACTCTTTAAACCATAAGCAACATGGTGAGCTTCAATCATTCAAATGAATATTTATTGTTTGCCTACTTCGCTGCAGGTAACTGATTAAAAAAAAGGAGACACAAATATGAAAAAGATACTCACAATTTCCTAATTTTTGTATTTAAATACCATTAAAATTGTCTACTAATTTGATTCCTATTATTACAGCATATAATGTATTTTAGATTAGAACACTTATAAACACTATATTATTTGAAGATATCTTACTATTACCTGACAAGGTCTAGAGGAGTGTTTCATTCCAGTTGCCATTCTAATTATTCTTCCCCTCTTCTTCATAGCCAACATTTTAAAAGAGTTCTCACTACTCATTGTTTTCATTGCCTCACCTCTCATTAACAAGTAAACATAGTCTTATTTGCATTACACTTAGCAGTTCATCAAAACAACTTTAACCTTTCCAGGAACTTCTTGGTTACTAATCCAAATGGACACTTACCATCTCGTATCTTCCTTGGCCTATTGGCTGCCATTAATACAACTCCCTTTTTGAAGCAACACTGTGCCTTGAACTCTGTATTACCACCCTACCCTAGTTTACCTTCTATCTCATTGGATGCTAAAACTGTCTTCTTTATGTTATTTTATTCTATCAGCAGCTAAAATATCTGGGTTCCTCAAGGCTTTGTCCTAAACAATTTCGCTTTCCACCTATCAAGCTAGCTCCTGAATTTGCATGACTCGAAGACAAATCAAACAGTATGTCAAGAAACAATTGAATATTTCCCCCACTATTATCAACTCCCCCAATCTGGTCATCTTCTTGTATTTTCTTCCTTAGAAAATGGCACCATTATTTATCCACTTGCTTCATCACAAATCTACAGACCTTTCTTATTACCTCACTTTCCCTCACTCCCATTTCTAATTCATCTCAAAATCTTGATTATCTCTCAGGTTGACCACTTATTTCCCATCTTCAGCATTACCATCTTAATAAATACTACCACCATCTCTCATCTGGACTATTGTAATGTACTACCACCTGATCTCCCTTACACTCACTCTTCCCCACCCTCTCTTACCTTACACAAAGTAATCATTCCAAAAACCATTTTGAATATATGTCAATTCCTTATATTCACATTTCCCCCCCACTCTCCACAGGGAATTAAAACTTGTTCATGTTCTTGGCCGGGCGCGGTGCCACACACCTGTAATCCCAGCACTTTGGGATGCCAAGGCAGGCGGATCACGAGGTCAGGAGATCGAGACCATCGTGGCTAACATGGTGAAACCCCATCTCTACTAAAAATACAAAAAATTAGCTGAGCGTGGTGGCTGGCGCCTGTAGTTCCAGCTACTCAGGAGGCAGGAGAATGGTGTGAACCTGAGAGGTGGAACTTGCAGTGAGCCGAGATCGCAGCATTGCACTCCAGCCTGGGCAACAGAGCGAGACTCCATCTCAAACAAACAAACAAACCAAAAAACTGAAAACTTGTTCACGTTCTTTAGATGAAGACTAAAATCTTTTCCTCACACACTAAGTCCTGCATGGCTTGACCCCTATTTCCATTTTCAGTGTCATCTCAAAATATGCTCCTCTTCACTGTTTCCATTCTCACTGAGCATCAGTCAGTCCTTTGAACAGTCCATGTTTCTTCTCAAAGCAGGGCCTGTGTACAGGCTACTCCTATGGCTTGAGAGCCTTTAGTTATTTTCTTTCCCTCATTAAATCTTACCTATCCTTAGATGACTTGTCCTTAAGGCACACTCTAGAATAGGGTTTTTTTTGTTGTTGTTAAATGTTCTCAAAGAGCTGTATTCTTTTTCATAAGGCCCTCATTTCAGTTTGCCAAGTTGTGTTTTGGGTCCTGGCTCTGTCCTTGGTTTGATGTCTGATTATAAACAAGTTACTTAATCTTTGGATTTTTTGCACCTAAGAGTCACTCTAAATATATGTTGAATGAATGCCATAAAGGAATGACTAATGTGATTAATAGCATGGATAGAGTGAAAATGGAAAAACTAAATGAACATTACTATGCATAATCTGAGAATATACATATACTACCTATATATATGTGTATATATACACACATATATGTATATCCACAAATGTGTTACCTACATATACAAATATATACACATATATTCATATACAGTGTGTATCCATATATACATACTATACATATAGTATATATGTATGTACATGCACACATACATGCATACACACACACAAATAAACTATATCAAAGTACAACCTTAGACACATTTTTACAAAATGCAAAAATAAATCAATGCCACCTACTATCAATTTCATTACTAAACATGTTTCTGAAAGTTGTTAAGGATGCATTTTGCAAAAGAAATTGAAAATACAAGTAATTATTTGTTGATGATATGCTCTTTTCTTAAAAATGACCATGAATTTCACCTTGAAACAATTATGTAGAAAAGTCCTTAATAACAAGACATGAAGTTTTTTCGTATATTAATATTTTCAAATGTTCATTAAATTAGAAGTATTACAAAAGGTTTCAAAATTAGAATGTGACTTAAAATGTATGTGTAATTTTAATGCAGTAGAATATTTTTTTCTTTTCTACGTTTTTAAATGTTTATCATAAAGCATAATTGTTAAATTAATAATGTGCTTTAAAATATGTAATGTCCTAAATTTAGAATATATGATTGTTTAGTAAGATAACTGATTCAAAAAGAACATATTTCATAGCTTTCATCTGTATCAAAAGCAATGTTAATAGGGAAAAAAATCAAAATCAACTTTTCAATAATTTAATAATATAAAATAAATTTGAATAAAATTAATTTTAAAATGTTTATGACAAGCATAATTAAAATAACATATCTCTACACAGGAGCAGACAACATTTTAGTAAATAGAGATATATCTTACAAATAGCCAAAAACAACTCAAATTTACTTAAACAAAAAGAAGAAAATTGTTTTAAATTTCAGTTGTGTCTCATTAAAACAGTTTACAATATGGCTTCAAGAAGAAAAGGAATAGAAACTTTCAATTTTCTAAATCATTGTATATTCTTAGGATAATTATAGCTTGTACTTAGTTTCTCAATTTTTTTCTCTGAGATTCTTAAAGAGTTTGTGCTTATTATTTTGAGTGTCAAAAAATATGTAGATAATTAACTAAGAAATAATGGGGAGATTACTCACTGAATATGATTCTTAAAGGTTTATTGTGTTATGTGTGAATGCAAATTTCTGGATCTCATTCCAGTATCTTATGCATCCTAACATTTATCTTAAGCTATTTTAATTATCTTTGGATTTAGTGAGCCAACTTTCTGGTAAGCTGACCAAAAGGGGCAGAATGTGAGCCTAAGTGGGTAGACAGATTTGTGTTTTCTCATTTTTAAGTTAATTTGATATGTCATATGAGCCTAAAAAGATTCCTAGCAGGATCTAGACATACTTTTATTACATAAACTTACAGATATTCATTTAAAATATACTAAATCAAAGTCATTTGATTTATTTTTATTTTTCAGAGATGTTCTGAAATTTGCCTTGAACTCCTGGACTCAACAAATCCTCCTGCCTCAATTTCCTCAGTAGCTGGGACTATGTGTACACACTACCACGCCTTGCTGTCCTTTGATACTGATGAGACTATTTCATAAACTGGACATCTTCAAGAAAAGGGTTTTTACATAATCTAAAATCTCACTACTCCTTTCAAGTTAGCTGAATGAGAATATCCTGCATACTGGAAATATGGCATTTCATAGAAAGATGAGGGCATATGATTTCAAAAATCTCAAGAAACTGTTGGTTTTGGCTGATTTGTTGTTTAAAGTGACTACAGTATATTTAATGCCTAGGAAAAATGTGTAATCATTTATTTGGGATTTTCATGGAAATAGTAATTGGACCTTCTCCTTTTTGCCTGCTACTACTTCCAGTTCTTTCAAAAATGTTTTTATTCCAAAATAAAATGCAGACACAGAAATGCACAGAATAAATATATGGCTTAATGAGTTATTGTACAACCCAAATAAAGACTGCCAGTCAACCCAGAAGTTCTTTGCAAGTATGTGGCTTCAATAATAGCCTGGCCTGATTCTCAACTCCCTAAGTAACTATCATCCTAACCTTTATAAATGACTTTCCTTTTTTTTTTTTTTTTTTTTTTTGAGACGGAGTCTCGCTCTGTTGCCCAGGTTGGAGTGCAGTGGCCGGATCTCAGCTCACTGCAAGCTCCACCTCCCAGGTTTACGCCATTCTCCTGCCTCAGCCTCCTGAGTAGCTGGGACTACAGGCGCCCGCCACCTCGCCTGACTAGTTTTTTGTATTTTTAGTAGAGACGGGGTTTCACCGTGTTAGCCAGGATGGTCTTGATCTCCTGACCTCGTGATCCGCCCGTCTCGGCCTCCCAAAGTGCTGGGATTACAGGCTTGAGCCACCGCGCCCGGCTATAAATGACTTTCTTGCATTCTTTTATAGCTGTATTACCCAAATATTCTTGGGACATCATAATTTAGTCTTCCTCATTAAAACAAATTATATATTTTAGTCTGTGTCAATCTATAAATTTTCTTTCTTGTCCTTACAATAATAAGTTAACCATTTATCTATTTACTTCTTGAAGAACCCAGGACTTTGCCTTTCTGGGTTTTGCTGATTAGATACCACTGATATTTCAACTTAGTTCTCTGCCTTTATCATTTCCTGCAAATGGTAGCTGAATCCAGAGACATGTTAAGACTCAGATTCTAGCCATTTGGCAAGCTATATGCATAGCATTGTGTTCTTGCAAAAGGAAGCATGTAATGATTGTTTGTTTCTCTTTTTAAGATGTTTACGACTGTTAATGATTAATGCCTAGATCCATTATTTTATTGGGGTTGCAAAATGGTAATATTTTAATTCTACAGTTTATTTTTCATTTATTACCTGGAATCTTTTATAAGCAGACAGTACCCTCATTTATAATCTGGCTTCTCAGGGATACAGTTGACTTTTTGCTGCATTTGCCAGCTTTGGGGATAATGAATTTGTTTCCTATCATCTTGTTAAAGGTAGTTAGACAGGCAAGAGCAGGGCAGGAGAAGGCTCTCACCCTCCCACTAGGAATGTTGGGTGATGGTTCCGCAGTGATCACGTTGCCTCTCTAAAGGTGATAATGATATGAACAGGAGCCAGGGAAATACTGAGTAGAAGAGGACAGTTCCCTGGGGAAGGCCCCACCCTCAAGCCTGGATACCTGCTGCCTTAAATGAGGACAGACATTCCTGTTTTCAAGTCCAAAAGTTGCCTTTTGGCCTGCCATGCCCCTATCCTGTACCTACACAAACCCTGAACCTCAGGCTCCAGAAGCAGATGAGGAAATGAGCAGATAAGGAAATGAACGGCAGAACCACATGGCAGAGAAGGTGAGAAGAGAAGGAGCATCTGAAAGTCTGGAGGAGCTTGGCTGTGGATGGTGGAAGAATCAGCTGTTGGACAGCGAAACCCCAGGGAAAGATCATCTTCCCACTCCATCCCCTGACCAGATCCCCATCCATCCCTCTGACAGCCATCTCCACCACCCAACAAAACCCACATTCACCATCCTTCAAGTTTGTGTGTCACCTGATTCTTCTAGGATGCTGAACAAGGGTTCGGGATACAGAAAGCTGTTCACATTGGCTCTCTGCCCTTGCACAAAGGTAGAGGGTCCATTGAGCTGGTTAATACCTAAGCCATCTGTGGACAGCAAGCCATCTGTGGACAGCTTTTTTAAAAACACACTGTAACACACGCCCATCTGGGCTCCAGGAGTCACAGGCTCCCACCCCTGGATGCTGCCGTAGGGCTAGAGCACAGTGGCCTGGGCCCTGCTCCTGTCCATCCGTGTGCTTCTGCTCCCGTAAGGGGTTTGAAAAGTAGCAGCAATCAGTTTGCTCATCCTGTGAGGAGGCTAGGGAACTCTCCTCTTCAGTAAACTGGCAGCCAGAACCAGAGAGAGAACATTTCTTGACAGTCCATACCTGTTACACTAAAGTGTTAATTGAATGTAGACACCAGGGAGAAGCAACTTTTCAGGCATGTGCATCAAGAGGCAAAATGGCAGAGTATGACCTTCTGGGGAAGTCCACTGGAAACGGAAATAAAGCCTCGGATAGGCATGTGCACAAGTTCCTAAACACACTGTGCATACTCATTTCCCAAGGGTAAGGAGGGCACAGCTCATGTGGGCAGCCCACCCTCAGGGAAGAATCATGGGAAAGGGGTGCAAGATGCAGGAGGCAGGCCAGTCTATAAAGTCCTAGGATTAAGATTAAACACTGCACTTGACCTTTACGTGCCTGTTTGGGTCTCTTCCAAGCGCACTTTCTTTCCTGTTCTAAAGCCTTTTAAGATAAACTTCCACTCCTGCTGTGAAACTTGCCTCATTCTCTTTTTCTGCCTTGTGCCCCTCAATTGAATTCTTTCTTCTGAGGAGGCAAGAATTAAGGTTGCTGCAGACCCACACAGAACCACCACCAGTGACTCTGATAACTTCCACTGGTAACATTCTCAATTTCACCGGTTATTATGAACTCATCAGCTAAAATATATTTGATGGAGCTCCATTCATTGCAGTTGTTACATCACTGAAGTTCAAATTGTCCTATCGTTGGCCAATGAAGCCTCTTTGAGTTTTATCCTGCGTTCATTTGACATGACATTAGCAGCATTTGAAAGCTTCCTGACATCTAGCATCACAGAGTTTTCCTGGCTCATCTTGTACCTTTTCTGTCTCTGACCTACAAAAAATGATTTCTTCAGGAAGCTATGGCTTTTTTTTTTTTTTTTTTTTTTAATTTCAGGGAACATTTAGTTCAGCTATAATTTTTAGAATTTCTTTTATTCCTCTGATTTTGTTTTCTTTTTTAATGACATATGTCATATTTTGGATGTTCATTGACTATCTTTAGTATTTTCACTTATTTTCAAAACTTAAAAAAACTTCTATTTCTTTTTCCTTTATTTGTTTTTCTTTTTTTATTTTTACTTGGTTTATCTCTTAAGGTATAACCTGTGGTGGTTATTCTATGTTATGTTCCTTCTAATTTAGTCTTGATTTCCAAAGTAATTTATTGTCCTTTATTTCTAATTCTTTTCTGTATTATGCCCCTTTACTCTGATTTTTATCGTTATGATTAATATAATTATCCTCACATATTCATTACTTATACACTTGTTGTGGTTTTAATTGTGTCTACCCTAAAGATATGTTAAAATCCTAACCTCTGTTACTTGTGGATGCTTCCTTAATTGAGAATAGAATCTTTGTAGATATAACCAGATTAAAATAAAGTCACACTGGATTAGGATGGGCCCTCATTTTATGACCAATGTCCTTATAAGGAGAGGTACATTTTGACACAGGCACACAGAGAAAACAGACACACCATGTGAAGACAGAAGACAGATACAAAGACACAAAGGGAAAAGGCAATGTAAAGGCTGAGGCAGAGAAAAGCACTTGCAAGCCAAGGATAGCCAGCAACCACCAGCACCTAGAGAAGGCACAGAAGGATTCCCCGCTAGGGGCTTCCGAGGGATCATGGCCCTTGAGATACCTTGGTTTTTTACTTCTAGTCTTCAAAACTGTGAATATAAATTTGTACTGTTTTAAGTCACCTGTTTCCGGTACTTAGTTATGGCAGCCCTAAGAAACAGATATCTTTCTTAATTTTTTCTAGATGGTTAAGGAATACTAGGTTACAGTTTTGATCTGATTTTGTAGGTATGCTTTTTTGGGAGTACTTTCACTGTTCACTGTACTTTCACTGTGATATTATTTTGTTGCATATCACTTTTAGTTATTCTTCCCTCAACTTTTGGAGTGAGTCGGTATCCAGGATTTATTTTCCTTACTTTTTATTTATTTGTTTTATCACACTGTCTTCTGTTGAGTTTAAATATATGCCAGATCTTTTTTTTTTTTTTTCCCCCTGAGTTTTGAGTTCTCTTCTCCCATTTTTGTCCGGACCTCCTTTTTTTCTTTATCTTTATTATTCCTGTATTCCTCAATTTTGATTCCTCTCCCAGAAGTTTTTTTGGGGGGCCTTGACATACAGGGTATCTCTTACCCATCGTTTTTGAGAGTTCCTGGGGGCAGACTGATCCCGCTACTTCAGATTTTCTACTGTGTATCCGTTGCACTAACCTGCCATTTATCATGGGCAAAATTTCCTCTTGATTTTGACAGGTCTTTTCATTTGGGCCTGTTGTGGTCTTCAAAAATACATGGCTATTTGAGGGCTCTTCAGTTCTTAGGACATTCAGTTGCCCCCCAGTGCTTTCTTCTTCTTCCTAAGTAGATATTAACGATATGCTGTTGGTCGTGCAGTTTTTGTGGATTTACCTACACTCTTTGGGATTCAATGGGATACTTTATTACCTAGTTTTGTTGTAAATTTTGTGCATGAGTGTTGCCTTTAATGTCTAGTTGCTTCCATGCAAGGATTCAGAGAGATTGAGAAGCAATGTTGCTGCCACTCTTTTCCTAGTATCTGTACTTAGTGCTTTTACATATTCATTAACTAAAATTTATTGAGCACTTACTATATGTCAGTCACTGGGCCGAGCATTTTACTTCCATTTTGTTAGTACCCATAGCAGCCTTATAAAGCTGATGTCACTAGCTACATTTTAATCTGAATTATACAAATGTACTAGAAATAAATCAATAAGGTAACTTGTCGAATGCCAAACAGCTACAAGTACCTAAGACTAACTTAGAATGTTTGCTTCCAGAGCTCACACTCTTAGCAAATGTGGTATAATTTTTTACACAAAAGACAGAAGGATAAGCCTCTTAATCCAAAGTAATGAAAATGTCAAAAAGTCAAGACAACTGCTGGAAAATAACATATTAATGAAAATGCATAGCACTGTAAACAATCTTCTATGGAAACAGATTTTATTGGTATAAAAAGTGCTAAAATATTGAGCACAGAAAGAGTGCAAATGAGGAAGAGACGGTGACTGCCAAGTAAGCTCACTTTTTGCTTTTGTCCAGAGACAGGACTGATCCCTTTCCTGGAAGAACTTGTAACTGAGATGGAGAACCCAAAACATTAACAAATAAAACTATCAAGTACATTGCAAAGATGAATTCCAACAACCACCCTTTCAAAAATAGTTGTTGTACACTGACTTTGTGAGAGTCACGGTGTCCTGTTCCGTACAAGAAGGGATAATTTATTTGGCATATTTCCTTCCCTCAGAGAAGTTTCCATTTAGTGAGGAAGAGAAGATGTGATCATGAATAATTTAAAATAATAAATAATGAGAATCCTTTATTGCTGCAAATAATAAAACCTTTAGAAGTTTAGAGGAAGGACAGGGCACATGTGACTTGGGTGAGAATGGGCATGTAAATTGGAACTCGGAGGTTAAGTGAGAAGTTAAAAGAAAATGAGAACCAGAAGGAGAGACATAAAAAAATAACATATTAATGGAGAGATGATAGCAGTGAGTTGATGTCCTCAGGACAAACATAAATAAATAAATAAATAAATAAATAAATAAATACATAAATACATAAATACATAAGCCTGCAGGACTTGCTAAGTATTTTAAGTAGTTTATCACTCTTTCACAGATCAGGAAATGGAAAATTTTAATAGTTGAAGGAACAAGGTAAAGTCTGTGGCTTTCATGTAGGAGTGAAGGAATCTGAGGGGGAAAGAAAGAACAAAGAAGTTTGTAAGAGACCTTGGACAATGCCCTCCAAGAGGCTGGGATGGTGGATGTTCACAGAGTGAACAGAAGGCCCAGAAAATGCACCAGAAAATACATTGCATCATTTACATAAACATAGAAATTGTGAAAATAGATGAATTAGGGTTCCCGGATCCTTATAATGAGTGATCCATATGAATCCTTAAGCTTTTTCCGTAGCACAAGGTTTTCTCAGTGTTATTCAGCAAATTGTTCATTCCTGATCATCTGCCACTGATCCTGTTTGAATCCAAGCTGCCCTCAGGGTTACCGTTGGAGATGTATTAATCAGGACTCCTATCAGATAAGATGGCTTGACAGTTTGGAATCTCAGAAGCTGCATTGGTAATGAAGACATAAAGCTTCATTTTAATGCTAACGAACACCATCCTTCCGTTACCTCAGAAATTTTATAAAAGAAAGGATTCGGGTTACTGAAGGGATGAACTGTATCAGATCCAGGGAGGCAACCCTAGACCCGTTTTCATATCATTTTGCACAGGAAACAATTCCACAAGGTAAAAAAAAAAAAAAAAAAAAAAAAAAGAGTAATGTTGCTTTTAAGTGAAACAGAAAAAGGGAAAGAATGACTATTGTTGTGTTATTTCAACTAGATGCTTAAGATACTTTGACTGCAGATGCTAGCCACAGAAAATAAGTCCTCACTTTCATTAGTCCTAAAAATTGTTCAGTCTCTGGCAAGTGGAAATGCAATACTTTTTGAAACTGTATTTTAAAATTTATTTCCTCATAAAATGCAGTCGTGGCATTTTAAGTATACGCATTTACCTAGATTTTGGCACATTCATCAAGTTGTGGATTTGCTGGAATGCATAAATGGGTACATATTTTACATGGTATTTAAATACAATTAAAGCAAATATAGAAAATGCTCCAAATCTTAAAATTAGTTTTGTATTCAGTAACTTATCAAAAAAGTAAAGTGTCAATCATATTTACTAGCTGTATAGTATAATTACAATCAAAAGAAACTGTTGTTTCACAATTTGATTTTAGGAGAGTGTTAGATCAATGTTATTGACTTAAGGGATTCATTCATTATTTATTCTAAACTTTGTTTATTACCAAAGTTTCATATGGAGACTAATTATTTAGATGAGAAACTGCAACTGTCTAAATTAATATTAGGAAAATTGAGCATTTACCCTGAGGCAGCAAAATAAGACTTTGTCAGGAAGCCGAACTGAGGTTATACGCTACAAAATGGCTAAAATTGGCCATTAAAGGGAAATCTTCTACAACCATTATTTCCCACTAGAGCATAATTAAATACAAATAATAAAGGCTGCATTGTCTCTTATGTTCCACATTTCCATTTGCAGAAAATGGATTCATGAGTGGCAGCTGTCAGAGGGGCTTGGCTTATTGACACCAACCAGTTGAGGCTTTCTAATTGTGTAGTCCCTGAAGAAATAGCACTTTCTACTGTGGGATCACCTTTGACTAAAGCAGAAGATTTTATGGCCACAGTAAGTGGCAACTAAATAAAGACTCAGCTTTGAAACAGAGGTAGATAAACAAAGGCTCTGGACAAATGAGGTCACGTTAGAAACAAGCTTTCTTTTCATTCATGAAAGCAACCCTCAGTACTGCTGAAGCAAAATCAGTAGAGGATTGCTACCCATCCCTTTGAAAATTAGCTTGGAGGGCTGGTGGGTCACTTAAGTATAATCACTCAAACATTTTTGACAGCAACTCTCTTTAGCAAAGTCTTTTCCTATTCATATACTGACATTTATGAATTCATTTAATGTCTCCAAAAATTCTTCCAGGGAATTTTTTAACTTCTCATTCAAAGTATGGGAAGCGATATGAGCTCCAGAGCTGGAAGTAGCAATGTGGTAAGGATTCAATACAGTGGGCTAGTAAATTTAATAAATTTAAACCCATTCTTCTGCTCCATGTGAAAATAGATATTTTGAGTACATTCTATATGCCTGATATTATATTAGGTATTGGCATAGTACATATAATATGTATTACATATGATGTCCTGTCTGGTCTTCAGAAAAATCAGAATATTACTATATTTCCTGAACCCTGAATATAGTATACGCTTACACAAAGTCATGTAATTGAGAAAAAAAAAAATAGAGGGTAAAGAATTGGCCAAGAGTGTTGGCTTACATTAGTAATCTCACCATTTTGGGAAGCCAAGGCCAGAGGACCAGCTGGGGCCAGGATTCAAGACTAGCCTGGGTAATATAATGAGAAACCATCTGTACAAAATTTTTTTAAAAAAACTAGTCAGGCATGGTGGTATATACCTGTAGTCTTAGATCCTTTAGAGGCTGAGTCAGGGAGACTGTTTGAGCCCGGGAGTTCGGCATTGCAGTGAGTAGTGATCATGCCACTGCACTCCAGCCTGGGTCACACAGTGAGGCCCTGTCTCAAAAAAATAAATAAATAATAAAAAATAAATTATAAGTTACAGAATCTCAGGAGCAAACACTATCAAATATCCAAGTAATTATTAATAAAAGGAGAGTAACATATAGAGTTCAACTATTGATTATGATTATAACAAATAAGACCAAAGTTTAAAAACCAGGTGAAGTGCTGTAATGAAAGGCATTTTCGTTTTCTCCTTTTTCTTCCTCTCCTTGTTTCTTTTGTCCTCTATTTCCTTCTCTTGCTAAGATTGCTTTCACTAAATTTTGCATAAAACTTGGTTTCAATCACATGTCCTATGTCCTATATTGTTTTTTAAATTGTGTCTTTGGGTTTGGAGAAATAAGAATTGTTTTCTTTCTTTATTTATTTTTTAACAAATGGTCTTGCTCTGTTACCCAGGCTGTAGCGGTGGCAGAATCGTAGCTCACTGCAACCTTGAACTTTTTGGCTCAAGTGATCCTCCTGCCTTAGCCCCTAGATAGGACTACAGACCAGGTGTGTGACACCATGCTGGCTAATTTTTGTATTTTTTTCTTGAGATGGGGTCTGTCTATGTTGCCCAGTCCAGTCTCGAACTCCTGGCCTCAAGTAAATGATCCTCTCACCTTAGCCTCCCAAAGTGCTGTGATTACAGGCATGAACCAACACATCCAGACACAGAATTTTTAATAAATTCAATATAAAAGTCAAAATATTTTAGAAAAAGAGGTATATATATATACACACACACACACACATATATATGCATATATGCAAAAATATATTCTTAGCTTATGTCATTAAAATATTTCAAATAAGTAAATTTGAAAACAGAACCATCATTGAATCTCTTCTTATCCATTAGGATGCACCTAATTTCACACCACATATATGGATATACATGGCTAACTGCATAAACAAATTGGAGACAGATGAGTTATATATTTTCTACAAACATTTAACTATTTTTTCCCTCTCAGGAGGTTTGTAGTCCTTGCCAAATGATTGCATCAAAGAGCTGCCCCAGCATAATGTACACTCCAGCTGTTTCTCACGCTTCAGTTTTCTTCCCCAATCATTCCCCAGTTGCTCCTATTGCCCCAGTTGACCCCTAATCCTCTTTTCTGTATACATAAAAATTATTACTATGGGAAAACCCAAGGACATATTTTATAAAACTATCTGAAATATTTCTCAAGTCAGGATTCTTAAAACTATGTAAAGCATATCTTTTATGTAATCTATTCTCACTCAATGACACTGAAACCTATTAGTCTTTGATCTACTCCTTTGTTTGAGAAGGTTTTCTCAAATGAGTTTCTTACAATTGGAAAGAGGCACATTCTATTTTTGACAAATTCCTTCTTCCTTTTTCTAATGTGTGTGCCATTTCTCTAGGGATAAACTATAAATTAAACAAGGGCATAAAAATTTTAGAGTCCTATTTCATAGAAAATTCTGGTTCCACAGGTGCCAGGTGTAGAGGATCACCAATCCAATACATTAATGCTCACTGAGACCAATCCAGACTTAGACAAAAACATCTCCTGCTGGTCTTTCCTACATGGTCTAGTAGCAGCTGAGAGGCTGTAGAAAACACAGAAATACTATTTCAGCCTGAGATGACTGTGATAGAAGAAGATCTGACATAATACAACAGGATTTTGCAAGCTCTTATTACCTATTTTAATAATCTGTCACGAACGTAACGAACACCCTGAAGGAACTAACATTCGTTACAATAGGTATTGTAAAAGCAGAAGGGTAACCCTCACTTCATTTAAAATATATTTTAAAGATATACTATGTACAAAGAATGGTAGTGGGTACTAACTCTGCATTGAAAAAAAAGGTAAAAATATCAACCATTATCTTCTCTTTCACTGACAGACATACAAAAGCAAAAGCTTAAAAAATCAAGACATATATGAAAATGTTCACATTATCTATGAAGCAATGAGTCCCGTAAATTGCAGCAGTTAGGAAGGGGTAAGCAGGGTATTGGTTTTCTATTTCAAATGATTCTTAAATAATAAATTAGATTCTTAATAGGATGATTGGTTGACCTGTACCATAATAATGTTTTTACCATCAGACATACTTTTAATAAATGTTTGAACAAACTGATCAGTGGGTGACAGAAAATAATTATCAAAAGCTTCGTGGCAAATACAAGATCATTAGCAATATTTAATATGCTAAATATTTGAAGTGGGTTTCCAAGGACTTACAACAGATTTTAAACTGTCTATATTAGAGTTTAATAAATAGGGCAAGTTTGGGGAAAAGCACATTAAAAAGTTATTTGTAATATTTTTAGGTCAATGGAATGTAGAGTTCAACTAAATGGGCTCTGTTCTTCCAACAGAAAATGAACATTCTTTATGGATTGAATTTTAACAAATAACATATCTAATTACTCTTTTCCTTCTTTTGAATTTTAATGAAGAAATCTGGTATATGAGTTTAAATCAAAAGGAATTCAAAAGGCAACTTGATCAATGTGATTGGCCAATATATTTGACATTTATTATCCACAAATATTCTGTAGAAGCAATTAAAATGGCATCAGCCATAAAAACAAATGTATAATTTTGAAATGAATCCAGAAGCATGCATTTTTCTGAGAAGCAGTAATGACTTCAGTGCAGGACATTTCCTGGGGATCACTGACTGATACAGATTTATTGGGCTCAGCTTTTGCAAAACCCTCAAATTTTCCCAAGCAGCCATTATTGTCCTGAAATTGCCCTTCATGTTCATTATTTTTACTTAATTAAGTTTCTGTATTGGGGAAATATCACAAATAGTAAAAATATAGTAATACATAGTATAGACTTACTTTTCCTGATCTTTTTTTTTTTTTTTTTTTTTTTTGACAAATGATACACAAGAAAGTTTCTTTCCTCGTAATTCAAAAGTCTAGGAAATAAAACTAGCATTATTCTGAAATTAACATGATGGCATTTAAGGAGAAAAAAGATTATGCTTATTGTTCTTAAAAATCACTAGAAATTTCAGCTTGGCATTTTATTGAGATGATATCTTATTTAAGGCATTTACACACTCTAGTTACCAGAAAAAAATGCTGGAGCCCTACATCATATAATTCAAAATAGAAAGAGTGGCAAATTATGTAATACGTGTAAAAATGTTCAACAAAGTTTTGAGGTTTGCCTTGATACTTTAAATATGTATATTTATTTATAGACAATAAAAGTTATTTCAAAAATTTATACTTTGTTGCCTATTTTTGCCATACGCCTTCAGCAAATGCTGTCAGCTTACTCAGTAGGCCTTCAGTAAAGGAAGATAATATACAATGAGCAACATGAAGAGACACATACATGGAATATTCTTCTCATTTAGGAGCAATTTCTCCATTGTCAGTATAGTGAATGTGATTTTATTACTATTAACCAGTTTTCAAATATAAAGAGAGGAAGCAAAATGTAGTGGTTAAGGCTGCAGTCTCTATAGCCAGATAAAATGTGTTTAAGGCTTTCTCAATTTACTCTCACTGTGCCTCATTCAGTTTCCTCGTCTGAACAACAGGAAGAGTAATATACCTACTTTATTCAGCTAGAATGTGGTAAAACAAGTAATGCATGCAAAGGGCTTAAAACTAGGCCTAGCACAAAGAAAGCATTCAAAGGCTGGGTGTGGTGACTCATGTCTGTAATATTAGCACTTTGGAAGACAGAGGCTAGAAGATCCATTGAGTCCAGGAGTTCAAGACCAGCCTGGGCAAGACAGCAATACTCCCATCCCCACAAAAAGAAAAAAAAAAAAAGCACTCAAAGAATGCTACCTGTTATTATTACAATACCCAAAGACATTACATTCTGTAAAATCAGAAAGTTTGTCTTCTTTACCACTGCTCCTAACACTTTGGTGAATCTAAGCAAAGCACTGGATAACTAGAGTTAACACTCAAACTTAGGAGAAACTTGAGCTATATTCAGAGAGGTAGCCCTAATTAGCCTTTGATATCATTTTAGAAATGATGGGTGCAGCAAACAGGGGTTGTTACAGTCAGTGGAATATAGGTAAAAACACATTTTTGAGCCATAGTGTAGGTCAGAGAACTGTCGCTGTGGCTGCCATCTCGTCTTCTACAGCTGCTGCTGCTTTGTCTTCCTGGGTAATTAATATCAAGAACACTACTTTAGAGCCCAAGGCCAGACAGAGGCAAGCATCTCCCAAGGGTTTTGTAGCTGAGTCTCTAGCCCCAAGGATTGCAGCTGCACGTATTATAGTTAATTCCTGTGCCTTCTAACCTGCAGGGACGGCTGCAGCTGGGGCTTGCTCCTGTTCCAGGGCAGCAGCAGACTCCCGTCCTCTAGGCCTAGTGATTACTGGTCCTTTTGGCTCTTTGGTTGAATGAACCTGGAAAAAAGTATAATGACTAGTTGTTCAAGTCTTTTGCTGACAGATGTGTTATTTCATCTTAAAACCGTTGTGCTTATATTCGCCCTTTTATCATTCCAAATGTGTTGTAAGAGGCAAAAGAGAAAGCTTTTGTTAATGCTCTTTGTTGAAATCTATTTCCACCAAATTAACTTTATAAAATTTGTGAAGTCTGATTACACACAGAATATTCATTTTTATTCAATGTTTTGCATAAAATAAAGGCCAGTTGTTTCGAAGTGACAACTATTGTTACCATTAATTTCTTTAAACATCTTCAGAATAATAATTGGCTTGTTTATTTAGGAACAAGTGGTGTATGTTTCATGTGTTTCTTCCCTGGTATTTATTGTCATTTTTGTTTGCTTGTTTGGGACAGGGTCTCGCTCCATTACACAAGCTGGAGTGCAGTGGTGTGATCATGGAGCCTGGAATTCCTGGACTTAAGCAATCCTCCTGCCTCTACCTCTCTAGGAGCTGGGACTCCAAGTGCGTTTCCACCATGCCTAACTAATATTTTAGTTTTTCTTTTGTGGAGATGGGGGCTCGCTGTGTTGACTAGGCTTATTGCAAACTCCTGTGCTCAAGTGATCCTCCTGCCTCAGCACCCCAAAGTATGTTGTTTGTTAAAAATAAAATATATTCCTCACATTCTTATTTAATTTCTTATTCTTCCTTTATCCACACTCTGTTATTTCTTTCCACATATTGCTGCTGCTCTTCCAGTCTGGATTATAATACTAATAACCTATAATAACTGTATGCATTTGGATAAATCTTACAGTTCATAAAGTTCTCGCACATACATTTTTATTTGAGTTTTATAACCAGTAGGAGGTGAGCAGAATAAGGAATATTATCACATTTTAAGACTAAACAAACTGAGGCATATGCAAGATTAAATGATTTGTCAAAGATTAATAAGATTGAAATAAGGTCTTGTCCGGTATTCAAAACACCTGTGATTCCACTATGTGTCCCAAGGCAGGGTGGCCTAATTGAGTGAACATTGGCTTTCAAGTCAGAAATACCTGGGTCTAAAACCTGGTTCTGTCACTTATTACTTCTGTTACTTTGGGTGATGAACCATCTTGAATTACCTTAAAGCTAAAAGTAGAAATTCTAGATAATTAAACAGAGATGGAGTTTAAAAACTAGGATAAACAAAGCAAAACAACAGAAGGCTATAAGTAATTGGTAAGAAAAAACCAGCTCTTATTAGGTTGACCATATTCTCTCTACTTTTACCTTTCCACCTCAGCCTACTGTTCAAATAAAAGTATATTTTTTTGTTAACCATAATAAATTACAGGGTCTTGAAGAGAAAATAATCAAGTCTTAGCAATCCCATATGGTTCAAACTAATACTTACAAGGTCTTTCTTGAACCTCTTGTGTCCTCTCAAGCCTTCATGAAGTTTTCATTTTGTTTTGGCTTTGATATATATTTATTAAAAATATTTTTGAATAGGTTATATATACACATCTTTTAAAAATTTAAAATGTGCAGAATACTATTCCAAAAAAAAAAGTCTCTTACTCATCCCTGTTCTCTAGCCACCCAGTTTTATCCCCTTGAAGCAAACACTGATAGAAGACACTCATGACTCATGACTCTTTCCAAAGATACTTTATTCATTTTTAAACAAGCATACATAATGTATCATTCCTAAATTTTTTTTTTACTAAATGGTTGTCTAATGTACTCATTTTATCTCTTTTTGAAACAAAGCAAAAAAATAAAAATAAAAAAATAAAAAAAATCCCGATTGACATTCCCCATAGACTACATGCAATGGATAAAGAGAATTACTCCAAAAGAAAATTGGGAGTATCCTTAAAGGGAAGGACATATGATTTAGGCAAAACCAACAGATGTCAACTCACTAATTAAAAGCTCCAAGCTGAGACAGTAGCCTCAAATCAGTGCTCCCAGGGCCTCTTTAAAAGTAAGCGTACATAAAATCCTGCATATATAACATATTCTTAACTAGATGGTGAGCTCTCAGAGGGCAGGGAGTTGAATTTAAGCATATTTAGTTCTTGACAAATAAAAAGCATATATATGCTTTGAGGGCATAAATGAATATTTTGTTACTTACTGAAATTTTTCCCAAGAATTTCAGCAAGACCCACTTAATTTCGTCATCCAATGTGCATCTATTATAAGCAGTTGTTTTCTCATGTGTATCTGCTTGGAAACCGTTTCTCTAAATCTTAGTAAACAATTTAAGTTTAATATACTTGAGTTACAAGGCTATAGTGTTTATTTCTTTTAAATGCATGCCACTGGTAGTGAAGGTTTTTTTTTATTTGAGTGAAATCCTGTTCTTTGTTAGCATAGCAGAAAGGTAGAGTGGAACATGAAGGCTAGATGACTATTTAGCCAAGTCACTGAACAATAGATACTGTTATCCATTTGAAAGAGAGTATGAAGTATAGTACAAAAGGTAATTTTTAATGTAAAAAAGTCATATGTAAAAGGAACACAGAGATCATACCTTCTATCTGTAGTAAACATAGTACTATGGCTGTTGCAGAGACTGATATTAAATAACACTTGTAGGAGGTCATTGATTTGGACTGAGCTCCTTGCCCAGGCCTTAACAGACCAAACCAAAATGGAGTCACTTGTGTGAAAGTTCTACATTACCAAACTTTGTTTATCTGATCTTTCAAGAAATCAGGAGAAAGATAATAGCCAAATCCCCGAAGAGACCTATTTGAGTCAAGATGTTAACAAGTCTCCTCTGCTTTAATCTTTACAAGGAAAGTAACCTGAAGTAACCTGATGCTAACCAATCTGCTGTGTGTTCCCTGTTTCTGCTTTCTTCAGCTCTTTTCTGCCTATAAAGCCAAACTCCTCTGTCCAGCTCATTGGAAAACCCATTCCATTTTATACAAAGAGGTGTTGTCTGATTTTAGAATTGTTAATGAAAGTCAATGAAATCTTTAAAGTAAATTTGTTGTAATTTTGTCTTTTGACACTGGCAAGCAATTCTCATCATGTTACCAGTCAGTAGTATAGACTTGAGTGTCACTGACGTGCTATAGAGCACATAGAAGAACTGAAAAGTAAAGGAGGAAAGGATAAACCTGTTTATCTCACATGTTCTGTTCCTTTTTAAGGAAAAAGTTTTTATTCCAGGGCTGTCTTGCTAAGATCATAACATTTAACTTCAATTAAACAGGAGTGCACACAGTATTAAGAAAAAAGGTACCTGAATATTACCCCTGACCGATGGACAGACAAGTCCTCAAATATACCAAGCACATGCTCCTCCCTTCCAGCAAGGCCTTGCATACCAGGCCTCAATATTGGGGTCTGCTATGGTCTCATTACTTGTGTCCTCCAAAATGCCTATGTTGAATCCTAACCACCAAAGTGATGGTATTAGAAGGACTTTGGAGAGAAGATTTGGTCATGAAGGCAGAGACCTCATGAATGAGGATTAATGTCCTTATAAAGAAGCCCTGGGGAGAACCCTCACTCACTACCATGTAAGGACTCAGGGAGAAGGTCATCTATTAACCAGCAAATGTGCCTTTTCAAGACACTGAATGGGCTGGCACCCTGACCTTGAACTTACCAACTCCCAGAACCATGGGAAATACATTTCCATTGTTTAGAAGCCACCCAGTTTAGGGTGTATCTGTTATAGCAGCCTGAAAAGACTAAGACAGTGCCTGGTTGAAAGAAAGGAGTACTGAAAGAGGAAAAAAAGACCTTGATCAGAGGCTAGCAATAAAAAGAAATATATAAGACAACAAACCAAGCTTCACTAAGTTCCTCTACAGGTTGCAAGTTTAGATTTAATTCAAAATGTGATTAGGCTCAATATTTATCTATATCTATAAACTTCAGATTTTTACTAGAATTAAATGAGGCTTTGTAAACTGAGAATATTTTAATATTGTGTTCTCTGCATCTAATACAGCAATGCATATGTTATGTGCTCAAATGCCTAGGTGTGGATAACATAAAATTTAGGTTCTGATTATTTTAGAATTTAAGAGTCTTCTGGCTCAAACTTTCTTACTTACAATTTATGTATTTAAAAAGATATCAAATTTTAAGGTGCTACCAGTTTAATGCGTTAGGAGGTTTACTTTTCTTGCTTAAAGCAGACACCATCAGACACAGAAATAAAGCTCCTAACCCCATAGGATCTGGGATCATGTCTGTCTCATTCAAAACTCAACCTCAGTGTTTGGTGTGGCCCCTTTCATACAGACAGGACAAGATAAATGTTCATCAAATGATATACAAATAAATAATAGCAGGTTAAGTTATAAAAAATATATTGTCAATCTATTATTAGTCAAAACCTTGAAAAAGCAGACTGAACCTCTGAAGCCTTTGAAATCAAACTCTCAGTCAGTGTCTCCAGCTATTTCAAACCTAACCACTGTGAATCAAATAGTTAGAGAAACTGAAATGACCTATTTCATGAAGAGAACAATTCTAATAAGAAATTGTATGTGAATGTGTGGGTGTACACACATACACACACACACACGCATATATATATATAATATACACACACACTCACACATTCACAGACATATATTTGCAGAGTTTCTTTTTCATTCTAATTTAATTTGTCTTGCACAGTACTAGGCTCCTAAACAACATGGATTACTATTTGTTGAATTAGAATGATAACTGCATAAACCCAGCCGAGATTCTTGCTGCAAGCTGCAATTTGCCTACTCTATAATGTCAACGAAGCATCTGGTTCCTACTTTGTCACTTTCTCCCTAGGGCTTCAAACTGAAAGCAACAGAGGAGAAAGTGGGGTCATTATATATATGGCTAGAACAAGAAGTATACTGTGTAGGCTCTGAAACATATTTCTGCAATTTCATAAATGGCCTATAATTCAATAATAGCCGTCAAAACTGTGTTAGTTTCATTTCAGTTTGGCTATAAATGAGTTTGTTTCCTACTAAATCACTCATACCCTCATTTCCCACTATTTTAGTGGTAGTTATTAGCATAATGATGATGGTCTTTCTCTACAACAATTTTGTTAGACAACTTCAGACCATTCTTGTAACTAATTAATATTTCTAATAGGAGACAAATTACTTTTTCAAACAAGATTCCTTTTCTAAAAGGTGCATTACATATTTTTCTTTTATTTACTTCTAAGATTAGTAAATCTGTTATTCATGGGCTCATGACTGCAGAAGAATTGTAAGCACACAGTTCCTACATAATACATACTGCTCTTCTCAGATACAAATACTTTGATATATCCAATGATTGTATTTTAAAAGACAATATTGAAAAAAGTCATAAAGGCTAGCAATATAGCAGGCTTAATTAACTGAAAAAAATTATAAAGAAGTAAAACTTAGTATTGAAATTAGTGCTACATTTAAAGTTTGTGTCCATCCTTTGATTTCAAGTTTGTTTATATACCTAAATAATATTTACTTTCAGGGCTGTGCATATTTGTGGTTTGCAGTGAATAACAGGAAGTTATTTACAATGGAAAACCATTTTATTTTTCAAAGGCAAGATTAACATGTGATTCTTTGATATCATTATGTAATAATACATAGCAATCTAGGAAGCCCTATTATATTTTGAAGTAATGATATCAAATAGATATTATAAATTGACCAAAAGGTTTTTATGTCTTTGTTTTCCTGTCAATATATCCAAGTGACCACTACCACCAACAAAAAAAACTAAAAGAAAACATATTTTAAATGAAACATGCAGACCCCTGAAAAATAAGCAAACTTATTCTGACATGTAATTTATCAAGCTGTGAGATTTCTACTATTATAGAAAAGACAAAAAATAAGGAAAAATAAATAAATGAATAATGTGACTGGAATCTTAGGAAAATTCCTTTAAACAAAATGTAAATCTGGATGTTTTTGTCGTCGTTGCTGTTATTAATCATAAAGCTGACCTATGCATACTAGATTTTGGAGGGGGCTAAATAATTTAACAGCCATAATTAGAAATAGTTGCATTATTTTTACTAAGTGTAGGAAAGTCTGCTTTTGGCCATGTATTTATTTCAGTAAATCTTCTAAAAAATAATAATATGTTTCATAAAACTCTAACATAAATCCTTAACATTTCCGAGTGCTAAGACTGGGTTGGCATTGGATTTGAAATGGAAGAAAATTTAACCAATGATTTTGAGAGGATTATTTTTTCTATAGCCTATATGAATGTTTACCACACCAAGTATTCTCTTAATGGTGTTTATCCCTTTCTGCTGAATAGTCTGTCTTTTGGATAATCATTTTTTTTTTTTAATCTTCATTTAAATGAGTTTGTCATGCAAAGCAACAAACCATACAAAGTTGCATCATGTCACTGCAGTGTGAGACAGGAGTGGAGTTTCAACCTTAGTTTTTGTCTTTTGTATAATTCCAACTCTTTGTTTAATATCAACACGTTGTTCTATCTTCATGAATTTCCTTATTTCTCCAAATAACAGTCAAAATCATATCTATTATTCATGCTAAAGTGCCAATTGTATATTATAAGCCTTCCTTGGGGAACTGGCTCCTTACTTCTCAACAATCTAATCTTTTCTCTCCTTCAAGGAAAGCACAAATGAAATAGTATTTCAAAAAATATGATGTTCAAAGGTCCCCTCAGTCATTTAGAATGTTCTGGCGAGGCTGCTAATTTTGAGACTATAATGGTCTATGATATTTCCTTTGAATCCATTATAATCTATTTTATCAGTATTTTGGAACGACTATTTTTTACTTTCCATACTTCAGAATCAGTCCATGAAACACCTATGTTAGACAAATCTGAACACTCTACAGCCCCTTTAATTTGATAAAATAACACTCATAGTAGTACAGATTTCATATTCAGATTTGATTTGTATTGCTGGAGAAGAGGTGTTAGAATGGAAGTGCTTCATGACTGTCTCTTGTTATGGCCTATTTATATGCAGTCCTAGATACAAAGCACAGCCTAGTTAGTGGAGCAGTTTGAGAAGTTTAGTGAAGACCTGTCTGTGCTGTGCCCCAAGCAAATGTAAGCAACTCCTCTCTCTCAAAGTTCACTCTTCATCAAATGTATTTAATGGTAAAAATAGAGACAATGGACCACCAAAAACAATATCCCACTCTATAACTGTTTATGAGTGTGCATGCTGTGTGAATGGGTTGATATTTATTACATATTTTTTGTTTAAATATCTATTTAGCGGATGAGTACATCCTTATGTAGATACACAAGCGTTTCTTAACTAAAAAACTGAATCCATCCCACAAACACACATTTCTGAGTCTTATTTTTCAGATAATTTCAGTTATTGCAAGTTATTCTAAATAAGTATCAGGCATTGTGATATGGTGTCTGGCACTACGTAATTCCTTATTTAATAGAAGAACAAGAGAGCATTTATAGTGAAATATTCATAAATTGTCAGCACATCTGTTATTACTGCCCCCAGGGCGGCATTCATTTCAGCCTCCTATTTTCCAGACATTTTTCTATTTTCAAATGTACGCTGTACTTTGATCTGGCACATAACCAATCAAGCTGCCTTTTATAACCTGGCTACACCTGTTTCTGCAGGTGTAGTAACTGAGAGAGAGCACCTTCAGGATGGAGGGAAAGAGCTACCTGGGATTCATTCTGAGCCAGTCACTTCCTCACAGCAACTCAGCAGGCAGCTTTAGGAAATTTTTTATGAAGCACATCAGTAGGATTTTTCTCTTTCGTATCAGTGTGGCCACACTTAGAATGAGATGGCTCATGTAATATGTTTTCAAATGAGATTTCTATAACTAAGAAAATAACTGTTTAAAAAATCTTAATTCCCTTTTCTTCTTTGTAATATTTTGACTTTATACTTTTTATTAACTGTATTGTATGTGAATGTACATTTTTGTGTGTAAATGGTTTTTATACTACCATGTTATTTTATTGCATATAATACTTTCTTTAACTTTTGCTGAGGGTGTGTGCTCTATAGTAAGAGACGTAGTATAGTAAGTCTGGTTTAATTGATCTCCATTTAATCCATTAACCAATATCAGGCACACTTCTTTCCTCCTGTAAAATATGCTTACAAATGCTCACAGCAACACTTCATATCTGTAGCCACAGCACTGCCTCTACTATGTGTACTTTTGCTTCTACCAGTGGAGTTGCCTCTTTTCCACGAGTCAGAAACATTGTTCCACCATCTTTTACACCATAAGAACTTTCTATAGAAATTAGGTAAACATATTAATTATTGCATGAACCGAAAGAAAAAAGAGAGTGAAAAAATGCTTGGTATCTTTCCCATGAAAAACTCAAGTGCTTTGGCATAATCCAGTAAGTCACATAACTCTCCAAAGTGTTACTGAATTTAGATGTAAACAATGAAATGGTGAATTATTTTGGGAGTGGGGAGAAATTAGTTGGGAACATACAGATCTAGAGCTTTGCTGTCAAATACAATAGCCGATAGCCAATAACCACATGTGGCTCTTGTCAAATTCAAATGAATTAGAATAAAATAAAAATTCAGTTCCTAAATTGCTCAGTGATTTATAGGCACATAGAGCTCGTGGCTCCCAAATTGAATGGCACAGATATAAAACCTTTCCATCATCACAGAATGTTTTGTTGGACAGACAAAGAGACATTGTGCACTCAGATAACTGCAATTGTCTAACCTCTCACTCCAAATTAAATAAATATAAATTACAAATGGTAGATAAATATATATTAGTATTTTAGGCAAAAAGTGATTCAGAATTATTGGTAAAATATACATTTTTTGTTTAAAAATGTTAAATATATTTTTATGATTCCCATTGCTTTCCATGTTTCAGTTAATTTACTATTTCTTGTTCCTGCTACTATTGGATAAAAGTTTTACTTCGACATATCAGATAATGATTAAGCATAATCTTCTCCAGAGAGAATTACGATTTTTACCATAACCTCAATCACCAGTGTCTTGAGAAACTTTGCGCAAGTTATTTGAGGTCTGTAAACTTTGGTTTCTCTATCTATAAAATGGAAATCTTAGTAGAACTTAGATTATAAGATTTTTATGAGGACTAAATGAGTTAATGGTGGCAAAGTTCCTCTGTCTGTGCCTGAAACATAGGAAGAAGTTAATAATTGTTAAGTAGTAATAACACTTGTTATAATAGCAATCAAAAAGTTGTAAGACAATTTGCAAAATGCTATCATGTGTATTATTTCATTTAATTCTCAATTATTTTTCATACTTTCGATAGGAAAGGGATCTCAGAAAGCTATAGTGAATTACTAAGTTTACATGGTAGGAAATTCATTTCTTTGACTTCAAAACTTATATAATTATATTCTTCTTATGTAACGCTTTCCTTCATAAACTACTCATAAAAGTATTGTGCTACTAAATTATTTTCATTGGATGTATTTCTAACTTATTATTCATTTACATATCAGTATTAAACACAATAGTAGAATTTCATGATTTGTCATGATCTGAGATATTGAAACCTAGTAGAACAATTTCACTTGACACGTCTAGTCAAAAGGGCATCTCGATTGTGTTTTGAAAAACAGAAAATAACAGAAAGCTATTTTCCCCTAGCTAAGCATTCATCAATGAGTGCATATAAACCTGTTTCAGATCAGCAGAAAACAAAGAAATTTGAATTCATTATTTTTATCCTCACTTTAAATCCTATGTTAAATCTAGTCTGGGATTTTCCATACCAAATCACAGACTAGTGAGAGAAGAGATTAGATGCTACAAAACTACTATAATACAAAGAATATGTCAAATACAATAATAGATATGCATTACACTCTAGGGAGTTTAAAGAACATTGAGTTTGCATCATATTAGGAATAGGACATGACTTCATGGAAGTAGTGGCCTTTAACATGGATGTAGAGAATAAATAAGTATAAACTGGAAGAAATAAGGGAAAAGATATCCCCTATCCTTCAGATAAGCAAAATTTTCTTTCTATGTCATAGCATTATTTCTGACATTTTCTGTACTTCATTGTATTTCAAGGGCTAGAATCTGAGAAACTGCATTTCTCAGACACATATGACACCGGAGTTCTGGTTTCGGTTCTGTCACTGGGAGACATTCACATGAAATTAAAACACAAAAGGTTGTTTTTGTTTTGTTTTGTTTTGTTTTCTGTCTCTCCAATGTCAATGTCGACAATAGAAAAGCCCAGTTTGAATTCTTAAAGACACAACAGCAGATGAATATGAACTCCTGCTGCTGCTAAATGCAGACGCTTGACATGGTAGCCTCAGAGAAGTGCAGACCTAGGTGGTAGAACTCCTAACTTACTGAAGCTCCTCATCTGAGTAATGCCACCACATCTTTTGCTCTTTCCAAAAATGTTGTATCCTGATTATCTTTCTACTTGAAATATCTAAGCAGGTATCTACTTTGTTGATTGAACCCATAATGATAGAGTTAGGGGAAAGCAAAAGAAAAACTATGCATGCAGAAAAGTTGGAATGTATTTAAGAAGCAAAAATAACTATGCTAGTTTCCATGCCAATTGGATTAGAAATGAACCTTAGTACTGTCTTAGAGAGATTGCTATGCTTAACTCTTGAGTTTGCAATTCAGTAGGTTTTTGTGTGACATCTCTGGCCATTTCTCTTAGACCTTTTTTAGAGTATGTGCTTTATATAATTAAGTCACTATTATTTAGACTTGAAAAAGTGGGAATTCATCAAATCTACAGTTAATATAAAAAAATCCAAATAAATATGATTAGAAAAAAAAAAAAACAGAGGAGAGAATTAAATTAATGTCTGTGATTTAGCTCAGTGAATTTAGATGCTAAGCCACAAAAGCAATATGTCTGCCAAAGTGTTATAAACAAATTGTGGCCCAGATAAATAATGTAAATAAATATTGATTATGAACAAAAAAATCTCACAATATAAAATGAAATACCCGTATAATATCTACCACCATCTATACGTTGAGTATGTAAAAAAGCCAAACCAAGTGAAAGCATTTCATAAATCTTGTCTTGGTAGGAGACAATTGGGTGTACTCACTAACATTTGATGTTTGAAAATTAAAAGTTAATTAAGTGTGTTAGGTATTTAGAAATACATACTGAGAGATTAGAAAAAGAAGCTATACCATTCAAACAACTAAAACGGAAAATCAGTACAATGAACACTCAACCAATCTAACAAAAGATAGGAAAGAGATGCCAAATAATAAAAATCAAGCATGGCAAGTAGAAAACACAAAGAGTGTATTTGCCAGGGTAAAGATACCTACTAGTACTCACTAAAATTTTTAATGTTTTAAAAGCAAAATTGCTCAGATTAAATAAAAACACAATAAAACAAAAAAATTCAAAACCTGATTCAAGGCAAAACTCCCTAAATGTTATAAAGAGACATAATTTATGGATTTAGGAATAGCAATATACCAAAATAAGGCAATGGTCACCAACTTTTGTGCACATTTAAAAAACTCTTATAAAGTACTTTAAAATTTACAAAGTGACACCTGATAAAATGTCAAATCCAAAACCAGAGCAAAATATTTCAACACACCTGTGTCAGAAGCCAACAGATCAAATAGACTGAAAAAGGAATAAGCAGATCAAATATTACAATAACACAATTGAGATGTCTACACTAATAGGCTGATATGCAATATATTTCGAAACAAATAGGGATTTCACACTTTTTTTTTTTTTTTTTTGTATTTTTAGTAGAGATGGGGTTTCACCATGTTAGTCAGGATGGTCTCTATCTCCTGAACTGATGATTCACCCGCCTCGGCCTCCCAAGGTGCTGGGATTACAGGCGTGAGCCACCGCACCGGGCTGAGATTTCACACTTTTAAAAGTATTCATAGAACACTGACAGACTAACCACTTGTTGATTTATTCAGGTAACAACGAGACATTTGCTTAACAAATACGTACCCAGTATTTGCTGTGTGCCACACACTTTTCTTTCTGGAAATCTTAAATCGTAGTGGAGCATGGCCAATACCATGGTAAATACAGTGAAGAAATGTGATCCAATTTACATTTTCAAAAGATCAATTTGCTGCAGTGCAGAATATCATAAGACACAATTTTAACTTATAAAAACTTCACTGTTTCCCAAATGGTTTATAGAAAATATAAAGGTAAAAAATTTAAATTTAAATCGTACCTATCAGCGTAATGAGCTCGTGTTTTAAGCAAAATGCATAATATACTACGGTCTGAATATCTGTGTCTTCCTCAAAATTATGCTAAAAGGCTAAATCCAAGGTGATAGTATTAGGAAGTGTGACCTTTGGGATGGGATTAAATCTTAAGGGGAGAGCCCTCATGAATGGTATTAGCCCCTTATAAAACAGGGTCAAGGGATCTGGTTCCCACTTCCACCATGTGAGAACACAGTGTAAAGGCACCACCTATAAACCAGAAAATTGGCCCTCAGGTAGATTCTAATTCTGCTCATGCCTTGATCTTGGACTTCCCAATCTCCAAAATTGTGAGGTTTTATTTATAAACTACCTAGTCTACAGTATTTAGTTATAGTGGTCTAAACAGACTAAGATACAATTCTTCTAAGTTTACTGTAAGAAAAAAAATTACAAACAAGTGTGCTTTTCTGTATTTCCTTTTAAGAATTAAACACCATCACAATATTTAAAATCAATATATTAAGGAAAATTTAAAGAAACTGATAAAAAATGTCTGTAATGTTGTATATGCAAACCAGATACATTTTTAGAGTTTTTTTTGTCTTCTATACTGTATTTTCCTCTTTTATAATCTCATGATTTTATAATCTCATGCCTGAAAAAATATTATTCCATTGAATTATCTTACTGAAGGGCTGAAAAAATATTATATACATATTTTAAATGTTTATTGGTGTGGTTAACTGCTTATGGAAATGTAAGATGGAGCTCTTTTGCAGGATTATTTGAAAATATGTTTTCTTATTTAAAATTGCAAATGATCTAGCAATAACAATTTGTGATCTTAACCCTAAAGATATATTTATAAATAAGGACAGGGAAATATTTAAAAGAACTTTCATTCAGGCATTGTTTATTATAATGAAACATTGGAAGTAGCCTTAATTCATCTTAATAGATGAAAATTTAAACAAATTATGACATTTATTACCACAGAATATTATACAGCAGTCAAGAATGAGGAGTAAAATGGAAAGATTATCAAGACATATAGGGCAGTCTATTTCACACAGTTTACTACAATTTAAGTTAATATAAGCATATATGGATACATGTAAAAGCATAGAAAATGTTGCAGTTGCAAAACATCAAACTAATCGCTATGGTTAAAATTGGGAAAGGATCTGGCTTAGTAGCAAAAGGTAGGTTTCAAGAAGAGGTGAGGAAACATGCTTTGGATTTAGGCTTGTTTAGAATATTTGAATATTTTTAAAAGGAGAATTGATACTTGCATGAATGAAGCATTCAAAAATGTATAATTTGGGACAGCTTAGGTGGAACAATGCATGGAATAATCAAAGTGTAACTTCAAAGGGCTAAAACATGACTCATACAAATAGAGAAAGGATATATGTCAGATAATTTATTGAACACATTAATGAATGAAAGGAGTAAAATGATAAAACTGGTTTCAAAAAACTGAGAACTGAAGTTCATATAAGTACAAATTTTAGAATAGGGTCATACGTACAAAACTGATTAGTATTCTGTAAAACATTATTAAAAGAGAAAGTTTAGCTGAATTAAGTTTAACAGAGTTTCATTGAGCAGAGAACTATTCACAAATGACGCAGTCTCCCAAGCCAGAGGAGGCTCAGAGACTCCAGCGCAGCTACATGGTGGAAGAAGATACATGGGTGGAAAAAGGAAAGTGACCTACAGAAAATGAAAGTGAGGTATAGAAACAGCCAGATTGGTTACAGCTTGGCGTTTTCCTTATTTGAATGTAATTTGAACAGTTGGCCACTTTGATTGGCCCAAACTCTGTGATCAGCACAAGAGTAGCTACAGTCTGCTTACAAGTCCATATAGGTTATAGTTCACCATCCACAGAGAAACCTTTAGGTCGAACTTAAAATATGTAAGGAGGCACCTTCAGACTAAATGATTTAACAGCATCAAAGCCATAACTTTTGGAATTATATTTTCTACTAGATAGAAATCTAAAAATTAACATGTAACTTCACAGTATCTGGCTTCTAATCTATTAGATAAGCAGCAAAACCAAGCACAGGTACATTCTCCTAGAGAATTCAACAATCATTCCATGTGCTTATAAAATAATGCATCAGTATGAAATTAAAAGTATATGCCAATCCTTTTTGCTTATGTCTAAGAATTGTATAAAGTTTTTATGAAATAAAGAGTAACAGTAAAAAAGTAGACACCCCACTATTAAGAACAATGGTTGAAACAGACATTATTTAGTCATGTTTGAGGGGAATGTGATTCATTTCTGGAAAAACTATAATAGAAATCCAGATGGTGGAGATGCAATAATATGAAAAATATTATTAATTGCAGAAAGAGACAAAATTCCTTGAAGTGTGTACATAAATCCTAATACTAGAAAATATTCATTCACATGCTAACAGGAATATATATAGAAAGAATGAAAGTTTCTAAATGAGACCAGGACAGTGATTACCATTAGCTACATGTGGCTGAGTATTCCTAGTGAATGAAGATTGTTATTCTTGAACCTATTCTGCATATCATTTTTAGTTTCTATGTTTTCATATTGAAACTATATAGAAAATTCCAATAGGCCCATTCCATGCTTTCTGTTTGTGTGTGTGTGTGCGTGCGCTCGTGTGCCTATGTGTGTATTTCTAACTCATGTTTTCTACCATAATCAGAATGTTACTAGTATCTCCAGTTATAGTCATAGATAAGACTGGATAAACTCTAATTTACCCATTACAACCAAGATTCCGGTGACCATCGTGAGTATGGAGTAAGATTCTATTCTGTGTGCCATATGTTATATAAATATTAAAAATTTGTTAATAAAGAGCTTTCCCATAATATACATAAACCACTATTTTCAAATATTACTTTAGACCCATGTCAGCATTTACCTAGTGAGGTGCTTCCTTGAACATTTTTATTAAACTAATTTTGTCTTAATCACTTTAAGACATTTTGTTTAACAGACTATACCACAAATAAAGATGGATCAACTTTGTGAAAAGAAATAATAAGAGCCCCAGAGGTCTGTGATAATAAGAAAATATAAATGTCTTTACACTTTATGATTTTAATTGAACTTTATGATGTCTTTATCCTGTCTGATGAAATCTGGCAAGGACAATGATCAAAGCCAGTTAATAAAAACAGAGCATAAAATTTTAGTCTAAAATTGAGAAAACAAATATTGAAAGATGCCTTCTCCAAAAGTTTTTTGAAGGGCTTACAATTGTTACAGGGTTACTTAACAGTATTACAGGTGATTTTTTTCCCCTGTTACTACTGAAAGACCAGTGTGTTACTTTCTCTTGAATAAAGAAGCTTGTTTTCAAAGAATCTAGGGCACGCATATTTATATTATGTTACATAAAAAAAGAACACTGATTTACATATATTTGCATATACTGCTTAAGTATGTAAAACTAATTAATACTACTGAAAACGATGTATTCAAGATTCACATTTAAGGTCATACAAAGAACTGAGGTCAACCTCAGTTTTGCAAATTAGAAAAATCTGACCTGGGTATTTCTCCCGAAGCAGGGATCATTTTCTAATTTAGCTATGCCCAAAGACAAAAGTTTCCAAGTTGATGATTGTAAAAACAAACGTCTGTTTCACTAATGTTAAAGGAAGAACCCCCTTTATAGTTTTAGTGTGCTTTGGGCCACTATTCTCATTGACTTCCCTTGTCTTGGGATGGTATATTATATCATTCTGTCTGGTAGCTGAGGAGGCTCTCAAGAGAACTGCCTTAGACTGATCAAGTTTGTGATAGGAAGCTTTCAATGCTCTAAAAATGGCATACAGCCTCAAAGAGCCTTTTAGAATTGTCAGCTCTGCCTTTAAACCTTAGTAGCTTAAGCTGTTTATAAAGAATCCACAAATAAGAAAATTTTCTGTTTTAAATAAGATAACCTATGAAGTTTTAAAAGGTGTAACATTTGGGGTATTATAGTTTCCTTCCCTGAGTTATGAAGGAGCTTTTATAAAAAGTGTCAGTAATCTCAAATCCATTTAAACTTGCTTCTTGGGATGTACTGATTTACAGACCCATGATCTGCCTGTGATGGATCATAGCTGATCAGGTCATTTGCTAATAAACATATTTCAGAGGATTTCCCTTTCCATTCTCTGTTGAAATTCTTATACTGTAATGGAGAGTCTAGTCAGACTCCCAACTTTTCTTTTTTCAAGAAAAGTCTATTTCTTGAAAATATAGCTCATCCTGTAGCGCAAACTGCTATTTAAAGACCTCGGCCCTGTCAACTAAAGTGCTAAATTTTGAGATAAAATGTACATTTAATCAAGCATCCAACATTTTGAGCTCAGGGATTTTGAGCTTAGTTGCATGTTTAAGGCCATCAACATACTTGGCAGGAACTTTATCTTTGTTAGAGGATAAGTTTTTCTTTTTTAAATTTTTTTGGACCTTGGGACTTAATCACAGGTTTTCTGATTTTCTTACGATTTTTATTAATGGCCTCTTTCTCATTTTAATGTTTGGCAATACTGCCAAAATAATTGTGTCTGTCTTGGTAACACCTCATTCAAAAACTTCAGAAGGGACTCACTGTCAGTGCATCCAAAGTCCACAGTCTGGCATACAGATTCTTTATCCTCTGGCTCTGGCTGTCTGTCTGTGTGACTTGACTTTAGTGCTTCCACTCTCTAAAACATCTTCATCGAATTCCCCCTTACCTAATTTTTACCCACTTTTTAAGGATATACCTTGCTTCCCACATTTTCAATGAAAGATTTCCATGACTCCTTTTTTGCATCTTCAGGTTAACTCCATGTCTCAGATCCAGTTCTCATTCTACCTCTTTAATAAAAGACATTTGTGAGTATCCCTTCTTATGTTCCTCTTAACCTACATTAATTATAACCAATAATAATAAAATTTCCCATTTGATAAGAAACTGAGATCAAAGGGAGATTAAGAAGATTATCCAAACTCATAAAGCTGAGATTCCTATTTTTTAGTACCATAAAACTTTTATTCAAAATTATAATAAATCTTCTGACTTCCTAAACGTTACTAATTTCACCTTCACTAATATGCTATTTTATCATCTAATAAAATGCTGTATATTGTTTTGTAACTTTTGTACATTTATTAAATGCTTAACATATTTTACGTTTATTTTTGTTTCCTGAAACTTAGACAGAGAGTAACCATGAGATTTTAATGCACTTCTTGCGTTCACTGCATTAAAATCATGTTGAATTAGTGAGAAATGCAAGACAAATAAGAAATGGGAGACTTTTTGGGCTGTCTTATTAATATACCAAAAAAATTATTAAATTTTATTGACTTTTAGATAATGCTGATTTTAAAATTAACCAAAAATATAATCGTATTTTCATAGAAAAACTCTCAGTGCATTTATAAGAACACTTTGATATTAATATATATTAATATGTCTGTTTTATATTTAAAATTTTAAGAGTATTTGCTACTTAAAAAGTGTTCAAGAATAAAAGAAAGACAGTAATTAAGTGTAAAATTTTCCAATTTTACTTCATTTTTTTTAATATTTGTAGAGGGTGTTTTGAAAAATAATAAACAAAAATATTTTCTCTAAAATTCTGCATATTGTTCATGAATAATATATCCAAATAAAAGTTGTCTGATTGTTCCTGACTCTGGGCATTTAATACATCCTTAACTGTCATTAAGAGATGCAATAAACACTGGAAAAGAACCAAATGAAAAAACACATCTAACTCATTTGCTTTTCATTTCGTATAGATAATATTGACTTAATCTTCCTTTGATGCTTATACAAATGTTACCTTCTAGACTGTAGAAGCAAAATTCTAGTATGCCACTACGCAGCAAAAGAAAATGTTATCTTTCCCTTTCAGTGCATGTTATCTTTATACTTTTGGTATGTTTTCTCTTTTTATTCTTTTTTTTTTATTCCTTAATCTCCTCTTTATTTCATTTCTTGTTACAGATGAATTTTAGTTTAAAGTAAAATTAAATAATTTTATTTTGTCTTACCATGATGATTTTAGAAAACCAGATAAATGATTTTATATTTCTCTTCTAAAAAATAATAAATTTGGAGAAAATATTTGCAAACTGTGCATCAGAAAAAGGAATAGTATCTAAGGTATATCAAAAAATCTCAAAACTCAGTAAAAAACAAAACAATTTAATTATAAAATGAGCAAAAGACATGAACAGCTATATCACTGAAGAGGATATGCTGATGGAGAATAAACACATGAAGATATGTGTAACATTTTATAATCATCAAGGAAGTGCAAATTAAAACTACAATGAAGTATCTTTACATGTCTACCAGAATAGCAAAAATAATAATAATAATAAGTGACAATATCAAATGCTGGTTAGCATGTGGGGAAAGTGGATCATTCATACATCACTGTGATGATTTAAACCACACAGCCACTTTTGAAAAACATTTGGTAGTTTCCTAAAAAGATAAACATTCAATTATCATGTGCCCCAGCAATTGCACTCTTGTGCATTTATCCCAGAGAAATGAAAACTTGTGTTCACACAAAAACCTGTACACAAAGGCTCACAGAAACTTTATTCATAATAGCTAAAAATTTCAAACAGTCCAGATATTGCTAAACAAATGAATAGTTATTGTATTACATAAACACCATGGACTACCATTCAGCAATAAAAAGGAATGAATACTGATACATGTAACAGAGAATTATGCTGGGTAAAAACAGCTGATTCCCAAAGTTAATTATACTGTATGACACCTTTATATAACATTTTCAAATGACAAGAGTTTGGAAACATTAGTGGTTTCCAGGGCTTATGGAAGTGGACAGTCTGGGAGGGAGGCAGCTGTGTTAAGGAAAGGGCAAGAGAAAAAATCCTGTGGCAATGGAACTGTTCAGTATCCTGATCATGGTGGTGGATACACAGACCTATGCATTTGATACAATTGATAGAATTAAATACACACATCCACATCTCCCACACAGACATGAGTATACGTAAAAGTGGAAAATCTGAATAAGATTTGTGGGTTATATCAACGTCAATATTTTCGCTGTGGTATTGCTCTACCGTTTTGAAAAATTGCTATCATTGGGAGAAATATTTAATTGGGAGTAAAGGGTTCATGAGGTCTCTATGTATTACTTTTATCATTGCATGTTATTATACAATATACATGTATATACATGTATTGTATACATTTTATTTTATTGAGACAATATGCAGTTGTCTCAATAAAAATTCAAATATAAAGTATTAGGATAATAATCTATTACTTTATATAACATTGAGTAAGTGAAAGTACAATGATTAAGAGAAAACATCAAAGGATTATAATTCTGTGAGTCATTCTTCTTACACAAATATTGATATTTAATAATAAAAGGACTGGTTCATATATACATTTACGAGTATAGAGTCAGCATCAAAGTGACAGATAAATGTGTAAATATTGATATGCAAAATCTATGTAGAGTGGAAGGGTATAAAGGGAAAGTGTTTGGGGTAAAGAGGCAAAGTATGTCAAGTGAAACGTCCGGAAACGTTTAGGACAGTGACTCTGAATCTTGCTATAAATATGCAGATGTCACTACACAACTCCCAGACATTTCTGATTCAGTAGATATGGGATGGGACTCTGGAATCATCGTAGGTGATCTTGACCTTCACAGAGCTCCATTCCACAGGATGAAGTTGTCCTCCACTATTTTACTAGTAATCAATGATGTGTAAAGCTATTGTAACGTCCTTGATTTTTGTCTGTCTGACTGTTCAATTCAATGAGAACTTTTTAGAAACGAGGCTGGGTATAAGTCTAGCCACAAAGAATTTCCCTCCATGTATGTTTCCCGGGACTTGTTAAAACAGACCCCAGCTGCTATTCTTTAGACTATAAAGTAAGTTTCTCATTAATTCTGTCCCTTTAGCAGCTGACAGGCAATTTGACTGCTTGGAAAACACACTGGGTTTTTATGACCCACACGTAAGTAATCATAACCAGCCATATGTAAAACCACAAAGCATAAATTGATGGAACTAATGCAATTTTAACCAACAACATTAGAGGTTATATTTTAAAACTACGAAGTCCCCTTTAACAGTTCAAAATTGTCCTGTAGAGGTGCACTAGGTTTTACTTTCCTGTTGGAAATATAGATCGTTTTATAAAAATTGTTCATTATTTTCTGTTTAACTTTTATCTTGTTTTTGAAATGCTTTATTTTTAGCTCGCTTCACCTTATATATTGGGATTCTGTGTTAATAATACAACAATTGATTTACATATAAACGTTTTAGGAGCTATTTCAGAGAGCAATATTAGTACACAATTAGTACAGAAATTCACTTCCTGTTTTTTGTCTAGTGATTATGATTTTTCACCAATTATTGTTAGGATAAATAGGTCAAATATTTTACAGATGTTCATCTTGGTCTAAAATAAATGTTTTTGAGTACAAGGAGTTATTCATCATAGGGCCTTGTGCCATGCAAATGGCAATACATACTAGAGAGAGAGTTTATTTTCAAAGAATGAAGCATTGTTATATATGTTAAATATGTAGTAGCTGAATGCCAATTCATTTGTGCTATACCTTTTGAATATTAAATATTTGTAAGTTATATTAAAGTCCATTACTTAACAGCTAAACTAAGTAAAAGGTTAAATTCAGTTATATCTCAAGGAAGAAATGAGGAAATTTAATGAGATGCCTAAAATTATCAGACATATAACAGCAGGAAATTGCTGATTTTTTCCAGAATAGTTGTTACTGAGCAGCTATGTGTTCAACACAGCAGAAAATGAAAGCAAATTATAAAATATAAATTTTATACAATGTTTGTTGCTAGTTTAATTCTATGATTTGAATAGTATTTAGAATGAACTTCTTCATATACATAGCAGAAAATAGTCCCATAAAAGCAAATACATTGATAAGAATGGCTAAACTATTCCTTAAAACTGCTATTCCTAATCCCATCTCTAGAGACTTATGACTTTTACAATTGATCAACTTCATGGGTTCTCTGCTCAAATGACACCCACCCAGAGATTATTTGCCTGCCTATCTCATTAAAGTTTTGTATTTATTCACTATCTTCTTATTATATTTATTTCCATATAATTCACTTGACAATATATTATATAATTTTTCATTCATCCTCCACAGCAAAGGAAGACAGAGATTTTGTATTTGGCTTATCCATATATCCCTAGCCTCTAAAAGAATGCCTAGTATATGGTAAATGTTCAATAAATGCTGACCGAATGAATAGATTGTGATCAAATCAGTAGTGACTTATTGCTGCTAAGACTTATTTCACTATAACAGTCAAAAAAGTTTCATAATTAAGCTTTATCTAAAACATGAAAATCTCAATATAGTTGGAAAGATGACAAGCTGCATTAAACAAGACAATTCAATTTTTAAAAGGTGTTCTATCCACAGCCACTATGGAAACCAATATGGAGTTTCCTGAAAATATTAAAAATAGAATTACTATATGATCTGATAATTCCATTTCTGGATATATATCTGAAACAATTAAAAACAGGGTCTCAAAAAATATTTGTACACTCATGTTCAAAGCAGCATTATTCATAAGAGCCAAAATGTGTAAACAATTCCAATGTCAATGGATGGATATGGTATATAGATACAATGAATCATTGTTTAGCCTTTAAAAGGAAAAGATTTCAACACATTCTATAACATAGATGAAACTTGGGGACATTATGCTAAGTGAAATTAGCCAGTCACAAAAAGAGAAATTCTGTATGGTTCTACTTACATGAGATTTCTAAAGTAGTCCAACTCGAAGAAACCAAAAGTAAAACAGTGGTTTTCATGAGTTGAGGTAAGGGAAAATAGAGTTATTTAAAGCCTAGAACTTCAGTTTTGTAAGATGAAAAAGTCCTGAAGATTGGTTGTACAACAATGTGAATAGACTTAACACGACTGAAGTGTACACTTAAAAATAGCTAAGTTGGTAAATTTTTATTTTATGCATATTTTACCACAATTTTAAAAATGTGTTCTTTTCAAAAATGAATGTACACTGTTATTAAAAGAATTGGAATTCCTTTAGGCATTGGCTCTTAAAGAAAAAAGTGAGACTAACTTATTATATAAGCATAATACATTCAATTCATTATAATATCTATATTAAACTCCAAGATTACCAAGAGTTTTCATACCAACTCTAATGGATTATGCTTCCTGTGCAAAGAGAAGAATGGATGTGAGTGATTCACAAATACACATATTTTGTATCTCTTTAAAATAAATATATTTTATAAAATTTTATTAAAGACTATTAAGTTCAGGTTTTTTAAATGTCATAGGTAAAACTAAGTCCAGAGTAGTAAAATAAATTGGGACAGTTCTTAAAAACTAGGTCCCCAGATTTATAAATTATTTCTATTATATATTACTTTTTCTTACCATAAAGTAAAAGGAAAATTAGAAGTTCCCATCTACAATTTAACTAGTATTTGGCATTTCACTTTATATCCCGCTTATTAATATTTCTATAATCACTATAACATGTTTGCTTTTCAAATGGATGCTAGCCAACATATTAGCTTAGTGGGATTAAAGACAAACTCTGCAGTATTTCCAGATATCTTATAGTCCTATAATCTCCTATCATGGAGACTTGAAGTTGAAAGGGATTTTCAAATCATTGCCTATATAAAATAATAATAATAATTGCAAGATCTGTAAAACAATACTTGTCATTGTTAGAGTTCTAAGTAATAGGAAACACTTAAATCATATCCACACACAGTCACATATTGATTTCCTCCTAGGTAATAACAAATTTGAATACTATTGTCTCACACAAAAGGTGTGTCTTACAGATATTGCTATTCCACTTTTTTTTTAGTGGAATTTTTTTGTTTATTATCTAAAATCTCCTGAAAGAAAAAAGCTAATTGGGAGTTCTCTGGAGTAAAAATAAATGTAAGTATAAATACTATTATTACTATTGTGAATATATAATAACATTGCTTATTAAAGGCGACCAAGTCATAAGGTCAGTTTCTGATCCCTACAATCTGTCCTGTGAGAACATAGAAGTCTTTGACCTAAGATCCATCCTTATGATCTCCTAATTCAAAGGTCTTTGAATGTGTGTGTGTGTGTGTGTGTGTGTGTGTGTGTGTGTGTGTGTGTTCTCTGAGGAGAAGAACTTGGGTTTGACTAGGTTTCTGTTATCACTATCAAATGTTGCAAAGGCTATCTAATGCAGAATTTTACAACTCTTTGGAAACTAGTAGGTCAAGTGTTAAGTAAAAATCTGTGCTCAACAAGTTTCAAAGAAACCAGGCATATTTGATAAGTAAAATTTTTCTACTCTTTTTAAATATTCAATAAAATTATTTTTAATCAAACTTTATGTTTTCCGATGCCTACAAAAGTTCTATTAAATGATTCAAGTAAATTATGACAACAGGAGACAAAAATTCAGCCTGAGGAACCAAAAATTTTTAAATCTATGCCGGTTCTCATTGATCCAGATTGGGAAGTATTACGTCTTTGTTTCTCATGTTTTCTGTTTAATCCATCATGAATAAAGCAACAACAACGATAGTAAAACACTTAGAGGAGACAGAATATGAGGAAAGAAAAATAGCTAAAGACAAATGTCAAGATAGAATAGCTCAACGACCTCATCATATGCTCAAAATAAGCACCTGGAATGATGATAGCAAAACTCCAAAATAATAGAGGATATTACACCATAGTTCTGGAGAACAGCAATAGAAAGCTACAAAACGAAGACATTAAGCTTCATTATTGAGACATCCTAATGGAATTACTTTTGAATTATTTGAATCTTATGATTGATGTATTTTCAGTATAAATATAGATTATAACACATACATATAGTATACATATAGATACTGTATATGTATAGATTAAACATTTTGAACATAACAGCAGTTTACACAGTGATTCATTATGTAGACACATAAACATGCACACATATTAATGAAACAATATTTCATGAATTTTTATGCTACACATAGGCAATAAACTCTGATATTTTCTCTTATTAATTTTTTAAAATGTTGATGGAAACCTACTAAATGATTTCACAGTCCATTAATATATTGCCACAGTAGTTTAAAGAGAGTAATGCATGTACATTTACATGAAACAAATATGTTTCCCCCTACTAAATCACTTTTAAATCACTTTCAATTTATTATAAGATTATGAGGAATAAGTTTCTTGATATTGAAATGTTACTCAAAATAATTTATCACATTATTAGTTTTATCTTCCAAATTCTACCTGAGTTTTTTCTCCCCTATGCACTCTTGCATATATTCACAATTGAAAGTACACGCTACTTCACTTAAACTCATAAATAGCACAATAGCACAATGGACTTCTCTTTCACTCAGCACTTAAAGATGCAGCTTTTAATAAATTAACAGGTGTACCTGTCTCCTTCATTAGATTTTAAGCCCTTTTGGGACTTTATGCACGTTGTGTGACTCAATTGTGTATTCCTTACAATAACATGATGATTTCATGTAAGCACTTAACAGATGTTTAGTGAGTTCAATTTTGGAGGCAAGAAAAGAGCAAATAGTAAATGACCGTCCCGTCCAGATATTTCAGAAATTTGTCATATTGATACAGAAAGGATGGGGTCCCGGTTAAAACCCCACCCTTAAGCCTGGAACCACGGCCCTAAGTGAAAACAACTGACCCTATATTTCTGCCCAAATGTTGCCTTTTTGGCTTGCCCCGTCCCTATCCTGTTCCCGTATAAGACTTCAGCTGGGAGAGCTGCACAAGCGGCTGAACGTCCAGGATACAAGTGGCTGAACGTCGGAAACCACGGAGAGACGTGGCTAACTTCAGATGGTGCGGCTTCAGAGAGGGGCCAGGACAGAGACGGCTAGCCTTCAGGGAAAAAACACTTTCTCATACACTTTCCAGCCTCTCTTTGCACTGAGAGCAACCCACTGCCCTCTAAAGTCTGCATTCATCATCTTTCAAACAGTTCATGTAACCTGATTCTTTCTGGAGGCCGGAAAAGAACCTGCATGCTCGGAGGGCAGGGGCTGCCACCCTGACCCTCCACTGGGCTGGTTGGCACTTGGCCATCCCCAGATGGCAGAGCTGAAAGAGCATTGGTTGTAACATGCTTGGACGCTGCTGTGGGGCCCGGACAGAACCTGCTCCCACCAGAGAAAAGCGACTGGCCATTTCTAGCGTTTCTTCTCTCCAGTTCCCACACCTGCTCGTTCACATGCTCCCTCTTGAGGAGTGGCTAGCGGTGGGCTGAGTGAAACGAGCCGCTCCTGCTCCCGCCCGTGAAGGGGGGCAAGGGACCTATCCTATCTCAATACGAAAGAGAGAAATTTAAGAAATCAGAATTAGGATTTTAATTCTATGTCATTTCCATCCTTCTTCGTAAGTACCCATAAAAATGTTTTATCTGTGAATAACTTTTTTAAATGGTTATATGTGTGAAGATAATTTTAAGTTCTTCATTGTAGTAACTCAAACTTTCTAAAGTATTGCATCATTAGCTCTACTTCTACACTATTCACATGTAGGCTCACAAAATTCCAATTAATGTGGCCACCCTTTATCTGCTTTTTCTATCTACTTCTTTTTTTTTTTTTTTTTTCTTTTTTTTTTTTTTTGAGACGGAGTCTCGCTCCGTCGCCCAGGCTGGAGTGCAGTGGCCGGATCTCAGCTCACTGCAAGCTCCGCCTCCCGGGTTCACGCCATTCTCCTGCCTCAGCCTCCTGAGTAGCTGGGACTACAGGCGCCCACTACCTCGCCCGGCTAGTTTTTCGTATTTTTAGTAGAGAGGGGGTTTCACCGTGTTAGCCAGGATGGTCTCGATTTCCTGACGTCGTGATCCGCCCGTCTCGACCTCCCAAAGTGCTGGGATTACAGGCGTGAGCCACCGTGCCTGGCTTCTATCTGCTTCTAATGGATATCTGGCTAGTTAGAGAGTTACTGGTTGGGCTGAGCCAGAGTGCAATCGATGGATCTCTAGCTGTTAAAATGTCCACATACGATCAGCTTTTTATTTCCCAAACAATTGTATCTTCTTTTATTTATTTATTTATTTTGAGCCTCACTTCATTGCCCAGGGTGGAGTACAGTGGCACAATTATCTTCTAATTATAAAACATTTTGATACAAACTTCAATATAGAAAAATGGTTTACGTACTCAAATGTTTTGAACTTTTTTTTTTTTTTGAGACAGGTCTTCCTCTGTCACCCAGACTGGAGTGCAGTGGTGTGAGCTCAGCTCACTGCAACCTCCACCTCCTGGGTTCAAGCAATTCTCCTGCCTCAGCCTACCAAGAAGCTGGGATTACAGGCACCTCCCACCACGCCCAGCTAATTTTTGTATTTTTAGTAGAGACGGGATTTCACCATGTTGGCTAGGCTGGTCTCGGACTCCTGACCTTGTGATCCACCCACCTAGTCCTCCCAAAGTGCTGGGGTTACAGGCGTGAGCCACCGAGCCTGGCCTGAACTTGTTTCATTCATTTGTTTTACTGACCTGTATGTTCATCTGAAACCCCTGACACTTTTGGCTGAGAATTTGATTGATATGGCCGATTTATTTTGGGAGACAAGCCTAGTTAGACTCTTTAAGTTCTAACAGACATAGTGTACCAGGGTGAATTTACTTGGCACCCAACCCTAAACGGTTGAAGGCAGGTTATAATAGAATTATGCGAGGCATTAAAAAATAAAAGACACGGTAGAAGTTAGTAGCAAAAAATAGATGAGCCTTTAACTCATGAAGACAGAAACATCTATTTTGGGAAAAGTCAAACTTGAATACTAAGTGTTCAGTCAGCAATATGGCATCATTCAAGGATTAATCAGGAAAAAAAGAAATCCCACTCTCTATTTCAAGTAGAAAGGGGTTTACTAAAAAATAAATAAATAAATAAGATTCTTACCATGCACTGGGAGGAACTGAAGAACTGAAAATATTGATGGACTTTGAGTAGAGGTTCAGCTATAGTCCTGGGAGATTCAAAGTTGCTGTTGTCACCTACAGAAAATTGCCGCTTACGTCATAGTAGCTAAGTCATTCATGATCTTCAGAGGGAATAAAATCTAAGTCATAAACTAAACAAAAAACGAAAAAACAAAACCCTCAAATATCTGCCACTTCTTCCAGAGGAAGACAAATTATTCTGTTTATCCCCTCCATCTTCTAACTATCACATAAATGCATTTCATGTTTAGCTGAACCTAAAACATATAAAGAGTCCTGTGGAAAATCAGGATTTGTGAGTGATCAAGCAGACAAAAGTCAATGGCAGACCACACACGGACACACGCACCACAGGACTGCTGGGGAAAACTCACGAGGATGGAGCAGTAGCAGTAGCAGACATGTCAAGCCCCTCTTTTCTTGGAATTCTAGGGATAGCACACAGAAATCAAGCAGGGACAAACACTAGATTTTAAGGACGAGGCTAAGTAACTTGAACTTGAGGGGGTTTATTAGAGGCTTTTGATTAGAAAGTCAGTGGCAAGATTAATGACAGGGATACAACAGCCATATGATGTGTTAGAATCCTGGCTGTAGCCTCTTCCTTCTAGCTCTGCATATGAGGAAAGGAAATAGCATCCCCTTCCCTGACATGATCAAGAGGCTGTGCCCATGCCTTGTGATTGCAGTTCCAAAACGTGTTGAACTAATGGCCTTACTCATTATCTTCATGTGACTGGGTGACTACCAAAGTCCTTCCTAATGTAACTAGAGGTACTGGAATGCAAGTATTACAGTTGACCAAGATTAAATGCTTTAATTATTGGAGAGCAGCTAGTTTCCATGAAACTAACTCTTTTTATCCCTTAAAAAAGTTAACCTTTACTGTTCTCTTTCACTTCCAATTCCATATTCTTTTTATCCTAAGCCAGAGTCTCATGACTTGGTGGTGTAACAAATTGAAACTTTTATTACTTATGGTAGCATTATTACATAAGTAGTATTAAGTGTATTATTTCCAAATCTTCATTCTTTCCTGTTACAGATTATTCAGTAACATCCTTTGCCATGTAACTTTGTACAACACACACACAACCAAGAAAGTCAGGGTATTTTTTGTGCTATACAGATATTGAGCTTAGCCACGTGACTTGTTTTGACCTGCAGAATGTTAACCGATGTGATATGAGAAGGAGCCTTAACTGTGATTTGCTCTCCTGTGGTCTGATGTGAGAAGGGCATGTTCCAGGCAGGGACAAAGTGTCACTCTGCCTCTTTAGCCTGACTTTAAAAACTTCTGGAGCAGATCTGAACCGTTTCAGAAACCTGGAATCTAGCCTTGCTCAGCTGAACTTTGCCAAATTCAGCCTAACATTAGCTGAGTCATACAGCAGCAAGCCTGTGATTGTGACAATATATTTTTGTTTGCCACTGAAATTTCACGTGTTTGTTTTAGTGGTGGTTGTGGTTTTATTGTTATATAGCAAAAGCTAATACAGTTTCTCTCACTTCCAGTGGCTACTGTAGTCTTTATTTTTTACCTGCACTCTTCCCCTGGATATAGTAATATTCACAAGCATCCCTAGAGCATCCCTGGAGTATCTGTCTTAGTTCTTCCTATTGCCATTGTATAGTAAAAGCCTTATTTGTCCTTGGTAATCAGTATTAATTACTCCAACAAATAGAGTCATATTTTTTCATCTTTGCCTGTTGGCTCAGTGGCATTAGGAGCCCAAAAGGTGACAGTCTCAATTTGTACTTCAGTGGGAGCATTGCTGCATCTTCTGAAGGAAGCACCAATTTTGTGTTGATTAAAATGTCTGTGGCAGAGAGAATTAGGGTCAACAAATATTACTGGCCTCCCTGCATTCCTTGAAATTGACGTAGAGTCATGTGATTTGGTTCTGGCCAGTGGACATGTGAATGGAGATGCACCACAGCAGGTCTGTAGCACTCTAGAGATGACATGTTTTCTTCATCCCTCTTTTTCCTGGTCAGTCAGATATTGGAAGTCATGTTTTAAGATGGAAGTGCTACAAGATGATTGTAACCACACTGCCTATGCACACAATAGAGCAGAGACTGCACCAAACCTTACATAAGCAAAAAAAAAAAAAAAGCTTTGTGGAGTTAAGCCACTAAGATTTTGAAGATTATTTGTTCTTTGCATAAAATTAATTAACATGATGACTAAAACTCTAACCCAGAAAAGTCCAAACTAAAGCAAACTCCAAATGAAGCAGAACGTTACTGAGTTATGTGTTAGAGCTATACTGATTTCCATTATTTTGACTCACAGACAAATATAGTCTAGTTATAAGAGAAAGAGCACCATATGTTGGTTACTCCATCAAATATATTCAGAATAACACCTGACTCTCCAATGTTTTTTCCCAACTGGGACTTTAACTGAGTCTTCAATAGCTTATTTCAATATTCTCTAAGGCCACCTGCATCTGGGTAATGTGGTAATTGTTAAGACCCACCCATACATCATATGAGGTGAGATGACTGCTTATTTTGCTCTAAAATTAGCTCCTTGAGCAGAAATCAAAATTTTTTGTGTGCAAAACTATAATGATGAAGTAAGTATAGACATGTGTTCTAACAGGAGCTTTGCAGGAAGACAAAGCAAATCCATATCCAGAATAAGTGTTTCCCAGTGAGGAAAAGAAGTTCTCTCTATAATGGAGGGGTCTGATTAACTTGCCTTCTATGTAGCTGACTAGTTATAATGCTTAGTAAAAAAGTAGCAGATAATCCAGTACAAATGATTAGCCCAATGTTATTACTCTTTAGCTCTTCGTAGAGATGAATAATTAGCAAAATAATCATAAAAGTTTATTTCAACTTGATTATTCAGTGTTTATACTGGGTAATCAGGCTTGTGGAGTCTATGGCCTTGGTATATTATCTTATCAACTGAATATGGTAGATATGGGCTAGCTATTCATCAAATCTGTCTCCCTGCCTTACTAGGCATATAGTTACTTTATAGTGGCAACTTGTGTTTTCTAAAGATCGTTGCAACATTTTCTCCTGTATCTCCCATGCTCTCATTCAATGTGATATTGTCACTCTCCTATCTAAGAGTCAATGTCTATTTCTCTACTCCTTTGAAACAGAGTGAGCTCTATGACCAATAGATTATGGTAGAGGTGGCACTGTGTCAGTCCCAGCATAATTCTGAATTTAACAGGCAGCCTCTTCCTGTTCCTTGGAATGCTTGCTCTTAGGATGCTTCCACTAGGAACTCAGTTGTCATCTTGTAAGAAACCTACATCACTTGAAAAGGCTACTCCAGAAGGCCAATAGCCCCAGCTGAGCTACCAGTTAGCAAACAGTGTCAATCTTGTTATGTGAGTGAGCCTACTTGATTTGAAAGTGTTCAGTTAGCCTTCCTATGATTACTGACCCAGCCAGTCTCAAACTGCAACCACAAGAGACCAAAAGCATCCAGCTGAGTCCAGTCAACTTCAGAAACACAAGAGAGAACAATTAATTCTTCTTTGAAAGATTAAGATTTGGAGTTTTTAGTTATGCAATAATAAATAACCACAACAATTATAGAGCCAACCTCCTTTCTAATGCAATTATGACTCAGGCCATATGACTATTCTGGCCCATGAAATGTGCACTGAACATGTTAAACACTATTCCCAATCTTAGCGCATTAAAAAAATTCCATGTAATACAATACCCATTCTCTTCCCATGTTTTGGAGATTGATGCCCAGAGTGACTCTAGAAGTCACATGGTAAAGAGGTCAGAGTAAGTCAGCCTAGGCCCTTGAACTATACAGAAGTAAGCCTCCACTATCTACACATCTGAGGTTTGCACTAACTTAAATAAAGCATATATTTTTGGGGAGTTAAAGAGCTAATATTTGAGGGGATGTGTTATAGCAGATAGAATTATGTTAACTTAATGTGCTATTTCTTGCAAGTCCCTTAAGCTGTCCACTTTTGAACTTCTTTGCCTATAGAGTAGGGATAAAAGGTCCTGATACTCATGCTTCAGTGAGTTCCTATTCAGAACAGATTCCACACTGGTTCTTAAGATGTTTTCTAAACTGAATGGTAGGATAAACCCACAAACATTGATAATTTTGTTTCTAGTTTTAGAAACAAAATATTTTTAAAAAGACACGAGGAATGGCTTTTCAAATCAAATGTATTTACTCCATCAATCAATATTATGTGACTTGGGGAAGTCATTTGGGCTTCTTTGTGAGGATATAGTAAAAATATTTGGCCATAATTATAACAGTAGTCATTCAATAAGCATTTATTTACTTAAAATAATTATGTCAGTTTCTTCGAGAACTTATAGAGAGTAAGAAATAATCACTTTTATCTTTGAGCCCCAAAAGTGTCTAGCAGTGTTTTGCATGCCATAGCACTAACTAAATTTTTTCTGATTTAAGAAAATAAATAATGTTGATTCCTAAGAAGAAATGTTATTAGCAACCATGATCTTGATAGTAGAGATCCTAGTTAACTCTCACATTAAGAATTCACAACTGATCTGAGAAATTCACACTTGACTTCAGATTCTCCTTTTTTTTGGCTTAATTTATTCTTTTTTATTGGTAGTAATTAGAGAACAAATAAGAGAGTTTGTTTCCTGTTTAACACTTCTGTAAACTGATAAAGAAAAAGATCCAATATTTTACCCTTATTTTAGCAAAAATAGATATTCTTTTTCATCACCCTAACATATAACTAAGTCATTATGTATACACAGAAAACTCAGGTAGTTTTGAGAGAATGGTTTTTATGAGAGTTACGTGGCTGGAAAGATCAACACTGCTTTGTCAGAAAAAAAAATCCATAAGGAAGGAGAGAGTTCTAATTTAGGAAACACAGTCTAGATATAAACTGAAAAGAAACGTTATGTAGAATAATGAAAGTCAGCCCAGAGGATGTATGCAATTAAAGGAGAAGGTTTTAAGATAAACAAGGTGTAATTTGGGGGATTTCAAAGATGATAAATGATAAGTTATTAGCGATCATTATAATGACCATAAGTTCATATTGATACTGTCTTAACAAGCAATACAACAACATTTTCAAACTTAAAAACACTTGACAACAGTTTAAGTGATAATTTAAAGACTATAGTCAATTAAAAGTACTATAGGCTCTGTATACTACCCAATTGTGCAAGGTTTTTGTTTCCATTTGAAGTAATGGTGCGTTGCCAATGGTTGGTGACTTCACTTGAATAAAACATTTTAGCAGTTTGTGTCATTTTACATGTAATTAGGGAAAGGAACACTTGCTCTTGAGGTATAGAACTGTGTAGAAACCATTTTATATGATGTGGTCTCCTAAAATATTTTTAATTGGAAAGTTACTTTAGAAATTTAATATGTCTTCATCTCTGTTTCATAATTAACTTCAAAATGGGAGTCCATATGGCAGATGAGCAACATTTAATAAAAATAGCCAACTAGCTTGCCAGAAACAGTGATGTTATAGTGGAGAAATTTGAACATTACATAATTCATTATTTTTATGGGAGACATAGGGTTAGTCATAAGAACTGCTTTGAGTTTAGAGTCTAACCAAGATATACCACCGTTTCAATAATAAATAATGCAGATAACATCTATCTTCCATGAACTACAGAGAAGAGACAGTGGCTATCAAAAACATCTCATTAGAAAAAATAAATAAATTTCAGCAAAATCCAGCATCTTGATGGAGAATCCTGACTGACAGATATTTTTTATTCCTGATTAATTTGTAAAATTAAGCTTAGACATTTTCTATTTCCTAAAGTCTTTAGCAAACACATAAAATATTTTATCCTGAGTCTTGTATAGTGCAAGTGATACACAGCATTAACCTGATAAGACTTCACAAAGTATAAATAAATAAAAAGTCCATGCCTTGGGGGACACGAGGAGCCCCACTTATTACAGTTCAGGACTAGAGCACAGGACTAGAGTTTGCAAGGTGTCAGCACTTCAACAATTCCTGCTTCTGTTGATTCCAAGAATGAAATCAGAAAGATTTATTTCAGATTCCAACTTAGAATTCAATAAGCATACCATGCTTTTTAGGGCCATCTTTCTGAGAGAATTGAAAAAGTGAAGTAGTCTCCTTTTGTAATAAATTTGAGAGAGTATGTTCCCTCAGACTGTAAAAAGAAAGGGTTTTTCCATCCAGCTATGGTCTCAGGAAGTCAACATTTATTATTTTTTTCCTTCTGGATTTTTTTTTTTTTTTGCAAAAAATTTTAGGATTTAATATTAATTATATAAGTATAAGGAAGAAATTTTTTAATGGTTCTATTAATCTCTGTTGACATTGTTTGGACATGGTTTAAAAATTCAGGCATTACAGACATGTAAAATCAATAGAAAACTGTCTTCCTCATCCTATCTCTTTCCAAAAAAAAAGTTAATTCTCTTTCCAAAAAAGATGCAAATCTCTTTCCAAAAAAGATGCAAATTTCTTTATTTATTTAAGTACATATTATTTCCATTTTTAATTAATGTGAAACTTTAGGTTTAACTCCTCAGTTAGTGACACTTTATGTTCAGCAATTGTATTTGAAACTGTATATTTCCCCAATCCTTCACGAACTATGAATATTACCAAACATTTGCATGTTTCACTATCTGATAAATTTTTAAATCTTATATTTATTTGCATTTCTTAAATTATAACTGTGATGGAAATTTTTCTAATGTTGGCTGAATATTTGTAATTTTTTAAATTCAATTTTGTCGGTTTCTCTGGCAGGCAACTTTTTTATTGCTTTTTATGAACACATGGTAAATTAAAGAAATTAGCTCTTTCTCAACCTTTTCATTAGTGAGCAGTTTTGCTCATGTTCTATGCTTCTCATTTTATACTTTGTACAAGTATCCCCCACATAGAAGTATGTTTTATGCATTCTTTTTTTCTCTCACAGACTTTAATATTTCTTTTTATGAAATGTGTAGTTATTGAGTACCTGCTAGTGCTGGACACCCTTCCGGGCACTTACTCAGATTACAGGACAGGAATCTACAAGCCACTGAAGTTCTAAAGTTGATTAAGAAACAAGCAACTCTTTGCAATAATATATGGAAGATACTTAGTAGCTACCGAATTCATCACGAGGAAGTCAGCAAGTCGAGACAGGTGGTTCTGCCTTTATCCTAGCCTTTCTAATCAAGCTGTCTTGCAGAGGCAGCAAAATCCTTAAGATGGCATACATGGCTGATGTAGCACTTGCTTGCTTCTCCAGGCTCATTTCACCTTCACTTTCCCATTAGCCTTTGAATTCCAACTTCAATTTTCTTTCAGTTTTTAAAATATTGTATACTACCCACAGCCTTAAAGCTCAGGCATACACCAGTCCTTCACTTACAGCAGGCTATATAGCAGGCTGTCTCTCAGAGGCCTCCTCTTACCTCTATGCTTTTTGATGACTTCGTTCACCAGATTTATTTTCCGTTAACAAATTCTTCATCAGAAAGACATCTCTGACTTTCCAAACCGAGATCTATCCCTTCTTAGTCGCTGCTATATTACCATACACATTTTAAACTAGACTATTGAGATATAACATCTATTCAATAAAATGTATCCATTTTAAATGCACAGTTCTGTGAGTTTTGACTGATTTATACACCTGTATAAATAACATCACTGAATCAACAGGTAGGGCATTCCTATCACCCAGAAAGTTTTCTTGTGCCTGTTTTCAGTGAATGCCACTGCTTCTGTCCCTGCCTCCAGTCTGGTTTTTTGTTGTTGTTGTTGTTTTGTTTTTTGGTTTTTTTTTTTTTTTTTTTGGTTTTTTTGGCACTGTAGATTATAATTTTCTCTTCTAGAATTTCACACAAATATGTCTTAATTTGTGTCTGGCTTCTTTCACATTTTTTGCAATTCATCCATGTATTAGCAATGGGTTCTTTCCTAATGCTGAAAACTATCCCATTTTACTGATATGCCATATTTTGTACATTACTAATAAAGTGTTGCTAGGAATTCTGTTGTACACCAGAATATGAAATGTCTGTGCAGCAGTTAAACACTAGTTTTGGAACCATCATTCCACTGAAAGCCTCTTCAGTTCAACTGTCTTTTTTTCTACAAATTAGTTTTTCTTAGGGGAAAAAAAGAGCAAATGTTTACTGGATAGAATTGTGTTTTACATGATGTTTTTTATACCCATGGCAACAATGAACAATTCAAGAAGTGACTGACTGAATAAAAATGGCCATGATTATCTGCTTAGCCACAGGACAGAAACAGCATTAGACATTTTAAAAAATGTGTTCAAAGAGATGAAGCACTCTAAGAATGCTTAAATCATTAATAATGCTATCAGGAGTTACTTTATTAAGTGCACGGCATGACATTGGTATTACTCACCCAAGTACCATGAGATGTTTAACATCTGCCTAGAGAACCATAGTAAGCTATCATCAATTTACTGACACATATTAAGGCCACTTCTTCTTGAAACCATGCTGAACTTTTTTCTCCCTCTTTACTCTGAAATCTCTAATAGACAGGAATTAATGGCTTAATGTAATCTACAAACAAGAAAAATACAACTCCAACTGAATGCCAACATTCTTTATGGTGTGTTTCGTATGTGTGTGTTTGTGTGATATTTGCACCTTTCTAATTAGTGATTTTGAAAAGGAGAACAGTTATCTTAATAATTTTATACTATTGGCACAAACGATGTTCAGTAAGCTAAATAATATTAGTATACGTGTTAAGGACATGAAACTGATTGATAAAATAATATCATTTTAGAGAGTATATAAATTACCCAAATATTTAGGATTCAATAGTCAGCTGGTAACCTGTGGATTCTATGAATAATGCAAAAAATGCACACCCATGGATTAGGTATTTTCACTTCAAAAAAGTGGTTAAATAATATTTTGCTTGTTTTGTTTTTAGATAATATTATTGAAGTTAGATCTGGATCAGTTCACATATGAAAGGTCAACTTGATGACCATTCTCCTTTAAACATCTTAAAATTGTATTTGAGAGCTTTAACCATGTAACTTCTACCTAAATACCAATTCCTTTTCTAGGTAAAATAATCTCTCTGACCAAGGTTGAGGAGGATGTGTTAGAGTTCTACAGAGAAACAAAACTAACAGTATATATGTATACCTGTATGCATGTGTAGATTATAAGGAATTGGTTCGTGTGGTTATGAAAGCTGGAGTCCCAAGTTCTGAAGTTGGCAAGCTGGAGACCCAGGAGAGCCAATGGAGTAGCTGGATGGTGTTTCTTGTTTGATACCCAAGAGCAGCCAATGTTTTCATTCCAGTCAGAAGGCAGGAAGAGACAAGAACAACATCTTAGCTCAAGCAATCAGACAGGAGGAGTTCCCCTCCCTCAAGGGAAGGTCATCTTTTTGTTTGACTCAGGACTTCCGCTGATTTAATGAAGGCTACCCACATTAGGGAATGCAATCTATTTTATTCAATTTACCAATTCAAATGTTAATCTCATCCAAAGCATCTCCACAGACACTTTCAGAATGATGTTCGACCAAATGTCTGGGCACTCCATGGCCCAGTCAAATCAATACATAATATTAATCATCACAGAGGGGCATTCTAGTCAATTGTAAAATATGATTCTATCTTAATTTTACATCTAATGTAATGGTTTATCAGCAAAAACTTGGCAACGTTTCGGTCCAAGTATAAAAGGACATATTTTTGATCAAGGAGAACTGTTGAAGTTATATCAAGTGAGAGTTTTGAGAGCAAGGATTTCTATAAATCAAAATGGTTGGCAAATGAAGATGCTAAATACATGCTGTCAGCTGAATGATGATGAGATTGATACATAAAAATACAAGCAGACTCACCTAACTGTTCATACTTTTTAAATCTTAGACATTTTCTCTTGGTTTATAATTTTTTAATATTGTAGAATATTTCTCCAATTTCTTCATTTACTTAACTGAACTATGCAATTGCACTGTGTTCTCATTTGCAGCTCGGTGAACATGTCTTTGGTATCACTTACTTTTAAGCTATGGTATAATAAATACTTAAGTATGTACATTTTTCTATTTGTTATATTGTATTTCCCGTATACATGAACTTTACGCTCAAATCAGCACACATATAAGAAATATTTCTTGGTTATAAATACCAGCATCTAGCTTTTAGAAAGAATAGGAAAATAACCCTTTAATAGCTTATGTCCTGCTGTAAAATAGAAGCTAATCCATTTCAGATTTGGCAACTCAGCATATTTTTTCCCAAATAGCTTTAATACTTGAGCATTTAAACTCTTGCAACTCAATAATAAGAATGTATTGAAATGCTATTATACTGTAAAATATATGCCTACAATGCACTGCAAAATACTTATCTTGAAGTATATTATGATCATTGAGATACATCACAATGATATGATGCCTGCTTTCAAGGATATTACAATCTAACTGCAGAAAAAAAAAAAGACTACCTAGATGAAAAACATGTAGATTTCTCAGAGGTTTCCTTATCTCTTGCCTCAGTCTTCTCTGAGGTTTCTCATTCATCACTGAAAGTTAAATTTTTTCAAACAAATCCCCAATCATATCATCTCACTACTCAAAGGTTGTCAAGGTTTATGTTGAGTACAAATCTAATTAAAAATTAATATCGAGGATGTCCTAGCCAGAGCAATCAGACAAGAGAAATAAATAAAAGACATACAAATAGGAAAAGAAGTGAAACTAACTCTCTTCACTGACAATATTATTCTACACCTAGAGAACCCTAAAGACTCTACCAAAAGGCTCCTGGAACAGATAACTGATTTAGTAAAGTTTCAGGATGCAAAAATCAATGTACAAAAATCAGTAGCATTTCTATAACCTAAGAATGTCTTAGCTGACAGCCAAATCAGGAACACATTCCCACTTAAAATAGCCACACGCAAAAAATAAAATACCTGAGAAAACATCTAACAAGGGGTGAAAGATCTTTATGAGAACTATAAAACACTACTGAAAGAAATTATACACGACACATAAAAAAATGGAAAAACATTCCATGCGCATGGATTGGAAGAATCAATATTATTTAAATGACCATACTGTCCAAATCTATGTACAGAATCAATGATATTCCTATGAGACTACCAATCTCATTTTTCGCAGAATTAGGAAAAAACTATACTAAAATTAATATGGAACCTAAAAGGAGTCCAAATAGCCAAAGCAATCCTAAGCAAAAAAAAAAAAGGCTAGAGGCATCACATTACCTGAATGCAAACTACTATAAGTTTACAGTAATCAAAACAGCATGATACTGGTAGGAAAACAGAAAACAGATACACACACCAGTGGAACAGAATAGAGACCCCGGAAGTAAAGCCACAGACCTACAGCCATCTGACTTTCAACAAAGTTGACAAAAATAAGGAATGGCAAAAGGACTCCCTATTTAATCCATGGGCTGAGACAGCTGGCTAGCCATATGCAGAAGAGTGAAACCACTATCTTTCATCCCATACAAAATTTACTCAAGATGGATTAAAGATCTAAATGTAAGACTTCAAACTATAAGAATCCTAGAAGAAAATCTAGGAAACACTATTCTGGACATCAACCTTTGGAAGGAATTTATGAGTAGGTCCTCAAAAGCATTTGCAACAAAAACAAAAATTGACAAGTGGGATCTAATTAAACTAAACTTTTGCATAGCATAATAAACTATCAACAGAGTAAGCAGACAATTTACAGAATGAAAGAAAGTTTTCACAAATTATACATCCAACAAAGGTCTTATAATCAATAATCTATAAGAAACTTAAACAAATATACAAGCAAAAAACACCCCATTAAAAAGTGGGCAAAAGACATGAACAGACACTATTCAAAAGAAGACATACAAGCAGCCAATGAACATACAAAAAATGCTCCACATCACTAATTATCAGAGAAATGCAAATGACAAGCACAAGGATATACCAACCCACATCAGTCAGAATGACTATTATTATAAAGTCAAAAAACAACAGATGCCAGTGAGGCTGCAGAGAAAAGAGAACACATATACAGAGTTGGTGGGAGTGTAAAACAGTTCAGTCACTGTGCAAAGCAGTCTGGAGATTTCTCAAAGAACTTAAAATAGAAGTACCATTTGACCCAAAAAATCCCATTGCTGGGTATATATATTCAGAAGAAAATAAATTTATCTATCAAAAAGGTAGATGAAACTCATACATTCATCACAGACTATTCACACTAGCAAAGACAAAGAATCAACCTAGCAGCTCATTAATGGTGGATTGGATAAAGAAAATGTGCTACATATACACCATGGAATGAGAAATTATCAAATATTTGCCTGGTAGTGTGTCAAATTTACTACATCATTCTGTTGAATTTAATTGTCTTCTGGAGAAAATAAATAGCATAGGAAGAAACAAAGATGTGAGAATGCCTGACTAAAAAGACTGCTTTAGTGTAGAATCAATGTCATAATGTTCTCTTTTAAGAAGATTTAGCTGATGAGCAAAATGGTTTATTTTCAATCTCACATAAAAGAAGTTTGGAGATAATAATAGAGGCAGGAGGTAGACAAATTCCTAGGCAGAAAGGGGCGGGTCCCCAATGAAATCCCATCTTCAAGCACAAAACAGCCCGAAGTCTGAAAACCAGGCTGCCAGTTCCGGGTGAAGTCCGTGAACCGGAGTGAGAACTTTCTCAATGCCTCTTAGCCAATCAAATGATGCTTTTTCCAGGCCTGCCATGGACCAATCAGCACACATTCCCCCATTCTGAGCCCATAAAAACCCTGGACTTAGCCACACTTTGGGAGTACTTGCCTTCAGGTAGGGGCTACCTACTTCAGGTCCCCTCTCCACTAAGAGCTGTTCTTTTGTTCAATAAAGCTCTTCTGCACCTTGCTTACTCTCCACTTGCCTATGTAACCTCATTCTTCTTGAATACAGGACAAAAATCCAGGACATGCCAAACAGCTGGTATGAAAGGAGCTGTACCATTGCAGCTGTCCTGCCTTCCCTCAGCACTGGGCCGCTGTCCCACATGACAGAAAGTGGTGGCACCAGGGCCAGGCCAGCCCAAGAGCTGTGGGCTGGAGTGGGGTGGAGGGACCAAATGAGCTGAGACATGCCGCCATTTGCCAAAGCGTGTGGATGGCGGGAACTAATGAACTGCAATATGAACAAGCTGCAACCCTTCTGGGGCCCAGATCTTGGTACTCCCCGAGCCAGAACTGTGACATGCTTTAACACTCACTTGAAGCTCCATGGTTGCTGGTGTCTCCTAGTTTTTTGGGCCCCTCCACATTCCCCTCGTCCAGACACTAGAGCCCAGGGTGGAAGCCGCTTGTGGTATGCCTGGTCCAGCCACAGCCTTGCATGGAGCCGGCACCTGTGTCAGCTCCTGGAGCTGCCCATCCTGCCACAGAAGCCAGCACACCTGGCTCATCCTCAACAGGTATGAGACCCGGGCCAGTAGTGACAGCTGAGCGCAGCCTGCTGGGCCAAGTGGGCGGAGCAAGTCAAGTGGCGAGCCTGGAGCCAAGTGAAGCCCAGGCAGGAGCGCTGCTGGCCTCAGAAATTTCTGGCTGGTGAAGCAGCAACCAAAAGAATCTTATGTCAATAATGCTTCTGGGGTAGGGTGGTTACATGAAGTTGTGAAAGATGAAGGCCCCTTCTACTAAGCTGCCTCACAATCTATTGCTTCCAAATCATGATGTAGTGTGGATGCCAGATCCCCACTATCATGTGCACATTACAGCCAGTATCAAGGAAGAAAGGATGAAACAGAGGGTGACCTCTCCTTTGAAGAAAATATTTTAAAAATATGTCAGGACATTTCTGATTAAATCCCACTGGCCAGAATGAGTGCTCTGTTCACTCCTAACTAGAAGGAGATCAGGGCATGTCTTTTTCTAGATTGCCATAGGTTTAGCTAAAAATAAAAGATTCTTTTACTTTGAAAGAAAGGCAGAGGGATAGCTGCAGGTTGAGTCACAAAAAGCCACTGGATTTTATAAGAAGACATCTTTTGAGATATTTGAAAGTGAATTTTTAGTAGAATAATGAAAATAAGATGGCAGAGATATTAGAGATGGAATCGTCTTGAAAATGGGTATCGCATTTCCAATCAAGAAAGACATTTGCCAATGAACTGAAAGCAAGAAATAGGAAAGTCTCTAGAGAGAGCCTCAAGAGTAAGAGAAGGGGAGAGATCTCTACATTTTTGAAGAAAGAGTGGTTTAGAGCTCTGAGGTACTGTTGGGAATTTAGCACAGAACAGCTGAGAAATACCTCCTGTAGGTAAGCTTGAAAGGATATATGTACAGTCTAAAGCACATTGAAAAAAGGACAATTATAGTTTGAAAGATTCTCTCCGGCAGTCAGTACCTTCTCATTTTGACACTACCACCAGTTTTGCACTATAAGTGAGAGGAAAAGGAAAGTAAAATAACCCAGGTGGTAAATGGATAATGTTTGAAACACAGGTGCAGGGATTGGGTTAAGTAGCTCTCTAAATAACATCAAATGATGGGACATGCTTCTGAATACCCCAGGTTCTGCTAGGTTAAGAATTGCTTCATCCAGTCTTTGAAGGAAATTAATATATCCATTAATGAAATGCTTTATTGAAGATTTTTACCTTACTTCAGTTGCCTAGATATGGCACTACTATAAAAGAATAAGCTCTCTTAATAGTTAAAGTAAAAATGTACATTTTACAAAATTGCAGTTGGTTTCATACCAGCACTGTTATTGTTTAATTATGGATTTCTCAAAAAGATTCCTTTCTCTCCTTTAAAATCTTGCTGTCAGAGACAAATTCTTAGCTGGTTTTAGAATGTAATGTTGGCTTCCCAAGCAGAAAGCTAGTTACATGAAGTGCTGAAAATTCACCACTAGCTTTTTCAGTGAAACTATAAATAACAGCTATATTGTGCCTTAGGAAAAAAAAGCATGGGCTCAAAACTTTATTAAAAGTTATTTTTTTCCCTTGAACTGCTGTGTAAGTCACCTATAGGCTAAACCTCATAACTTATGTTTTATCCTTAGCAGACAGGGAAGAAGGTAATTGGTTTGCCTGACTGCATATCTATGCCAAAAATATCAACATATCTGCTTGGAGGCAGGGAGAGAAAACTTCTAACGAATAGGTTTAACCTTTAAATGATGAGGTTAAAGGTCCAGTTTATAAATAACATTTTTTTTCCAATTTTTATGCTTTCTGATCATCCCCTAATTATTTGTAAAGTAGGAATCTGATTGATTGTAATGTATACTATTCTCCTATGATTATTAGTAGATGTATTAATCCTTTACATAATTTGTCCCAAATGGGGTAAGTATATAGTTTAAAGAAAAAGACATATTTCATTTTATAATTGCTAAAAAGTCTCCTGAGAAATAGATGTTCAGTTTTGAAATGTACCTGAGTGAATAAATTGCCTCCTTCACTTAAAAATGAAGTTATCACCAGAAAGCCTTATTTCTTGATTCAAGGTTCATCATTAAACAATTGCTTTTTTAAATCAACTCTGGAATAGATGATTTGTGTGAAAGGGATGGACGAGAAAGACAAAGGGGAATACAATTACAGTTATAAAACCCCAAGCAATAGTTTGTTTTTATGGATTATCTTTTCACTTACCTACTTTCACATCCATTGAACCTATTGAAAACAAAGTCCCGTAATTCCCTTAGTATGTTCTTCTTTTGAATTTAATAAAATTAAATTCATTGCAAATCTCTGCCCCAAATCCCAGCAAATCAAATCAAAAATAATCCATTCACTAAAGGGGATGGGAGCAAATATCTGGCTTTCTTAGGGATCATATTGAAAGGTGTAGTCAGCACAATACATCACGTGCCCACTGAAGGCTCATTTGGAATGAATTTGGAGTAACTGACCTAGAGGAAGAAGGCGGCTGTATGTGGAAGAGACTGAAATCTTAGCTCTTTTGAAATAGCAGGAGGAGGTGAAAGGAGATAGCCTAGAGACTTTTGTTTGGAGTGTGCTCTGTGGTCTTTGAAGTGCCATTACCTTCTACAGAACTAGCCATTTCTATTTCTAATTTCTTTGTTGCTGTAGAGAGTTATACTAGGAAGTGGTAGATAGACTTGTGGTCAGTTTTTAGATAGGCAGCGAAGTTTTGGTATATGGCAATTACTAGGAAAAAGAGAAAGAATCCAGAGAATAATATGTTTTTCACATTATTTTAGAACTCTGAAAGAAACTGGGTTTGAGTACATTCATGAATTAAAAATAAAGTAACAATTTTGGAATATATTATTCTTTTATAGCAAATATCACACTGAATTGAAATTATTTGCTTACGTTTCCATCTTTCTAATTTAGACACTAAGTTCTTGAGAGAAAATAATGTATCTTATTCTTTCTTTAAATCTCAGTCTGATACATAATTGCTTGACAAAAAATGTTTGTGTAATAAATTAACGTGGCTGTGTTTCTCGTGTTGTCTTTCTTTCTTTGTTTTGTTTTTTCCTTATGTGTTCTTTCTCCTAATATAATTCACTATTCTTAACAGATTTTTTACTTCTGATGAATTTAACTATAGATACCATTTTATGAAAATATTTAATACATAATGTATATAGCAGGGTGCAAGAATGAGGATGGATATAAAATCTGCTTCTTATAAGAAAACATTATACAAATGAGTCCGGGGCAATGCAGTGACGAAACTTGAGAGGAGCCTATAAATGCTTGGAGAACTGCATTATGGGAAATTATGGGCTGCATTATGCAGCAGAGTCTGCATCCATGGGCAGAAGACACAAGAGCACCGATTTTAGATCAGTGTAACACTTGGCTACACAAATATGGAACAGTTTCCCTTTAAGGTGTGAGAGTACTGTCCCAGGAGGCATAAAATGGAGACTGGATTGTCTTTTTAAAAAGCTATTCTCAAACACATTTCTTCCTGAAATGAGTTTGTTGATTTCCATACTCATTCCTCTTGGTATAATAGTCGCTTCACCTGCCGGGCACGGTGGCTTATGCCTGTAATCCCAGCACTTTGGGAGGCCGAGGTGGGTGGATCACCTGAGGTCATGAGTTCGAGACCAGCCTGGCCAACATGGCGAAACCCCGTCTCTGCTAAAAATACAAAAATTAGCCAGGCATGGTGGCAGAAGCCTGTAATCCTGGCTACTCAGGAGGCTGAGGCAGGAGAATCGCTTGAACTCGGGAGGCAGAGGTTGCAGTGAGCCTAGATAGCACCATTGCACGCTAGCCTGGATGACAAGAGCCAGACTCCGTCTCCAAAAAAAAAAAAAAACAAAAAAGTTGTGTCACCACTGCCCAGTTGCTAGCCACCACATAGTAATGTCTATGAACATATCTCTGGCACAGACATATAACAAGCTCTAGGCATCCACTTCATATTTACTTTTAACAACTACCATGCTGGATCCTGGGGAATACAGAGATTAATAAATATATTTTTTTTTCCCATGGATTTTCAAGGTTTGCAGAGTGAGGAAAGGGAAACAGTATACATTTACGATCCAATAGGTACAATATCAATAATCTAGTCCTCAATTTTTTTCTGAATTACATATCTGCCAAAATACTGACTTTTGAATAAATGTGGAAAAAGAACATGTACATATCAATTTGTGCAGATCTCTTGGGTTTTTCTGTTCCATCCCAGGAAAAAAAACTCTTCTTAGGAGCTTATTGTAAGGAAGGGATTTGATTAATCAAAGTGCACATGCTTATTAAAGGAAGCAGTGTCCTCTACCATTTAGATCCACTGGGCTTTCTAGAATCTGACTTTGACAAGTAGCAACAGAAGATAACTAAACCGAGAGCCAGGGAAGGATGTGGCAAAATTAAGGTAATAAAATCAACATGAATGTATCTGATGAGTGACACCTTGTTTGTTTGGAAATGTCAATATGTATGTTATTTCTAATTATCTTAATGCTTCTTGTGATGCTGTTCAATATTCCACAGAATATTTTAATCTACTATTCAATGTACAAAACTCTCTTATAACTTCAGGACTTTGCACCTGAAATTCTCTCTTTAGAAGCTCTGACGTTACTATAACTTCCCTCTTCTTTGCTGATAAAACTCACTGAGATCTCAGTTCTCCCTGTCCCCTATAAATTAAGCCTAACCCCTACCTGTTACACAGTTTCATAGCTGCAGATATTGTTTCTTGTTGTGATTTGCATATACATGCATATGTTTTCATACAATCCTAACTGATTATATTACTGTAAAATTATTGATTAATGTTTTTTGGTACATTACATTATAGACTGTTTCAGTTTAGTGTCACTAAACTGTCTGTTTACTTTTTGGGTCCTAATGCTCAGAAGAATATTTGGCACATAGATTTTGAGAGGTGGAAAGGAAGTTCTAAAGCTTACCAAGGACTGGTTTTATTTACATATAATAAAACTTCTAAGCTGGCCGAATTTCCGTCCAATAGCCACATTTTTTGTTTATTTATTGCTATCTAAAAGTAGAGTTACTTTCCTAATATTTTCTAATAGAAAAATTCTACTCCTTTTCAAAATACTCTTAAAAATAAGACTTTTATAAATGGGTAAATGAGCAGATTGTTTCTGATATTTTTCTTCACTTGATTATACTTGTTAGATTACAAGTATGAACAAATATCTTCGTGTTATTTGCTTAGGAGAAATTTATGTTTACATATTGTGTTTTTCTAGGGGCACTGTAAAAATATGATAAATTTGATTTAATTAGCTATCAATATACAATATATGCAAAGAAAAGGAGCTTCCGACAGTCACACTAATTTCTACTTTGAATGAAACACTGTTCAATGAAATGTTTAACATATTAATAACATAATAAGAGACAGAAATATGTGAGTCTATTTCTAGTTTTATCTTGAAAACTCTTTTATATTAACAAGTAATTTATGTACTATTTGACAGCTAAATATAAACAGATTCACTACAGGTAAACCAATTTACTCTCATAAACACTGTAAGCATTATTCATTTCAGTTACAGAGACTGTATTTTCTCATCTGTTTTTTTTTTTTTTTAAAAAGGTGTTTCAACTAATGAGCTCTAGTTTCTCACCTGTTTTTGCCATTTCATGATACTACACATTTCAGTAAGCTAGTTTTATGTTTCAACTACATGCTAAGAAGGCCATATCAGAAAAATAACACTCCAGATCATGGTATTCTTTGGCTATTTAAAGTTTTCAGTTGAAGAGAACGAAGGCAAATAATGAAGAATTCAACTCTTACATACATTCAATGTAATAATAATTAGATTAAAAAAATCCTCATCTCAATTAAATGATAAAACATTAGCATTTTACTATAAAACTTGAACTCTTTCAAATATTGGTTCTCTGCACTTCTCCCAAATAGTTTTTATAAAGTTTGTTAACATATGATTGCCAGATCCACCCATCCCTTCTCAGTATCACGAGTCTCTGCTCTCTTGCCTGAGTAGTACCTGAGCATTATGAGGTCCCTCTACCTCACTGACTACAAGGAATTTCTAAAAGGAGGCTCTAAATTAGAATGAAGTATAAGAAAGCCTATTGTGTCTTTGTATTAAGTATCTGGACTGTGGCGACCACCAAGCTTTCAGTTTGTGAACACTCCTTTCCATTCCTCTTTAGCTGCAGATGTTTATAAACCAAAGCTAGTTTTAAAAATCTCGACAGTGGTCTTTTTTGCCATCACACACTCCAGATGTTTTATATTTTACCATTATATATAAAGATAAGTTGATTGGGCTGGGTAACAAACTTCACTCAATAAAGGTAGTAACTCATTGATCTCAAATTGTATAGGTGATATCAAGTCATGTTGCAAATTATTCTCTTATGATTTCATAACTTCATGCTTCAAACTATTTGCAGTTTGGCAGAATAAATGGGCATTGTAATGTTTCTCATATGTGATGTGAAATCATGAATAGTCTGCTTCAAAAGTCTAAGCAGATATACTATCTTTGTTTTTTCCAGGTCCCACAGACTGTATTCTTCCTAAATTGATAGGCATTCTCTAAAGTTTTATTTATTTTAAGAAGATAATTCAAGCATTTAGAAGGGGAAAATTTTTTATCACTCTGAGGTTTTAGTTGTAAAACATTAGAAAAAATATATCAAATGCTAGAATATCTCCAATTCTGATATTTTGAAAATTTACTAAGAACATCTAACAATGCAGGCTGGCTTTAATTTCAAAAAATCTACTTGGTTTTTCTTTCGAAACACTGTAAAAAAATTCAAAGGCATTTGTATTGCTACTTATCATCTGACTCACTGAATCAAAAAAATAAACACCTGCCAATCAGATGTGAATACTTTTTATAATAGACTTCTCACTTGGAAATCATGCTTCTGGACCTACAAAGGTTACTAATGGCAAGGAAAAAACTACTGAAAATCTTATTTAATTTGGTTATCCTTCAATGACCCAGTACACTCTAATAATATTTCTTCTAAATTATTTGTTGCCCCAAGATTCATTTTACTCCATTATTCACATAAAGACAACTTTATGATAATATTTTCATTGTGGTGAGGTATCATTAATGACACATATTTATAGAGTAATGGTATATTCCTCAAACTTAATGCTTACATCATATTCTCACAATATTTGTACAATATTTACATTAAAACCACCTTATTTAAGTTGAAACGATAATATATAACAATCTAATAGGAAACATTGAAGTACCTATATTTGTGTAGACTTACTCATAGCATGATGAGGTCTGTAAAAAGTAAAGAATATTTGTTTATAATTGCGCTATACTTTTTTACCAGGTTATTGATTAAAGTGAAATCAAATAGTGACAGTAATGTCTTTCATAATACACTTCCCAGTGTAAGAAAGAAGATGAGCAAATTAGTCTTCTTAACCTCCAGTAATATTCAGGAAAGATTGATTTCATCTAAAATTTTCAGAGACAAACTTTTTCATAGAAGTCCAATTACAATATTGTCATTTTCTTGTACTGCATATTGTATTTACAAAATGCATATTATGAATATTTTAAATAAAACATGAGCAGTAATATAATTTATATGCAGCATTGTATTTTGCTTGCAAAACTGTCAGACATTTTCACTGTAGCTATGAAATATATCTGATGAATATCTTTGTATAATTTAAAGTTTATGGTAAAAATGAATGATGTTTATTTGATTATATTTTAGTAAGATGAATGAATATTAAACCAAAATTTTTATGCATAAGAGAATCATATCTAGAAAAACTTTAGTTTTTATACTAAACTGGCTGTAAAAGTGCAAAATGTTGACTTCAGATCAAAACATGGGTTTTTGAAGTACAACATTTATTTTGCCTCTATTCATATATTTTAACCTGAATAGTTCTGAAAGCTGTCAGAGTTCAGATTTAACATACTTTCCTTAATTGAACTCTACTTGTTTTATAGTGGTTATGAAGAGAATGAAAATGAAAACCAGTATGAAAAAACAATGATATTAATCTTAAAAGTTTCATAAAGCCTATAAGACCTTCAGAAGGGTCAAATGCAGAAGAATTTTTTTTTTTTCAAGAAAAACGTTCTATTTCTTTATAGTAATGTAATTTATACCCATAAAAAAAAAAAATTGAAATGACAGAGGCGGAAAAAAAAAAAAAGGTAAATGAAACCACAAACATGATCATTCAACAATTTAATTTAATTCAGTAAGCACTTTTTGGAGTAGTAGTATTACAGAGTTATTAATAAATTATTTTAGGTAGATAGAGAAGGTAAAATGAGTCCTTGGTAAGGCTTTTTCTTTTAATAAAAGCAGCTGCCAGAACATTTCTTTACTAACAGAAAGCAGCTTGAAAAACCAGACCAGCAAGCATTGATATGCAAATGCAGGTGATTAGAAAATCAGGTCCACCCAATATGGTGGCAGCCCTCTTCTCCCTGTCACCATGTGGGCCGGGTATCATAGCCGCCTCCAGATAACACCATCATGGTGACCCGCATTTACATATTAAAAGGCTACTGAGGGAGGGCCAGTTTTTTCCTGGGCTACCTGAATGACACACCTGGTCAACCCAATGCCCTGGGCGCTATGCAAACTAGAGACCACCTCCTCCAGCCTCCCAATATAACAGACTGCTTCCCACAGCACGTGGGGTTATTCTCCGTTCGGAGACCCTCTCCCTCTGTACAAGGGGGAGCATTTCTTCTTTCTTGCCTATTAAACTTTCCACTCCTTAAAACCACTTCATGTACGTCCATGTTGTTCATCTAATCTGCGTGACACAGAGGACCCTGGTGTTTCTCTAGTCATCAGAGTCATATTCACTAGCGGCTCACAAGGCCTATTCAAATTAAGACTTGGTGGTGAGGTGATGCTTATATTTATGAGACAAATAATATAAAGGAAAATAAAATCCAACTGAGAATGTAATTAGAGTAAGGTAGCCGAATTGGACTTTCAGTGTCTCCTTAGAGAAATATCAATTTCAACAAGTATGTGTGAAAATATCTTCACAAGAGCTAAATGGTGAGAGATTGCAACACTTGAGTAGAGCACAGACATAAGAAAAGACTCACTGAAGAGGACAGGAAAAGGAGTTTCATATTACCAGTGTCACTCCTCCCCCAAGCCTGGGTGGCACAGCTCAAAGAGACCGATGTTTTGTGTTGTAGGGGAAGGAGAGTGAAGTTAGTGGGAACCTGACTTTGCTGTGGATCCTAGCACCAGGCCTGCCCTCATGAAACCCTGCACCTGGCTGGCCTCCACAACCTCATTTTCTAGGCCAGCACCCATGGCCTCATCTGTAGGCCTGCCCCTGTATTTCCAGGCTTCAGTCCCACCTCTTCAGCCCCATGCTCCCGGACATCCAGGGTTTCGGCTTTGTCCAAAAAAAATCCCAGTGATGGGCTGTTTCCTAAAGACCTAGCCTCCAGGCCCACCTCAACACCAGGCCAGCCCCCACAGAACTCAGCTCCAGTTCACCACCCACAAACTCAGGCTCTAGACCACTCTCTGTGAATACAAGCTCCAGATCCATTCAGTACCAGACTGGCCCCTGTGAGCCCAGGATCCAAACTAGCCGCTCCCTTCCTTACATACTGCAGCAGACCCAGGGTCCAGGTTCGCGCCTTGCAAACTAAGCCTCCACGCCCATCCCAGTGGCAGGCCTGTCCCTGTGGCCCAGGCTCCAGGGCAGCTCCTGCAATCCTAGCCCCCAGGGCAGCACCTGTAAACTGTTTTTTATAAAGATAAAGTTGGCAAACCTTTACCTGGACTAACTAAGAAACAGAACAAAGACTCAAATAAAATTATAAATGGAAAAGAAAACATTACACTTGATATTGTCAGAGGCCTGTGAATGAGAGCAACTCCATCTTGAATAGGAGCTGGGTAAAATGAGGCCAAGACCTACTGGGCTGCATTCCCAGACGGTTAAGGCATTCTTAGTCACAGGATGAGACAGGAGATTGGCACAAAATACAGGTCATAAAGACCTTGCTTATAAAACAGGTTGCAGTAAAGAAGCTGGCTAAAACCCACCAAACCCAAGATGGCAATGAGAGTGACCTGTGATCATCCTCATTACTACACTCCAACCAGTGCCATGACAGTTTACAAATGCCATAGCAACATCAGGAAGTTACCCTATGTGATCTAAAAAGGGGAGCCATAAATAATCCACCCATTGTTTAGCATATCATCAAGAAATAATCATAAAAATGGGCAAACAGCAGCCCTCAGGGCTGCTCTGCCTATGAAGTAGCCATTATTTTAATCCTTTACTTTCCTAATAAACTTGTTTTAACTTTACAAATGGATTCATCCTTAATTATTTCTTGCACGAGATCCAAGAACCATCTCTTGGGGTCTGGATCGGGACCCCTTTCCTGTAACAATAACACAGAAATACAAGGGATCATAAGAGATAATTATGAACAATTATATTTCAACAAATTGGATAACCCAATTTATCCAGAAAAGATGGATAAATTCCTGGAAACATAAAACCTACTAAAACCAATTTATGAAGAAATGCGAAACTGAATAGACTGATAACACATAAGGAGATTGAATCAATACTCAAAAGTTTCCCAACAAAGAAACACTCAGGACTTGATGGTTTCATAAGTTAATTCTACCAAACATTTAAAGAAGAATTAACTCCAATTATTCTCAAACTCTTTCCAAAAGTTGAAGAGGAGAGAATATTTCCAAATTCAGTTTTCAAGGCCATCATTACCCTGAAACCAAAACCAGACAAGGACATTACGAAAAAGGAAAATTACAGGTTTATATCCCTGATGAACATAAATGAAAAAATCCTCAATAAAGTACTACCAAACTGAATTCAAAAGCACATTAAAAGGATCATACACCATGATCAATGGGCTTTGTCACTGGGATACAAGGGTGGTTTAGTATACGCAAATCAATAAGTGTGATACATGACATTAACACAATAAAGAATAAATCTCTAAATAGGTACAGAAAAGGCATTTGACAAAATTTAACATCCTGTTTTAATAAAGACTCTCAACAAATGGAAGATATGGAAGGAATGTACATAAACATAATAAAAGCTATACATGAGAAGTTCACGCATCATACTGAATGATGACAAGCTGAAAGCTGTAAGATCAATAACTAAACAAGGATGTCTGCTCTCATTCCTTCTACTCAACAGAGTACTGAAAGTTCTGGCAAGGGCAATTAGAAAAAAAAAAGACAAGACAGAAATAAAGGAAAGGAAGGGAAGGAAGGGAAGGAAGGGAAGGAAGGGAGGGAGGAAGGAAGGAGGGAAGGAAGGAAGGAAGGAAGGAAGGAAGGAAGGAAGGAAGGAAGGAAGGAAGGAAGGAAGGAAGGAAGGAAGAAAGGCAGGCAGGAAGGAAGGAAAGGGAGGGGAGGGAAGGGGAGGGGAAGGGAGGGGAGGGGAAGACATCTAAATTTAAAAAGAAGAAGCAAACTTGTCTTTGTTTGCCAGTGACATTTTCTCATGCATAAAAAAGACTCCACCAGAAAACAGCTAGAATTAATAAATTCAGTAAAGTTGCAAGACACAAAATTAACATAAAAAATCAGTAGCATTTCTATACACTAACAACAAACTAGATGAAAAAAAAATCAAGAAACCATCTCATTTTTAATAACATAAAAAATACTTAGGAAAAAATCAAGGAGATAAAAGATCTAAACAGTGAAAACTATGAAATATTGATGAGAGAAATTGAGAAGACACAAATAAATAGATATTCCTGGATTATTGATTGCAAGACTCAATATTGCCAAAATGTCCAAACTACCTAAAGCAAATACAAGTTCAATGCAATCTCAATCAAAATTCCAGTGACAGAAAAAAAAAATAAATACAATAACAGAAAAAAGAAAACAAACAGAAAAAAATACTGCAATGTATATGGAACCATACAAGAACCCAAATAGCCATAGCAATCTTGAACAAAAAGAACAAATTCGGGGCACTGTACTACATTATTTTAAAATACACTAGAGAGCTATAGTATTAAAAATAACATGGTACTGTCATAAAAACAGATATATCAACCAATAAAACAGGACAGAAAGTTCAAAAACAAACCCACTCATTTACAGTCTATTGAATTTCAAGGAAGATGCCAAGAATACATGATGAGGAAAGGAGAGTCTCCCCAATGAATGGTGTTGGGAAAACTAGATGCCAACATGCAGAAGAATACAATTGAACTTTTATCTCACACTATGTTAAAAAAAAAAATTTATTAAAGACTTAAGAGTAAGACCTGAACATATAAAACTACGAGAAAAAAATATTTTAAAAAATCTTGACATTGGTGTAGAAAAAATGATTTTTCAGATATAACCCCAAAAGCACAGGTAACAAAAGTAAAAATGGACAAAAAAGATTGCATCAAAATTAAAAGCATCTGCACAGCAAAGGAAACAATCAACAGAGTGAAAAGACAATCTATGTAATAGAAGAAAGTATCTGTGAACTATGTATCTGACTAGGGTTGCTATCAAAAATATGTAAGGAACTCAAACGACTCAACAGTCAGAAAATAAATAACAATGAAAAAAGCGCAGAGGACCTGAATAGACAATTCTCTACAACAACAACAAAAGACATAAAAATGGCCAACGGAAAGGCTCAACATCACTAATCACCAGAGAATGCAAATTAAAACCACATTGAGATATCACCTCAAACCTGTTAGAGTGGCTGTTATTAAAAAATAAGTGTTGATGAGGATGTGGAGAAAAGGGAACACTTTGTATAGTGTTGGCGGATATGTAAATCAATATAACCATCATGGAAAACAGTATGGAAGTTTCTCAGAAAATGTAAAATATAATTGTATGATTCAGCAATTCTGATTCTGGATATATACTCAACAGAACTGAAAACAGGATCTTGAAGAGATATTTGCATATCGACATTCATTGCAGCATTATTCCGTTATTCCCAGTAGCCAAGATATGAAATTAGCCTAAGTGTTCATTGTTGGATTAATGGAAAATCTAGTGTGTGTGTGTGTGTGTATATATATGTATATATACACATGCTATCTTTTTATTTCCTTCTTTCTATATTCTATCTAGCATATAGAAAGAAGGAAATTCTGCCATTTGAGATATCATATAGAAATTCTGCCATTTGTATCCAGCATGCAGAAAGAAGGAAATTCTGCCATTTGAGACAACATGCATAAATCTGGAGGACATTATGCTAAGTGAAATAAGCCAGGCACAGAATAACGATTACTGCCTGATGTCACTTATATGTGGAACCTGAAAAAGTTGAACTCACAGAAGCAAAAAATGAAATGGTGGTTACCAGGGGCTGGGTGAGGGGCAATGGAGAGATGCTGGTCAAAGGGTACAAAGTTTATTAGACAGGATGTAGATGTTCTGGAGATCTATTACACAGCATGATGATTATAGTTAATAATAATTCATTATATAGTTAAAAATTGCTAAGAGAATACATGTTAAATATTCTCAACCCCCCAAACAATAAGTATGTGTGATAATAGATATGTTAATTAGCTTGATCTGATAATTTTACTATATATATATATTACAACATCAAATTGTATACTAGAAATACATTCAATTTTATTTGTCATTTATACTTTAATAAAGCTGGAAGGGGTAAAAAGAATGTAATCAAATCCAAAAAGGAGATCGGAGCAGAGATTGATAGTCAAATCTGTCAATCAGCAAACACTCATTGAAATGCTACTACATGCTATTTACAGTACATATAATTGATAAGTGTGTCTAACATCAACATTCATATATATCAGAGCATCATTTTATCCATTCATTCATTCAACAAATATTTCTTGTCACATTGGATTATTTAATGTAGATACCATCATGAATGGAAACAGACACATTCTTCGCATGACTTCAACATACAATCTAGTATAGTGACAGATATTTATCAACAAATCACACTAAGGTAAATTTATCCTGTGAGAGAGATGAGAGGAAGAAGTACATTCTTCTATTAAAGTATGCATTAGAAAAACAAATGCATTTGAGAAGGTTAGGAATGTTTCTTTAAAGATATTATTGCTTTGAAATTAACACATAGAGTAAGAGTTAATGAGATGAACAGATTTTAGGGGCTAAGAGAAGCAGTGGAAAAAGAGGGACATGTAAAATCTCTGACAGGAAGAATCCTGGAACTTTTATCAAGCAAAAGGGGTGTGCTGCTGAATATGCTAGAAGCCAATACTATACCAGGTTTTTGAAGACAGAAAAGCTTTATATTCAAAGTCCACTTCCAAGGAGACAGGAGTCAAGCTCCGAGCTGTCTCCCTGTGCGGCTTCAAGACTGTATTTTTATTAGAAGGGGTTCAGGGGTTGGATTCTGAGATTATCAGGTTATTGGTGGAAGGAAAGGAGAGGTCTGGAAAGTCCTTGTGCGGGCACAGTTACATTTTTTATGCTAACTCATTTGCATGTGCAAATTCTGGAGGGAGTTGGTATGGAACATGCAATGAAAATTCAAGCTACGATGTCAGCAAGCTACTTCTGCACAAACTCCAGTTGGCCAAACTGATTTCACCCAGTTATTTTATCTCATAAGTGGAGGGAGTTTCAATGTTTTAGCAAGTTGTTTCCTTTCTTATCAACCATTCTGCAAACTCAAGAATTTCTATTAGTCACTGGTTGCTTTAACTCTTTGGGACATGGTTTCAGAACTTCTCCCAAATTGGATAATTAGAAGCTATTTAACCAAATGCCAGAAAGGGAGGAAAAAAAGAACCATAATTTTGTTAGCTTAAGTTCTCAGACCTTTGAGCAGTGTTAGTGTTTAAATATTCCTTTTGGCACAATCAACATTATGGTGCTTTTACTATCCAATAGCAACAAAGGAGGATAAGATTAAGACTCAAACCAAGATCAACAGAAGATCACATCTAATGCTAGCCAAACACAGCTGGCGTTATGATCTGGGTTCTCACCATCCAGTCATGTCTAGGAATTGTTAATTTAAAAATAACAATTCCTAAACTATAGAAGGATTTATTATATAATTAAACCGTTTATTAATACCTTCATTGTATATTCTTGCCAACTAAACACACTTTTAAATAATTATCTTTGAGTGAATTTCATAAAGCTATATAATGGAAAAGATGAGTCATGACTTCATAATTCATAGTATTATTGGGAGAGTAGCAAATTATCAATGTCTCACTTAAAGTATGTTGAAAATATCAGAAGAATTTCTGCAGGCTGTTGTTCCTTCCTAAGACTGAGTCCAAATGAAAACTCTGCGTCAGACACATTTAGGGGTTTTATAAAGCTGTACACTATGCAGACTCTGGGCATAGAATTCCCAGCATAGACTCGACTTCTTCCTTCTCTCTTCAGTTGTGACATAAATCACTCATTGTCATCAGTTGAGTATTCCTATGCACAGAGTAGTTCTAGGAGGGGCAGTAGTCAGATGCTTCAAGTCAGACTCCCCTAATGGTGTCCATCCAACCCAGCGAAGTTTCATAGGTACTTTTCAAACCACATGGTGGAAACGCATGCTTCTGCTAATGACACTCTCTATCAGCTCTGTCAATTCTTTCCTTAGCTTGTATCCAAAGCCCAGAAGAAGCAGATCTTTTGCTAGAGAGAAGTGTCCCTCTCTCCCCTTTATCACAGAAGGTAGGGAAGCACAATGATCTTTCTTCAGGCACTCTGCACTCTCCTCAAAAGTCACCATCTTTTATTTCCCAGTCTTCCCTTTATGTAATCAAGTGAATGATTCTGCTGAAATGACTGTATCATCAACTTGTGGCAGGCCCCAGAGATGGTAGCATCTCTGATCTTGGAATGTGAGGTAACAACTTTTAGAGTCATGCTGTTTACTGTTTTAACTTTAAACAAATGATTTTATGTTTTACATTAGCACTCAAATACCAACAGGCAATTGGACATAGTGTCTTGTTATCTTAGTGAATCCCCCAAATATTACTTATAATGCTTTTCTGTAAGTGACAAAAAGTCACCCCTCCTGTTAGTTGGATCAGTAAAATTAGCATGATTCAGAGCTTTGGAAAAAGAAGAGTAGGTAGATTTCATGTTCCAGTTCTCTTATTGCCTGGATGCCTTCCTGTAAAGAAACAACAACAAATATAAACAGACAACTGTTTACAGGATCCCTGAGATGTCCTTGATAAGAATTTGTATATTGTTCTTATTTTCAACACTGAAGTTTATTTGCTGTCTTGTTCATCTCTTGTAAACATCAAGATATTTTATTATTGCTCTTAAATTCAATCCGAAAGTATTTATTTTTCAGTAGGGTAATTTATCAATCCAAATTGTGAACATAAATGAGTAACATTTGTTGAGCTCTTACTATGTTGCAGGCACTGTTTTAAGCACGTTACCTGTTTTAGGTAATTCAGTCTTCACCAGAAACTTTTGATGGTACTGTTCTGTTGTTTTTTTTTTTTACTCCTGTAGTTTGTGAGGCAGGAGTGTTACAGCTCTTTTATTCCCCCTGTCCATAGATCAGAGAGCAGGAGAGTTACAGCTCTTTCACTCCCCTCCCACAGTTCAGTGAGTTCCATACTCTTGTCTAGTGACCAAGAGGAAGAAGGTACGCAGACACTGGAAAAGAGTTAAGGCAGAGTAGAATTTATTGAGCGAAAGTAAAGCTCTCGACAACTAGGGGAGACCTGAAAGTGGGTAGCCATCTGTGAGGCTGAGTCCAGGTTTTTTTATGGACTTAGAATCGGGGAGTGCATTCTGATGTGTATATGGATGGGCTTGGAAAAGGTACCACTCCAATAGTTAAAGGGTACCATTCAGAAAAATCAAATCAAGAGATAGCAGGTAAGACAGGGATGGAAGTTCTCACTCTGGTCCATGGATTCTATCCAGAAATGGTAGCTCTGTTTTCAGGCATTAGGCTGTCCTTGGCTTGAAGGTCGAGTTTCACTAAGGACGTATCCCTGTCTGTCTAGGAATTTGTCTCCTATCGCTATTAGTACCATCAAATTTTTCATATTAAAGATGCAAATCAAGGCTTAGATGTATTAAGTAACATTCCCAAGGTCACAACTAGAAAGGGATACAGCCAGGATCCAAAACTACACATTGCGCTTCAGAGCACATTCTGATTATGAAACTCATAATTAATGTGGACAGTCATAGATTATACACAAATAATATCTAACACAATTACACAAATACATATATCAATTATAGAGTCATAAGATATCATTATAACTGATGTTTTTCTTTTTTTGTCTCCTTTATGTTTTATGATTTTAGATCTCCTTTTTTTTTTTTCTATGTTTTAGGCATTTTATTACATAGTTTTTGTAG